>NC_081413.1:367893858-368528858 GCF_030272615.1 Cryptomeria japonica | reverse complement strand
TGTTGGTAGACTTGTGGGTAGACCTTAGCCATGTATACCTCTGGCTTACGGCGAGTATCCTGAGAGGAACATCGCTATGCGGAGTGTGACCAGCGCGTGCCTTATCCGCGGGGTACACTGCCATGCGGGATACGTCCATTGCGTGCTTGTCCGCTTGGAGTATTTCCATGCCGTGCTGAGACACGATGCGGGATGTAGTAGACATTTCCATGCGGCCTACCGCTAGGTATTGGGTAGAGCCATGCCACGTGACGACGTGATGCGGGGTGATGTCGAGGTGCACATTGCCATGCCATGTGGATGTGTGACTTGGCCACACCACATGATGAGCTACTAGGATAGCTAGACGATTGTTCCTTCCTTCCTCGTTGGTGGCTAGCTATTAGTCACGTAGTGATGTAATGTGCACTTATGAATTTCTTTTATTTATTTCTTTATTTCCTTGTGGGCCAACAATTTATTTTACTTTGACCTTGACAGTTTAGCCACGATCTTGCAATCTTGATCTTATTTGATTTGATGTTGCAAATCCAGAAATTATTTCCTTGTTTTATTGTTGGAATTGACAATTATTATCTTTAATCTTGTGTACTTTGGTGGCTAAACCGGTTTATCCTTGTTGTTTTCGTATGCTGGTCTTGTGTTGAAATGTGAATTCCTCTCCAAGAACATAGGAGACGGGCTTGGATGAGTGTATACAAGGAAGTAGACGCAGGGAACCTTGAGGATGGGGGTATGTGAGGCTGTGATGCAGCTAGTATCCACTACCTACCTATGTGTGGTGACTATCTCTTGGAGGCTAACCACCTTGCTCAACAAGGGATATTCACAAAGGTCTTGTATGGAAGGTAGCACCGCTATGGTGTGCCTAGCACCATCGAGCCTTTGAGTGAGATATTGGATATTTATGATCATATTGTTGTTCTGAGATCAGGCATAGAGATGCTGATCGTGCATGTTATCCTTGACCGAGCATTAGACATGCTCACATGTGACCTTTTCTGTTATGTATTCCAGTTATGTGGATGGTTATTATTTGTATCATGGAGTAAATTGTGTTAGCTTGTCGCTATGTTATGGGACATAGTCATTGGAAAGGTTTTCTTATGCTTGGCAAGTGTAAACAATTGAGTTATTTACGTTGCTCTTATTTCATGAAAGTTAATTTGGTTGTAGAAATTGATATTTTGAGCTAGTTCTATTCAATAAAATTTTATGAGAAAGATGGATTGGTAAAGGAAATTGATCTTGATAGCATGTTTTCTGGTCATGTTTGATAGATGATTATGGTAATTGTTGCTTACCTCTTGGTAATGTTTTAATTTGGTGTAATGAAAGGAAGAAAATTCTTGTTTCTTTGATATGATTGTGGATAATTCCTAGAATATTGTAAGGAATGTATGGTTTTAGATGTATCTAGCCAATGGATAATGGCGTTTGTAAAGGATTTTGCAATTATATTTCATTTATTTATGGAAAGATTTCTATGTGCAATTTGACCTTTGTTGAATGAGTTTCAGGGCTGATGCGTACGACATGTTCTCCATCTAGCCTTACGACTTCCAGGAGTAAGTCGGAACCTAGGGGGGGAGAATGTAGTACCTCTGCACTAATCTATTTCTAACCTTGGTTTAATCTTGATTAGTTTATCGTAATATTATGTTATAGTCAGATGATTGATTTTAACGCATAGCTATTGATGTGGTTTTTCTCACTAGTTGTATGCAAGTTATTTAGTGTACCTATTTCGTGGTATCAATATTGAGCTAACGCTTTCATTAAATTTTATATATGTATACATGTATGACTCTTGGTTGCAGGAAATTTCAGGTACAATGCCGCATGAGTGCGAGGTTCGTCTTCACCTGGATGTGCAGGTTTGAGTGTACCTCTTTTATCCTTAGAGTTGGATTAGGTGGTCGTAAGACCCTAGTTGACCTTAGTCGTGCTCAAGTGAGCATCGCTAGTCGTCGTCGGTTATCCCTTTTTGTTTGGGTTTGCGGGTCATCTGTTTGGTTGACCTTCTCGGTTTGCGTGCTTGGGGTGCATGGTTAAATTGATTAATTAGTCCTTAGTAATTATTTTGATTAAATATGTATTTGTGCATTAGAGATTAATGGATTAAATTAATCGGATATGTCGTTATACGATTTTCCTGATTATGAATTATCTCGTTATTAAGATATTCAGCTATTTGGATTAATTGTGTGAGTTAGGTGAATTGTGAAATTTAAGTAATCTCGTTGGGAAACTCTTTAGGTGTTAGTTGATGTCTTCCGCTATGTAATCTGAATCTTTGATATCTTGTTGCATCTTATGTGTTGTAGCTTTAAAAAAAAAAAAATTGCACTCTATTCTTGTGTTATGGCTTAATCCCTTCGGGGTTTCCTGGCGGGGCATTACAGTTCTACTCTGCTACCGATTGAACACTTCAACCTGATTGTTACTCACTCTCACTCCCTTCTGAGATACTCATTGAGCACTTGGCTGATTTTAATTTACATGCAGAAGTAACGCACTTTGCGATAGCACAATATTCTTCTATTTAGTAGCACTTAACAATGTCTTTGGCCTACATATTTATAGCCAGGTTTTCCCACCAAAATCCAATTCAAAATCATAGATGGTTAGGGTTTTCTCATCATCCTCAAGGGAAACCAAATCTAATCAGATCTTCCCCAATCTGATCTTCCTAACAACCAATAGTACACCTATACCATTATCGCACCTTCTTGATCACGCCTTCTATCTCCGGTGATCTGCTTTTTCCTTATCAACTGATCTTTTGGTCAAATACCAAGACCTGTCTTGCTATTTCCTTCAACCACCTCGATCTTCTCAATCACTCTTAGCTAGCTCGTACTTTTCCTCCAGACCTCGAGTTGTAAACCTCTGCAATACATCCCGTGAATTGTGGGATCTTCCATCAATTTTGACCAACTCTGCAACTACCCCGTTAGTGTACCTTCCATCTTCATCCAAATGGAGGTTCGCCACCTTGACTCCATGTCGACCATCTGCCAGCTTGACTCTTCATGTCGGTCCAGATAGGATCACCGACCAAACACTTCTACCGGTTCCTCTTCTCTGTCAGTTTTCTAACCCTACCGGTATCTCTCATTCTACTGGTTAACACCTCATGTCAGCACTTCTTGAACTATCGGTGGAACACCTAAACCGGTCTTCAGACATGTCTATCCCAAGCATACACATTCTCATGAAGTGGGAGGACATCTACATTTGCACCTTTCTCATATTATCGGTGGAATTACATACCGGTAAGCACTCTTGAGGACACTCTATCATCAACTATCAGCAGACTTCATCTTCAGTCTGACCATTCTCTTCTAACTGCATCTGCTCAGCCTTGCCTTCTCCTTGATCAGCTCGGACCATATCACAACAGGTTTGTCAAGATGACAAACACATCAGTCTTCTTCTGTACCGACATCTCAACATGCCTTTTTTGTTGGTCCAGTGCATAACCCTAATCTCATGCACTTAAGGCATTCCCTCAACTTCCTTATCTCACAAAACTATGATGCACATAATGCATGATAGGATATAAGTTCCATTTACCAATGGAGTGGCACCTTGTCTTTGGCATCCTGCAGTGTACTCAAGTGACTTCCTTGTTTGTGCAACATATCTTCAAACAGGCACATGTGATCCAGTCATGGCACTTTCACTGTCAGTCATTGCTTCTCATGATGACTGCATCTTCATCCGATGGGATTCTTGTTGTTCTACAACCTCACAACATATTGGTGACCTATTAATTCTTCTCTTCCGGTGTTGATGTGATTCAAGTAACATTTTGCCTCTCCATCACAAACAACTGCTCAAACACCTTGCCCATCTTGCTTGTACACTGGTCATGACCTTTGCAATCTGACAACCACTCACTTGGTTGAGCTAACTTCCAAATGTCAACACATCACTTACCAGTTGAAATTCTTTCCTTACCGGTGATACATTGTACCAATACCGATTACCTTACCATTCCATCCACACAAGTCAGACACCAACTTGTGTACCGGTGACTCTCGGGGTCATCTTCCTTACCTTACCGGTGTTCTGCAACACAGGGCGATATCAAAGATATCTCAACCTATACTCCTCCTTGACAATGTTGCACATACATCTCTCATACCGGTAGATATCAATGACAACCTAATGCCAACATTTTTTTGCAGGTTCTTGAAGGAGTTATATGTAAATTTTTTTATGATGGAAATAGAAAATATATTCAAAAAGAAATACAATTTTGATTTGTTTCTCTCCATTGTGCAATTCTATCATCTTTTGAATGAAATGTAATCAAGGATTTCTTTCATTCATTGCATTTTTGTGAAGTATGTATTTTTGTTTATGCTTTTATCTAAGGGATCAATTAAATGCTAAAACAAAATTGTAGAGTGATAGGGATTGTTTAGGGATTTGATAAGTAGTCTAGGTTGGGATTGTAGATAAGAGATATTGTAAGGCAATATTATGTTTAGATCTGAATGTTATTAGATAAATTCAGTTATAATTTATTTATTGTCTTTTGAATTCAAGCACCAAATGTAATAAAGCACTGACCACATCTTGTTTGAAGTCTTTATAGTCAGTATTATGCTTCGTTCATTTGTCTTTGTTACACAATTGTTGATTATCAGAATACATTTCAGTTTTGTGTATGTTGTTTCATATTTTATGTATCTCATGCTCCAATAGGTTTAGGATCACTGAATAATTTGCCATTCTTGAGCATTCTCCCTCTTTGTTGAGCTTTCGTATGAGATTATTTGCTTAGTTTTGGTGAAAAATTTGAGTATAGCGCAGAGATTGTAGATTCACCAAGGGATCACCCTCTTAGGTCTTGCAAAGCCCAAAGTGTATAAGGATTAGCAGAGTCCTTGTCATATATTGGTCCAAGTTCTTAAATAATATTGATAGTTGGAGTTGGCTTCTCCATAGATAATATGAAGAATCAACTTGGTTTCTTCCCTCCTGCAGTGTAAACCCCCATTTTGAGGAACCAACACCACTGGCACATCTAATACTTAAAACAAGTTCATTCACCTTAGCCATAAAGGAATTTATGTGCTCATCTTCTTGCATCTTTAGCATCTCATACTTCCCTTTCAAACTCTGCAACTTAGAAACTTTGACTTGTTTATCTCCTTCATTAAAGTTTTCAAGCTTCTCCCAGATCTCATGAATAGTTTGAAGTCCCATTACATTTGTCATTTCTGAATTAGTCAGGGTGCTCAATAATGCTTCCTTATCTCTAATATTATTTTTAGCTTCTTTGATCTCATCAACAGTAACCAGTCCATTTTGAGGAATAGAGTAGGCATTCTTTTTAATCTTCTAGTAATCTTCTCCAAGACATCTCAAGTGCACCTCCATATGGTTCTTCCATATAGCATAATTACTTCCATCCAATCTCAGACTCTCCTACTTAAAGATAACACCTCCAGTTGCCATCCTAGATCTGCTCAAGCGGTTAAGCTTCTTCCGGAGTGTTGGTTAACATATTTGTCCTTTGCTAAAATTGATATAACACCACTCTATTTCCCCTTAAAGAACAAAATATTAACCAAACAGTTGGTTAAACTTGTGAAAGTTTCCCTCTGAATTTTTCTGAGGTACAACTCCCTCTTTGGATTTTCAATGAATGAAAGAAAGCAAATAATTATGCATATACTTTTAACCAGAAAGTACGAAAGGCACTTTCACATCTACACATCACTATGTTGTAAATGCAAAATTTAATTTTAAAATCATTTTCTAAAATGACAAAGTTCACAGTTGTTGTATTTCACACTTTTCATTGAACAAAACTTTCAGACTAATTTCTTCGCAAGCACATAATATTCTATCAGAAATAAAAGACTATTTCAGTAGAAATGAACTCCAACAGAAATCCAATTCCTTCATCAAACACACAAATTTGAATCTTCCAAAATAACCATTTCCATTCATTCACTGATAAATGAGTATTTATGTTTGAAACATTAGGTAATGCAGAACAAAATATATCAAGTCTGAAAGCTAACCAAAACTTGGACCTTCACATAGTCTTTTAAAAACCATAAATATCTTCTCCCCCTTTGACATTAATGACGAAGGACGGATACAAATTGTTGGAATGTATTGATACCGACACTAAACTAAGAGGGGGGGTGAATCAATTTACTAACAATAACAATAATTAGTTCAATTATAAACCTTAAACTGGAGCACAACCTAATGAAGAATATAACATGAAAGCACAACACACATAACACCAATATTTTAACATGGAAAACCCAAAAAGGAAAAAACCATGGTGGGAAACCCTACCCACAATTAGATGAATACTCTACAGTAGTATTTATGTTTGAAACATTAGATAATGCAAGACAAAATATATCAAGTCTGAAAGCTAACCAAAAATCAAACCTTCACATAGTCTTTTAAAAACCATATAAATAGCCACACATCGGCTAACTAAAGTTTAGGGAAACACAGAGTGACATAACTTTGCCCCTAAGTCAAGATTCAGTTCTAAAGATATAACCAGAAAAATAACTTTTTAAAACTATCCTATAATTCATCACAAAACATTTTCAAAGGCCTGCACGACTGAGATTGCATCTACGAGGTGAGATCTTTGGGCTGGTTTTGCATTGTGTTGGAGACACATTTCCACTACAAATGAGCAGCTGAGAAGTTCTCTATAATGGCAAAGTTTGGGATTCTGATATGTACAATCCTTTGGCCCCACTTCTCCTTATCTTGTCAAACTTGGGCCATGATATCTGCATGATTTCCCAAGTGTCCTATACACCAGAAAACAAAGGATTCAATCTTCACCACCATTGAGAAGTCATTTGTTGTTAGAGCCTTTGTTTCCCTAACATAGTTAATTTTTCCTTCAAATGATTGAGTAATGAATTCTAAACTTTCTATGGTTTTTCCATCCTCTTTCAAGCATTTAATCCCTATACACTTCAGATCATTTTGCATAGATAGAACGAGTTGAGATAACTCATCTCGTAGTTTAGCAGATTCACTGCATCCCTGTTCTGCTATAGAATTTCGCCACTCAATTTTTTTCCCACACATAGAGAATGTTATCATCTAGGCCCTGTACTGATTTTTACGATAGAAATTTCATGATGCCATATTTCTATACATCAACCATTTGAGCTACCACAACTCTCCATTTGGTTTCCTCTTTCTTCTATTTGGCGATTTTTGTTTCAAGTTCTTTCATTACAACTATGGCATTCTCATACACCTTGCTCATATTTTTGAAATATTTTATGGCAGATTGAGTGATCCCATCCAACCATTCTAGTAAAATCTCAATCACCATCTTACTCTTGTGAATTTGGCCCAAAAGTTTTTGATTAATAGGTGACTTAGGATCAAATGACATAGGTAGCTATGAGATTGGCTAAGCATTAGGATTACAAATGGCTTCTATATATTCTGCCATATGTCTCAGTGTTTCTCTGAGATTCTGCTTATCCTTCTCATCTTTCCATGTCCTATTAATTATTCTTTTTGTGGAGGCCTCCAAATGGTGTACATCTGCCACACGCGATCCAACACCCAAATTAACTTTTTCAACATTTAAATCTTTTGCTTTAAACAGATTCTCTACTTCCTTATCTGAAATGGGACGTGCTATCTTAGCAGTCCAACTACCTATCCTGGTCAAAATCAATTTTGGAAACCATCTTCAAACTTTTAGATTTCAGAGTTTTACCCAAGCATTTGCTAACCATGTCTACAATAGGAACTGAGATAGGAACCACATTCCTTTTCTTGCTACTAAGAGCGATGTCCAACCAATAGGGAGTACCTACTTCTTTCTTTTCTTGAGGTTGCTCACTACTTATATTAGCTAAGGTCAATGCACCTTCAATGCCCTCCTCTTCTTTTTCAAGTTCTTCAACATCTCCAACTTCCAAAGTGGGTATCTCAATTTTTTGTTCTGCCATTCTATCCTCAGCTTCTGGGGATGCTTCCAAATAGACTACCACTAAACCTTCTAGCAATGTTTTGTCTTTATTCTTGGTTCTTGACTTGGTAACACGAGCTGGAAGTTGGCTAACAAGGGACTTATTTGAACCTTTGAGAGTATTTGCATCAAGCTTAACCTTGGCACCATCTACATCACAAGTTTTAATAGACTTATTATATGAAACTTTTTGAACAGGAGAATCTTTGATAACAAGTTTTCCCAGTTTTTGTTTTCATAGCTACTACTTAGTTCTATGTGGATAACAGGGAAAGTTCTCATATGAATCTAATCTTCTTCCTTTGAATCCCACTCTATCTCAGGAATTGGGGAGCCCTGTACTTTTTCTGCATATTGTGGATCAATGAAATCTTCTCCATCATCCTTAATTCTCGTAATATTCATTCTGAACTAAAAATAAATAATCTAGTCTACTGTGAACCTGGAAAATGTTCTTCATTTTACTTCAAATTCATCTCCGCAATTTTCCCATAAATCTTCAAGTTATGCAATTTTCCCATAGATCTTCAAGTTGTGAAACATGAGAGAAACTCTCCTTAAGAGCTAAGTGTGCCTGAGCATAACCTTTGCTATCAAAATTTAGTTGAGCAGCATAGGGTTGAAGGTTAAGCTTCTTGAAATCAACCTCCAGGTTCAAGGCATCAGAAACAAAGTGACAAATATAATAACCCAACTCAACTAGGAAATATATGCCTGAATCTTGTCTAGCCAGAGTTTTCTTATCAATATGAGCAAGATTCCTGCATAATTCAATTAGCACAAAGCGATCAAGGGAAAACCTCGACAATCTAAATGGTTCTCTTTTGAAACCTCCAACCCTGATATAGGTGAACCAAGAATACTGAATGAAATAGCTTTCATATGTACTCACTAGCTGCATTGCCTCATTAGATAATCGCTTGTTCATATTTCCTCACAGTTCATAAACCAGCCTTCCTTCAAATACATCATGAACTCTTCTGAAATCCTCATTACATTTATGTAGCTGGAAGTGCAGGTGGTAATCATGAATTTTCATCCCATCAAACCATTCTGCATGATGCAGTCCTGGCCAAGGTCTAACACATACCAAATAGTAAAACAAGTATAAGAGACAATTACTTAGACCCTCATGCAATCTCTTAGCAACTAATTCTACCCAATCTATATATCTCTTCTCATCCAATATGACTTCGATGTAAAAATACATCCAGTCTTCCCAATAAAATGCCTGTTGACTTCCTTTTACCTTATGACACAAAATGACAATATCCCTCACCTCTTTAATCAAATGCTCTCTAGTCAAGGGCTTAGGAAATATGGAACCACCCTTCTGGAATTCTAGGAGCCAATTTATCGCTATAACAGTTCTATAATAGGTTTTATTTAATGAGAAAATCCCATACAAGCTGGTTATTATCCAATATTCATATCTCTTTAGTGGGAAATTTAAAGACCGCCATAATGGTTTCTCTATTCACATTCAACCTGACACCCCCATTTGCAAATCTAATGCATCTATGCTCGGGATCATACTTGTTCATGCACTCAAGTACTAACTCAGGGCATTGTATGGCTTAAGGGAAAATTGAAGCTTCTATTAACCCACTGTCAACAATTCTTCCCATCATGGGTGAACTAGAGGGATTTTGGCTCTCTCTAAAATTTGATCTAAATCTGCATGAGCGAGGGATGTATCCCAAATTTTTTGAAGAGAACAACCTAGACCAGATTCTGGCCCCGGTTTTTATGGAATGGGTTTCATTTTCAAAACCAAAATAGGAAGCAATAACACCCACTACAGTTACTACAACAAACTTAACAGTTTCTTCTGTTAGACAGTTCAAATAACCAAAAGACAGATGAGAGGGGGGGTGAATCAATTGTCTCAGATTACTAGAACTATTAGAAATTTAAAACTTTAATATGGGAACCCAAAACATTAATATCGGAATAGCAGTTAAACCAATTAAGCATAAACAATAATCACATAATAGAAACCATCCACGTGACACCGAGATTTATAAGTGGAAAACCTGGTAAAGGGAAAAACCACATTGGGAAGACTACCCATAGTCAGATAATACTTTTGCAGTAAGTATGTGAATTACAATTAAGGGGGCCTGCACTTGCAGGAAGGCCAATAGCCTAGAGCGCACTGCTCATCACAAAAGGAGCCTCACTGACTACATAGAAATCTAGACTATAATATGGAGAAGTGTTGAACTGCAAAAGATAGCATCTCCTATGCCCGAGTACAATTCCGATTAAGCTTAATACCAAAGGAATGAATCCTCTTACATAAACCCAATTCGATCTCCAATGATCGACCAAATCCTATGCCTGAATGATATTACATTATTCGAACATTACATTCCTTGACCATGGCCTCTAACATAACCATGATGATCTATAATGAGATCTTACATCTATATATACAACCCTCAACCATAAACAATTAGGTAGGCTACCAAATAATAAACCAATTACATAATTACAAACCATGTCGGCCTTAGACCAAATAGATAATATCCAACACATAAGACATCCTGAAAATACATCAAGAGGTCCAATCCACATGTTACATTAAAGTTGGTCCATAACCTAGATCAATCGGGACCCAATATAGGTCCACACGCTACATCAATGATCTCCATCCGCCAAGTATCGAACATGATCACCAATAGCATCTTGAAACTCCACCTAAAGCTGCACCAACACCACTTATGTAATTCATCAAAGATCTCCATCAAAAGCTTTGCCGGTGAAACCCTTGCCAGAACCAAAAACTAAGCTTCTAAGCAAGCAGGATAGAATCTGATTACCAGACCAAAACCAAATGACCGAATATGAGTATAAGTATCATGGACAAGACAATTCCATAACCAAATCATATCAGAGCCTACCGGATCATGTCGGATCCAAAACAACCAGAAACCACTCAACCTACTGGGACCAAAAGGGTGCCAGTAAAGCATCCAAATAGCTAGAGTTGGCATTAATGACATAACAACAATGCAACACATAATCAATTCCACCAAATGGCCAACAATCTCCCCCTTTGGCATTTATGGAAACACTAGATGTGAAAAACATCAAAGTACCAAGAAATGCCAAACAAGTCTTCCCCAATGGAAGATAACCAACAATCTCCCACATACAACTTTGAATATCAACATCTCTCCCTTTTACTTTTCTTATTCATATTTCTCCACCTTTGACTTTTTCTTTTTCTTTATTTATTTAATTTACATCAATATCTCTCCCCCTTTGACATCAATGCCACAAATCTAACAAAAATATCAAAGCAAAAGTATCAGAGCACATGTTGCAAACACTGGGATCTCTGGTGTCGCGTGTGCCCTCTATTGGTATGAGGTGTATCGACCTTATGTGTATGCTTGTCCTCCTTTTGCATGTGAATGATTGAGCAGACCTTAACTTGTGTGTAACGTGTGTGTGTTCACACCTTGTTTTCACCTTCTTGATGTTGGTGTTTGAGTGTTTATATGTGCATTGTTTGCTTATTGATGTCTGGGTCTACGATTACTCTTATTCTGAAAGAGAGTCGTATGTACCTTCCTTTTTGAGTGTTGTACTCTATAGACTAATCCATTTGGGTTGGTCAGTGCTTGTCTTGAATCTGAAAGTGCGAATTGTGTTTGTTTAAGATTATGATCCAGCTTAGTGTTGTTCGCTTGAAGGACTAGTATGACAATTATTGAATGCTTATTTTGTAGAAAATTGAATGATTATCACCATTCCTCTCTCTCTCTCTCTAGAAATTAAAATGATTAGGATATGTGTAATTATCTTTGATTCGAGTTTTCTTGTTTGCGAGAGAGAAAAGGGGGTGTGACTTCTTGAGCCCTTGTTTGAGCCTCATGATGATTATGTGTTTTTAAATATAAAAAAAAAAAGGCTATGGGTTTAAAAATTTATTTTTGTTATTGGGAGAAATCTGTATGTGTACGTTTAAAGAATTCTCCATGTGTATCTTGTAGGAGTAGCATAATTAAATTTTATCTTAAGTGAGGCGTATTAATATGCGAATAGTTGAATTATGTGAAACTGCTTGGTTTGTAGAAGAAGTATTAAAAGGAGCATGTTATTGTAGCTTCGAGAGAATATTAATGTGTTCCCCGAAAGATTGTTTTATGTGTTTCGTTAAACCGGTTTTATTGAAGATTTATTTTAGCAAATGCTCTATTGAACTTGCTTTTGAATATATGTAATTGTCTTATTATGTTTAGGAAGTGCAAATGAAGAGCTTGTTTGATGTGTATGCATTAATATGTTTTATTTGGGTGATAGCTCCTTGCTTACCTTTGATCGTAATGTGATTTCTATAATAGGTTGCAAATTATGACATGTGTCTGTATTGTATTATTATAAGAGAGTGTTCTCAAGAGGTCTGGTATTATCGAAAGGATTGCCTGTTTTGATCTCTGTGGGTTGGAAAACTAGAACCTCCTGTTGCAACCATAATTATTGGAAGTGTTTTATTAGGCTGATTGTCATCCTTCTAAACGGTAGCGAAATGAAAACTGTGTAATTAAAATGATAGGCTTATAGTGAGAAATTTTATAATGTAGTGTGATCTGTTGATCTTGCGTTGTTGTAGGAAATAGTTTGGCTATCAAACTCTCTTTCCCTTCTCTTTGCCTAATCATAAGATTTTTAGAAATGGTATTAAAGAATGCATTGATTTAAATAGAATGTTTATAAAACATGTGAAATTGTACTATTGCATTTTGGCATCATAGTGATAGATGAAAGTCCTCTTTGGGAAAAGAATTTGCTTAGCTAGTAATTTAGTTACGGATGCTTAGTGAAATTTGAGAAAGATATAGGAATGATGTTATTTCCTTATGTAATTGTGAATTGTTAATAATTTCAGTACTTGTATCTAGAGTAAACTTGATTTAGTTATTTATATAGAAAGCATAATTAAAATCTTCCTTGAATAGATGCTAGCGTACTGAAAAGTACTCCCCGTAAATGTGACTAAACCAGTACTGGTGTAATTGGGTGTATTGTAAGAAACCAGTGCTTATTATATGTACCCATGGATTGGTGAAGTAATCAACCATGGAGGATATGTTGCTTATGAGTATGGGAAACCATACTGTTGTGTGATGTTGCTTAATTGTTTCCCTACTGGGTACCAAACCTCGGGTTGTGGGTAACTCAGTATGTTAAGGGGTAGTATTCGAAGTAACCGTTCCTTGAATAGTATGGATTGGCGTACGAGTAATGTCGGCGTGAAGCGACTTTAGCTTCTCTACTTCGAGGAATGATATAGTTGTACTATTAAACTATATCAAAGGTGTACTCAATACTTTCCCTTTTGATGAATCTATTTTATAGGTTTATATGTGACAGCCTATTCCTTTCCTTTATTTGAGCTTTTCGATGGTGATTCTTGTGTATAGTGATGGTGTGATTTGGAGGATCCTTTGCCTTGTCTTCATGAAAGGTAGGTTTATTCACTTGTGCTGCCAGTTAGTATGTGTTGGTGGGCATGTGGGTGGACCCTAGTCATGTATACCTCTGACTTACGACGAATATCCTTCTAGATACGTCGCTATGCGGGATGTGACCTGCGCATGCTTTTTCCGCGAGGTACACTACCATGCGGGATACGCCCATTGCGTGTTTTCTTTGCTCGGGGTATTGCCATGTCGCGTGACGACGTGATGCGGGGTGTTGTCGAGGTGCACACCGCCATGCCATGTGGGTAGTGTGACTATGTCGCACCACATGATGAGCTACTGCAATAGCTAGTTAGTTGTTCCTTCCTTCCTCGTTGGTGGCTAGATGTTAGTCACATAGTGATGTTATGTGCAGTTGTGATATTCTTATTATTTCTTTGGGGATCAACAATTTATTTTACTTTGACTTTGAAGGTTTAGCCACGATCTTGTGATCTTTTGCACTTTTGATTTGGTGTTGCAATTCCGGATTATTTTCTTGCCTTACTGTTGGAATTGATGATTTATTATCTTTATTCATTTGTACTTTGGTGGCTAAATTGGTTTATCCTTATTGTTTTCGTATGCTGGTCTTGTGTTGAAATGTGAAATTCCTCTCTAAAGACGTATGATACGGATTTGGTAGAGTGTGTGCGAGGAAGTGGTCGTAAGGGAACCTTGAGGATGGGGGTATGTGAGGTTGTGATGCTGCTAGGATCCACTACCTACCTATGTGTGGTGACTATCTCTTGGAGGCTAACCACCTTACTCAACAAGGGATGTTCACGAGAGTCTTGTATGGAAGGTAGCACCGCTATGGTGTGCCTAGCACCATCGAGCCCTTGAGTGAGATATTGGATATTTTTGATCATATTGTTGTTCTGAGATCAGGCATAGAGATGCTGATCGTGCATGTTATCTTTGACTGAGCATTAAACATGCTCACATGTGGCCCTTTGAGTTATGCATTCTAGTTATGTGGATGGTTAATATTTGTATCATGGAGTAAATTGTGTTAACTTGTCACTATGTTATGGGACATAGTCTTTGGAAAGGTTTTCTTATGCCTGACAAGTGTAATCAATTGAGTTATTTTGTTGCTCTTATTTATTGGAAGTTAATTTGGTTGTAGAAATTGATATTTAAGCTAGTTCTATGCGATAGAGTTTTATGAAAAAGATGGATTGGTAAAGGAAATTGATCTTGATGGCATGTTTTCTTGTCATGTTTGGGTAGATGATTAGGGTAATTGTTGTTTACCTCCTTGTAATGCTTTAATTTGGTGTAATGAAAGGGAGAAAATTCTTGTTCTTTGCTATGATTGTGGACAATTTCTAGAATGTTATAAGAAATGTATGGATTTAGATGTATCTTGCCAATGGATAATGGCATTGTAAAGGATTTTGCAATAATATTTCATTTATTTATGGAAAGATTTCTATGTGCAATTTGATCTTTGTTGAATGAGTTTCAGGGTTGATGCGTACGACATGTTCTCCATCTAGCCTTACGACTTCCAGGAGTAAGTCGGAACCTAGGGGGGGAGAATGTAGTATCCCTGCCCTAATCAATTTCTAATCTGGGTTTAATCTTGGTTAGTTTATCTCAATATAATGTTATAGTCAGATGTTTGATTTAATGCATAGCTGTTGATGTGGTTTTCACGCTAGTTGTATGCAATTTGTTTAGTGTCCCTATTTCGTGGTATTAATATCGGGCTAACGATGTCATTAAGTTTATATATGTATGCATGTATGACTCTTGGTTGCAGGAGATTTCAGGTACAACGCCACATGAGTGCGAGGTTCGTCTTCACTTGGATTTGCAGGTTTGAGTGTACCTCTTTAATCCTTAGAGTTGGATTAGGTGGTCGTAAGACCCTAGTTGACCATAGTCGTGCTCAAGTGAGCATCGTCAGTCGTCATCGGTATTCCCTTTTTGTTTGGGTTTGCGAGTTGTCTGTCTGGTTGACCTTCTTGGTTTGCGTGTTGGTGTGTATGGTTAAATTGATTAATTAGTCCTTAGTGTTTGATATGATTAATTATGTGTTTGCGCATTAAAGATTAATGGACTAAATTAAACAGGATTTCGTTATGTGATTTATCGTTAATTTGAATTGCTCAATTTAAATTGGGAGCAAGTTCAATTAAATAGTTAATTTTAATATTAAATTTGTTATGTTTAGGTTGTTGAAAAAGAAAGATTTAAATTTAATTGCAATAGAATTAATTTAATCTTTTGGCATTTTTGAAATAGAAAGGTTAAATTTCAGTTGAGTGAGAAAATCAATTTTGAATTGAAAAACAATTTAATTTGTTGATATAGTTGGAAAATAGAATTATTTTGGGAATTATTTTAAATAAAAATTTTAATTCCAAAAATGGAAATTTCGGTCAACTCTTCCTTATAACCTAAATTTTTGGAAAAATGTTTTGTTGGAAAAATATTTTTGGGATGAAATTTGGGGGTTTTGGAAGGAGAATGATTTCTTGAGCTGTAGGTTGGGGCTCTTCATCAGATCCCTTCCAGGAATGCTTACTGAGGTAGGAATTCTGGTTATCAGTTAGTTATTGTTTAAATTTAAAAAAAATGGGCATTGGATGTTCTTCATGCTATTTGGTTTTAATTTCTCCATTGATTGCCTCAAGGTTATGAATCATTGTGGAATTAGTTGGTATTGGTTGATTGTTTGCATCCTTGCATGGAAAATGAGCTTTCTTATGCCCAAAAGAATTATCCTTTCAATTTTGAAAACCTCTCATATTCTGGAAATTTCTATGATGTTTTTCAATAAAATAAAAATTAAGTCCCATATGAATACCTTCAGTTTCATGCCTTAAATCAGAGATTTATGTCTGTGGTTGGATATATGAAAGTTAATAAATCTTTTTAGCAAATATGTTGTTGGTTTAAGAGAATCTGGGTTTTCTTTGAAATTGTAAATGGAGAATAAAATTAAAAAATTTAGTTATTTTGGTCTCTGTTGAGACTGGCTGGAACTGTGTTTTTTTTTAGCAGTGACTGTTTTTGTTAAAAAAAAATTTAATATATAAAAAGAAAAAAAATTGCTATTTATTAAGGGGCTGCGTATCCCATTGGGATAGCAGCGCACCCCAAGGGGTGCTGCGTGCTTCCCTTTGGGAACAACAGCGCTCCCTTGGGAAGCAGCGCTTCCCCTTTGGGGGCTACGTGAGCTTTCCCATGGGGACCACGTGGGGTCCACGTGGAAACCCCTCCCCCTCCCTTTTTATTCATAATTTTTTTTATTATTTTTTTTTTGTTAGAAAAAAATAAAAATTAATAAATAAATTATTAATTTAAATTTTTTTTTTTTATAAGTGATTAATTAATTATTAATTGATATTAATATATATTTATCAATGAGTATAAATGTTTATATGTTGATTAATACTTAATTGGATTATTATGCAATATTAAATATTAATTGTGTATATTTTATTAACTGTAGGGTTATAAATATTTATGAATTAATATTTAATCCTTTTGGACCTATAATATTAGGAGAGCATCTTTTGAAAGAGATGAAATATTGTTTATATTGGAAAATTTTTCAAGATAAAGCATACTTTATTCATGAATATATATTGTTTGAAGATTTTAATGGTATAAGCCATCTGGAAATGTTAGAAATGAATATTTAACTATTGGACATTAGGAATTTAAACGACGTGCTTTTGGAAATTTAATTAAGTATCATTTGGGAAAATTGTTTAGTTACTGATATTCTCATTTAGTAAAATGAATGGTTAATTTATATTTTTCCTCTGTTTGAGAAATAGACAATGGTACTATTGCAAATTGTGGTATTATACTCACTTGGTAACGGTGATTTTCCATCAATGCATTTTGAAAACTTAGATCAATCAGAGAATTGGATCAACTTTTATGCTTAAATCAATATGAGAAAATATTGTCTTTTCTGGTTATTGCCTATGCGAGTTTAATTTCTGTATTCGCTTTTGCTTAAGTAATGGCAAGTCGTGCTTGTTTGATAGGTCCCCGTCATATGGATTTACTTGGGGTACCTGTTTCAGTCCTCGGTTCCGAGTTGACTGTTGTTTTGTGGTGGTCTCATAGTTGGTCATATCCTTGGTGTGGGTGTCGAATGATGAGTTGTGGTTGACCATAGTTGGTCGGGTTTCTGGTTAGAGTACCGTCAGTAAGTGTACATCTTTTGAGTCATGTTTGACCTGATGGTTGTTCCCTCCTTCTTGAACTCCGTTCGTCGGACCATGTCTATTCCCTGGTTTTGAGTTCGTCTGAGTATAGTCTAGTGTCGTATGGAAAGTGGCTTTCGATTGGGGGCCGCGCCCAAAGTGGCTGCTGGGTAACCCGTCGAAAGTGAGTCTAATAAGTGATAGCCTATTAGTAGATTTGAATGTTAATCTCTAAGTAATATAATTGTGCCTCACGCATGGGACGAGTGCTAACACAGACTCGACATGCTGTGAGAAGGTCTGAAATGGCAAACCATCATCCTTGTCTTCACGAGAGGATGTGTGGGTCCACATGAGGCTTGGATGGGCCGGAAGCTCGGATTAGGTTGCCAGGGTAACCCAGTGTATGGGGCCGGGGCCTATGAAGACTTGCCATGGTAACCATACTAGGTTGTGTGATGACACTTGTCCCTACGTTCGCTAGTGTGTTGTCATTTTGTCCTGTTAGGAGCACTTTTGTGGGTCACCCTATTGTCTTTACCCTTGTGAGTACTTGGTTTCATGTTAGACCTTGGGTGGTGATGACTCAGTTTTGTGGATGCTCTCCTGGACCTTTGTAGTAGCTTTGATTATGTTTAGCTAGATCCTTTTCTTTTCAAGGATCGTTTATGTATTTATTGACCGATGCGGTCGCTTGTATATTGTTTATGTTTCGCCTTGATGGCCGGATTGTAAATGGTGTAACCTCTTGTATTCTTAACTTTATTAATTATCAGAGGGGTCTTGCAGTTGAGCAGACCCGGAGATGTATCCCTTTAGGGGTGAACTCCGAGATCATTATGGTGTTATGTGATGTTATTTTCTCATGTTTCCCTTATTCAACTTTATCATGTATGAATAGCTTATGTTAGAATGTATAAGTGGATAAGATGGAATTAACTTTAAATGCTCATATGTAGTCCTTTCTTGAATGCCATTTTGATCGAATGCATAAGTGGTTTAGATGAGATTTATCGTAGATGCATGTATGCAATCATCTTTTTAATGCAATAAATTGGAATATGAAAGAATGTAACTTAGAGTAATGGAATATATTCAGTTGTTGTTAAGGAAATTAAGTATGCTTGAAAAGATCTCATATGTTTATGATGAAATTCTAGTGTGTTAGAATATTAGATGTATGGCTTGTATTTTAATGAAAAGCTTGAATGAAGATTATGAATAGATCTTAATGGATGAATCTTTGCTTGTGATTTATATTTCCATCTTCTGAAAGAAATTATCCTGATTAAGAATTATCTTGTTATTAAGAATATCAGCTTATTGGATTAATTGTGTGAGTTAAGTGAATTGTGAAATTTAAGTAATCTCATTGGGAAACTCTTTCGGTGTTAGTTGATGTCTTCCGCTATGTAATCTGAATCTTTGATATCTTGTTGTATCTTAATGTTGTGTAACTTTAAAAAAAAAAAAATATTGCACTCTATTCTTGTGTTTTGGCTTATCCCTTCCGGGTTTCCTGGTGGGGCATTACAAAAAGCATAAACCACTGAATCACAAAGTTGACTACTCCCCCTGAGCAGTAGCATCCCACATCAGTGTTAAAATGGATAGTATCTCTCATAATGCATGTCAGACTGATGTCAAACCACATCAATCAAGTCTCTACCAGAGGGGAAGAAACTTCCAATCTGTCACTCAGGTACTCAAATGATTCCTTGGGCAAAGGTTTAGTGAAAATATCTGCAATCTACTTTTTAGTGTTCACATAAACCAGTCTAACTTCATTTGCTTCCACCTTTTCCTTCAAAAAGTTATACTTGATAGATATGTGCTTTGTTTTAGAATGAAATACCAAATTCTTTGATATATCAATAGTAGCACAGTTGTCACAATGAATAAATATCAGTTCATCACAATCCACCTTTATATCCTTCAACATTTGATTCATCCATAAAACTTGTGTATAGTTAGTAGCAGCAGCAACATACTCAACTTCAGCAGTAGATAAAGAAGTACACGACTGTTTCTTGCTCATCCATGAAACCAAATTCTTTCCAAGAAAGAAAGCTCCACCAGAAGTGCTTTTCTAATCATCAATATCTCTAGCTCAATCAACATCTGTATATACACATAAAGTAAACTTATCATCCTTAGGGTACCATAAACCATATTTTGATGTACCTTGCAAGTATCTAAAAATCCTTTTCACCGTAATCTCATGATTTTCTCTAGGATCACTTTGAAATATTGAAACAATACAAACAACATTCATAATATCAAGCCTAGTCTGAGTCAAATAAAGTAGACCTCCAATCATAGATTTGTATCTTGTAGGATTTACCGGTGTAGAAACATCTTTTCTTCTCAATTTATCACTTGTAACCATAGGAGTACTTACCAGTTTAGAAACTCCCATACCAAATTCCTTCAACAATTCCTTAGCATATTTAGTTTGACAGATGAAAATACCTTTGTCAGTCTGAGTAATCTGCAAACCGAAGAAAAATTCCATCTCACCAATCATAGACATCTCAAATTCTTTCTCCATATTCTTAGAAAATTCTATGCATAACTTATCTTCACCTCCAAAAATAATGTCATCAACAAATACTTCAATAATCAGTACGTCATCATCAGTGATTTTATAATTTAAATTACTGTCAGCACTGCCCTTAGTAAAACCAAGCTTCAAAATATATTTATCCAGCCTTGCATACCAAGCTCTAGGTGTTTGTTTCAATCGATATCAAGCTTTTCTTAACCTGCAAACCACATTTGTATCATCTGATAGTGAAAAACCATCAGGTTTCTCAATATAAACTTCCTCATGAAGATCCACATTAAAAAATGCACATTTAATATTCATCTGATAAACCTTGTAGTTTTTATAAGTAGCATAGGCAAGAAATAATCTTACAGCTTCAATCCTACCTACAGGTGCAAAAGTCTCTCCATAATCAATTCCTTCCTTGTGAGAATATCATTTACAAACTACTCTAGCCTTATTTCTTATAACTTGACCATCCTCATTCAATTTATTCCTAAAAACCCATTTATTTCCAATGACATTTTTATTTTTAGGCCGGGGAACCAAGGTCCATGTTTTATTTTTCTAAATCTGATCTAATTCATCTTCCATAGCTTTCAACCAATATTCATCTTTACATGCCTCAATTACTGATACCGGTTCAACTTGTGAAATTAAACATACCTCATTAGTTGCCATTCTTCTTCTTCTCATCACTCCATTTCTCTTATCCCCAATGATTCGATCTTCTGAATGATTCAATCTCACATACCTAGGAGTCTTCTGACTTTTTGTTCCTCTTCCCTATTCTTTAGTTACTGTAGAATTCTCTGATACTGCCAGAGTAACTTGTTCAACACTCTGTTCCGGTAAAGGTGACACTAATTTAGATATAATCATTTCCACTATCGGCTCCTTTGCATAAACTCTGATTTGACTTATGTTCAGATCATCTACTTTGACATTATCACTCTCCACAATTCTCTGCAATCTCTTGTTATAACATCTATATGATTTGGTTTCATTAGAGTAACCAAGAAATATGCCTTCATCACATCTAGGATCAAATTTCCCAATGATATCATCTCTCCTGATATAACATTTACTACAAAAATTTCAAAAATACTTAACTATAGGTGTATTTCCAAACCATAATTCATAAGGTTTCTTACTGGTTTCTCCTTTCATATGTACTCTGTTGAATGTATAAACCGTTGTGCTTACTGCTTCTCTCTAATAGATATGAGGTAGACTAGCTTCCATCATCATTGTTATAGTAGAATCCAAGATAGGTATGTTCTTCCTTTCCGCAAATCCATTTTGCTGAGGTGTTTGGGGATCATAAATTTGTCTTCTTATACCATGCTTCTCACAAAAGTTATTAAACTCACCGGATGTGAATTCTCCACTATGATCTAACCTCAAACATTTAATCTTCAATCCTATCTCAGTTTCCACTTTAGCCTTCAAGATTTTAAATTTTTCAAATGCTTCAGATTTCTCTTTTAGAAAAGTAACCCACATCATTCTAGAATAATCATCAATGATTAGCATGAAATATCTATCACCTTGAAAACTTTTAACTCTAGCAGGGCCACACAAATCAATATGAATAAGATCAAGAACATCATTTGATTTATCTTGTATACTCCTAAAAGAGGTTCTGACCTGTTTAACCATTTGACATTCTTTACATATCGGATTATAGGGCTTCATAATCTTTGGTATATCCCTAACTGCCTTAGTTGAACTGATCTTCAAAATGCAATCTAAATTCATATGACACAAACTTTTATGCCATAGCCAACTCTCATCAATCAGTGTAATCAAACATGTCTTCTCACTGGAGTTTAAATGAAATATATTACCTTTTATCTGTGTACCGGTTACAATCTCTAAACCAGATCCGTTATTGATTTTTTATTTTCCATCTTTGAACTGTAATTGAAATTCCTTATCTACCAATTGCCCTACACTCAAAAGATTATGCCTTAAACTAGTGCAGGAGCACGTAGTTGAGTAAAAACTCTCATTTTTTGAGTATTTCATGATTTCATGTTTGTAATGTCTTGTGTTAGGTTTATGATGTTGTTTTAGGTTGTTGTGTGTCTTTTCTAGTGGTTTTGATTTCATTTTGTGCTCAAGAGGTCAAGTTTTGCCTTTCAGGCTTTGAGTTGACAATTTTGGCAAAAATGTGTAAAATTGCCTAAAAGGTCTCCAAATTCTTTCCAAATCATTGAAACATGTTTAATAAGTGGTTTTAAGAATGTCTTAGGTGTTTAGATAAGTTGATGAAGTTAGGTTGTCAAAAATGTCTTTTAGAGCAAGAAATGTTGTCATTTGGGCTTGTAAAAGTTGTCATTTTTGGCTTTTTCTAATACAATGCAGTTGTGGAAGCCTCATGTCCATACTGGGCTTGATAAATAACTAGAAATAATATAAAAAGGCCTCCCTTTTCCTTGAGAAAGGTTGGTGATTGTATTAACAAGAGAATCCTAATAGAAAACATGAAATTTTGGTTTTTCTCACTGTTTTTTCCTTCCTTGGAGTAACAGTCTGTACTGTAACACATTTGGTCCGTACTGTACCTTCTAGGAAGTGTTCCTATTGATTATTCAATGCTCTCCAAGTGATCATTGCACTAGTTTTTCTTTTGCAAGTTGGTGAAATAAAAATTCTTTCATTTGGTGTGCTCACTGCCCTGTCAAGGGTTTGGGGTTTTCAAAATGCCACAACTTGACTAATCCAGGCCTGGGATCCCACAAAATGGATTGGGTCAAGTTGTTTTATGCATGTAAATTGTATATATATTTCTTTTTGAGTCATAACTATGCTTGGAGGATGGATTTGAGTGAAAACTAGGCAAGTATAGATTACTCGACTAGTATCATGAACAAGAACTCAAAATTTGCACCCAAGAATAATTGGAGTGAAAAAATGTGTGAGACAGAGGTCTGAATATGTTTCCAAGGGTATTTTGAGTCACCTTGGTTTGTCAGAGCAGGGTGCTTCTTATTAAACATTCTCAGTTTGATTGCATGACAATGAATTCACTGTTTTTTAAATGACAATATGTGCAAAAGGTACTTCAAGAGCCAATTCAAGATTTGAAAACACGCCTCAATATTTCTATAAGAACCTCATAAGTGTTTGGATATTTATTAATGCCATGGAAGAGTTTGGAATGAACTTCTAACACCTTGGAATGTAGTTATAACAGTGATGTTGCTATGACTGGGTTTTTGTAACAATCACTTACATGTTTTAGATTTTCAGTTTGTGCACCATGTGTTTGGACTAATGCCTGTAGGACAGTTGTAAATAAAGGCCCTACATGATATGGCAGAAGGTATACGTTAGTTTGGAAGCTTGGTTAGTGCAGTTGCAATGACTTCTCAATGTGGTTGGGTCTAAACCCTACCAAACCCTACTAAAATACCCAAAATTGAGGACAGTCACCAAACCCTCTCTATGGAGCCTAAGACCTAAAAAAATAATTGAGTTCTAGCATTATTATAAACATCCAAATCAACTTCCAAGGTGGTATTTTCCATCATTCAACAAGATGAGCAAAAAAGTGACAATTAGCCCTCCACGGGCTACAAGCTTTTTTGACTGCTAAAATGCATTTTTAAAGAACCCGATTTGTTGGGGTTTGGTAGAGCTTGAATAATCTTTGGACAACTATCCAAGGACATTGAAGGACACCCTTCCACCTCCTTGACACTATGATAGTGATTTTTGGGGGTTGAATGTAGTAAAAGGGTTGAATAAGAAGGGTTAAAATGCTTAAAACACTACAAAATTGCACATGAACAAAGATAAAACTTTTACTTAACTTCTTGGAATCTTTTGGAGGAGTTTGCCTTGACATGGAGTAGTAGATCTGAATGCCTAGAGAGCAGGGCATTATGTTGAAGCATATTCAAACAAGGAGGAGTGAAGTGATTAAGGGAATGAGCTCACTAAAAAGGGGAGTTTGTTTGGGAAGCCATGCTTGAGATGCTTAGTATTGAAACAACAAATTGATTTGCAAACATATATGATAGACATAACCAAGTCCTTTTGGAAACCAATTGAACCATTAGACATAAACATCCCTATTGAGCACTTTCTAGCAAACTCCCTATGATAGTGGTATCAGAGCGAACGAAAGATTGATGAGAAAATGATCATTAGGAGAAACATGGTGACTAATGCTGAGTTAGCCAAGAAGGTCGAAGACCAAGAAGAAGAAAATAGGGCACTCAGAGAGAGGTTGGACCAGTTAGCAATGAAACTAGCTGAAGTAGAAGTAAAAGATAAAGAAGTCCATGATAAGGTTGGAGATCAGGGTAAAATGGTGGCAATAGAGGATGAGGTCTCCATGCCTGACCCTGTCATTGAGCAAGAACCATTCTTGAAAGGTTTGAGAGCTATGAGTGGTAAAACCTTAGAGAGAGTGGCTCTTTTCAGTGGAAAGATGGATTTTGATGCTCTTATAGAGTGGATTGAAGGTCTAGAAAACCATTTTGAATGTGATGGAATAACTGAAGCACAAAAGGTTAAGGTAGCAAAGTCAAGGTTGAGAGGGGAAACCTTGACTTGGTGGAATTTCATCTAAGAGGAAAGTGTGAAAGAAGGTAAGTAACCAATAGCCACCTGGAAAGCAATGGTAGCCAAAATAAAAAAAACCTACCTTCCTGAAGATTATGAAGTCCAACTTCATAGGAAAAGACAAAATTTGAGACAAAAAGACTGTGCATGAGGTCCAGGGTAGTAGAGGACGAGAGTATAAAAGTGGCAAGGTACTTGAACAGATTGAGATGGAACATCGAGGAAGAGATGAGTTTGTTATGCCCACAAGTAGTACACAAGTGTTATCAACTAGCACTTAAATTGGAAGAGAAAAGTAGGAGGAAGCAAGAACAGAGCAGTAGAGGAAGAGGTAGGGGAAGAGATGGTAGAGGCCATAGAGGTAGTTTTGGGGGAAGGAGCATAGATCAACGATCCTAGGGAGAGTCTAAACTTATAGAGAAAAGTAGGGATTCTCAAAGAAAACCCAACCATAGGGGTAGGGGATCAAGCAACCCGAGTAGGGGTAGATCTAATGGACCAGGGAGAAGGTCCTACTTCTCCACCATGAAAGTGTTATAACTGTCAAAAGTTAGGCCACCCTGCCTATAGATGCCCAAAGAAGCCTAGTTCATCCTATGGTGGTGAGAAGAGGGTGAACTATGTTCAGGAAGATGGAGGTAATACCAAAACTTCAGCATTGAACCTAGCTTCAGAAGATTGTGAGAGTTTAATGATCAAGAGAGTGTTAATGAAGAAGCCACATAGTAAAGAGGTCTCACAGAGAAGAGCATTGTTCAGGATTAAGTGTAAAATCATGGGAAAGGTGTGTAAGGTGATCATAGATTCAGGATCCATAGATAACATCATATCAGAGGAAGTAGTAAGTAAATTGAAACTACCTAGGATACAACACAAGGAACCATACAAAGTCACATGGTTAAACAAGGGACAACATGTGTTAGTAAATGAGCAAGCCTGGGTAGATTTACACATAGGTGGATACATGGATAGGATTCTATGTGACATCCTTCCTATGGATGCTTGCCACCTGCTATTGGGTAGACCATGGCAGTTTGACAGGAAAGCACAACATGATGGGAAAGAAACTCCTACTCATTTCAGAAAGATGAAGTAACCTATCATATTCAATCCCTCAATGAAGAAGGAGATAGCAGGAGCAACAAAGTGCGTAACATCTTCTTAGTGGATGAGAAAGAATTCATAAAAATACTAGAAGAAGGTGAAGGAGTGGGATTTGCACTCATAGTGAAACCCAAGGAAGAAAAGATAGAATAGAAAGTTGAGATACCATATGAGGTGCAACAGATACTTGATAACTTCAAAGCAATAATCAGTGATGGTACACCTATAGCTTTACCACCTCCTACAACCATTAGCCATCAGATTGATTTCATACTTGGAGCCTCTTTACCCAATAAGGTAGCCTATAAGATGACCCCTGAACAAAATGAAGAGGTAGCAAGACAAATACAAGAACTCTTAGACCAAGGGCTGATTAGGAAGAGCATTAGTCCTTGTGCAGTACCTACAGTGTTGGCACCTAAGAAGGGTGGAACATGGAGACTTTGCACAGATTCTAGAGCCATCAACAAGATCACCATCAGATACAGATTTCCCATACCCAGGATAGAGGATTTGATGGATTGCTTGGGGGGTGCACAATATTTCAGTAAGATTGACTTGAAGAGTGGTTACCATTAGATAAGAATCAAAGAGGGTGATGAATGGAAGACAACTTTCAAAATGAATGAGGGTCTCTATGAGTGGCTTGTCATGCCATTTGGACTCTCTAATGCTCCTAGCACATTCATGAGACTCATGAATGAAGTTTTACATTATTTCATTGGCAAGTTTGTTGTTGTGTATTTAGATGATATTCTTATTTTCAGTAAAACTAAGGAAGAGCATCTGAAGTATTTAGCTATTGTTTTGAGAAAGTTATCTGATGAACATCTAACCATTAATCTAGAAAAGTGTGATTTCTTGAAGCAATAATTGGTCTATCTTGGTTTTGTTGTATCAGGAGGCAATATGAAAATGGATCAATCTAAAGTTGCAGCAATAATCAGTTGGCCAACTCCTAAAATAGCTAGTGATGTCAGAAGCTTTCATGGTTTAGCACAATTTTATAGGAAATTCATCAGGGGATTCAATGAGATTTGTGCCCCTATGTTAGATACAATCAAAGGGGGTGTAAAGGTAAAGTTTTAGTGGATAGATGCAGCCAATAAAGGGCTTGAATTATTGAAAATTAAAGTAGCTTCTCAACCAATGCTCATTTTACCTAGCTTTGATAAAATTTTTACTATTGAATGTGATGCTAGCAATATTGCAGTAGGAGCTGTTTTAAGTTAGGACAATAGACCAGTTGCATTCTTTAGTGACAAGTTAAATGATGCCAAGAAAAACTACTATTCCTATGATCTAGAACTTTATGCATTAGTTCAAACACTTAGGAAATGGAGACACTATCTTCTTCCTAAAGAGTTTGTTGTATACACAGATAATCAGGCATTAAGTTTCTTGAACTCACAAGATAAACTGAATCATAGGCATGTTAAATGGGTCGAGTACTTGCAAGCTTACACTTTTACTCTTAAGCATAAGAAGGGTCAGTTGAATAAAGTAGCTGATGCTTTGAGTAGAGGTTGTTAACTATTCATGAGATTCAAGTACAAAGCATTGGTATTGATAGTTTTAAAGATATGTATCCTACTGATGATGATTTTGCCGAAGCTTATAAAGTTTGTCAAGATTTTGAGAATCATTTCCATGGTGCATATGCTGATTTCACTTTACAGGATGGTTTTTTCTTTAGGGGTGGACAATTATGTGTTCCAAAAGGTTCTATGAGAGAGAACCTCATTCAAGAGAAGCACAATGGGTTCTTAAGTGGACATTTTGGTCTCAACAAGACCTTAGAGTTGGTTCAAAGGTTCTATTATTGGCCTAAGATGCAGAGAGACATTAAGAGGTATGTTGAGCAGTATTTGGTATGCCATAAATCAAAAGGTAATTCCTCCAATGCTGGTTTATATCAGCCTCTTCCCATTCCACATAGGCCTTGGGATTGCATTAGTATGGATTTTGTGGTAGGATTACCTAGAACTCAAGCAGGATTTGATATCATCTTTGTAGTAGTTGACAGATTTAGTAAAGTGGCTCATTTTATTCCTTGTAAGACGACACATGATGCAAGTCATATTGCTTACTTATTTTTTCAAAGAAGTTGTTTTCATACATGGTTTGCCTACTAGCATTGTTTTAGATAGGGATGCGAAATTTCTTGGTCATTTCTGGAAAAAATTGTGGAAGAGACTGGGTACTAATATCTCTTTTGGTTCAGCTTATCATCCACAAACTGATGGCCAAACTGAGGTTGTGACTTGGAAACTTGCTTAGGTGTTTGACAAAGGAATATGGATAGAGTTGGGATCAGCTCATTCATCAAGCAGAGTATGCCTACAATGATAGTGTCAACCAGTTTACAGGTAAAAGCCCTTTTGAAGTTGTTTATGGTATGCATCCAAGTGGTATAATGGAGTTGAGAGATATAACTAACATGCAGCCTAAGAGTGGAACAACAGATGACATGTCTCAATCCATGAAGGAGGTTCATGAGAAAGTGAGAAAGGCTCTTCAGGATACCTCCCACAAAGTTAAGACAAGAGTGGATACCACAAAGAGAAATGTTCAATTTTCGGTAGGAGATTATGTGATGGTTCATTTGAACAAGGCAAGGCTGCAAAAGGGAGTTCCAAGAAAACTTCAGATGAGGAGAATACACCCTTGCAAAATCTTGGCTAAGTATGGGTCTAATGCTTACAAAGTTGATTTTCCTACTGATGTTTCTTTGTCTCCCATTTTTAATGTTGCAGATTTGATTTCTTTCAAGGGGCATCCACTTGAGGAGATTCAAAGAATTTTAGATGTTGCACAATCCCTTTCTGATCTTTCTCTCCCTTCTCTTTCTATTCCTCAAGCAGAACGGGTTCTAGACTCCAGGATTCTCAAGAAGACAAGGAATCACACCTATATGGAGCACCTAGTCAAATGGAAGGATAAGCCTATCTCAGAGGCCACATGGATGCCTCAAACTAACTTTTAGAAGTTTGGCATCCCTTCTTCTTTGCTACCTCAAGGAGTCACATGACTTCTTTGTCTTTGGGGGAGTATGGTGCAGGAGCACCTAATTGAGTAAAAACTCTCCTTTTTTGAGTATTTCATGCTTTCATATTTTTAATGTCTTGTATTAGGTTTATGATATTGTTTTAGGTTGTTGTGTGTCTTTTCTAGTGGTTTTGATCTCATTTTGTGCTCAAGAGGTCAAGTTTTGCCTTTCAGGCTTTGAGTTGACAATTTTGGCAAAAATGTGTAAAATTGCCTAAAAGGTCTCCAAATGCTTTCCAAAGAATTGAAAAATGTTTACTAAGTGGTTTTAAGCATGTCTTATGTGTTTAGATAAGTTGATGAGGTTAGGTTGTCAAAAATGTCTTTTGGAGCAAGAAATGTTGTCATTTGGGCTTGTCAAAGTTGTCAAAGTTGTCATTTTTGAATTTTTCTAATACAATGCACTTGTGGAAGCCTCATGTCCATACTAGGATTGATAAATAACTGGAAATACTATAAAAAGGCCTCCCTTTTCCTTGAGAAAGTTTGGTGATTGTATTAACAAGAGAATCCTAATAGAAAACATGAAATTTTGGTTTTTCTCACTGTTTTTTCCTTCCTTGGAGTAACAGTCCGTACTGTAGCACATTTGGTCTATACTGTACCTTTTGGGAAGTGTTTCTATTGATTATTCAATTCTCTCCAAGTGATCATTGCACTGGTTTTTCTTTTGCAAGTTGGTGAAATAAAAATTCTTTCATTTGGTGTGCTCACAACCCTGTCAAGGGTTTGGGGTTTTCAAAATGCCACAACTTGACTAATCCAGGCCTGGGCTCCCACCAAATGGACTGGATCAAGTTGGTTTATACATGTACATTATATATATAATTCTTTTTGAGTCAGAACTATGCTTGGAGGATGGATTTGAGTGAAAACTAGGCAAGTATAGATTACTCGGCTAGTATCATGAACAAGAACTCAAAATTTGCACCCAAGAATAATTGGAGTGAACAAATGTGTGAGACAGAGGTTTGAATATGTTTCCAAGGGTATTGTGAGTCACCTTGGTTTGTCAGAGCAAGGTACTTCTTATTAAACATTCTCAGTTTGATTGCATGACAATGAATTCACTATTTTTTAATGACAATATGTGCAAAAGGTACTTCAAGAGCCTATTCAAGATTTGAAAACACGCCTCAATATTGCTATAAGAACCTCATAAGTGTTTGGACATTTATTAATTCCATGGAAGAGTTTGGAATGCAATTCTAACACCTTGGAATGCAGTTATAACAGTGAGGTTGCTATGATTGGGTTTTTGTAACAATCACTTACATGTTTTAGATTTTTAGTTTGTGCACCATGTGTTTGGACTAATGCCTGTAGGACAATAGTAAATAAAGGCCCTACATGATATGGCAGAAGGTATACGTCAGTTTGGAAGCTTGGTTAGTGGAGTTGCAATGACTTCCCAATGTGGTTGGGTCTAAACCCTACCAAACCCTACTAAAATGCCCAAAATTGAGGACAGTCACCAAACCCTCTCTATGGAGCTTAAGACTTGAAAAATCATTGAGTTATAGAATTATTATAAAAATCCAAATCAACTTCCAAGGTGGCATTGGCCATCGTTGAACAAGATGAGCAAAAAGTGACAATTAGCCCTCCACTGGCTACACGCCTTTTTGACTGCTAAAATGTATTTTTAAAGAACCCAATTTGTTGGGGTTTGGTAGAACTTGAATAATCTTTGGAAAACTATCCAAGGACATTGAAGGACACCCTTTCACCTCCTTGATAGTATGACAGTGATTTTTAGGGTTTGAACATAGTAAAAGGGTTGAATAAGAAGGGTTAAAATGCTTAAAACACTACAAAATTGCACATGAACAAAGATAAAACTTTTACCTAACTTCTTGGAATATTTTGGAGGATTTTGCCTTGACATGGAGTAGTAGATCTGAATGCCTAGAGAGCAGGGCATTGTGTTGAAGCATATTCAAACAAGGAGGAGTGAAGTGAGTAAGGGAATGAGCTCACTAAAAAGGGGAGTTTGTTTGGGAATCCATGCTTGAGATGCTTAGTATTGAAACAACAAATTTATTTTCAAACATATATGATAGACATAAACAAGTCCTTTTGGAAACCAATTGAACCAGTATACATAAACATCCCTGTTGAGCACTTTCTAGCAAACTCCCTATCATAAACCTTCAACATAATAAACATTGTTAGTATTGTTCTTACCATCCAACGATATAGTTCCTTTTACTTTGATCATACATGCTTTATCATCTCCAAATCTAATTAGACTGCCATAAATTCTTGCAAAGATGGAAACTTCCTTTTATCTCCAGTCATATGATGTGAACAACCGTTGTCAATTACCCATTCATCCTTGTCTTCAATTTTAGCAGAAAGTGCCTTCCCTTTAGGTACATTCACTTCTAGTGCCGGATCATCTTCCTTGATACCCAAGAATACCCATTCTTTCCCATTCTCAGAACCACTAGCAGAGTCTTCTACCAGTTCATCATCAGAATCAGTAATGCCTTCCTCATCCACTATGTATCATGATTTGTCTCTATTTTTCTTGTACTTGTACTTGTTCTGATATCCAAGGTTAGGCTTAAATGATCTTCTAGCTCTTTCTTGAAATCTTGAATTCCTTTTAGGACATCTAGATGCAAAATGACCAATCTTATTACATACAAAACATTTCAAAGGTGTTTTTACTTCATAGTTACTTCCTATTGATCCTTTAGGTACTCTTCTAGAAAATAGTGCTTCAAGTTTCTCAAACTCATCATCTCCTCTCTTCATATCTTCTAATTCCTTTACATAGAAATCTTTCCAGTTTTTCTTACCGATTATAGATGTAGATGCATGAAAAGTAGGTTCAGACTTCACAGCTCTAGAAGGTCCAAATTTTTCAAGCTCAAAAGCAGATAGTTTCCCAACCAAAGTATCTTTGTTGACAAATGTATTAACCATTATTCTCAACTCATTAATAGTAGTATCCTTCATTTTTTAAGTTGATGGTAGGGCTCTCGGGACTTTAAACACAATTTCATCTTCGCTCAGAGTTCCACCACAACATTGAATTCCCATAACAATCTCATTTACCCTTTCCATGAATGCAATAATCCTTTCATCTTTTTCCATCTTCAGGTTTTCATATCTCACCTGGTAACCATCAAGTTTAGTGATCTTCACTGTATGGTCACCTTCATTAAGAGTCTCCAACTTATCCCATATATCCTTTCCAAATGATTTGTTAGTTAATCCAATTATTTGTTGATCAGAAATTGCACACAAGAGGGATTTTCTTGCTCTACAATCATTCTCAAGCTCCTTGTCCAGGTTTGCCAGAGGAGGATTGTCAGATCTCAGATTATAAGGTGTGACACCATTCTGTTTCATCTCCCAAATTTCCTTGCCAAGACATCTCAGATGAGTATCCATCTGAATCTTCCATACTATGTAATTTGTTCCATCAAGCCTCAGAATATCCCTCTGAAAGATAGCTCCAGAAGAACTAGATGAACTTGAACTGTTAGTCACCATAGGATCTTCCTCAAGCGGTTATGCTTTCTACAGAGAGGACCAAATCTCTGATACCAATTGTTAGACAGTTCAAATAACCGGAAGACAGCTGGGAGGGGGGGGGTGAATTAGTTGTCTTAGATTACTGGAACTATTAGCAATTTAAAACTTTAATACCAGAACCCAAAACATTAATACCGGAATAGCAGTTAAACCAATTAAGCGTAAACAATAATCACACAATAGAAACCATCCACATGACACCAAGATTTATACGTGGAAAACTTGGTAAAGGGAAAAACCACAGTGGGAAGCCTACCCATAGTCAGATAATACTTATGCAGTAAGTATGTGAATTACAATTGAGGGGGCCTGCACTTGCAGGAAGGCCAATAGCCTAGAGTGCACTGCTCATCACAAAAGGAGCCTCAATGACTACATAGAAATCCAGACTACAATTCAGAGAAGTGTTGAACTACAAAAGATAGCATCTCCTATGTCTGAGTATGACTTCTGTTAAGCTCAATACCAGAGGACTGAATTCTCTTACATAAACCCAATTCGATCTCCAATGATCGACCAAATCTTCTGCCTGAATTATATTACATTAGTTGTACATTACATTCTCTGACCATGACCTCTAACATAACCATGATGATCTATAATGAGATCTTACATCTATATATACAAACCCTCGACAATAAACAATTAGGTCATCCACCAGATAATAAACCAATTACATAATTACAAACCATGTTAGCCTTAGACCAAACAAATAATATCCAACACATAAGACATCCTGGAAACACATCGAGAGGTCCAATCCACACGTTACATTAAGGTCGTTCCATAACCTAGATCAATCGGGACCCAGTATAGGTCCACACCCTACAACAATGATCTCCATTCGCCAAGTCTCGAACATGATCACCAACAACATCCTGAAACTCCACTAGAAGCTGCACCAACACCACTTATGTAATTCATCAAAGATATTCATCAAAAGATTTGTCGTTGAAACCCTCTTCGGAACCAAAAACTAAGCTTATAAGCAAGTAGGATAGCATCCGATTACTAGACCAAAACCAACTAACCAAATATGAGCATGAGTATCATGAACAAGCCAATTCCATAACCAAATCATACCAGAGCCTACTGGATTATGCCATATCCAAAACAACCAGGAACCACTCAACCTACTGGGACCAGAAGGGTGTTGTTAAAGCATCCAAACAACTAGTGTTGGCATCAATGACAAAACACTAATGCAACACATAATCAATTCCACCAAATGGTGAGCATCTTCCTTTGAAAATGATAGAGATGGAAAATATTTTCAACTCACCTTTCATATAACTATGTGTCTGCTAATTCTGAGAAAATTACCTCTAGCGCCAAACCTCTTCCTTTCTTAATTAAGCTTTTTCATGAAGATAAAAATTATTTTGTACAAAAGAAAATGATATAAATGGCTAAAAATCCGGTTTCATGATTACCACAACTCATTCAGTCATGTTGAGTGATGGCGGAGATGAAACTTCTGACACCCTCTTTTATTACATAACACTTCGCATGATCTCCTATCAGAAAAATGATTACCACCTTGTGAAAAATATTTTCTAATAAATTACTGGGATTTCTTGAATATTCCTTGTATGACATTGGTTTATTCCCTTTCTCGGCTTCCACTTTGCAAAGCGCCCATTTTAAGTTTAGAAAGGTTGAACCATTGAACCAATGAACTCACGAACCAAGAAAGGTTCAATGGTTCAAGTTCATTTCCATGCGTGAGCTTTCTGCACAAGCTAGGCTTGGCATGACCAAGACATAGTATAGATATAAAGACTCAATGAACCATTGAACCAATGAACTAAATTATAAGTTGATAAAAAAAGGTTCAAAGACACAAATATTTAAACATAAAGATGCATTGGTTGAGACAAACCAACTATGTTAAAATTGACACACACATTATCACGACATGAATATTCCAATACAAGATAAACCAATGAATGCTAAAAATAGGGGGTAAAAATTGGCTTTGACTAGGGACCAAGACTATAAAGCATTAGGAGATGAACTTAGAATATTTGGTTAGGCATTAGATTTCAAACATGGAAAGAAGGTCCAAGACAAACTAAAACTCATGCGACCAACACACCAGAACAAAGAAACTAAACTAAAACTATGTACAAAAACAAGGGATTCCTATTTTATAATTGATAAAGTTTTATATCATGTCCATTATAGGAAAGAGTCAAGATAGTTCCATCTAGATACTCTCACTTGAAAGAGTTAGGACCCAATACCCAATGGATTCTGAATGGTCCTTTGTAGAGAGAGTCAAAATTTCCATGAGCTCCTTTTGGTTCTCTTCTCTTATCCCACAACAAAACTAGGTATCCTTGCATAAATTTCCTAGGTCTAGTCTTTTGATCAAATATCTTCTTAACTCGATCCTGATGATTTGTGATATGATCAACCAGCTCATTCCTTTCCTCCTCTATTTTGGTCAGGTACATTACTCTTTTCTCTAAAGAATTATGAAAATATTGATCTTCAATTACTGTTTGCAATTTAGTTGCTGCTAGCTCCAGTGGAAGTGATAATTGAGCCCCCATTCGAAATACTAATTCAAAATGAGTCATCCCTATTTACCACTTGGGTGAAGTTCAGTCGGCCCACAACACTTCATAATTTTTTTTATGCCAATCTTTGGGATTGTCACTTACCAGCTTTCTCATAATGGCTATCAAATTTTTATTGCTGGAGCCTGCTTGTTCATTCCCCTGTGGGTAATAATCTGATGAATGAGAAAGTGAGATATTGTGATCATAGAAGAACATAGCCATTTATGTTGAGGAAAAATTAGGAGCTTTATTGGTGACAATCTTCTAAGGAACACCAAAGCGTACCAATATGTTTTCCTACAAAAAATTACACACAACCTTAGAATTAGTTTTCTTAACTGGGATGGCCTCTACCCACTTCGTAAAATAATCACTTGCAGTCAGGTTATGAGTATGCCTTGCACTTGAAGGAGGTGAAAGGGGACCAATGAAGTCTAAACCCCATTTCTTAAAGGGTTCCTCTATAACAACAGGTCTCAGTGGGAGTGTTGCTAATTGTGGCTTCCAGAAAACAATTTTTACTTTTCACAATTAGCTACCCACTTGTATGCATCTTTGAACATTTTGGGCCAATAAGAACAATTCCTAAGAATCTTGAAAGTTGTGACGGTAGATTAGAAGTGACCCCCACATGCCTCATCATGAAAATCCTTTAAAAGATTCTCTTGTTGATCACTATCTACACACCTTTAAAATGTCCCATCTAAGCCTTTTTTGTACAAAACATCATCAAAAATCACATACTTTGTTGAACCTCAGATTTATTCTCTCCCTAGGGGATAGGTCTTTTGGACATTGTCCATGTGTCAAATAATGAGCCACATCAATAAACCGCGGATCTCGAAGACCAACAAACAAGACTGTGGGAAATTCTTCTTCCTTGTTCTCTTTATTTTCAGCAATCAAATGACACAAGCCTTTTCCTCGAAAAAGCTTTGTTGGATTAATGTTTAGATCAAACTCCTGTATTTTTGAGAGCCAAGTTGCATGATTACTCAGACCAACCTCCTATTGAGTTAGGATACTCTTCACGGCAGAATGAGGAACAAACATAGTAGAATGAGAATGCAAGGTATAATACCTGAAGTGCTTAACAACTTTAACTACTACAAATGCTTGCTTCTCAATCAAGGAGTATTTGAGCTCATACTTTTTAAGTGGCACTCTCATAAAGGCTATACAAACTTCATCATTTTGTTCATTCTTTTGTAGAAGAATACAAAATAGAGTATGTTCAGAGGCATAATCGAAAATGATGAACTCTCTTCAAAAATAAGGATTAACCAAGGTTGGTGCCTTAGCAATAGCCCCCTTCACCTTCTCAAAGGATTTTTTTGCTTCTTTGTTCCACTTGAACACCTATTTTTCACCCATCATTCCTACAATATGTTTAGTGATCTCTATAAAACCTAGTACAAATATCCTAAGGAAATTAACTAGACCAAAAAAAGATTTAACACTTCTATTGGATGGAACAGTTAACTGTTGGATGGCTCTAACTCTATCTGGATCAATTTTTATGCCCTCCTTTGAGACAATATGGCACACCATCTTTCCTTTTGTAATACAAAAGACAGATTTTCTCAGGTTCAAAGAGACACCATGATCTCTGCACCTCTGCGGAACAGTCCATAAATCTCTTAAGTGATTTTTCCTTCTCCTGGAAAAGACATTTAGATCATCCAAATAAATAACAATTATATTATCAACTAAGTGTCCAAAAGAGAGCTTCATTGGTTGCTCCAACATTTATCAAGCCGAAGGGCATACAATTGTATGCGAAGGTTCCCCATGGAGTAATGAAGGCAATCTTATGTTGGTCTGCCTCAACAACACTTATCTAGTTATAACCAGAGAACCCATCAAGCATTGACATCATTTCTGATCCAGCGACAGTTTGAAGGATATGATCCATGACCGGTAAGGGATAATTATCTTTGAGGCTAGCCTGATTTAAATTTCTGAAGTCTACACAAATTCTTATTTCCCCATTTTTCTTGCACACTGGGACAATATTTGTCACCCAAGTAGAATAATGAATTGGGTATATGATCTTGGCTTTCAACATCTTATACACTTCTCTGAAAATGGCATCGGCAACTTTGGGATTATAGTTTCTCATCTTCTGTCTGAAAGGTGTTGCTCCCGGTTTCAAAGGAATGTGATGTTGAAACTTACCTTCCCTAAAATTTTTCAAATCATCATATGACCAAGAGAAAACATCTTTATAGCTTAGCAAGGGGATTAACAAACTTATGCTTATCTTCAGGCATGCAACACTTTCCTAGATTAATAAAATTTGGGTTAGCCTCATCTCCTATATTCACCTTTTCATAATCTCCTGATTCATTACAAATAGGTGCATTTTTGTTTCCTATATACCCATCATGTCTATCAAATAATTTCTCAAGAGACACTAACCCCTTAGGAATTTTGTTTGTTTTCAGTTGAATTATATTTTTATCTAAATTGTCTCCTAGATCGGGACAAAATTCCCTACATTCAAAGCCAAAACTCTCAAAGAAAGTTGTCATCAACATACCTGTGCTTTGTAGAAAATTATCAATTTGCTTATCACTCTCAAACACATGCCAAGATTTAGAATTATCAAGCACATTAGGGTGATAAACTACTTTAATTCTATATATTTCCTCCTTAAAATCAGGATGAGGGAGCATAAGAGAAGCTGATACAGCAAGCAAATCAGCCTGAGTATTGTGATCTCTAGGAGTAGCCTCATTTGAAAATGCATCAAAGCTTTCAATCTGGTCCTAGATCCTATTTATGTAATGCTTTAACCTTTCATTCTTCATAGTAAAGATACTTCTCACCTACTTAACAATCAACTCAACATCTCCCTTAGCTTGAAGCATCTTTATTCCTTTCTTTTTAGCCTCCTTTAATCCCAATAATAAAGCTTCATATTTTGTTGTATTATTAGTGTTCTTGAACTCCAATTTAAAAGCAAAAGGAAATTTCTCATCATTAGGAGAGATAAAAACAACTCCTACTCCTAAGATAGCTATCGAACAACTACCATCAAATTCCATGATCCAAATATCATCAGAGCATTTAGGTTCAAGCATAGAGTTTTCATCTTGACTGTCAGAGAAAATCATGTAATTACCAAAATCACATTCCTGATACAATATCAAGTACTTAGGATCATCAGAAGGACGCACCGTAAATTTTGCTTTAGTTTCAGGTTGCAACACCACTTTTTATTTTCCTACTAGAATGGTTGCCTGTGACCAGTCCATTTTAATTTCCCCACCCAAATCCTTACAAAAATTTCTGCTTAACAGTATGCCATAACTGGCAGGTATATCAGCCACAAGAATAGTCAAATTCACTCTTTTATTAGGATGAGCTGCAAGAGCTACCCGCGCATCTTTAATTTTCCTAAGCAAAGGGATTTGTTTTGAATCCATGGAATAGAATCTACCAAATGTCTTTGTGATGGATAGGCCCAAAGCTTTAGCTACCGCAGAAGGCATGATAATACCTGATGTGCTAAACTCTATAATACAATTACTAAGCTTGTGACCATTGATAAATAAAGACATGTAGAATGGATCAGGTTTAGGGTCAAATGAAGGAGAAGAATCATTCGGCTCATTTACAATCAAATGAACTGTAGGCTTAGCCGACTCAAACAAAGAAACAAGAATTTCAACATCAGAAGATTGCATTAATAGAATATTGACTGCTAGGGTCATACTGAGGATCTTCACCTTTGACATATTTTATTAATTTTTCTAGCTCCTTGGTATTCAATCTAAGATATTTAGTAGGAGAAATTTGAATTTTTGAATATTTACAAAAATTCACAATATCAAATGAAGTTTCAGGATTTGGTCTTTTCAACAATTGAACCACTTGAACCTTTGAACTACTAGCAGGGGTACGAATTTGAAGTTATTTACATTTGGCTAATATTTCTGCAGAAGTAGCATCATTTGTGGATATGAAATTGCGTTGATTCCTAGTAAGCACAACACATGAAGGATCTTTTAGAGTAACCAATATATCACCTCCTCTCTCTGAATCTGATTCATACTCTAGGAAGTGGATTCCAGAGTCGCCAAATTGCTCAGAATTTCTTCCATCATCTACAATCTCTTCCACAGTTTCTTTCATATTAGTCATTTACATATAGCATACCATCTTTGGACAAGAAACTCCATCATGATCATCTATCAAATGAAAAATACACATATTTCTTTTACCAGGAGAGGATTCAATAGGAAGCCTCTACTGCGTAGGTGGAAGTTGTAATGTCTTATTAACATCATTTGATGGCTGATTATAAGTTCTTCTGGGAATATCTTGGTAAGGTTGCTGAAAAGAGGTACTAGCTTTTGGAAATTGTGTATTTAATGTAATAACATCATTGACCAACCTTTGTATCATTGGGTTAGAAGAAGTTGAAGGCTGGGCATTTGGTGTTTGAACCTCTTTCTTCCATTTACCAGCTATGTTTAAATCATCTTCTAACTGAATGGCTAATGTTTGGGCTTCTGCAAGATCATCTACCCTTTGTCTCCTAAGGTGAAATCCTATATCGGGGGGAATTGAGTTAAGAAAGAAACACTTTTGATTATTAGCAAAAGGCCTTTTATTGGCTAGAATTTTATTGACAATCTTGATATACATAGCTACAAATTCTCTCATAGGTTCATGTATTTGTTTTTTTAACTGAGTCAGCTGAGCAAGAAGAGAATGCTCATCCTCTGCACTTTTTAACCTAGCTTCAAATCTTGTTCTCATATCATCCCAAGTGGAAATTAAACCATTGGGTAAATGATAAAACCATTATGTCATAGCATCAATTAAGGTTTGTACAAAAATTCTCATAGCCACATCTTCATGTTGAACCCCCAATACACCACATGCTGCATTAAAAGAATTCAAATGCTCATCAACTATTGTCTTTCCATCTCCATTCAACTTTGGCAGATTATCTTTCTCTCCTTTGTGAAGGGCATTTAAATTAGCTCCCAAGTTTAGAGGCCCTATGGTAGCTCCTTACGACTGAGCCATTGAAAAAGTGAAAGGTACAAGGTGATAGTTCTAATACTTAATGTTAAGTACAGATGCCAAACTAATAAGATGAGAGGGGGGGGGGTGAATCATACAAACTTAATCTTCCATAAAAACAACAGATTCAACCTCGGTAACCTATACTTCAGTAATATAACCAAAATTGCTAAACATGCAAACTCAAAAGCATATAAACATCATAACACTCATAACACCAAATTTAACATGGAAACCCAAATAGGGAAAAACAACTGTGTGATTTCAGACCCACTAAAAAATATACTCTTCTAGAGTATGCTCGGTTAAAAGCAAATCCTGTTAAAGATTACAAACACATTGCTAGATGTGACCCAGTTAAGGGATTTCCCTCAGATCTGTTAGGATCTTCACCTTGTTAGAAGTGACCTTGTTAAAGGATTTCAAACACTCAATCATAATACCACCTTGCTAGAGGGTTTTACAAATAAGACTGTTAAGTCCACTCGGTTAAGAGATTTTCTGTTACTTCACAAAATAACAGTAATAAAAATCTATCTGCAACTTCACATCTAAAAATGATAAAACAAATTCTTATTTTCTCAATACAATATAGACATAGAACTAATCTTGTCCATCTGTTGGGCTCTATACTCTGTTATTCAAACAGGTCTTCAAGCTTCTGTGCTTGGTAATCACTATGTAGCATCCCTATGCATACACTTGCCCGCATACATTGTTTATCAACAATTCGTTATTTATAAACAATTTGCCAACCGCTTAATCTCCTTGATCACATTTCCCATGATCAATCATAGCCATCAAATCTTCAAACTTTGACCAGGTTCAATGTATCCTTCGATCTGAAAATGTTTTACCCTGCCTTGGAACTTGCATACATTTCTTGGAACTTGTGCTAGGGTATTGCGGTTCAATCTGAGCTGTAGATCTTCCTGCCGATATTCCTTTACCATAGATTCTTTAACAAACTTCATTTACGGCATACCAATCATTTAATCATAGCTAGCTCATCAACTTCCTTCATTAAATAATGCTTTTATTCATTCAATGCATTCTATTATTACTCGGTTACAACTCGGTAAATACTAAACTTCACTCGGTAGACATTCTGCCTTCATTAACCGATAGCGATAACCTTAGGGTTTACCGACTAGGCTCCTTAGGGTTTTACCGATTAGGTTCTTTGCTCGGTAACATAGTATAGTATTAACCTTACAATCAATAACATATGTATGATATCAAAACAATGTAAACATCATGATCTCATCATTGTCTAACTCGGTAATAGTTGCTCATTGAATAACTTATTTCTCTCCTTATTCATCATATTCTTTCTGTGTCTTTTACCGACATCTTTATACTCATCAAATCATACTTCTCAAGATATGGCAACATCATACTGAATTAGAAAATCAATTTCTTGACATCAATGACAAAATAATAATATTAAGAGAGTAAACATCCTTGATCAGTTATATCCATAATCATCAACAACCTTCTCAATATCCTTATTGAAATGCCAACAATCTTCCTTGTCTGTTATAATGCCAACACAAGGGTCAGTGCAAGAAGGCGAGTCCACTTTTTGGCCAAAAAGTGGAAGTGTTTTCCCTGATTTTCAAGTTTTGTCTCATTTGAGCTTAAATTTTGAAACACTTGGAGATTGAATCTTGGAAAAAGTGAGTAATATAAAAGATATCCCTCTGAGTCTACTTTCCAAATATGTAATTTATTTTAATACCCACATAATAAAAAATAACTTTTTGAATAGAGTTCTAAAAACTATGTTTTAAAAATGTTTGTTTTGGGACAATACCATGCATGTGTACGACCCACACTTTTTCACACAATTAAAATTATTTTCTCAAACCGTTTTGGGAAATGTTTTTTAACACACTGAAGATTGATGAGCATATTATTTTGTATTTTTTTATTAATATTTTTTTTTAATTAATTTTTTAATGACCGTAATTATCTTTTTAAAAATTTGGCGTGTACGACCCACATAATTTGACATAAACTTAACATTTTTTAAAAATTTTTTTTAATAGAAAATAATTTTGTGTAGATTGATGACATATATTTTTTTTTCAAAATTCATTAAAATAAAAAAGTTATTAAATTAACAAAATTAGTTAATATTTCAAGTTTATGGACCCAATTTAGTATAAATTAAATGAAAAATAGTTAAAATAATCAATTTTAAAATTTTTTACATATTTAGAATCAAGACAGTATAATCTAAAATGGGTTTTAATTTCATATAAAATTCTCTAATTCGAGCACATAAACTATTTTAGAAGTTCATATTTGTGCTTTCGTTCATGGAAATTCTATTTTGCAGGTCCATGTATCAGGTGTGGCCATCCTAGGCCTATCTCAGACCTAATCGTGAGGCAAGTGGTGGGTTGTGGAATCAACTTCCACAAAATGGTCCCCCGTTTTGACCATTTATGAAACGGGGGCCTATTCCTTTTTTTACCGTAAAAATGGGTAAACTTGGATTTAAAAACGGGGGCCCGTTTTTTAAAAATGGGACCCCATTTCGTTTTCAAGCAGGCCCCTATTTGAGAACAAAATGGGGGCCCATTTAGTTTCACCTCAAGCCCCCGTTACTTTTTGCCTCGGGGGACCAAAGCAAAAATGGCCCCCCATTTTTTGAAAACGGACCCCTGTTTCTAAGAGTGCGTTTTCCAACGCATGAACTTCTGCCAATTTGTGACCCATTACCTTTTACTTACCCACAAGATTAATGACAATAGGAAAGGTAGTTCCATGCAATATTAGGGCCTAACGGGCAGGGTATGTGAAAGGCCTTGGAGAGGGAGAAGATGGTCTACTTTCGGTTCTCCTTACGTGAGGGGGAGTAGATGAAAAACCCAGATTCTATAACTCTTGAAAAATTGGATCAACAACTCCTTCTCTCCTTAAGGATCGGGTATATCTTCTAGACTCCAGTCTGCTGTGATATTCAGTTCAACTATGATTTCCTGTTTGATTCAATATATTATAAACAAACCACACAACAAGACAACGTATCACATGAAATAATCATATTTTCCCCATGTCTAGGTGATTGTTATTGACTCAATTTATTCCCAGTAGAGTCGCCAAAAATTTGTTGGTTAACAAATTTGTCCTTTGCTAAAATTAATATAACACCACTCTATTGCCTCTTAAAGAACAAAATATTAACCAAATAGTTGGGTAAACTTGTGAAAGTTTCTCTTTGAATTTTTCTGAGGTACAACTCCCTCTTTGGATTTTCAATGAATGAAAGAAAGCAAATAATTATGCATATACTTTTAACCAGAAAGTACGAAAGGCATTTTCACATCTACACATCACTATGTTGTAAATGTAAAATTTAATTTTTAAAATCATTTTCTAAAATGACAAAGCTCACAAACTTTGTTGTATTTCGCACTGTTCATTGAACAAAACTTTCAGACTTAATTTCTTCGCAAGCACATAATATTCTATAAGAAATAAAAGACTATTTCAGTAGAAATGAACTCCAACAGAAATCCAATTCCTTCATCAAACACACAGATTTGAATCTTCCAAAATAACCATTTCCATTCATTCACTAATAAATGAGTATTTATGTTTGAAACATTAGATAATGCAAGACAAAATATATCAAATCTGAAAGCTAGCTAAAACTCAGACCTTAACATAGTCTTTTAAAAACAATAAATATCTTCTCCCCTTTTGACATTAATTACAAAGGATGGATACCAATTATTGGAATGTACTGATACCGACAGTAAAATAAGAGGGGGGGGGTGAATCGATTTACTAACAATAATAGCTATTAATTCAATTATAAACCTTAAATCAGAGCACAACCCAATGAAGAATATAGCATGAAAGCACAACACACATAACACCAATATTTTGACGTGGAAAACTCAGAAAGGGAAAAAACATGGTGAGAAACCCTACCCACAATCAGATGAATACTCTGTAGTAATATTGTGAATAATTACAATGGGGTATGCACATGCAGAAAGGCAAACAGCCTAGAGCGCACTGCTCATCATAAAGGGAAGTCTCACTGACTTACAAAATTATTAGAAAACAATGAACTGTGAAAGTAGCATCTACTAATGCTTGATATAGTTTTGGTTAAACACTGATGTCTGCTCTGCAATACAAAACCTTTCCAACCTTCACCTGAATGATATGACTTTATTCACACTTAATTCTTTCTCTGATAATGTAGACTTAACCAACCATAACCATCGATATATCCATATCCAAATTACATGAATAAGTCACCTATAAATATAGATCATCAACCTTATTGACAAGGTCAGCTAAACCCTAAACCCATAAACCCATAATTACAAAAATTACATGACATGATACCACCACACCAATATTATGATTTACATTACATACCACGGACCTAAATCAAGTAACCAAACAATTATATCCATCGAGGATTCCACTAAGACAAAAATCCAGCACGCTTCACTTGATGGTAGAAACCCTCATTGAAATTTTAACCAGATCCAAATAGGACCACCATAATAGCACACCATCCAATTCAAAGTCATCAAATGCTCGGGATATGATGAAGAAGCACCAACAACATGAAAGAAATTGATTCCATAAGCCGAACCCAAAATCCACTGACCAAGTCACCAAAACATCATACCGGTAAAGCTATCTAGGAACACTAGAAGCTGGTAAAGCCAAAATCTAGCCGGGAAAGTGAAAAGCTAGCCGAGAAAGCCAAAAGCTAGCCAAGAAAACCAAGAACAAGCCAGTAACTCGAAATACCAAAAGCAATAACCAAACCATGAAACCACTAGAATATAGAAAGCATATAACCATTGTAATAAGCATCCAAAAATGATTCCAGAGATCTGATCATACTAGATCAGAATGATCACTAAGACTAACTAGGATAGATCCAACCAGGATAGTCTCCAACCAGGATACAATGTTGACATCAATGAAAACACAACCAAATCCAACATATTGCCAACAATAAATAGCCACACATTGCCTAACTAAAGTTTAGCGAAACACAAAGTTACATAGCTCTACCCCTGAGTCAAGATTCAGATCTAAAGATATAACCAAAAAACTAACTTATTAAAACTATCCTATAATTCATCACAAAACATTTTCAAAGGTCGACACAACCGTGATTGTAGCTACAAGGTGGGATCTTTGGGTTGGTTTTGTGCTATATTGGAGAAACGTTTTTGTTGACATTGTGTTGTCATTGATGTCAACCAGTATAGGATGGCAACCGGTATGGGAGATCTATGAGCAGTACTATCATTGATATATACAGGATGTGATGTATTTGATGTCACCTAGCTTAGCAGGTCACCGGTAAGGAAGAGAGTGCCATTCAACATAATGATCATTGGAGTCACCATTACACAAGTTAAGTGTTGACTTGTGTTGAAGACATGGACAGGAGACCAGTATGGCATAAGATTGGTAAGTGACATGTTGGTAGTACATTGTTGCCAACTGACAAGAGAGCAAGATGTTAGGTTGTTGATTGTGATGAAGAGACAAAATGTTACAAAAATCACATCAACACCGGAGGTGAAGTATGTGCAGGCCACCAGTATGATGTGTGGATGTGAAACAACAGGACTCCCACCAGATAAAGTTGCAATTACCAAATGAAGATATGACTGACAGTGAGTAGGCCTAGCCCAACCAGATCACATGTGCCTGTTTGAAGATATGCATGCTCAAACACAAAAGCCATATTGGTGCAATGTCGGATGGAGATGAAAAGGATCCACTCCCACCGGTAAGTGGATCTTATCTCCTATTATACATGGAATGCATCATAGTTCTCTGAGATAAGACAAAAGAGTTAAAGGTAGGTGTTTGAAGGCTCACACTGGATCAACTAGTGAAACATGAAGTTGCCTTAGGTGCATGAGATCAATGATATGCACCAGATCATCTTGGTAGACATGATGTGTTGCCAGTATAGAGAAGGAAGGATATGTTTTTCACTTTGACAAACCTATTGATAGGTGAACTGGTATATTAATGAAGAAGGCATGTTGGAACATTTGCAGACGGAGAATGTTACTGGAATGAAGATGAAGTTTGGTGCCACCGGTATGCATGGTATCTTACTAGTATATATGCAAAAGATACTACCGATATAAATATCAACTGGTAAGCTGACAAAGTGCAGATGTAGAAGGCTCCCATTTGTTGATTATGTGCATGAGGAAGGTTGGCAAGAGTGCTGACTGGTTTAGGTGTTCCACCGAAAGAGAAGAAAAATACCAAGGAGAAGACAAACCGGTTAGGGTATAATTGGCAGGGTCTGTAAACCAATAGTTGAACCCAGTTCTGTGGTTGGTCGGTGATCTTGTCTAGACCAACATAGAAGACCTAGAAAAGGTGGAAGTCAAAAAAGGGGCCACGTGGAGTTAAAGTGGCATGTATGCATAGGTCAGTGAAGTGTTGTCGGTGAGGTAGGTGGTGACTGGTCAAAATTAATGTTGATAACATGTTTCACAGGTTGAGAGCATTAGGGTGCAACTCGAGACGGATCAAAAGACATAAATCTAATTCAATGGCTTCATGATCGAGGTCGAGTGTCTAGGTGTTGATTAGGGTAGGTGAAGCTATCTGTGTGATCACTTCATAGGTGTTTGGCATTTGCAGACTGAAGAAGGTTTCATGTTTTCAAAATAGGGAGAATGTGTTCTGGACGCAGCGTGATTGGCAGTGATAGGTAATTAGTTGTAGGTGGTCAATCTCTGGAAGGAGATTTGATTGGATTTGGTTTGCCTCAGGGTTGATAAAGGAACCCTAGCGCGTGAGAAGTTTGAATGTCGGTCATGGTGAAAAAACTCAAGTATAAGTATGCCGCCTCATGATTGAAGATGATTGATGATGCTATAGACCAGATGAAAAAGGATAGAGAGTGAAAGAGCAGCAGTGAGCCAACCAGTCAGAGACTTCATTGAAGATCATAAAGACTAAGTGTTGAAGGTGTAACCAGTGAGAGGTTTTGGCAGAGGCAAAACCGATAAGCACAGAGAAATCAGTAAACCGGAAAGGAGTTGTAGTGGTGTAAACTGGTAGTACTAGAACCTCCAAACAAGGAAGGGAAGGATTTGCAATGCAGTGCAAGTAGTTGAGGAGATCTGGCAAGCTAGAGAAAAATGTAGAGTAAAACCAGCAGCTGAGAACTGGTTGTGAGCAGAGAGCAGAGTACCGACAAAGAAGTAGTGGTTGAACCGGTTAGGTTGTAGCAAAGAGAAGGCAAGCAAAGAACTAACATGGACTTAGATATAGGTGAACCGACAGGGATACATGTGTGAGAGTTAAAAAGTTCATTTGTAACAAGGGTATTACTTTTGTATTGATATATGTTATTATAATCACTGAGTTGGAGCTTGGTGCAGGGGTTGATGCTCTTTGGGTTGGTGCCCTAAATCGAGGGTTGGTGCTCCTTGAGTTGGTGCCCTAAAACCAAGGGTGATGTTCCTTGGGTTGGTGCCCTAAATTTTGTAACCATCATTTTCATTGTGAGACTGGATTGGAGCAGTAGTCTCCAACAGTATTTCTCACCGATATTTTTCCCATCTTGGGTTTTCCTTGTACATGTGGTGTTATGAGATGTCCCTTTAATATGTGGTTGCATTTGTGTTATCTTTCCATCTAAGCGGTATGTCTTCTCTATGTTAGATCTGTTAGCCAGTTTACACACATAGGATAGAATAGAGAAAAGATTTGGAAATCACTAATTCACCCTCCTCTCATTGACATCTAGTGTTCAAAAGTTTCCACTCCAAATGAGTAGCTGAGAACTTGTATAACAATAAAGCTCAGGATTTTGATATGTGCAATCCTTTGGTGCCAGATCTCCATATCTTGTCGAACTTGGGCTATGATATCTACATGATTTCCCAAGTGACCTATGCACGGGAAAAGAAGGGATTCAATCTTTGCCATTGTTGAGAAATTGTTTGTTGTTAGAGCCTTTATTTGCCTAACATAGTTAATTTTTCCTTTAAACGATTGAGTAATGACTTCAAAACTTTCTATGGTTTTTCCATCCTCTTTTGGGAATTTAATCCCTATACACTTCAAATCATTTTTCATAGATAGAACGATTTGAGATAACTCATCTCACAATTTAGCAGATTCACCGCATCCCTATTCTACTATAGAATTTCACCACTCAATGTTTTTCCTGCACACATAGAGAGTGTTATCATCCAAGCCCTGTACTGATTTTTTTGATAGAAATTTCATGATGCCATATTTTTTTTATATCAACCATTTGAACTACCACAACTCTCCATTTCATTTCCTCTTTCTTCCAATTGGCAATTTTTGTTTCAAGTTCTTTCATTACACCTATGGCATTCTCATACACCTTGCTCATATTTTTGAAATATTCTATACCAGATTGAATGATCCCATCCAACCATTCTAGAAAATATCAGTCACCATCTTACTCTTGTGAACTTGGCCCAAAAGTTTTTGATTAACAGGTGACTTAGGATCGAATGACATAGGCAGCTGTGAAATTGGCTAAGCATTAGGATTATGAATGGTGTCTATATATTTTTCCATATGTCTCAATGTTTCTTTGAGATTCTACTTATCCTTCTCATCTTTCCATGTACTATTTATTATTCTTTTAGTGGAGGCCTCCAAATGGTGTACATCTACCACATGCGATCCAGTACCCAGATTAACTTTTTCAACATTGAAATATTTTCATGGTGGATTCTCTACTTCCTTATCCAAAACGGGATGTGCTATCTCAACAGTCCAACTACTTGTATCCTTATCAAAATCAGTTTTGGAAACCATCTTCTGCCTTTTAGATTTCAGAGTTTTACGGAAGCATTTTCTAACCATGTCTTGAATAGAAACTGAGACAGGAACCACATTCCTTTTCTTGCTACTAATAGCGGTGTCCAACCAATGGGGAGTACTGGAACTTGCTTCTTTCTTTTCTTGAGGTTGCTAAGTACTTACATTAGCTAAGATCAATGCACCTTCAGTGCCCTCCTCATCTTTTTAGGTTCTTCAACATCTCCAACTTCCAAGGTGGGTATCTCGATGTTTTGTTTCGCCATTCTATGCTCAACTTCTAGAGACCCTTCCAAATCGACCACCACTGAACCTTCTGGCAACTTTTTGTCTTTATTCTTGGTTCTTGACCTAGTAACACAAGCTGGAAGTTCGCTCACAAGGGACTTCTTTTAACCTTTGACAATATTTTCCTCAAGCTTAACCTTGGCACCACCTGCATCATAAGTTTTAACAGACTTATTATATGAAACTTTATGAACATGAGAATCTTTGATAACAAGTTTTTCTAGTCTCTATTTTTTGTAGCCATTGCTAACTTCTACGGATAATAGGGAATGTTATCAAATGAATCTAATCTTCTTCCTTCTCTTCCCACTCCATCTTAGGAATTGGAGAGTCATGTACTTTTTCTGCATATTGTGGATCAATCAAATCTTATCCATCATCCTCAATTCTCGTAATATTCATTATAAGTTGAAAATAAATAATCTGGTCTACTGTGAACCTGGAAAATGTTCTTCATCTTAGTTTTACCTTATGCAACAAAATGACAATATCCATCACCTCTTTAATCAAATGCTCTCTAGTCAAGGGCTTAGGCAATTCAGAACCACCCTTCTTGAATTTCATAGCCAATTTTTGGCTATAACACTTCTATACTAAGTTTTCTTTTTTGAGAAAAACCCATATGAGATGGTTATTGTCTAATCTTCATATTGCTCTTTAGTGGGAATTTTAAAGACCGTTATAATGGTTTGCCTATTCACATTCAACCAGACACACCCATTTGCATTTTTGATGCATCTATGTTCGGGATCATACTTGTTCATGCACTCAAGAAATAACTCTAGGCATTGTATGGCAAAAGAGAAAACTAAAGCTTCTATAAACCCGCTACCAACAATTCTTCCCATCATGGGTGAACTAGAGGGATTTTTGCCTCTCTCCAAAAATTCATCTAAATCTGTGTGAGCTAGGGATGTATCCCCAAATTATGGAAGAGAACAACCTAGACCAGGTTTTGGCCCCTTTGGTGGAATGGGTCTCATTTTCAAAACCAAAATAGGCAACAATAACACCCACTACAATTACTACAACAAAATTAATAGTTTCTTCCTTTGAAAATGACAGAGATGGAAAACATTTTCAACTCACCTTTCATAAAACTCTATCTGCTGATTCTGAGAAAATTACCTCCAGCGTCGAACCTCTGCCTTTCTTAATTAAGGTTTTTCATGAAAATACAAATCATTTTGTACAAAATAATACGATATAAATGGCTAAAAATCCGGTTTCATAATTACCACAACTCATTCACTCGTGTTGAGTGATGGTGGAGATGACACTTCTGACAATCACTTTTATTACATCACTTCGCACGCTCTCCTATCAGAAAAATGATTACCACCTTGTGAAAAATATTTTCAAATAAATCACTGAGATTCCTAGAATATTCGTTGTATGACGTTGGTCTTTTCCCTTTCTCGGTTTTCAATTTGCAAAGAGCCCATTTTAAGTGCAGAAAGGTTGAACCATTGAACCAATGAACTCATGAACCAAGAAAGGTTTAGGGGTTCAAGTTCATTTCCCCATGCGAGATTTCTAGACAAGTTAGGCTTCATGAGACCAAGATATATTATAGATATAAAGACTCAATGAACCATTGAACCAATGAACTAATGAACTGAATTCTAGGTTCAAACAAAAAGGTTCAAAGACATGAATTTTTAAACATAAAGATGCGTTGGCTGAGACAAACCGACTATGCTAAAATTGACACACACATTATCACGACATGAATATTCCAATACAGGATAAACCAATGAATTTCAAAAATAGGGGAAACATGAAGGATATAGCTTTGATACCAATTGTTGGCAACAACAATGAAGGAAAAATTTGAGGGGGGTGAATCAGTTTTCACCAGATCTACAAACTTAACCACAAATACAAGTATGATAATCTACAGTATCAACAAAGATAATCAAATTGATAGATCAACACACAACACCAAGATTTTGATGTGAAAAACCTGGTTAAGGAAAAAACCACAGTGGGAACCTACCCATAATAAGATGATACTTTGCAATAGTATGTGAAAATAATTACAATGGGGAATGCACAAGCATTTAGGCACACTGCCTAGAGCTTACAACTCAAGATACAATAACCTGGAAGGCTACAACCCTCAGGGAAGTCTCATTGACTTACAATAAGATTCAAACTACAATCCAGAAGGAATGAATTGCAATAATAGCATCTACTAATGCTTGATGATTGTTCAGGTTAAGCACATTTGTCTGCCCTACACCAATCTCTTCTCAATACACCATGTCGAAAGATGAATCCTTATATTTGTTAGCACATATTTTTACAAAATATTTTGTTCTATATGGAGGCCTTTTTTCCTATCATATGAGCATTTACTACTGGTTTGCATGTGCAGGAACCTTATTAGCACGAGTAAAGTTCTCTAAGGATCAGTTGTTTTAGGAGTGTCAAGGTATCACTTGGACACACTAAGGGCATGCACTAAGTTAAGACTACATAAAGAGTCCATCATATCAGCATTTTGGTAGATATCAGAGGAGGAGTTAGTATGATGAAATTAGAAGTGCCTCTGGCTTACATACACCTTTTATGAAGAATTGGAGCCATTAACATTTATGGTAATTTCCAAATTTGTGAAATTTAAATTATCTGCATAGGTTATCCCGACAAGACTACATAGGCAAGTGCAAAATAAGTGAGACATTATTATCAGGGTAGCTTATACTAAGGAGTAAGTAAGAGGATATATCCATCGACAAAAGAATTCAATATTGGAAGTGCGAGGAAGGTGTTATACCGATAGCCGATGGAGATATCAGTATTAACCCTCACCGATAAGGAAGAGTGTGGATGAAATATTTTAATTATCGGAGTATCGGGAGACGGGAATATTGGGTTACTCCAATGTTCGATAGGATGAATAGGGGAGTCGAGAGGGAAAAGGTGCGGACCGGAAGTAAGATGGTTTCATCGAAGAAAATAACTTTTAGGAGGGAACCAAAATAGCTATACTGATACCCGATACAAGAAAGCTAGGCGGGTGACAATACCAGCTGGAGTTATACCGATAAAGAAGTGCTAAGCGTGGAGTTTAGAATCTTATCAGGGTAACTCATATCCATTAGAGAGAGATGTTTACATGTTTTCCTCATGCCCGATGAAGAAGTTAAAGAAAAATGTAGAGAAGGAGACTTCATCAGGAAAAGTTATACCAATAGAGCAGAGCGGTAGAAGGGTTTAACAAAATAAAAGCTGGTGTCATTGGGGAATCGGTAAAACATCAACCAGGTTGTTCCAAAAATTGATGAAGCAACCGAGAGGAAAGAAGTCTGAACCATAAAAGAGAACTCATCGGGGTAGCTTCTACTATCGGATGAGTGTTTCTTGAGTTATGCCGATTTCCGATGGGCAAGATGCCACAGAGGAAAGAAAGGCGGATCTGTCGGGGTGACTTACACTGATCAAAAGGACAAAAGGGAAATTAAAGAAGTGTAAATTATGGGTGGTGCTAAGTAATTAATCTCTCGGGAAGAGTTACACTGATAAGCCGTTAAGAAATCTGGTGTGAAAATAGACATGACAACCATTTTTTAATGCATCCAACGGATAGGCCTAAAATCGCACGAAGCAAATCTAACCAGGATTTTATTTCAAAAGTTAACTATGATCGAGATAAATTTATATATGGGGTCTCATGTACATTTTATTTCGCAGACTATTCTATAAGCAGTTTATTATCTCTGAAGTGCTAATTGAAGTTATAGAGTGCAGAACAGAGGATTTGCAAAATGGAGGGTTCAAGTGCGAAAGGAAAAAGGAATGTGACAAAATTATCTAGTGACACATCGAAGCAATCAAAGGCAGGAGAGGCTGTGAAGTAGAGGAAGCTAAATCTGGACATGATCAACCAGATGAGTTCTTTAGGAGCTAAGTCTAGAAGGTTGAAGACAAATTTTCCAATTCATGATCAACTGGAGGATAGGTATAAGGAAATAGGCGATATATGGACCAAAGTGTGAGGACACAAGCTGTTCTTTTTTCATTACATAAGGAGAAATGACCCGATGCCTATATCTAACCCATGCAACACTGGTCTAGGAAAACTCATGGTCCCTAATGTATTTGTAAACATAGACTTGCTCAAGCTCCTGGTCAAAAATTATGATGCCACTAAAAGATGCATCATGTTACCCAACGAGACTGTTTTCATTCGTTTCGCAGCAGCAACAATTCAAGAAGTTTTTGCTTTGAATTTTGAGGCAAAGGTGCCTCGGTCTTTTGATGATTTGGAGGAGGAATACAGAAAGATGGACACCACATATCAAGGGTGGAATTTGGTGTTTCATAAGGTTGAGAAAGGAAGATTGACAAAGGAAGATGGTCCACCTTATGATATAAACATTTTCAAAAAATATTTCCAATATACCTACATGGCTTGTGGACAGGTTGGAGGAGTCAAGGCTCCAGACGTAGCAGGAATGGGACCCTTGGTTTTGGCAGCTGATGTCTAGACGCATGAGCCAAGAGTGTTTGATTTCGCTGCATATCTGGTAGACAGATTGCATGAGGGTTTTATGAACCTAAAGAACAAACCTGATAAGCATTTCAAGCATTATTCTCTATTAATGTGTATAATGTTGTTTTATGGTCAATTAAAATGATTGTGGCTAGAGGGTTTGAGAGTAAACCAATTTGGAAAGGACAAATAGGAGCAACCTATGCAGCTATGGCTTTCTTTATGGGATTATGGGTATGTGAGTTCTCATTATATGAAGTTTGAAGAATTTTTCGTCAAACCCTTGTTCAGAATGTACAATGAAACTATTGAAGGATCTTTTTCGGAAACCATTAAGAAGTTTCTTCGGCCATTTGAGCACCATAATACCAAAGTGAATCATAATTGGGGTGATTGGTTTTCCTATGCCAATTTCACCTTTGTTAGAGTGTTTGGTTTCGAGGGTTCACCATATGTATTGCCTAAACTGGCACCTGATCATATTGCATTTTTAGAAATTGTCAGACAGCTTAGTGTTTCCAATGCTCGTCACTTTGGGGATGCATGTAAGTAGACCTTTTTGCTAGGGACTTTGGAGTTTGGAGATTTCAAGATTGTATCAACCAGGGCTTATGAAGCCATTGACAGAAAGTTAGCAGATGAATATAATTTGTTGTTACACACACCCAGGAAGAATTATGATCCTGAGGGATATATAAACATGTGCAGGAAAGGGTAGGCCCTGAAAGGTTATATCCATTTTATTGATGATATGGAAGATCTGTGCAGAAATAAGGAAGTGGAAGAATTGGCTGATGTGATGGAAGATTTGGAGAGAAGGTTACAGGGGAAAAACCAAAGGCTAGAGGACCTCCAGGGTGAAGAAGAGGAATGTGCAGAAAGTGACTCAGGGGAGAATGAAGTTGTATCAAAGTTATAGGTACCTAATAGAGAAGAAGAGTCTGATGCACATGACAAATTAATCACAATCTTGAATGCATAGATAGATGATAGAATGCTTGAGCACACCAATTTTGTATCAAATGATCAATTCATAAAATCTAAAGAGTTCAAGTCATTCTTGTATCACTGCAAAGGTAAGAAATTAACGGAAGCAGTGCCAAATATTACCCCTGAAAATGAAGTAGAAATGAATAGGAGGTTGAAGGAAGACATCAATGCAGAAGTTGAGAATATGACCCCATAGAAGGGGAGGCAATTACTAGTGGAGGCTAGTATAATTGTGTTTCTAGGATGGAAATTGAGTGCCTCATTTTTTTTTAATACTTTTCTACACTCAAATAATAGGGATATGGAATTGGATATCTAAGGAGTAAAAGATATTTTTATTGGATCAAGGTATGATCCAAATGAGGAAGAAATGTTGCTATGGGCCCTATACCCTCCCTATAAGAGACCTAAGATAATAGATGTAGATAAGGATTTCGGTCATATGATGAGGTTGAAAGTCAGAGAGGTGGATCCTATGGTCATTGCAGATATAGGGATTGACATTTCCAAGTTTAATAAGGCTCGGTTGAAATGGGAGCTTGCTGAAAAGCATAAATACAAGGCATTGTATGAAGAATCTTTAAAAAGAGGAGGACATCTAGTACCACAAATCACTAATTATAGTGCCCAATGGAAAAGGAAGTTTGAGAAACTAGCCTTGGAACAAAATAAGATGAAGCAAATGAAAACTAACAGGACAGATGCTGGCTGTGTATTCATGACAAGGAGATATGAAAATTTGGAAAAGGTTTTGGATGAATTTTGGGGTGTATATAAAAAAAAGAGAGGATAATATAGTCTCTAACCAAAGGATTTATGACAAACTAAATCTGTTATTACAGGATGAGACATTGAAAGAAAAGACTGTCAGAAGGATAACAGAGTTAATTGAAATTCATGAAAAGTATACAAAAGAGTTGAAGGAAGAGTTCTAGGAGTGCCAGGAGGTTTTCCAGAGTGAGATTCCCAATTTGGTTAATGATGTAGGGGTTATCAAGGACAAAAGTGCATGGCTCTCAGAATGTGAGGCTTTACTTAGTGCAGCCTTCAGTGTCGCCCAAGCAGATGCCCTAGATATCAATGAGAGAGTGGATCAGTTAGAGAAACTAATCAAGATAGATATGGTGCTTAGGGATACAATATTTAATGTAGTTACATACATAGATGAAGGCTACCTTAAACACATCAGGAAATACCGGAAGAAGCTGGATCCAAATAATTGAAGTTTTTATTTCTCATGCTTTAATAATTGTCTTATGTTATCTTAGCAGCTAAGTAGTTAGGTGTTAGGTTTTAGTTAGATTTTAGTTTAGAAAAATGAAAGGCTGTGTCCTTTCATCTATGCCTATTGATTCACATATTTGTAGTGAGTCATTTTGTATGTAGATGACATCTATGATAGAGGATTTTTAGAAGAATTACAAAAAAAAAAGAAACAATCACATATGCCTGTAAGGGCTGTAAGTTATATGTATCAGGGAAGTCTATAGGAACAAGAGGTATCTTTTTGTGCAAACAAACTGTAATGGAGTATATTCAAGTGCAGCCTATGTATGCAATCATTTCCTAAAGATTAAATATACAAGGTTCGTAGTTTCTTTTCCAAATATTGTGCATACTTTTGTGTTGATGAGTTATCTTTGTCCTCTTGATAAATCTGTCATTTGATTTGCCATGATGTACCATCACATGTTGTTACATTAAATGTGAGATTGGGTTTTCATTGTTTGTGTGCCATATACTGAAACCTGTATACATCTAAAAATGGCCTGAAGATAATTAATTAAATAAGCAATTAATTAATTAATCCCCCTTCCTAATTTAATTAAATTCATTAAGCAATTTGATTAAATTCCTACTTTCATCTACTTATTAATAAATCTAAGGATTTATTTGATAGGTTCATTTCATAATCCCCTTTGATTAATTAATTCAAATTAATTAAATTTTCCCTCCATCTTCAATTAATTTTTCTAATCTTCTAATTAATTAAAACAAATCAATTTATGAGTTGTTGAGAATTAATTAGTCTTATTTGAATTTTTAAATTCAAATTTACCCACATGGCTCCTAACTTCTAACCACCTAACCTAACCCCTTCCATCTAACCCTCGGTTTAATTAAACCTACTCTTCCCTTGAGACACATGGCATTATTGAGCCACATGTCCCCTTTCCTTAGACACTTGCTCTCTCATGAGAAAAGCTTCTTGACACTTGTCACCATAGAGATGGCAAATGTTCCCTTTCATCCAACCTTTCTAGAAGCTTCTTGACACTTGTCACCATAGAGATAGAAAATGTTCCCTTTCATTCAACCTCTTTTCCAACCCCCTCCAATTTCACCATTGATATCTTCAGACTCAATCTTGACTGTTGATTTCTGCCACCTCACCCCTGGCCTTGGAAATCCTATAAATAGACCCCATTTTGGAGCAATAATCATCCCATCTCATTTGCATTTCAGGCATTGTTATTATAGGCATATTGATCTTAGCATATCATTTGAGAATTGTTATTATAGGAAATTGCATCTTAGATCTAGCTTATTTTCTAGCATAATTGTTGAATCGTGTAGCTTAATCATTCTCTTTTCTAGCTTAAATGCATCATTATCATCTTAAATCCTCCATCTAGATGTAGTCAAGTCACTAGAATTTGCTTATCCAGATCTGAGAGCAAATCTACACTTGCATTTATTAGGAGGCAATAGATCGATTAGCCATTGGTTTTATCTTTCTTTGTTTTAAATTTGCTAACCATGCTTGTAATGATCTATTGAGTGTTTTCTGTTGCAGCTGCAGGTATACACTTCACCAACCTTCATTTCTGATCGGGCTGGAATCAGAATTTTGTACGAGATCCTTTGTTGGCTCATACAAACTTCTTTGTGATTTGGCACGATAATCATTCTTTACTCGTATTCGCTCATTTAAGTGTCGTACGAGCCTATTTTTGCATTCTCCCGAGATCTAAAGTTTTGTCATACGAGCTGGTAAAGCATGTCGTATGACTTTCTGCTTCTGTTTTGTTTAAATAGACAACATTTTAGGGTTTTCAGGTTTTAATCCGATCATTATTAATGCTAACCTCGGGTTTGTTTATGAGCTTTTTTGGCAGCCTAACTAGTTTTGCAGGATGATTGTCGAAGATATGCTAGCCAAAGACTTATTTCAACCAAACGTATCATGATTACTAATGGATCTATTTTGCAGGTTGCCTAAGAAGAATTCAACAAAATTTTGTGTATTTCTTAAATTTTTCTAGGCATACTTATCTTTTTCTAAAGGAATGAACAATCATGTATTTTGTGTTTTTGATGATAGGCAAGTATGCTCTCACCTTTCTTAGGTGATCAAAAAGCTAGACTCATCTTTTACTTTCATTAGTGCATATCTTTAGCAGGCCTGCCCTCCCAAGGAGCTAATAACTCTTAGCCATTAAGGTCGGTGAGGGGAATGACCGAAGTGGGAATGGAAGCCAAGTAATCCAACCCACTATAAAATAAATGTGATTTGATGAAAATCAAGTCAATGATAGTGCTCGAGAATAGCTCTCCTTTGTACCTTTGGGTATAGAAAACATTGGTTTTCAAGGCTGGGAGACCTCTTAATTGAGTATTATACCCTGACGCGCCAAACGGATCCCTTACTAGTGCCAGTTAAATTAGAAGCTACCCAATTCACCTCCGAAAGGGTGATAATATTTGTGCAAGAGAGAGAGTAACTCTCCCTAGATACTTTCAATATCATGCCCCCATTAGCATTTGGAGTCGGATAATACGGCATTGAGAATCCATTGTGTGAGACTCAGCAGCCGTATTCTGATTAGCTATTAAGTGTGTACCTAAGTTTGCAAGCAAATGTTTTCTCTCCTCAGCCAACTTCCTTAGGGTTTAGCATGCTTGAGGTCACTTAACATATCGCGTGTTTGTTGTGTATTCATCCCTAAATTGAAAAATCAGACATCTAAAACTAGAAAAAATAAGCAAAACATCAGAATTCATTGATCAAATTTTGACCAAACAAACACATTTACCTTTTTCTTGTTCTTTGTTGTACGAAACATTTATCTTGTCGTATGGTTCAGAAAAGTTTGTCGTATTGACTGGTCATTTGTCATATGAGATTAATCTTTAGTCGTATGGTTTAGAAAATTTTGTCATACGAGCCTGTTCTTTTTCACATGAAAATCCCAGTTTTTCGTATGGCCTTGTATCTCTTGTCATTTGGGGTTGTATAGTTTGTCATATGAGTCTCTATTTCTGCTAGTCCAGAGCTGTGTCCTATATGCCTTTTTTGGATCTGTTATTTCTGCTTGATCAATTTGCAGTAACCATAAACACTTGTTCTCTATCATTCTGTGCTTGGATTGTCTTCTTGGTTCGCTAGGTCAAGTTATCATCCGTCGAAATCAGACTTTAGAACATAAACACCTTAAGATTTTCAAGTGCTCACCCTTAACAAGTTCAAGATCTAAACATCTCAAAGTGCATTATCACCCTATTTGATAAACATATCACTCAAATATAGTTTCTCATCGGGACCTATCATCCTCTATCACGAAACTGAAACATTTGGTCAGGATAATCTCGTCCCACATCGTAGGATATATTGTTCCTACTGGACTTGGTTCTTATCAAATCATCATCATTGCACTCCAAAACTGAAGATCGAAAAACTTGCAAACCTTTAAACACTTGAACCATCTTTTTGTGTCATATTGCGCTATCACATTTACCTTGACAATTGAATCTCTTTTCAAAACAGCTTTTGGACAATCAAATTCTAGCACAATATCTAACACACGTGTATGCCCGTTCTAACTAGAGCTCAGAGACGAAGAATCACAGAGATGGAAATTGAAACATTGGAAACAACTGAAGAGCATATAACCATGGAACATGAAGATGAAATACAAGTCGAAGAAGAAATAACAGAACAAAATATCACAGACATAAAAAAAGATCCTCGATTTGATAAATTTATGCAGAAATTATTGGAGGAAGAAAAATAAAAATATCTACTAATGTTAGCAAAATATGGTGCTACACTTCCCCAAGATTTTAATGTGAACAAATTGACACAAAAGAAAAGTGATCCTTCCCCTAATAACGAACAATATGAGGATATTTTTGGTCTCAAAATGAATGGTACATCAATTCCTAGTAACACCAAAACCAATGAAGAAACTTACGTTCCCAAAAGAGATGAAGTAGAAATTCTGAATAACATTCAATCCAATGAAGATACAAGAAGGACTAGAGATGAAACACGACAAGATCCAGATCCTTCTAGAACACAATATCATGGTTATGTAAGAACAAATCATGTTGATAATCCTATCACAACTCTCACACAACAACTACAAACACTGCAAACACAAATTCAAGATATGCAAAGAGGAAATGTTAGACGATACGCACTTCAAGAAAGTTGTCCTTATCCATTCGATAGAAATCTAAACATGATACCATTTCCTATAGGTTTTGAAACTCCTAGATACAAAAAATATGATGGAAGCACTGACCCTCAAGATCATATAAGAGAATTTTGCACAATGAGTATGGAGTTTGCACATGAGGATACCTACTTAATGAGATTATTTCCGAAAAGATTAACTGGACTAGCTGTGGAATGGTTCTCCACACTTCCACCTGGAATCAGATCATTCTCAGAGTTGGTGGATAAGTTTGTTTCACAATACTCTTACAACATACAACATGAAGTAACAATGCTAGACCTATAATGGACATATTCATCGACAACTTAAATGATCAAATGAGTTATTACTTAAAAAAGCAAGGAAATCAAAGTTTTAGAAAAATGATTGATAATGGAATTAGAATGGAGGAAGGCATGATAAAGAAAGGTGAATTGAAAATATACAAAGATAGAGTCCATCCTCCTAACAACACCAATAACAACAATCACAATGATAAGTCAAACTTTTGGAATAGAAATTGAAATGTCATCAACGATGGAATAGTGGATAACAACAATGTGAAACCAAAGCAACCAGTTTTTAATTTATCCACTCACTCAGTAGCGGCTCAACAAAACAACCATCACCAAAAAGCAACTATCAAAAATTTCTTTCAAAGGCAATTTACAAACATTGGTGAACCCCTTGGGTCAACACTAAAGACGCTTCTCGCAAACAAATTGATCACTTTACCAGAAGAAAGGAACTACGAACCTCAAATAAAACCACCTTGGTGGAATGATAACCATTATTGTGATTTTCATCAAAACAAGGGAAATCACATAGATAGTTGTCAGAAGTTGAAACATTTCATCCAAGAGTTGATAGATAATGGAGTAATAATTGTGGATGGACATACAACAAACAGATCTCATACAACTTTTAAAAATCCACTTCCAAACTATGAGAAAGGTGAATCATCAACAACAAACAATGGTAAGGGTAAAGCGAAGGTAAACTATGATCATACATATGATAATCTGGTAAACATGATTGTAGTTAAAGAAAAGCAAAATTAAGAACTTGCTCATGCTATCACATGAAGTAAAGCCAAAGTTGTTTTTCTGGGTCCTATGAAAAACACATCATCCACTACCAAACAATACAATCTAGTGGATCAATTACAGAAAACACCCGCACAAATATCCATCTTAGAACTATGAAAGCTTTCACCCACACACAAAGAAATTCTTGAATGAGCATTAGTAGATACAATAGTTTCCAAAGATCTTGATATCAACCAATTCCAAACCATAGTGGAACACCTCACAACCCCTCACTGCTTATTATTCACTGAAGAAGATGACATGTCCTTGCAACATCCCCATAACACTCCCTTGCATATCGAATTCATCATTCATAAGACGCAAGTTAAATGTGTCCTAATAGATGGAGGAGTTGGCTTAAACATCTTCTCTTTGAGTCTTGTCCATGCATTGGGTTATTCAGAAGATGCAATTGATCCCCAGAAAAAGATCACCATTAAAGCCTATGATGAAGAAGAATGTTCTTCTAAAGGAATTGTGATGTTACCCATCAGAGTGGGACCTTTGCAGAAAGACACAACATGCCAAGTTCTAGAATTAGATTTATCATACAACATACTCTTGGGAAGACCTTGGATACAAGACATACAAGTTGTTGCATCAACATATCATCAGTGCTTAAAGTTTCCCTACAGTGGGCAGGAAATCAAGATCTCAGCAGACTCAAATCCATTTCAGTATTGTAGTAATCTTAAACCATTTCAAGAAGTCATTGTTCCTCATAATAGGGAGGCATCATCTTTGAACACACAATCCAAGGAACAATCATTTTCCTCTATCTTGTCAAGTATGGAAAAACAAATGCAACTAAGAGATCAAGGGAACGGAGAATACTCAATATCCCAATTACCACTTTCTCCTAAATCCTTTGGAAAACCATCAAACTCTAAACAACAACCAATTGTAAAACATCTTCTGATATTTAATGGAGCATTTGTTAGTGCTGGAACCTTATCAGAGGAAATAGCTATACAAGGACAAATAATTTCAACAAAAGATCAACAATCTCCGCATACCTACAAAAAACTATGGAAAAGGATTTAACATTCTCATAAAAATGGGATACACTAGAACAGGTCCTATAGGAAAAAGAAAAGAAGGTATCTCAGAACCTATCCAACCTTACACTCAGTAGACTACAAACAAAACAAGCTTAGGGTATGGACAAGTTAATCTACCAGAAGACACATCTTTTAGTCAACAACAAGAGGAATATGAAAACATACAAGAACAACTGACAATCGAACGAGAAGAAACATCAGCTAAGCAACAAACACAAGCAAACATGAAATGGGAAAAGAAGCAAGCTTCAAATCAACAAGAGAAACAAACTAAAAGCACCTCTCAAGAAGCATTAAATCCCAATCAAAACAAGAAAGAAGATAATATAAGTCAAGGAGATCATAGCAAAATTGATAGAACTAAATCTCAGTCCTAAAGAAGTTGAATATGAAAGAAGAAAAGATATAACAAGAAAAGTTGAAGAAACAAGTCAAATAATATATGAACAAATCTGTAGATTGTAGGCTGCAAGTGATACACATTCTAATGAATGGGAATGGGATTCCTATCACTCTGAAGAATCAGCTGAAGAAAATTTCTTTGAAGGAGATGTAGGAGTCGATGTAGTTCACACGTATGCATGACAAATGTCAGGAAATAGTTCACTTGAATTAGAATCACATTTGGCTGACTTGGACTTAATCGAGGATGATCAGGAGTTTCTTGCGAGGTCATTCTGATGAGAGTACCGTTCTAGACATTGACATACATATTGAAAACTTTGATACATCCATCATGACCCTCGATACCCTTGAAACACCCCAACCTAAAGATCCCTTACCTCTAATTCACCTTGAGCTTATTGATTGGGAAAATCAAGGACATACCGCCATTGATACCCTTCCAAATGACCATACTATATCTATATATCTTAATGCAATCGAACCTATAACAACTCTCACTAGGAATTTCGGCAACGCATCTTCCAGTCAAGTGGGTGCCAAATCTTCTAGTCGCAAAAGTGAAAAGAAAGAAAAGAATATCAAGTCTAATGCTAAAAACCATTTCTTGGCAACATTAGATCAGAAAAAAGTAAAAAGAAAGGATGCATCTAATGGTGAAAACCTCCTTGAGGCGCCAGAAGATGGGAGATTTGACACTTTACCTGAGCACTATCAAGAAAGGTTATCCATTTTGATCGAACCAACATAGGCAGTTAACATTGGCACAACAGAGCAACCAAAGATACTTCATCCAATGACTTCTCTATCAGAAGAAGAAATACAACAATATATAGAATTCTTCAAACGAAGACAAATCAATTTCACCTAGTCATATGCAGACATGTCAGGGTTAGATCCAAAGCTTATTATGCATCACTTAAATGTTAGTCCAGGAGCCAAACCAGTCAAACTGAAGTTAAGGAAAATGCATCCTCATATCGCTCTCCTAGTCAAAGCAGAACTAAAGAAATTATTGGATGTAGGATTCATCAGACCTGTAGCATATCCTCAATGGGTATCCAACATCATTCTTGTTTCAAAACTAGATAAAAGCATCAGAATATGCACAGACTTCAGAGATCTTAATAACGCATGTCCAAAGGATGATTTTCCTTTGCCTAACATCGACATCATTGTATATTTAACTGCCTGACACTCCATTTTATCTTTAATGGGTGGTTTCTCCAGATACAATCAGATCAAAATAGCACCCAGAGATCAAGAAAAGACAACTTTTACATGCCCGTGGGGTACTTTTTGTTGGAATGTCATGCCTTTTAAATTAAAGAATGTAGGTGCTACATATCAAAGAGCTATGATAACTATATTTCATGACATGATGCATACATTCATGGAAGACTATGTGGATGACATCTTGGCTAAATCATACAACAGAGAAGAACATATAGAGATACTAGAAAAGATCTTTGACAGGTTAGAACAATACAAGCTACGGATAAATCCTAAGAAATGTTCCTTTGGTGTCACTTCAGGAAAGCTATTGGGATACATTGTTTAAGCTAGAGGTATCGAAGTGGATCTAGCTAAGGTAAAAGCAATCATGGAAATGACATCTCCCAAGAATATAAGTCAATTAAGATCACTCCAAGGAAGACTCCAGACAATCAGAAGATTTGTTGCTCAACTAGCAGATAAATGTCAACCATTTACTCATCTATTGAACAAAAATGTTCATTTAAAATGGGACCATCAATGTGAGGACACATTCAACAAGATCAAGGCTTATCTCGTGCAACCACCTGTCCTAATGTCACCAATTTTAGGAAAACTATTGTTACTTTATGTATCAACCACCAAAGCATCATTAGGAGTTTTGCTTGCACAATAGGATAATGAAGGAAAAGAACGAGCCATCTACTACATAAACAGAACACTAGTAGGATACGAGATCAACTATTCACCAATAGAAAAAGAATGCTTGGTAGTAGTTTTTGCTTCTCAAAAATTATGACACTATCTACTATCTCAATCCATCAAGTTGATAGCTAAAATTGATCCTCTGAAATATTTATTCAGCAAGACAACATTAACAGGATGACTAGCAAAATGGATCATGAACCTGAGTGAGTTTGATATTGAGTATGTTAATAGAAAAGCTATAAAAGGACAAGTCATTGTAGACCAACTAGCTGAGACACCACTTCAAGATAATCATCCTTTACAGATTGAATTTCCCGATGTTGATATCCTAACAGTCACAACAAAAGCATGCCAATTATACTTTGATGGTTCATATACACAGCATGGATCAGGAGCAGGTATTCTATTCATCACACCACAAGGTCATACAATCCCAAAAGCATAAAAATTAAGCTTTCCATGCACCAACAACACTGCAGAATATGAAGCTTTGGTTGCAGGTATCAAAATGGCTATAGAATGGAACATTACACAAATTCAAGTCTTTGGAGACTCTCAGCTCATCATCAATCAAATTAATGATGACTATCAAACAAAGGACGAAAAATTAATGCCTTATAAAAAGATGGTTGATGATATCAAGAAATAATTTATAGAAATGACCTTTCAGTAGATTCCAAGAAATGACAACAAAGCAATAGATGCCATGGCTACACTTGCTTCTCTACTTCAGACATAGGAAAATCAACAGCGTTATGAATTCCTGGTAGAAGAGTTGTTTTACCTTGCTCATAATTGTCTTGGTTCCCAAACTATTTATCACCTTGTTGGGCATGACTCCCCCCATTACGGCCAAGCTTACACATACCTGAAAGATAACACTTTACCTCCTGACTTATTGAAAAACCAAAAGAGAAACTTTATTCGTTAATCCTCCCATTATACTCTCATCGCAGATACCCTGTATAAACAAGGTCTAGACGGTACTCTTTTAAGATGTCTCAAACAAGACGAATATGAGAAGGCCTTACATGAAGTCCATAATGACATTTGTGGCACTCATTCAAGTGGTCTTACCCTTTCGAAAAAACTCATATGCTTGGGCTATTATTGGCCGACCACAGAACGAGATTCTTTTCAGATAGCTAGAACATGCAAACAATGTCAGATCCATGGGAATTTGATTCATGCTCTAGCACAAGAACTTCATGCTTTAGCAACATCTTCGCCTTTCTGTCAATGGGGTCTTGATCTAGCAGGGAAGATAAATCCTTCTTCATGTAATGGTCACAAATTCATCCTTGTAGCTACAGAATATTTCACAAAATGGATTGAGGCAGCACCTCTCACAAATATCACAGGAAAACAAATTGCTGCATTTATCTTGAACTATATCATCTGTCGCTGTGGAATACCAATGATCATTATCAGTGATAATAGGCGACTGTTCAAGAATCAGGATGTATAAGAGCTATGTGAGAAATTCAAGATCCAACACAGATTTTCCACACCTTACTATCCACAAGGAAATGGGCAAGTAGAAGCATCAAACAAAACTATTTTGAAAATTCTCAAAAAGACAGTGAATGATGCTGGAAGAGATTGGCATATTCAATTAAACCCTGCTCTATGGGCCTACCACACAAGTATCCACACACCAACAGGTGCCACACCTTTCTCTCTTGTTTATGGATCAGAAGCAATACTGCCAATAGAAGTAGAGATACCTTCTCTACAAGTATCATTAAAAGGTCTCATCCCAGATGAAGAACAATGAGTATCTAGATTACAAGAGTTAGAACTAATTCATGAACGAAGACAAAATGCCTTTGATCATTTAAAGGTATATCAATAAAGAATGTGTTGGAGCTATAATCGCAAGGTCAAACCATGAATCTTTCAAGTAGGGGAACTAGTACTAAAAGAAAATCCACGCAGCTAGGCAGATCGAGAAAAGAAAGGAAAGTTTGAACCAAATTGGTCAGGTCCATTTGTGATCACAATAGTATTTGAATCAGGAGCATATCAGCTATCAATACAAGATGGAGATCAACTTGAAGAACTCGTCAATAGCATGCATCTAAAGAAGTTCTATGTTTGAAAAAAGTAGAGAAAAATAAAAAACAGTGAAAAAGCAAAAAAATCCAAGAAAAGTGAAAAAGCAAAAAAATCAAAAAAATAGTGAAAAAGCAGAAAATCCAAAAAAAATCAAATATGAGAAAAAGTGCAATAAAAACAGATGGTGAAAACAAAGAAAACAGGCGCTATCTATCCACTATCTCTTCCATCTATTAGTTCATGCATCTTTCCATTTGCATTCTTTTCAATCAGCATTGTTCATATGCATCATAGAGCCTTTGTACATACACAGGCATCCTAGCTAATCTCTTGCCATGGTTTAGATCATTGGGTATATCATACTAAATTTGTTTCTAGGCTTGGGGCAAAATCCTGCACTTAGCTAGGGGCAAATTTTTTGATCATTTTGATCTTAATCAAATAGGTAGAACAAATATTTAGGCAACCCTTATCAAGGAAAAACCTAAGACATATCCAACATTTAACATGAGATAAAATTATCAACCATCAAACTATCACAAAGTCAGTCTAAACACATGGATGATATCTTTTGAATAATGATTTTAACATGATTGTTCAACTTTTCTATATTGATTTTTGCTATCATGATTTCTAAGTGACTCCAGGATGTCTTTTACTAGAGGAACAAGGAAGAAGCATGATATTTTTCTTGTCTTTTGTCTAAAAATTAATCATTAATATGTGCAAATTTGTCTCAGGACATGATCATCAAAGTATCATTGAAGACATTTCCGATTTGCTTATTGAAATGATTAATACTGTCTGTTTTACGCAAGCAACACTCAGGTCATCTCGGTTCAATTATACCTCGATGCTTGTGCTAACTTTCCATATAAAAATCCAGGAAAGCAGTGCTTAGGTCATCATGGTTTAATTATACCATTGATGTTTGCACTCACTTCCCACATTTTAAAAAGCTCAATGATGACAAAATGCAATAATCCAATGGCTTGTCCATTCGTAACTTTGCATTTCATTTGCATTGGCATTTGCATTTAGCTTGCATTTTATTCTTACATGGGATCCTGCATGCTCCTTTTATCCAAGGTTAAATCTATCACAAGAATCATCAAGGTATCATCACAAGTGTATATGCAATCAAACTGATGACTCATATCTCCCTAGAATATTGTCGACCTAGTGAAAATCTTATGCTACCCTCTCAACAGAACCAACATCAGCATATCTAAATCTTTCTGCAACTTGATATCAACAAACTGTCAGTTCTTTATCCAATCAATCTTATCAATTCTATCAATCAATCACATCTAAATTGATTCTCTCATGTCTTATACAGGATGTATCTTTCCAAAAACTAGACATTCTGATCATATCTTATACAGGATATATCGTTCCTGAAACCAGACGCTTTGATCATCTTTGTCTTATATAGGAGGTGTCATTCCTGAAACTAGACTAGATCTCGATCTTATCAATCTAATCAATCAAGATTTATCAATAATCAAGAACCACATCACTGTGATCGTAGAACTCGTATTTTCATCAACCACAATTGCAGAAATCAAATCATTTCTAATCGGGATATCAATTTTGCAAAAATTCACAAAACTCCAAAGATCAATTATTTCAATTGATCTCCCGAGGGGACATCATCGTATCACAATTTATGAATCAAAAGTTGGGGCATCCTATAGAATCAATATCATCATCAAAATGAGATTATTCTTTGAATCAATGCATCATCACACCTCGCTTCAAAGAGGGGCAAAATGTATACATCTAAAAATGGTCTGAAGATAATTAATTAAATAAGGAATTATTTATTTAATCCCCCTTCATAATTTAATTAAATTCATTAAGCAATTTGATTAAATTCCCACTTTCATCTACTTATTAATAAATCTAAGGATTTATTTGATAGGTTCATTTCATAATCCCCTTTGATTAATTAATTCAAATTAATTAAATTTTCCCCCCATCTTCAATTAATTCTTCTAATCTTCTAATTAATTAAAACAAATCAATTTATGAGTTGTTGAGAATTAATTAGACTTTTTTGAATTTTTAAATTTAAATTTACCCACATGCCTCCTAACTTCTAACCACCTAACCTAACACCTTCCATCTAACCCTGGGTTTAATTAAACCTACTCTTCCCTTGAGACACATGGCATTCTTGGGCCACATGTCCCCTTTCCTTAGACACTTGCTCTCTCATGAGCAAATATTCTTGACACTTGTCACCATAGAGATGGCAAATGTTCTCTTTCATTCAACCTCTTTTCTAACCCCCTCCAATTTCACCATTGATATCTTCAGACTCAATCTTGACAGTTAATTCCTGCCACCTCACCTCTGGCCTTGGAAATCCTATAAATAGACCCCATTTTAGAGCAATAATCATCCCATCTCATTTGCATTTCATGCATTGTTATTATAGGCATATTGATCTTAGCATATCATTTGAGCATTGTTATTATAGGCACTTGCATCTTAGATCTAGCTTATTTTCTAGCATAATTGTTGAATCCTGTAGCTTAATCATTCTCTTTTCTAGCTTAAATGCATCATTATCATCTTAAATCCTCCATCTAGATGTAGTCAAGTCACTGGAATTTTCTTATCCAGATTTGAGAGAAAATCTACGCTTGCATTTATAGGAGGCAATAGATCGATTAGCCATTGGTTTTATCTTTCTTTGTTTTAAATTTGCCAACCATTCTTGAAATAAGTAGACAAGTAGTTTCAAAGTATAGTCCCCCTCATATGAGAAGAATAGAGAAGCCTTTTGTAACTTATGATAACCCATTGGTAAATGAAAGTAGAAGATGGAGGGATGTGCATAGGGATCAAAGTGAAGAAAGGCAGGAGGATGGAAGAAGGAATGGAAATGTGGAAAATGATGGGAATTGGAATAACACAAATAGGGTTAACCATATAGGAAGTAATGGGTATGGCAGAAATCAAAATAATGGACATAATAGAGGTAACAATGGAAATTATGGAAATGGCAATGGTGGAGGTGGGAACAATAATAATGGTAATAATAATTGCAATAATAGTGGTGGTGGAAACAATGGGAACAATGGTAATAATGGCAATAATGGTGGATTCAATAGAGGAAGTATGAACATTCAAAACAACCATCATGTTGGCAGACGACCTATGATCATTGAAAGATATAGACAGTTGGATTTCACTGGCATTGTTGGTTATCCAAATCAGATCACTAATGATTTAAGATCAACAATCCCCAAATTCTCAGGAAATGAAATTGATTCAGCAGAATAGCATGTAGTTAATGTAAAAAATGTCATTGAAGAATTTGAGGTCCCTCATGAGGATGTATTCATGAAATTGTTTGTTCAATCTTTGACAGAAGCTGCAGGAGAATGGTATAGAAGCCTGCCTGATAGATGTATTTGCAGATGGAAGGAATTTGTAATGTTGTTCTTGGAAGAATTTGGAGATCACAATGATCCTTCAGTTACATCCCATGAATTAACAAGTATAAGGAAGAATCAAAATGAATTAGTTGTTGAATTTAATAAAAGATTTAGTAATTAAATAGAATACCCAAAGATGTCAGACTTGTTGATTCATTTCTGATTAACTTTTATTTGAGTGCTTTTGATAGCAAAACCCAATATGAGATTTTGTCTCATAGACCTGATACCTTACAGCAAGCATTCAAGACAGTTGCTACTATTAATAATAATAGGAAGCTTATTGGAAAGGTTGCTAAGAGAGATGATCCAAAGTTGTTCAACTCTAGGGTTCCCAAGAAAGATGATATTACTCAGATCATGGACATGCTTAAGGACCTAAAGGGTAAGCAAAATCCTAATGAAAGGCCACCATACAGAAACAATAAGCAGATAAATTACAATAGGCCGAGGTTGCATGACATGCCATATAACACAAATTGGAAAGATGGAAACCAGTAAAACCTAGTACAAACAAAGAGACTCCTGATCCATTAAAGAAAGCCACAAAATTTGTAGATGAGTATCCATGGTGTGATGTATGTAATCTGCCTCATGTTGCAGAACAATGTATGATTGCCCAGGGCTTGATAGAAGAGGAAGATAAAAATGAGGATTATGAACCAACTGTGAATGCCCTTTCATTTGATCCATATTGGGGAAGAGATGAGGATTTTTCTGAAGAAGAATATTCTAATGTGCATCAAAGAAGAGAGAATTTGCAATATAGCATACAACAGGTTTTTTTCGATGATGATGAAGATGTCTGTGCCTTGAGAAAATTGTTTCAGGAGGAAGCAGTGCCTTCTTTGAGAATCTTGACTGAAGAGGAGAAGAAAGCTTTCACTATTGCAGTTGTAGAACAAGTAAAACATAATTACCAGCTGAGAAATAGGAATGTCAACAATGAGCAGGGTAAGCCAGTAGGTATTTTTGCCAAGGTCACAAAATCAGGTGGGACCAATAATGATGCAGCCAAGGGCAAGGATGCAAGTGCCAAGAAAGGGAAAGAACCATAATAGACTAAACAAATGGAAATGCCAAAGCTCATTAAACTTGTAGAGAAGAAACAAGTAAGTAATCTCAATTCAAATGGTAACTCCTTCATGTCTCAAGCACTATCCCAAGTGAAGATATTTATGCCTTTGCTAGAAGTAATGAAATTTCCTGATTACAAGAATGAGACTTTAAAAATTATATATAATGTTGGAGAAGTGAGTAGGGAAGATCCTAAATCAAAAGAAGATCCTCCTATGGTGTATCTTGGCATGTCTATTACCAAAAATCTCACATAGGTAGATCCTTTCTATCTAACACTGTTGATAAATGATAAAATGCTAAAAAATTGCATGATAGACTCAAGAGTGGCAGTAAATATCATGCCAGAAGATGTCATGAAAGAGTTGGGAATGCACGTTAATACACCTTATGGTAAGTGCTATGCCATGGATAATAGGTTAGTTCATGTAGTAGGAATCATGAAGGACATTGGGTTCAACTTCCCAGCCTGCCCAAACACTGCATACAAAATAGATATCACAGTTGTACAAGTGTCTACAAACTATGGGATGTTGTTGTCCAAATAGTGGTCCAACTTAGTGGGTGGACATGTTCATCTTGACTTGTCATATGCCACTATTCCAGTAAAAGGGACAACGGTGAGGATAAATAGAGAACCAAGAGCTCCATATCTCATAGAAGAGGTTGATCCTGATGAAGTGACTTACCTTTTCCATTCTGATATGGACAAATTTCAGGTAAGTATTTCTAAACCTTTAAAAATCGATAAAGTTACAGAAACAGTTAAACAAAATGAAAATTTAATTTGGAAATTATATTCTGATGGTGCCTGCAGTAAGGATGAAAATGGAGCAGGAGTTGTATTTATTTCACCTAATGGAAAAAAATTTAAATATTCTTTCTTGTTAACTTTTGAGTGTACTAATAATGTTGTTGAATATGAGGCCCTCTTATTAGGACTTAAACTAGAAAATAAACATGGAATTAAGTTTCTAATAGTTTATGGTGATTCAGAATTAGCCGTTTCACAAGTTAGAGGCAAATTTGCTGCAAAAAATGAAAAATTAAGAAGCTATAGGAACAAATTTTGGGATTACATTGAACTATTAGACGCTTTCTCCATCAATTGGACTGAAAGATCCAATAATATTTGGGCAGACTTCATGGCTAACTTGTCTATCAAGCATAATGATATCCCTTTGGATGATATTACCCAAGTAGAAATCAAGACCAGACCGTTAGTTCCTGACAATGTAAAAAGTTGGCAAGTACTTGATGATGATAGGGATTTGCTAGTTTTTATTTTGTGAGGATCAGTATGAGCACCAGTGGATTGATTGGAATGGACTTGTGGAGGACAAGGATGGCAAGGAGAATGTACTTGGGCGAGAGGTGTTGCAGTTGAAAACAAATAAAATCCAAAAAGGATTGGTAGAGCTTGAAAAAATGTTTGATGATAAAGACATGGCAAGTTTCAAACCTAATTTGGGAGGATGTGAGAATGTTGAAAAAATAAACTTGGAAAGTGAAAGCAACCCAAGAGAAGTATATATTGGAAAAAAGCTCACACCAAAAATCAAAACAGAATTGATTAATCTACTAAGGAAGTACAGGCACGTCTTCGCTTGGTCATATGATGACCTTAAAGCATACAGGGAAGATTTGTTCTAGCATGAGATACCCTTGAAGCCTGAAGAAAAACCTTTCAGACAAAAAAAAAGGCCGATAAACCCCACTTTAGCTCCTAAAATGGAGGAGTTGATGAAAATGAGGAATGGTGGTATTATTGAGCCTATAAGGCACTCAACATGGGTATCCAATTTGGTCCCAGTCACAAAAAAGAATGGTGAAATCAGACTGTGTGTGGATTTTATAAACTTAAATGTTTCATTTTGTAAGATAATTATGCTTTACCTAACATGGAGGCTCTTTTGCAGAAAGTCACAGGAAATGAATTGTTATCTATGATGAATGGCTTCTTAGGCTATAATCAAGTCAAAGTTAGGGAACCAGAAAAGTTCAAAACTGCTTTCACTACACCTTGGGGCACCTATGTCTATGCTAGGATGCCTTTTGGACTGACAAATGCGGGAGCTACATTCTAGAGGGCTATGGACGTGGCCTTTGAGGGTGTGATTGATTATATCTTGGCAGTTTACCAGGATGATATGACTCCTTATTCTAAAAAGGTAGAAGATCATTGTAATGATCTAGGAAATATTTTTATTAGAGCATTAGAATATGGCATATCTTTGAATCCTAAAAATGTCATTTTGGGGTTACTGAAGGAAAATTGTTAGGTCATATTGTTTCAAAAGAAGGTGTAAGAATCGATCCAAAAAGGATTGCTGCTATTGATAAAATTCAAATCCCAAAAATAGTTAAAGCAATTCAATCTTTTTTCGGTCAACTTAACTTTGTAAGAAGATTTGTTTCAAATTTCTCTGAAATCATAAAGCCTATTGCTAAAATGTTGAAAAAAGTGCTGAAATAAAATGGACTAATGAAGCTCTTGAAGCCTTTGTAAATATCAAAAGAGCCATCAAGGAAGCCCCTGCATTAAAATCACCTGATTTCTCTAGGCCTTTTCAAGTGTTTTCATTTGCTTCATTCCATACTATTGTTGTTGTCATGTTACAAAAGAATGATGAGGGTCATGAACAACCAGTGGCATTTTTTAGCAAAACATTGCAAGCATCCGAGCTGAATTATGATTTAAATGAAAAACAAGCTTATGCTCTTGTGAAAGCTGTGAAATCTTTTAGACCCTATCTAGTTGGTGCCACTGTCATTGCCTATGTACCAAATGTTGTTGTTAAAGACATCTTCAGACAATCAGAAACTACTGGAAGGAGATGCAAATGGATAAACCAGATCCAAGAATTCAATATTGATCTACAAATCACAAAGTTGGTAAGAGGTCAGGGTTTAGCAAAATTGATGACAGAATCCAATCTTGAAGCAGCACAAGTAAATCAAATGGAGTAGGAAGATGCACAACTGAGCATTGAAAGATGTCCTTGGTATACAAATATTGTTTATTTCTTGAAATACATGAAATATCCAGATAGTTTAAATGATAGTCAAAAAAGAACTTTAAAGCTTCAAACTGTAATACCCTAAAAATGGTCATCTAAACCATGGGCCCCTAATCTCGACAACATCACCAAGGTCCTAACCAAAGGCAATTAAATCAATCTTGGGCACATTATTAATTCTTTAATCATCAAATATCACATGGAAAATCAATTACTCAATATTAATTAAATATTTATTTAATTAATTGAATCATTTCCAAGAATATTATTTTGATCAATTATCCTATTTTAATTTATTAAATATCCTTGCATATTTAATTAATTAATAAATTTGCCATTTAATCATGCAAAAAGAATTAATTTATTACAAAAGAGGAATTAATTACAAAGCAAGAGTTGAATTGAAAATAAAATAAAATAATTGAATTGAGAGAGAAATCAGACATGAGATATTATTTCTTTTTCTAAATTTAGAACTTGAAATCAGAAAAGCAATTAATTGAATTATTGATTATTCTCTAAAATTGGAACTCAAAGCTTTTCAGAAAAAGAAGTTCAGTTGCATTGAAAAGACTCTTTTCTTGAATAAATCAAAGAATTATCTATTTTTATCACAAATGCATGGAGTTAATTTAATATTATTTCTAATGCAACTTGAACTTCTTATCTAAATGCATTTCAATTAAACTATAATTGGAATCTATCTCAAGGTTACTAAACATGATTTCTCAATTATTTTCAATTAATCCTAAATTGAGCTTTTTCATCATCTCTCTTGTAATTCTCTATAAATTCAACCTTCAGCTCTCATTCCAATTCACCCCAGAGATTTTTGAGAACACACTTGGAGATTATTATTACACTGATTTTTGCTCTGGAGTCATTGAATACATTATGCTTTTTTAGATTATTTGCATCCATTATTGTTTGAATCCATTATTGCTTGAATTCGTTATTGCTTGAATTATTCATCCATCTTGCATCCATTTTAGCTTAATATCATGCTCATATAGATTAAATCCTTCAGCTTGATGTAGTCTAGTCACTGGTATTTCTTATTAAAATCTGAGAGCAATCTTATACTCGCATCTTTTAGAAGGCAATTAGTCGATTTGTTATGGTTTTATTATTCATGCTTATATCTATCTAACCATACATGTAATGACTTAATTGAAGTGTTGTGCTTGCAGATACAGATCCTTATTCCACTTTTCACACACACATTTCTGGCACCCACCATGGGGCAGAAGACTACATTTTTCGGCCTCCAAAACTGACTTTTCATTTTTGTTATTTTTCAGATTTTCTACTTTTTGGATTTTTGTCCGTACAGCCTTTGTGTCATCTCGTACGACATTTTTCACATGGTGAAACAACAAACTGCAGATGTCGTACAAACAAGAATTCTGCATCGTAAGAGAAGAAATCTTGTATCGTACGATCTGGTAAACCTTGTCATACGACTCTGTATTTTTCTGGTTAAAAAGACAAAAAAACAAATTTCATGATTTTGGTTTTTTGTTCAAATTGATTATTCTTATGATTGACCCTGGTTATTTATCTGTCTATCTTAGAATTTTTCACAGCCTAATCAGTTTTTGCAGAATGCTTGTCGAAGAATATGCTTGTCACACAAAGACAATATGACTACTGATTCGTTGTCTTTGCAGGTTGCCTGAGGAGAACCAACTAAACATCGTGTATTCTTTCAATTCATTTTTAGGCACCTAAATTGCTATCTGGTTAAAGATAAAATCCGTCTTTTGTGTTTTTAGAAAATTATGAGAGGTAGGAGACTATGCTCTTGTCTTTTTATAGACAATCAAAAATCCAGACCCTTGAGGCTTTTTCTTTGTTTGAGATTTGTACATCTTTAGTAGGCCTGCCCTCTCGAGGGGTTGAAAAACTCTTAAAGCCGTTACGACCGGTGTGAGGGAAATGACCTAAGTGGGAATGGCTAAACGCCAAATACTCCAACCCACTATAAAATAAACGTGATTTGATGGAAATCAAGTCAACGACAGTGCTCAGGAATAGCTCTCCTTCGTACCTTCGGGTATATTAAACCTTGGTTTTCAAAGCTAGGAGACCTCTTAATTGAGTTTATACCTCGACGCGCTAAATGGATCCCTTACTAGTTCTAATTAAAATTAGAAGCTACCTGGTTCACCTTCAAAAGGGGGTATAATCTTTGTGCAAGAGAGATAGTAACTTTCCAAGATACTTGTCATTTCGTGCCCCCATTAGCGTTTGGAGTTGGATAATACGGCATTGAGAATCCATTACGTGAGACTCAATAGCTGTACTCTGATTAGATATTGGGTGTGTACCCGAGTCTACAAGCAAAGGTTTTCTTCTCTCAGCAATTTTCGTAGGGTTTGCATGCTGTGATTGGAGTTACTATTCATACTACGTGTTTTCTGTGTTTTCATCCCTAAAACAAAAAAATTGAAATAACAAAATTGGAGAAGACAAGAAACAACTCAGTGATTAGAAACTCTGTCTGTGTCATAACTAGTCCATCCTAAGTCAAAAATTTATCCGTGTCAGAACTAGTCCATCCTAAGTCGAAACTCTGTCCATGTCAGAACTAGTTCATCCTAAGTCGAAACTCTGTTTGTGTCAAAACTAGTCCATCCTAAGTCAAAATTTTGTCTATGTCAAAACTAGTCCATCCTAAGTCGAAACTTTGTCCATGTCAGAACTAGTCCATCCTAAGTCAAAACTCTATCCATGTCAGAACTAGTCAATCCTAAGTCAAAACTCTGTCCAAAACTAGTCTATCCTGGTCAAAAATCAGTCCATCTCAGAATTGGTCATACTCAGTTGTCATACTTAGCTATCGGAAAACTCAAAATTTTAGTCTCTGTCCTGTGAAAAGTCGTACAAATCTGATCATTTATCATCTTGCACTATATCCTGTGTCGTACGAGTTTGATAATCTGTCGTTCAAGCTCAATCCTCTATCGTAGGAAACCCAGCAATCTGTCGTCTGGACCTAAATCCTGTGTCGTATGAAACAAAACTGCACTGAATCTTTTATCATTTTGGACATACCCATTTGTCGTACGGTACTAGGCAGCAACTCATATGAAACAAAACTATTGTCATCCTGGAACTATTAAATTGTCATCTGACTCAGCAAATCTTGTCATATGAACCTCTAGTTTTTCCAATACAGAGCAGTCAAAACTTGCCTAAAACATTCTACAGCAAACATAATATTGGTTATCATCATCCTAAGCATAAACAAATCAAGATAGTGTACCTCTGCCAATTGTGTTGCATGATTTGGTCGATCATCTTTTCAGCTAGTTCAATCAACTACCTATCAAACTTAAGTCACATAGATAACGTCTTACACAGGATAGATCATTCCTGAAACCAGACTGAATCTTAGTCACTACTCTCGAATCGACCTAGATAAACGTCTTATACAGGATAGATCTTTCCTGAAACCAGACTAAATCTTAGTTGTTTCTCTCAAACAATACATTAACCAAACAAACTATCTTTGAAATTGATCTTGACCTCTGCATCACAAACAATTTTAGGTCACACTAATCCATAAAAATTCCTATTCAAACCAGGAGTTCTCGTAAGAAAGAAGCCAAAGGCAAAGGACAACCCTTCTCATATCAAGATATCCTAATTTTACGGGGAGGATCCACTCACTAACATACCTTTGTCATCAGGCAGACCAATTTTTGATGAACCTGAATCTCCCACTATATATGAGATGAAACACAATGACAAGAACAAGGACAACATTAGTATTCATGAAACTGATAATAATTCCTCATCAAGTGAAGATGAAGGAGGCACTGAACCTCTAGAAAAGGATATTAGTGACTGTCAAAAGGAAAAAGACTTTAGAAAAATGATGAAAGCTATCTTGGCTCAAGAAAAGGAAGACTATTTCCTAAAACTATCAAAACAAGGTGCCAAACTTCCTACTAGATATGATGTTCAAACACTCATCACTAAAAAGGAAGAGTCACCTATACTCATAGTACATAGACGATTACAAGCCTTATAGACTGAGATCACAAAATTGAAGAATAAGGATAAGTCCCCAAAACAATATTCTCTGGAGACAATATGCCCATTTCCATTTGACAAAAATCTATACATGTCTTCATATCCTCCACAAGTTGAGATCCCCAAATTTGACAAATATGATGGTACCTCAGATCCTCGAGATCATGTCAAAGAGTTTTGTGCTGCCTGTATGGAGTTCATGCATGATCAAACGTATCTCATGCGCCTTTTCCCGAGGAGTTTGAGAGGACAAACCATGGAATGGTTCTCAAGCCTACCTAAAGGAATAAAAATGTTTGAAGAACTAATCCAACTATTTTTACAACAATACTCATACAACATTCAACATCCCGTGACTATGATCGATCTTTGCAATACTAAACAAAAAATGGGGGAGCCTTTTCTCACTTTCCTCCAATGCTAGAGAAAAATGTTCTCTAGGTATCCACGACTCTGAGAAAATGGATATATTTATCAATAACTTGGTCCCCGAACTAAAATATAGTATACAATGTTAGGCCCAAAATGGAAAGCTAATGTACTGAGAGGGGAGGGGTGAATCAGTACTTCAAAACTTTTCTTAAATAATAACTTTACTGTTATGCATAAACAAAATAGTGCAGTAATATAAAATGAAGTTAAAACAAATAGATAACAATCATACATGATTCACTCCATAACACATATATTTTGGTTACATAGAAACTCTTGGTTAGAGAGAAAAACTACGGTGGGGATGGCACCCACAACTTCACTACTACAATAATAAAGAGTGCTCGGTTAGAGCTACATGTTTAGCTATTTCTGATAGCTTACCCTGTTAGGAGTAACAAGATCTATTAGATCTACCTTGCTAAAGGATTTTACAACACTTTAATCTAAATGCTGCACCTGGTTAGAGGCTTTACAATTTATAGAATTGATTAGAGTCTTTTACCCTGTTAAAGGTTTCTCTTTCAACTTCACAATATTACAATAAAATCATTACAAATATCTGCAGCTTTACATCTGAAATGTTACAGCAGATTCTATGTGCTCAGAATAGATTACCTTGCTTCTAGCATACATCGGTAACCCATATAGTAACTCAGTAAACCCTTATGTTTACTATGTTCTTTGACTGTTCTCTGAAAACCTTCTCGGTGACCTCTGTGTCTCTGTAACAGTCTTCTTACACTCATACATACACCCTTAACTCATGTTGTATAAATAGATCTCTTAAGACGGTGATCCAATTCATTGCTTCGATCTTACAAACATGATTTATAACCATGTAAAATATTTCATTAGTTAGATGACCTCGAAATCATACACAATCTTTAAGTGCAATTTCCAATGTGATAATGGTTAGATGTGCCTTGATCTTGTAACACGTTTTCATATGCATGTCTAGGTTCAATGAATCTGGTAACACGTTTCACTCGGTGTATATCAACTTAGTGTGTCATCTTTGCTTCTTGGTAGACATGAAAAGATACTCGGTAGACAGCTCGGTGTATACTGCGTTCTATGACTACTTTCTTCTGTAACCGACTAGACTGTGCATACCGACTGAATATTTTAGTAATAGTAACCAACTAGAGTATATAATATAACTTTGACATAAAACTAATGGCAATCTGATAAGTAGTAGCAATCTCCCCTTTTGACATTAGTTGAGATGTTTGACAAAAACTGCTTTCAAAGTTATAACTCAAAAATCTATATACTTTGCAAAATGACTATACTTGATAGTATATTCAATAGTCAATGAAATAGTATATTCAGATATACTCCCCTTATCATTATACTGTACATAACTCTAATTTTGCATGCTCAGTTCTGTTCATTGCTTTGTTCACTGTACTTGGATATTCTGCATACTCTGCTCGGTATACTCCCCCTGTATACTATACTCTGAATACTATATCATTCTCTCAATACTATATCAAAACTGTATGTATCAAAACTGTATCACTCCCCAAATATATTGTATCACTCCCCCTTTTTGACAAACATCAAAAACTTAATTTCCATCTAGGGGCGGTAACTGGTCACAAATGGATTTATACTTTGTCTTGGCTTCGGTGAGTGCGACAGAGAGTGCATCCTTGACACTGTCTATTAAAGAATTATGTGCTTGAATATCAGCCAATAGTGATATTAAGCCATCAAGAGTGCTTCCCTCTTGTGTAGTAGACAAGTGTGTGGCTCGGTTGATCTGTGCTTGGGCTGATGAAAGATGTGGAAGGAATAATGTTTGAAGTGTCATTATGTCCATCTTGATCTTATGTTCTTCATTTCTTAAGTCCAATTGTTGATCCATGAGTTGTTGTAACCTTGTATAAAAATTCTGAATTGAATTTGGCTCTGTGGTCAACTTTCTTGAGAGATCAGTGATCTCTTTTTCAATTTTCTCTATTTTATTCTTAATGTCTTTAATGAATAAAGAAAATGTGGAGAGCTTCTGAAATAAATAATGAATGTGCTTGAGTTGAGGAGTCAACTCAACATTGAATTTGACAAGTTTGACTTTGCCAATAGCTAGAGCTTTCTGTACCTCTTCTATCATTTTTGTAGTAAGCTCCTTGTCTTTTAGCTTGCTCAAATACTTAGATGCATCAACTCCAAATGTTTCTATTTGATTAAGGAGTTCATCTAGTTGAATATGGATGGCTGCATCGGTTGAAACTGTAGCTGTAGGTAGCATATCTGATAGCAGTGTCTTCACCTTTTGAAGTACTTTATTCTTCTTTTGTATGGCCATCTTTTTTTCTTGTTCGGCCTTTGTTTTGCATAGTTCACCGAAATCAATGAGCGCTTGCCTCTTTAATTTAGATATATCCACATTGGTCAACACTATCAGTTTAGATAAATCAACTTTGAAACTATGCTTTTTCACTTTTTTTTCTTTACCTTTGGTAGGTTGGACCAAGACAATATCTTGGGAGGCTTGCTGACCCTTGGTAGGTTGCTCAGTAGAGGCAACACTTTGGTCAGTTCCTGTAGCCACTGTGGTGTTTTTTGGTGTCTCGGTACTGGGTGTCTCAGCTGCAACATTTTTAGTGCTCGAAGGTGCTTGAGAGGTCTATTCTAGAGTAGTATCTTCTCCTGCTATAGACTTGTGACCTTCGGTGCCTTGTGCTATATCCTGAGGAGCTTTGGTAGAGACAGGTTGATTGATCAGTGGATAAGGCTAAACTTGTTCTAAAATAGATTCACTAGATACAAGTTTTGCATATGTAGTGCCTTACATCATTTCCTGCTCCGGTTCATCTGTATCCATGACATCTTCATCTATTTGAATAGTGTCAGCTGGGTCTTGTTCGGTAGCATCAAGACCTTGCTCGGTGACATCAGGATCGTGCTTGGCGACATCAATGATTTCAACTGTAGGTTGTTCACCAACATCCTTGATTTTGAAGATTTCCTACCATTTTTCTTTTGTCTCATTTTCTACGTCAATATATAGCTCATTCATCAGTTTTAAGGCTCTTTGTTTGACAAGAAACTTTGAATTGTAGGTTGTTAAATGTTCCTTTATTTCAGCTACTGACATATCAAGAAAGAGATGGACTAGACTTCTTTCTCTGATTTGTTTCTCTGAGTCCATTGCATACTTCCACCTATTATCAATATGCAAGCAAAGTTCATTTGGAAGTGACTTTGCTAGTCCAATGGAGCTAACCGAAACTTTAGAAGTGTGCAGATGAAAGCTTCTTCAATTTGTCTCTTCTCATCATTATTTCTAGTTTCATACTTGACGTATCTAAATGAACCAAATCCACCATATTCTTTTAGATTGGCACAAAAGTTTTCAACACTATGTATATTTACCTTCTTGCTCTTGACAATCTGGAATTTATTTGCATCTTCAGATTCTATATCACTAGACTCTTTTGCCAAAATGAGTCTCCGAGTAGATTTCTTGTATGTCTTTGTTACCTTGGGAGCAGTAACACTCTTTTGTTTCTTACTCGGTGATGCTGCAGATGCTCTTGTGTTAGGTCTCTTTGTTGGAGGAGTTGGTAGGGCCTTTGAAGTGTCTCGTTTCTTTCTTTTTAACACTTTACCCTTAGGAAATTCGATGCTCAGTGTTATAGCTGCCTCTTGAGCTTCTGATTCCTCTTCAGTGATGGCAAGAGTGCCTTTGACAGGTGTAGAGGAAGAGTCTTCTCCGAATTTCTCTGTTAAAACCTTTATCATCTTTGTTGCTTTTCTTGTAGCTTTGGGTACTACAATGCTCATTTTTACCTTTCCCTTTACTTCTTCATAGGTTCCATACCTCAGCTCGGTAGCATGCCTGGGCAATGTAAGAAATGCATCAATTTTCTATTTTGTGATGTCAAAGTCAATCTTGTAACCCATAGGTGGCAAAGATTGAGTTCTTGGTTCCACAACATTCACATAATAGTCATCAGTGTCTACCTCAAAACATATATCATTTTTGTATTTCTCCACTAGCTGGGGTGGAATTCGGTACCTGTTGTGCATTTTCTCTTGAAATTTACTGAAGTAATCATCCATGATATTATTGAAATTATCTCCTAACTTATTGATCAAGTCATTAATCTGATGGGTGATTGGTCAGTGTAGCTCCCAAACTACTTTACCGACTGATGGAAAGAATTTTTCAAAGTAGCAAAACATGCATGCAAGAAGTGAACCAAACTTTAGAGTATTAGCCGAGTTATTCTTCTTCGGCTTCCTTATTGTGTTCAGATTCTCAAATAGGTTCTTCAATAACACCTCACATAAGTCAACTTTCATTCCCTTTTTCACAATTTTATAAGCTAAGTCAACTGCTGCACAGGGTACACTGTTTTCCCTTGCTGATTGGAAGAAACAGTAACCAATTACTCTAATAGCAAACTTAAGTTCTGCTTCAGTGACATTGTTCAATTTCAGTCCTCTGTAATCTGATTCCACTCCGGTTAAACTGATCAATTCCTTCTATGATATCATCTTCTGAGCTCGGGCATGATCATAGATAGGATAACTGGTGATCACATGAATGATTTCCTTGGTGATTTTAAATGGTTTCTCTTCTAGCCACATGAAATCATCATGAACTCTGCTCAAAACAAACTTGACCCATTGGGGCTTGAACACACGAGGGTAGGTTAGGGCTTCAGTTAATCCTTTGATTTTGATGTGTTCATACTTATTGTTTAATTTACAATCGATACATAGCTCATCATAGGTGTCTCTGATTTCAACATGACTGAGTTCTTCAACATGACATTTGGTGAAGAATCTCACATCTTATACTAACAACACTCTGTCCGGGATGAGTGAAAAGGCGGTTTTGTCATCTGGTTCAGAGGTGACTTTAGGAGTCAAAGAGTATTTCAGTGAGGGCTTCTCTACATTCTTGACAACTATGGGATCTTGGATCTTGGGTGCCATTTAAGATTTCAGGTATAAACTAGTAAAGAGTCCTTAGGGTTTCAGAATTTCAAACGATAGACGCTTTAAACTTAGCAAATAATGGCAACAAGATAAGATTGGTAAACCAGCTTAACAATACATTGAGATTTGATGTAAGTACCTTGAATTTTGCTTTGTAGGAGGTTTGATCACCTTGATTCACTTTTCTCTTCTCTTTCGAAAACTTGGTAAGTGTAAATGACCGCGAAAATGCTTTTAAGTACACAAAATACCTTATCAAGGTCTGTGCGGGTTAGGTCAAAAACATTAAATGCACTCAGTTCCTCTTAAACTTTCTTTCCTTTTTGTATTTTAACCGAGTAACCGGATTTCCTTCATTTACTGACTTGACAGGTTTCCTGTATTCACCGACTTGACAGGTTTCCTATAAAGTGCTTCAAAAGACTTTGATAGAATTTCAAACTTAATAATACATCTTAACTATGCAGATTTTGAATTTAGTACATAATAGAATAGGAACTGTTATGATTTTAACCTTCAGAGAATGCAGCCCCTTCATACCTTTACCAATTAATTTGGAGTAGGTGCACCTAACTTGGTAGGTAAGGTGCTTTCTTCATTTGACACAATTTCTTTCTTTTTCCAAATCATCTATAATTTCTCTTTTATTTCTTGAGTGTCTTTTCTAGGTTGATCTCTGCAATCTCCAGCCAAGTTTCCAACTTTGTGACAATGAAAACATGCCATACCAGGATTTTTCCATGATCTTCGGTTGTTCATTCCAAACCTTATAAAACAGTTAGCACTAATATGTCCATATTTTCCACAACATTCACACCATATCCTTGTATTGTAATCCCATGGTACTACTGCATATTGTCGGTAAGGATCTGTGTAAGTTCGGTAACCTCTAGTGTTTGCTCGGTGTGTAGGCCGCATGTAGTTCTTTTGCTTAAACCAACACTTCTCGGTACTATGTCCATATCTATTGCAGTTTCTACAAAACCCTTTGAATTTTTCCTTTTGATAATTGTTAACAGACTTTGTCCTACATTGATTAGATGTGTGACCATATTTATTGCAATTGTAACAATAACCATTGGACTTAGTGACATTCGGTTGCTTACCTTTTCTGATTTGGCATATGTTGGCAGTGTGACCTTGATTTCCACAGTAGTTGCAAACAGGCTTCTGTCTTTTGATTTTATTCCTGTTTCCAGCTTGCTTTGATGATTCTCCTCTCTAGGTAGTATGAATTCCTTTCTCGGTAGAGTCTTTTCCTTTGTAACTGAGTCCTGCATCTCTGTTGGGTCTTCTTGTATTCAGTTGCTCATCCAACATCTTTGATGCTTCATAACTCTTCTTCATTGTTTCTTTGGATTTCTTCTCTGTTTCAAGTTCATCGGTCAACCTTGATACTTCAAGTCTCAATGCTTGGTTCTCATCATTCTTCGGAATTGCTTCATGATGTGCATAACCTAGTTGATCTGATAGGTTTTGTTGAATTCCAGTCAACCTTGAGATTTCATCATTCTTATCAGATACTAAGACTTCAAGTTGTTGTTTCTCTCTTTCTAGATCTCTTACTTTATCCTTAGTTGTTCTTAATGCATCTAGATTTTCAGTCATCTGTGTGCTGAAATGTTCATGTTCTCTTTTCATTGCTTTTAGTTGATCAGCTAGTGCTTTGTTCTTTTCTTTTAATACTCCAATCATTTCTTCAGTTTCTTTAGATATACTATTCTCAGATGATGTCTCAATTTGTTCCACTAACTCTTGAGAATCCTGCAAATCATCAGATAATCTTCTTCTTACTTTCAGAGATTTTTGCATTTGCCTTTGCATGTCTGCAATCACTTGATTAGGATGATCTAGCTCTTCTTGCAGATACACAATCCTTCGAGATTGTTTGTAGCCTTCCATTGATAAGATCTTTCTCTTTAGGCAGTTAAACCCTTTTCCAAGATTGAAGCTCTGATACAAATTTTTAGGTCCAATATGGAAAGCTAATGTACTGAGAGGGGAGGGGTGAATCAGTACTTCAAAAATTTTCTTGAACAATAACTTTACTGTTATGCATAAACAAAATAGTGCAGTAACATAATATAAAGTTTAAACAAATAGATAACAATCATACATGATTCACTCCATAACACATATATTTTGGTTACGCAGAAACTCTTGGTTAGAGAGAAAAACTACGGTGGGGATGGCACCCACAACTTCACTACTGCAATAATAAAGAGTGCTCGGTTAGAGCTACATGCTTAGCTATTTCTGATAGCTTACCTTGTTAGGAGTAACAAGATCTGTTAGATCTACCTTGCTAAAGGATTTTACAACACTTTAATCTAAATGTTGCACCTGGTTAGAGGCTTTACAATTTATAGACTTGATTAGAGTATTTTACCCTATTAAAGGTTTCTCTTTCAACTTCACAATATTACAATAAAATCATTACAAATATCTGCAACTTTACATCTGAAATGTTATAGTAGATTCTATGTGCTTAGAATAGATTACCTTGCTTCTAGCATACCTCGGTAACCCATATAGTAACTCGGTAAACCCTTTTGTTTAATTTGTTCTTTGACTGTTCTCTGAAAACCTTCTCGGTGACCTTTGTGTCTCTGTAACAGTCTTCTTACACTCATACATACACCCTTAACTCATACTGTATAAATAGATCTCTTAAGACGGTGATCCAATTCATTGCTTCGATCTTACAAACACGATTTATAACCATGTAAAACATTTCATTGGTTAGATGACCTCGAAATCATACACAATCTTTAAGTGCAATTTCCAATGTGATAACGGTTAGATGTGCCTAGATCTTGTAACACATTTTCATATGCATGTCCAGGTCCAATGAATCTGGTAACATGTTTCACTCGGTGTATATCAACTCGGTGTGTCATCTTTGCTGCTCAGTAGACATGAAAAGAGACTCGGTAGACAGCTCGGTGTATACTGCATTCTGTGACTGCTTTCTTCTATAACCGACTAGACTGTGCACACCGACTGAATATTTCGGTAATAGTAACTGACTAGAGTATATAGTATAACTTTGACATAAAACTAATGGCAATCTGATAAGTAGTAACATACAAATGCAAGTGCACCCATCATTTAACAAAATGGTAGATAATGTCATTCGAATGTAAGATGTGCTCATAAAGAAAGGGGATATCTCACCCTGGAAAGAAACACAACCAGGATCTAACTCTAGAGAGAAAAACAAGTATTGGAAATTTGGCAAATACAACAACAAGAATGTTGTTAATGACGGAGTAGTAAACATTGTTAAAGCTAACTCGAAGCCCACGATATTCAACTTGGCTAGTGGAACACAAGCGCTCAAAGTTGTTGAAGTTGCAGCGGAAATTCCTCCAAAGAAAACAAAAGAATGGTTCAAAGAGAAGCCTTGGCTTTCCAAACCTAAGAATGATTTCACTCCTCTTGAAGAATCATATGAATCTGCTTTCAAAACTCTGTTGGCAAACAACCTAATAAAGCCACCAGATAACTCCAAACCATATGATCCAGAAGTCAAACCAAGATGGTGGAGAGAAAATGAATACTGTGACTTCCATTGGAATAAAGGTCATAACATAAACAATAACATGAAGCTAAAACATGAGATTCAAGATCTCATAGACGTTGGCAAAATTGTTGTTGGGAATCACCTGACTAGCACTGATCAAAAAGCATTTAAAGACCCTTTACCAGTTTACGAACAAGGTGATTCTTCAAAGACCAAAGGAGGTGCCAAAGTAAATTATTTTTATACTAGCAATGACAATGTCATCAACATGCTTGAGCCTTCCCAATCAGAATATTGCAATGTGATTATAGTCCAAGATAAACCAAATGAATCATGTTATACAAGATCTCTGACCCATTCTCAGAAGAAAGTCACTCTCCAAGGAGCTAGTTCTTCCAACCCAACTCAAGCAATATTAAACCCAATAGCCCCGTCAAACAAGCAAAAAGAATCAACCTTGGATAAATTTAAAAGGCTCACTTCAACATCATCCTCTGGATATAGTATCATTGAACAGTTAAAAAGGACAAATGCTCAAATCTCAATTTTTGAATAACTAAAAATCTCTTCTGCTCAAAAAGAGATCCTAGATGAAGCATTGCTCACCACTAATGTTCTGAAGGATTTAGACATTGATCAATTTCAGTCTATGGTGGGTCACCTAACTTCACCTCACTATCTGACCTTCTCTGAAGAAGATGACAACTCGCTAAATCATCCACATAACCAACCATTGCATATTGAATCCATGATCCATAAACATAGTCAAACGTGTTTTGATAGATGGAGGTGTGGGATTGAATATCTGTACTTACAGTCTTCTTACACAAATAGGATTCTCTGAAAATGTCATTGATCCTGACAAGAAAATAACAATACAAGCCTATGATGAAGAAGAAAGGACCTCTAAAGGTCTGGTATCATTACCTATCAGAGTGGGACTAGTAGAAAGAGATGTCCTTTTCGAGGCACTTGATATTCCTTTGTCATACAATATCTTACTGGGCAGGTTGTGGATTCATGAAATGAAGGCAGTATCATCAACATACCATCAATGCTTAAAATTCCCCTATAACGGAGTTGAAGTCAGTATTCCTGCTGATACAAATGTCATTTGTAATGCATTGAAAAAAGGTGCAGATACTTTTGTGCCTCATAATAGGGCAGCCTCTACAAATCAAGATTCAGAAGCACTAATGAAAGACTTAGAAAACAGATTGAAGATTACAAATACCGGCATGGATGGCTACAAGATAGAATTGGTACTTTCATTAGTTTCTCTCCCTCCATCACCAAAATAGTTGGGTAAGCCATTAGAGGCTATGAGAGCACATACTTCAACTCCAAATACCATATATGATGGTCTCTATGTACAGTCTTCTACCTCCCTGGCGGATGAAATAGAAGAGGATGATATTCTCAACTGGCTCATTAAGGAAGATAGTCAAAATGAGGAGGTACGACATTGCGAGATTTCCTCAAACCAATATGGTCTTGGCTACAAGATAATTCAATGCATGGTATATTCAGGTACTAGTCCCCTAGGTAAACATCAAGAGGGTATTACTGAACCAATTCAGCTGCAAACAAAATCCACAAATGATAAGGCTGGACTGGAGTACAATCTGAAAAAGACATCAGACCAAAAACATGTTTCTAAGTCTAAGTGGCAGAAAAGAATATTGTCTTCAACGTTACAAGAAGAAGATGCTCAACAAACAAAAGAAGAGTGTAGAAAAGAGAAAGAAGAATCAGCAGTCAAGAAAGAAGAAATAGTCAGTGCTCAAGCTCCAATGGTGTCAGCTAAAATAATACAAGAAGTTGAGGTCCAAGAGGATATAAGAGATAAATCAGTAAGAATCAGAGAATTGTTTGCACCACTAAAAGTTCAAGTCACATACACTGGTAGGCAACAAGTAGACGATTCAGAGACTGACTCAAATGAGTATGAATGGGGTCTAGATCACCTCTCAGACACATCCACTACATAAACTACAGAAGAGTCTAGCAGTATAATAGATGATACTCAAGAGCTGATGCGCATAAAACTAGAGAAGGAAATACAGGAAATCAGACTAAGAAGACAAATAGACTATGAACAAGGACTAAAGGAAGGAAGAATACCAGAAAGATTTTCATCTATGTACCCCTATACTAAGACAGAACAAATCAGGTATAGCACTACACAAGAAGAGTTGGAAGCTATAGAACAAGAACCAGTTATCAATCCAGAAGAAGTTGAATGGAGTAGATGACAACAAATCACATAAATGATAAGATCATGTCAATAGGTATGTCAAATACAAATGATAAATGAGACAAATCTTGAAGGAACTTGCATCATTAAAGATGTTGGTGTTGATACCATACATAAGCTCACTAAATCAATTGAAGAAGACTCAGAAACTTCATCTGATGACTCTAACAATAGTCCTATTCAGAACAATATCTACTCAGCATCAAATTCTAAATCATCTGATGTAAATGATGAAAATTTGTCTACTGATCTTATTGTTGTCAAACCATGATATGATGTCAAGTCTGGCGAGGGGAATGGCATTACAAGTATGTCTATTGGATTAGATCAACTAAATATTAATGTGAACTTTAATAATCATGTTCTTACTATTCCTCATCTCGAGACACTTATGCAAGGTATCTTTCTGGAACTCGACTTTTTGATCCGCAGTTGTGATGACAATACCGTGAACTCTCTCAAACCTGTCCAACATTTATCCTTACTACATCTAGAACTAATTGACTGTACTTTACAGAACCAGCCCATGAATATACTTACTTTTGCTAATGACTATATGTTAGCCTATTATCTCAATGTAGTTGAACCTATGGACTCTTCCACCAGTGAACAGAGTGAAAACATGACTGAAGTGAATATCAAGTATCTTAGTCGCAAAAACAAGAAAAATAAAAATAAAAGATCTGATGGCGAAAACCACATTGTGGCGGTGTCAAAATCTAAAAAAGAGAAAGTAAAGGACATACCTAAAGGTGAAAACCTCTTTGAGGCGCCTGAAGGTGAGATACTTGATGTACTGCCAAGTCATTTCTAGGAAAGGTCTTCCATATTGATCGAGCCAACTCAGTCAGTGAACATTGGGAGTCAAGAGACACCACACATTGTTCATGTAGCTCAATCACTATCGGCAAAAGAATTGAAGGATTTCACTCATCTATTCTCAGAAAAGAAAATAAACTTTGCATGGACATACTCTGATATGCTAGGCCTGGATCCTAATCTCATCATGCACCATATTTCTATCACACTAGGAGTTAAACCAGTCAAACAAAAACTCCGTAAGATGCACCCACATGTGGCACTACTAATCAAGGCTGAGCTAGAAAAACTATTAAAAGCTAGATTCATTAGAGCTATAGATTATGCCGAATGGATTTCAAACATAGTACCTATGTCAAAGGCAGACAAATCTATCATAGTTTGCACTGACTTCAGAGATCTTAACAAAGCTTGTCCGAAGGATGACTTTCCATTACCAAACATTGATATGATAGTTAACATAACTGTTGGGTATGAGATGTACTCACTAATGGATGGATTCTCTGGATATAATCAAATCAAAATAGCTCTTGGAGATCAAGAAAATACAGCTTTCACCTGTGCATGGGGAACCTTTTGCTGGAATGTCATGCCATTTGGGCTAAAGAACGCAAGGGCGACCTATCAGAGAGCAGTTACAACTATCTTTCATGATATGATGCATAAGAATATGGAAGATTATGTTGATGACACCTCAGTGAAGACTATGAAGAGATCCACACATATTCAAGAGCTAGGTCCTATACTAGACAGAATGGAAAAGTTCAAACTTTAGTTAAATCCAAAGAAGTGTGCATTCAGAGTAACATTTGGTAAACTACTTGGCTACATCATTTAAAAGAAGGGAATTGAGGTTGATCCTGAGAAGGTCCAAGCCATAATGGAAATGCTGCCTCTGAAGAACATTAGTCAAATGAGAAATCTACAGGGACGTCTCCAATCCATTAGACGCTTCATTTCTTAGCTAGCAAACAAAGCTCAACCTTTCACAAAAGTATTAAGGAAAGGAATAATATACAAATGGGATCAGGAATGTGAACAACACCTTCAGTAGATAAAAGAGTACCTGTCTAATCCACCAATATTGATGCCGCCAATTCAGGGTAAACCACTAATCTTATACATATCAACAACTGATTCATCATTGGGGGCACTTCTGGCACAACAAGATGACAATAAAAAGGAGCGAGAAATCTATTACATCAGTATAACATTGGTGTCCTATGAAATGAACTACAATATAATAGAAAAAGCATGCTTGGCATTAGTCTTTGCAACACAAAAACTGAGACACTACATGTTAGCACATTCAGTCAAGCTGGTGGCTAAAATTGATCCGCTCAAATATCTTCTCAATAAAGCAACACTTACAGGAAGATTGGCGAAATGGGTCATGATCCTAATAGAGTTTGACATTGAATATGTGGAATGCAAAGCCATAAAAGGATAGGTAATTGCTGATCAACTTGCTGAAGCTCCACTTGAAGACACTCAACCGCTGCATATAGAGTTTCTAGATGAATCAATAATGCATCTTACTCAACAACCCTGGAAGATGTTCTTTGATGGATCTTTCACCCAAAATGGTTCTGGTGCTAGAATATTGTCTATTACTCCTCATAAGTACTCAATCCCAAAGTCTTATATGATTCTATTCTCTTGCACAAACAATATTGCAAAATATGAAGCTTTGGTGAATGGGATCAAGCTAGCTATTGAATGGAAGGTTGCACAATTACACATCTATGGATATTCTCAGCTGATCATAAATCAAATCAATGATACATATCAAACTCGAGATGAGAAATTGATGTCTTATAAGAGAATGGTTGATTATCTTAAGAAGTATTTTGATTTTCTATCATTCCAACAGATTCCTAGATCCACAAACAGAGTAGCAGATGCTATGGCCACCTTGGTGTCTATACCTGAGTTACAAGAGTCCAATTTTTGCTTTGAATTCTTGGTGGAAGAGTTACATTACCCGACCTATGATTCTCCTGAGACCCAAATAGTTTGTGCTATTATTGGACATGACTCATCCCGATACAACCACATCTACTCTTATCTATGAGACCAAATTATCCCTAAAAATATTACCTGTAATGAGAAAAGAAACCTAACTCAAAATGCTTCATGATATGTTATCATTGCTAATGATTTATTTAGATGAGATTTGGACGGTACATTGCTTAGGTGTCTAGAAACTGAAGAATCTAAATATGCATTATCGGAAGTTCATGAAGGTATTTGTGGATCTCATTCGAATGTTCTTACTTTAGCTCAGAAAGTCTTACGGGCTGGCTACTTCTAGCCAAACATGGAGAAAGATGCTATTAAATTTGCTAAGACTTGTGAGAAATGTCAGCTATATGGAAATCTCATACATGCTCCAACAAGGGATCTTATATCCTTCACTACACATTGGCCTTTTCAGCAATGGGCCTTTGATCTCATTGGTTAGATATATCCTGCTTCATCTAACAGACATAAATTCATCACAACTGCCACTGAGTATTTCACCAAGTGGGTGGAAGCGGTTCCGCTCATCAAAGCAACTGGTAAACAAGTCACCTTGTTCATCTTAAATTATATCATCTGCAGGTATGGGATACCTTCGTCCATCGTGACTGATAATGGAGGACAGTTCAAGAATAAAGATCTGGATGAGCTCTGTGAGAAATTCAAAATAAAACAACACTGGTCATCAGTATATTACCTTCAAGGTAATGGACAAGCCGAGGCATCTAACAAAAACCTATTGACTATCTTGCATAGAATAGTGAACAAATCTAGGAAGGATTGGCATCTGTAGCTCAATCTTGCATTATGGGCTTACAGAACAAGTATCAAAACACCTACTAGGGCTACACCTTTTTATTTGGTGTATGGGTCCGAAGCAGTATTACCTATTGAAGTAGAAATACCATCTCTAAGAGTTTCTTTGCAAGGTCTTGTTACTGATGAAGATCATAGAATATCTAGATTGCAAGAACTCGAATTGCTGGATGAGCGTCGGCAAGTGGTATTTGATTATCTTAGAGTATATCAAAAGAGAATGTCCAGAGGATATAATAAGAAAGTTAGACAAATAGAATTTCAGGTTGGTGACCTAGTCCTGAGAGAAAATCCTAAAAATCAGCAGTTTCGAGACAACAAAGGGAAGTTTGAACCCAACTGACCGGGTCCCTACATTGTTACTATAGTATTCGGCTCTGGTGCCTATCAACTCTCAAACTCGGAAGGAGAATAGCTCCGTGAACCAATTAACACCATCCACTTGAAGAAATTCTTCACTTAGAATTCTCTGTTCCAACACCATGTATAGCTGAAAAAGTCTTGAAAAAAAATCCAAAAAAAAATAGAACAATCATAAAACAAAAAAAAAGTTAAAAAAAAAATATAAAGAGAGAAAATGCCCTGGTGAAAACTTGGTAAACATGCACCTTGGTAAAAAAAAAATGATGAATCTCTGCCAAGTAGGTGAAAACTTGGTAAACAGGCGCCTCTTATACTCAAGCGCTCCATCTATCAACACAACGTTGGCATTCTCACTTTCCTGCATCTTTGCTTTCGCTTGTACATATATTTCAGTCACTTTCATGACATCCTGGTTCGTTGGAACCCTCGTGGCTTGAAACTATTCAACGTCCTAGTCTTAGGGTTACTTGATAGAGCACATTACATGTCCTAAGTAGTATCAACAAATTCATCTATCCATCAGTGAAACCTGGTCGTCCACTTCGAGTCAGTTACCTGTCTCCTGACTACTAAAGAGTTTTATCATTGAGTAAACAAGCAAAACAACATAACGGAAAACAATCACTAAACAGTTTGAGCTATGAATGAAAATTTTCTTTGTGTGTTGTCTTTTATATTGGTTTTCGATTATTATCCCTCTTAGTAACTCGAGGAAGTCTATTGTGACTAAGAGGAGCAAATATTGGGGGCATAATATTTTCTTTGTTTTCTGCTTGTAGGAATGATCCCAATGATCTAGAAACATCTAAATTAGCTGGGTGTCTGTGATAAGAGCCTTCACATCAATGTGAAATCACCTCACATACCTCAACTCCACTTATTTGAATGCTATAGGGAGGCCCATATCATTTCTTTGTTTGTTTTGAAGAAATTTCTTTATGATGCAATCTGAGTCCCTACGAAATCTGTCCAAGGATATGAACGAAAAAAGGGTCATTGCGGACAAGATAATAAATATTGCACATTGAAGAAGAAAGGAACTCTAATCTGCCTATTATGTTTGTTATGCTTGGTGATGAATCTTAAGAATTTTAAATCTAGTGACTAGGTTTAGGTTGCATTTTGCATATCATTTTGCATTTCATTATGTATTTTGTGAATCTAGAGTGATTTCGGTGTGATAATAATGGTCTATTTTTCATCATTTTTTTTGATCAAGTACTTGTATTTTTGAGATGTTAGCTACATACATAGACATCTTACATAGATTCATACATTTCATATTACTCATTTGCATTCATCTTAATGCATAGAAAAATGAAAACATTACATTTCATATTACTCATTACTCATTCATCTATTTGCATATGAAAAGAAACAAAAATAGATATCCATAATCATTTTCATTACATACTGAAAAGAAATGCATACATATAGAATAAAGAATATAGAATGCATCTCATAAATGAATCAACACAAGTACGATGAAGTCAAATCAGATTTCGTATATATATACATATATATATATCATATAAAGTCAGAGTACAAAATAATGTCACATGACATGTACAAACTCCCATCGGAGCAAGAATCGTATAGACTACAAAAAATGGGCGTGTCTACAAAAAATATCCAAGCTACAAAAAAGACTATCTATCTCTCAGCCTCTCCCTCATCACCTAGTGGAGGAGGTGGAGCCTGTTGACCAGGATCCTGATGAGGTGCCCGAGCTCCCTCCGACTGTTCCATGTATTGTGAGTAGGGGACAACCTGCTATGTAACTATAACTACTATGCTATATACTGCAACATAGTATGCTGCCCTACTCATCTGGTGAAGGACCTCCTGCCATAAAGCCTTTGTATCTACTCTTGTCTCTACTACCTGACGGTCATGCTCAGCCCTAAGCTATGCTAGATGTCGGTCATGCTCCACCAGCTGTGTCTGAGCCACTGTCAACTGTGACTATAGCTCCGCAAGATGTGCTCTCCTCGACCATCCCACGTCAGTCCCCTACTCTCTCGTAGGCTCTCCACCCCCATCTCCACCTCCAACTCCACCCTGCTCCTCCCTCTACTGATAGACCTGTCTTGGAGCTACTCGCTCCTCCTCAGCTCCGCCCAACCTCACACCTATACTCACAAGGGATCCGCCCTCACCCCTCTACTGACCAACTCGAACCTTGTTGCTGCTAGCACCAGGATCACCACTTGCCTGCCTCTACGCCTCGCCTCTCTATCCTCATCCCTGTCTCTGTCCCTGGACCTATCTCTGTCCCGATGTAGGGGCATCATCCTCAACCTCCTCTATATGAGGAGCCTTCTCAGCTAGATCTATCAACCTAGAGAATGGATATTGTTGGAACCAATCCCTGTACTAGGGCAATACCCTCGCATCCGCAACATCATCTAGGTAGTACCATCTCAGTTGCTACAGACTAGTCAGTTCCTGCATACTCAAGGCATAGGATAACCTCTATGACCATCCCTGCCTCTCCTCATCAGCATATCGGGCATACGCTGTGAACTCCTATGACACCCATTGAGGCCTGCCATATTGCCTCATCACCCATGATACTACAAATCGCTCCACTATAGTCTGTGATCTATCAATAAGTGGGTGCGTAACAAAAAGATCCCTGCGTACTAGCCACCTATCATCCCATGGCTCTAGGTCCCTATAAGGTCTCCATATCATGGTTGTAAGGTCATCTAACTGTCACCGCCAAAAATTGGTCTTGCCCAGATGGGGCTATGTAACATAACCGACATACCTATATATAATCGGCTTCCCAGGCTCTCTACTATCATCTACAATAGGCTGACAAATGGGAAGGTGCTCCCAAGCCCAAACCTATAAGATCAACACACTAGCGGCCATGCTCTTACCCTCCCTATACACTATCTCATGCATCTCACGATACATGTGGGCTAATATGCATGAACCCCAGCCTAGTCTCTAAGGGGTCTCAATCAATCTCTCTAGCATCCTACCCCATCCACACTAGAATCCCTGTTGTCCCCTATTCGGTATCAGAAAGTAGCCAATAAACCCTGCTAGGACACAAGCTAGAGGAAAGTCCTCACTGTACTTGCTCATCATGATGTCCCAACTGATGGAACGTGTTAATATATCAGGATCCCTAAAGACATGCCTAACTACCTGTAATCTGGGAAGGTGTGCTGCATCATAATCCACCTTATCCCCAACAAAAGGGATATAGGGGATCCTATATACATCCTTGGGAGTGATGGTCATCTCCCCAACTGGTAAATGAAATGTGTTATTCTTTAAATGGAATCTCTCTACTAATGTCATGAGCATACCGTGATTCACACGGATATCAGGTAATCTAAGGAGGTGCGTCAAACCACACAAGTCAATGTGAGCTTGCTCAACCTCTGAAAGTTGTCAAACTAAAGTCATAGTAGGTGGATAAACACATATGAAGAGAACATGAGGTAATCAAACTTGCAAAAATCAATCAACGAAGCATCAGAAAACATTCCAAATAAGCCTACAAGAGAAGCAAAACATCAAGCAAATCCAACTATGCCAATTTCAAAATAAAAATTTCAAGTTTAGACATTCAAAAATTCTCACTATTTTCCAAATGATAAAACATAGAATGGCATCAACTCGTACGAGTCAGGATTACGCCTTGTACGACAAAAGACTCCCATAGGAAAAGAGATTAGACTTCAGATGACAAAATGGTCTTTTATGAAGGTTGTCGTACAACATAAGGGTGGGGTCCGAATGACAAAACTAATGGCCTCAAACGACAAAACAAAATTTAGCAGTTTGTCGTACAAGACAAAATCCTGTCTCGCACAACAAAACAAGATTGGCCGACTTAAAATGTGCGAAAACTTAAAATTTGAACAAAAAAATTCAAAATTAAGAACATAAAAAGGCTTAAGATTGACCACTTACCACTAGCTCATAGTGTCGAGGTCAATTATGTCATCTCTGGGGCTCAAATCGATGCTCACGAGTAGGGACCACCATTTTCTTTGCAGAAGGCTTTTTGAATTTTCAAACTTGGGAGATTAAAATGAATTGAAAATGACACTTTTACCCCTTATATAGCCAAAACCCTAATTTTTCAACTTGCTCCAATGGACATGAAATTGTACCCTTACCTAATTTGCCTGTTATGATTCCATTTTTGGGATCGAAATCAAAATCCAAGATCATTTTGCTAGTCAATTTTCACAATTTGGACCACTTAGCACTTTTTCATCAAAAGCTCATTCTTTCTTCAACTTGCACTTAATTCCTCATGAATCAATGCTAAATCTCAATTCAATTTCATTCTACAAATCAACTTGTGCTCAATTTCTTATCAATCAATGCCAAATTTTCAACAATTCCTTTGAATTATTCTTTCCGCTCAAATAACTTATCATCGCCAACAATTGCCTATCATCATGTACCCTTGTTATCTTTCGATTTCACTCCCAGGGGGCATACTCACGACCTTATGACCTCACATCTTCAATGTCAAGAAATTTTTATTTATTTTTAAATCTTTATCAAAAGTCGAGCAAAATCTTATCAACTAAAGACAATCAACAAATCCTTATTGCTAAGGGGCATCTCATCTTTATCGCTTCATATCAAGTGGAGACCTCTCGATCATCTGAATTGAATCAATTACTAGGGGCATATCAGTTTCATCTCTTCAAATCAAGCTGATATTTGTCTTTTATTTGAATCGATCTCTTAACATTCATCAATTTCATCACTTTTCATCAAGTTGATTATTCATTTAAACTCAATCAAAAGTTTAAAGAGTATCTTTGATCACATGCTAAATCTAAGCAGGTGTTCAGTTTCATCGCATCGAATCAAGCTGGATAGTTTATTTTTCGCTCATCCTATCCTGATCAATCAAGTTCAAGATTGATTTTTATCTTTGCTCATTGTGTCTAGATCAATCAAGTTCAAGTTTGGTATCTTTTGATTTCTATCGTTCCTAAGTTCAATCAAGTTCGGGATCGGTATCACTTCAATCAGACTTCATTTAGCTTCGTCACTTCGAATCAAGCTAAACACCTTTCTCTTCATCTGGTTTGTGATCAATCAAGTTCAGAATTGGCATCTCGTAGACATCACACATTCTTTGAACCAACGTGCTGCTCACACATTAATTCAAAGAGGGGCAAATGTAATACCCTAAAAATGGTCATCTAAACCATGGACCCCTAATCTCGATAGCATCACCAAGGTCCTAACCAAAGGCAATTTAATCAATCTTGAGCATATTATTAATTATTTAATCATCAAATATCACATGGCAAATCAATTACTCAATATTAATTAAATCATTTCCAAGAATATCATTTCGATCAATTATCCTATTTTAATTTATTAAATATCCTTGCATATTTAATTAATTAATAAATTTGCCATTTAATCATGCAAAAGAATTAATTTATTACAAAAGAGGAATTAATTACAAAGCAAGAGTTGAATTGAAAATAAAATAAAATAATTGAATTGAGAGAGAAATCATACTTGAGATATTATTTATTTTTCTAAATTTAGAACTTGAAATCAGAAAAGCAATTAATTGAATTATTGATTATTCTCTAAAATTGGAACTCAAAGCTTTTCAGAAAAAGAAGTTCAGTTGCATTGAAAAGATTTTTTTTGAATAAATCAAAGAATTATCTATTTTTATCACAAATGTATGGAATTAATTTAATATTATTTCTAATGCAACTTGAACTTCTTATCTAAATGCATTTCAATTAAACTATAATTGGAATCTATCTCAAGGTTAACTGAACATGGTTTCTCAATGATTTTCAATTAATCCTAAATTGAGCTTTTTCATCATCTCTCTTGTAATTCTCTATAAATTCAACCTTCAGCTCTCATTCCAATTCACCCCAGAGATTTTTCAGAACATGCTAGGAGATTATTATTACACTAATTTTTTCTCTGGAGTCATTGAATACATTGTGCTTTTTTAGATTATTTGCATCCATTATTGCTTGAATCCATTATTGCTTGAATTTGTTATTGCTTGAATTATTCATCCATCTTGCATCCATTTTAGCTTAATATCATGCTCATATAGATTAAATCCTTCGTCTTGATGTAGTCTAGTCACTGGTATTGCTTATACAAATCCGAGAGCAATCTTATACTCGCATCTTTTAGAAGGAAATTAGTTGATTCGCTATGGTTTTATTATTCATGCTTATATCTATCTAACCATACATGTAATGACTTAATTGAAGTGTTGTGCTTGCAGATACAGATCCTTATTCCACTTTTCACACACACACAAACATCTAGGTATGTATTACTTAATGGAGATATATACTGGAAAAATAGAGATGGTATTCTTTTTTTGTGTCTAGATGAGTTTCAAGAATCTGTTGTTTTAAAAGAATTACATGAAGGTGTATGTGGAGGCCACTTCTCAGCTAAAGCCACTACTCATAAAATTCTTAATACCAGTTATTATTGGCCTCAAGTTCTCAAGGATTGTCATACTTATATCAGAAAATGTGAAGCTTGTCAAAAGTTTTCAGGGGAGCTCAAGTATAATGGATCTATTCCTCTCAAACCTATACATGTAGAAGAACCATTCCAGATGTGGGGTATTGACTTCATAGGGGAAATAGAAAATAAATCTAGTGGTGGGCATAAATGGATTTTGGTGGCTACTGATTATTTTATTAAGTGGGTTGAAGCTATTCCCACAAGACAGGATACAAGCAAAGTGGTGACAAAGTTTCTCTTAGAAAACATTCTGACCAGATTTGGAGTACCTCAGAAGATTGTGGTAGACAATGGGATGTGCTTCAGATCCAAGGAATTCTCTGATTTCTATGAAAATTATGGCATCACTTTGTATTATTCATCACCTTACCATCCCCAAGGAAATGGACAAGCAGAATCAAGCAATAAGAAATTACTAAGGATTATTAGAAGGATGTTGGGTGATAATAAAAAGGCTTGGGATTCAAAATTGGTCTTAGCAGTATGGGTTGATAGAGTGAGAGTCAAGAAGTCCACAGGATTTGCCCCATATGAGCTTGTATATGGCAAGGAAGAAAGATTACCCTTAAATAATTTGCTTCCAATTTATAAATTTGTTACAAAAGAATGTTCAGAAGAAGTAAACTTTATGGGGGATAGATTGATGGCTTTAGCTAAGTTGGATGAATGTAGAAAAGAGGCTCAAGAAAGAAATCTGCAAAGATAGAAAATGGTAAAGGCTTTACATGACAAGAAAGCCTGTGATAGGTCATTTGAAGAAGGAGAATGGGTGTTAAAGTGGAATGCCAAGGATCAGGATAAAGGGAAGCATGGAAAATTCGATGCGCTTTGGCTAGGACCCTTCATCATTTCAGAAAAAATTGGAGAAAACTCTTACTACTTGCAGGATACTAATGGTCAGGTGCAGGTGTTCCCGGTTCATGTTCAGTATCTTAAGCATTTATTCTCTTGATGACCAGGGAGTAATTTTGTATCATAGTAGTTTAAGTTTATTTTTTCTTTCTGTTTTCAATTTTTATTTTGGTCTTCTTTCCAGAGATAACCAGGATCTTGCTATGTCCTTAAAGAGAACATACATCCCCAGAAAGAGCCACTGTTAGCACATATTTTTACAAAATATTTTTTGCTATATGGAGGCCTTTTTTCCTATCATATGAACATTTACTGTTGGTTTGCATGTGCAGGAACCTTATTAGCACAAGTAAAGTTCTCTAAGGATCAGGTATTTCAAGAGTGTCAAGGTATCACTTGGACACACTAAAGTCATGCACTAAGTAAAGACTGCATAAAGAGTCCATCATATCAGCATTTTGGCAGATATCAGAAGAGGAGTTAGTATGATGAAATTAGAAGTGCCTTTGTCTTACATACACCTTATATGAAGAATTGGAGCAATTAACATTTATGGTAATTTTCAAATTTGTGAAATTTAAATTATCAGCATAGGTTATCTCGATAGGACTGCATAGCCAAGTGCAAAAGAAGTGAGACATTATTATCAAGGTATCTTATACCGAGGAGTAAGTAAGAGGATATATCCATCAACAAAAGAATTCAATATTGTACGTGCAAGGAAGTTGTTGTATCGATAGCCGATGGAGATATCAGTATAACCCTCATCGATAATGAAGAGTGTGGATGAAATATTTTAATTATCGAAGTAACAGGAGATGGGAATATTGGGTTACCCCGATGTCCGATAGGATGAATAGGGGAGCCGAGAGGGAAAAGGAGTGGATCAGAATTAAGGTGGTTTCATTAGAGAAAATGTTAACTTTCGGGAGGGAACCAAAATAGCTACATTGATACTGGATAAAGGAAAGCTAGGCGGGCGACAATATCGGCTGGAGTTATGTTGATAAAGAAGTGGTGAGTGTGGAGTTTAGAATCTTACCAGGGTAACTCATATCCATCAGTGAGAGATGTTTACATTCTATCCCGATGCCCGATGAAGAAGTTAAAGCAAAATGTAGACAAGGAGACTTTGTCAGGAAAAGTTATGTCGATAGAGGAGAGTAGTAGAAGGGTTTTGCAAAATAAAAGTCGGTGTCATCGGAGAATCAGTAAAACATCAACTAGGTTGTTCCGACACCCGATGAAGAAACTGAGAGGAAAGAAGTGCAAACTATAAAAGAGAACTCATCAGGGTAGCTTCTACTATTGAATGAACATTTCTTGAGTTATGTTGATTTCCGATGGGCAGGATGCCATAGAGGAAAGAAAGGCGGATCTGTTGGGGTGACTTACACCGAACAAAAGGACAAAAGGGAAATTAAAGAAGTGTACATTATGGGTGGCACCAAATAATTAAGCTCTTGGGTAGAGTTACACCAATTAGCCATTAAGAAATCTGGTGTGAAAACAGGCATGACAACCATTATTTAATGCATCCAACGGATAGGCCTGAAATCACACGAAGCAAATCTAACCAAGATTTTGTTTCAGATGTTAACTATGATGAAGATAAATTTATATATGGGGTCTCATGTATATTTTATTTCACAAAGTAATCTATAAGCAGTTTGTTATCTCTCAAGTGCTAATTGAAGTTACAGAGTGCAGAACAGAGGATTTGTAAAATGAAGGGTTCAAGTGTGAAAGGAAAAAGGAAGGTCACAAAAATATCTAGTGACACATCGAAACAATCAAAGGCAGGAGAGGCTGCAAAGAAGAGGAAGATAAATCAGGACATGATCGACTAGAAGAGTTCTTTGGGAGCTAAGTCTAGAAGGTCAAAGACAAATTTTCCAATTCTGGATCAGCTGGAGAATTGGTATAAGGAAATAGGCAATATATGGACCAGAGTGTGAGGACACGAACTATTCTTGTTTCATTACATAAGGAGAAAATACCCAATGCCTATATCTAACCCACGGAGCATTGGTCTAGGCAAAATCATGGTCCCTGATGTATTTTTAAACATAGACTTGCTCAAGCTCCTGGTCAGAAATTATGATGCCACTAAAAGATGCATCTTGTTACCCGACGGGACTGTTTTCATTCATTTCGCAAAAGCGAAAATTCAAGAAGTTTTTGGTTTGAATTCTGAGGTAGAGGTGCCTCTATCTTTCAATGATTTGGAGGAGGAATACAGAAAGATGGACACCACATTTCAAGGGTGGAATTTCATGTTTCATAAGGCTGAGAAAGGAAGATTGACGGAGGAAGATGGTCTGCCTTATGATATCAACATTTTTCAAAAAATATTTCCAATATACCTACATGGATTGTGGACAAGCTGGTGGAGTTGAGGCTCCAGACGTAGCAGGAATGGGACCGCTAGTTTTGGTAGTTGATGTCCAGAGGCATGAGCCAAGAGTATTTGATTTTGGTGCATATCTGGCAGACAGATTGCATGAGGGTTTTTTAAACCTGTAGAATAGTCTTGATAAGCATTTCAAACATTATTCTTTGTTAATGTGTATAATATTGTTTTATGGTCAATTCAAAGGATTGTGGCTAGAGGGTTTGAGAGTAAACCAGTTTGGAAAGGATGGACAGGAGCAACCTATGCAGCTATGGGTTTCTTTATGGGCTTCTAGGTATGTGAGTTCCCATTATGTGAAGTTTGAAGAATTTTTCATCAGACCCTTGTTCAGAATGTACAATGAAACTATTGAAGGATCTTTTTTAAAAACCATTAAGAAGTTTCTTCGGCCATTTGAGCACCCTAATACCAAAGTGAATCATAATTGGGGTGATTGGTTTTCCTATGCCAATTCCACTTTTGTTAGAGTGTTTGGTTTTGAGGGTTCACCATATGTATTGCCTAAACCGGCACCTGATCATATTGCATTTTTAGAAATTTTCAGACAACGGTGTTTCCAACTCATCACTTTGGGGATGCATGTAAGCAGACCTTTTTGCTAGGGACTTTGGAGTTTGGAGATTTTAGGATTGTATCAACCAGGGCTTATGAAGCCATTGAAAGAAAGTTAGTAGATGAATACAATTTGTTGTTACACACACCTAGGAAGAATCATGATCCTAAGGGATATATAAACATGTACAAGAAAGGGCAGGCCGTGAAAGGTTATATCCATTTTACTGATGATATGGAAGATCTGTCGAGAAATAGGGAAGTGGAAGAATTGGCTGATGTGATGGAAGATTTGGAGAGAAGGTTACAAGAGAAAAAATAAAGGCTGGAGGACCTCTAGGGTGAGGAATAGGAACATGCAGAAAGTGACTTAGGGGAGAATGAAGTTGTATCAAAATTACACGTACCTAATAGAGAAGAAGAGTTTGATGATAGAATGATTGAGCACACCACTTTTGTATCAGATGATCAATTCATAAAATCTAAAGAGTTTAATTCATTCTTGTATCACTTCAAAGGTAAGAAATTAAGAAAAGCAGTGCTAAATATTACCCCTGAAAATGAAGCGGAAATGAAGAGGAGGTTGAAGGAAGACATCAATGCAGAAGTTGAGAATATGACCCCATAGAAGGGGAGGCAATTACTAGTGGAGGCTGGTATAATTATGTTTCCAGGATGGGACTTGAGTGCCTCATTTGTTTTTGATACTTTGTTGTCCTCGAATAATAGGGATATGAAATTGGATATCCAAGGAGTAAAAGATATTTTTATTGGTAGGTATGATCCAAATGAGGAAGAAATGTTGCTATGGGGCCTATACCCTCCCAATAAGAGACCTAAGATAATAGATGTAGATAAGGCTTTCAGTCATATGATGAGGTTGAAAGTCAGAGAGGTGGATCCTATGGTCACTACAGATATAGGGATTGACATTTCCAAGTTTAATAAGGCTCAATTGAAATGGGAACTTGCTGAAAAGCATAAATACAAGGCATTGTATGAAGAAGATTTAAAAAGAGGAGGACATCCAGTACCACAAACCACTGATTCTAGTACCCAAAGGAAAAGGAAGTTTGAGAAACTAGCCTTGGAACAAAATAAGATGAGGAAGAAAATGAAAACTATCAGGACGGATGTTGCCTGTGTATTCATGACAAGGAGATATGAAAATTTGGAAAAGGTTTTGGATGAATTTTGGGGTGTATATCAAAAAAACATGGATAATATATTCTCTAACCAAAGGATTTACGACAGACTAAATCTGTTATTATAGGATGAGACATTGAAAGAAAAGATTGTCAGAAGGATAACAGAGTTAATTGAAATTCATGAAAAGTATACAAAAGAGTTGAAGGAAGAGTTCCAAGAGTGCCAGGAGGTTTTGCAGAGTGGGATTCCTAGTTTGGTTAATGATGTAGGGGTTATCAAGGACAAAAGTGCATGGCTCTCAGAATGTAAGGCTTTACTTAGTGCAGCCCTCAGTATTTCCCAAGCAGATGCCCTTGATATGAATGAGACAGTGGACCAGTTAGAGAACCTAATCAAGATAGAGATGGTGCTTAGGGATACAATATTTAATGCAGTTACATACAAAGATGAAGGCTACCTTAAACACATCAGGAAATGCGAGAAGAAGCTGGATCCAAAGAATTGAAGTTTTTATTTCTCTTGCTTTTATAATTGTCTTATGTTATCTTAGCAGTTAAGTAGTTAGGTGTTAGGTTTTAGTGAGATTTTAGTTTAGCAAAATGAAAGGGTGTGTCCTTTCATCTATGCCTATTGATTCACATATTTGTAGTGAGTCATTTTGTATGTAGATGACATCTAGGATAGAGGATTTTTAAAAGAATTACAAAAAAAAAGAAACAATCACATCTGCCTATAAGGGCTATAAGTTATATGTATCAAGGAAGTCTATAGGAACAAGAGGTATCATTTTGTGCAAACAAACTGTAATGGAGTATATTCAAGTGCAGCTTATGTATGCAATCATTTCCTAAAGATTAACATACAAGGTTCATTGTTTCTTTTCCAAATATTGTGCATACTTTTGTGTTGATGAGTTATCTTTGTCCTCTTGATAAATTTTTCATTTGATTTGCCATGATGTGCCATCACATGTTGTTACATTAAATGTGAGATTGGGTTTTCATTGTTTGTGTAACACATACTGAAACCTTCATAGTTGATGATTAATATTGTCTCTGGAGTTGATAACATCTCTTGTCCACAAAGTGTCATAAATATCCCTGGATAGAGGCACTGGTCTGTTATTCATCTTTTAAGGTCTTGGTTTGCTATGCATTTAAGGTCCTTAATAAAGAAAGCATTCTTGCCAAATCCTATATGAACCGATCTTTACATATTTCTTTCAAGTCTTGAAAGCATTCTTATTCTTAATATACAATCATAATCATTTTCATTTTCTTTTAAAAGGCATTCATTTAAAGCACACAATAAAGCATAATTGCAGAACAATCATTTGCCATTTTGCATTCACTAATCATAAAGCTTAAATCCACTTTAAATAAATATTTTTGTGCTTGAGAGGGAAAGGTATACCTACCTAGGTTCAGTGGAGCCATAAGTGCAGAGATATTTGGTCTTCGACCATCTCTGTTCATTGGCCAAGGCTAGTTGGATTAGTTGAGGATTTGGCAAACTCTAAGTTTTCTAATCTGTGGTTTTGGGCACCAACAATATTCACGCAAACACCACTCTCTGGTAATGCAGACACAACCTCAATACCCAAATTCCATGACTTTATCACCTATTTATATAATTCATCAACCTTGACTACAAGGTCGGTTAAACCCTCAACATCCAAATACAAAATTACATTACACGATACAAAGATCAACCACCGGATATCATGCCAAGATCAACTGCAACATGCTACACCATCAGGAATACCGCATAATACGAAGAACATCAATGGATCTGCAAAATCACCAAAAACTTGCATCACGATTGGAGACACATAAATTTATCTATTAATTAAATAAATATTAAATATTTATTTAATTACTAACATTTAATTAATTCACCTTAGCCTATTATGCTATTCTAGTTAAATAAATCTAATCAATTTATTTAATTTCTAACTATAGTCCAAATTATTAAATAAATCTAATTTATTTAATTCACTCCCCTTCTTCCTATTTTAAATAAATTTAACATTTATTTAAAAATCAAATCCCCTTTTTAAATAAATCAATATTTATTTGAAAATAACTCATCCACTTGCATTCTCCTACAAATGCAAGTTGCACATTTAAATAGATTTTTATTTTAATAAAAACCTATTTACTCACACCCACCTCTTTCTAGATTCTTCTATATTTCTCCAAACCCCCTTCTAGACTCTTCTAACCCCTTCTAAATTAGCCTAATCCCTCTCCTAAACATTTGCACAATCATAATCCAAGATTAATCCTCAACCCATCATCTCACCCATTTAAGACTCTTACAGAGTCATAAATGCTCCCTTTCTCCAACACTCCAACCCACATGGGTCTTGACCCTTTGGTCAAGGCTTAACCATGGGTAAACTTTTCACAAGAGTTTACCCATTGGATAATAACCTTACCCTTGCATAAAATATTTACCCAATAACCCAACCTACATAAGGTTACCCTCATGTCTTCTTAGGCATTAAATTCTCTTTATCTCTCATCTCAATCCATATCATGTTGACACTTGTCATCATGGTTTTGGGTTGAAAACCATCACATGGATCTTGAATCAGGGAATCCTAGCCCTCCATGAGATCATTCAATCTTGGCCATTCAATCGGCATTTTTCCATATAAAAGGAGCCCTCATCCTCAAGAAAAGGAGGAAGAAATAGAGAATTGTTACTATATTGATGTTAGCATAGACATTTAGAGCTTTCTCATAGCATCATCATTTTACATTTGCATATTATCTTGTTTAAGCATTTTCAAACAATCTTGAATCTTCATATGACATCCATAGCTTGTGCTAAAAGTTGAGAGATTCATTCATTTGGGACTTGGAGAGGATAGAAACAAGGGAGGAACAATCCTCAAAGCATCATTGAGGCATCTTAGGAAGAACTAATCTTTATTTCTTTCTTTCTTTCTTTGTGCTTTCCTCATTTTGCTTTTAAATCTCATTTGAATATGTTTTGAAATGGTTTTTAGTTCTTTGTTTTGGATTCATTGTTGAACTAACATATTACCATTGAGCTTCGCTTTTGACTCTTGTAGCCATTTCTCTCACCATCATTCGGTGAACCCAACATGAATCAAATATTACAAAGTAAATTTTTTTAGCTAACATTGTGAAACTTGTAGGTTTTCATGCACGGGTAGCACTTTAACGCTTTTGACGTCCGATATAGCACTTTTATTCTGGGTTTTTGTGCTTTGTCTGGATATTTAGATTAGCGATGTTGTTTTTAGTCTAGTACTTTTCTTTGTATTCTACCGCTTTTGTTACATATTTTAGCACTACTACCAGAAATAGTGCTTTTGTTGTTAGTTTTAGCACCTTCTATTTAAACTAGCACTTTTGTTGTGAATGCAGCGTTGTTGATATTCTTTTAGGAGTTTTGTAATGGCCAGAGAGATCAAAGTTGTAAAAAAAAGAAGTTTTTAGTCTTGTAAGCCCACCATATGAACTAACTTTTTGAGAGGTTTTTGCAGGTCTAACAGTTTGTTGCAGGTTCCAAGGAGTTAAAGTAGATTTTGATTTCTTTAAGGGATTTAAAAAGAACTCACTTTTGTTTCTTGTAATGACTTAAAAATAACCTCATGATTTCTTTGGTGTTTAAACCAAGACCTCAATTTCTATTTTGCAAAAAGTTAAAAAGAACTACAAACAAACCTTTATTTTCTTTGCAAAATTAGAAAGGATCTCACTTTAATTTTGGGGCAAATTAAAAGGAACCTCATCAATTCTTTGGTGTTTAAAAAAAGACCTCATTTCCTATTTTGCAAAAGGTTAAAAGGAACTACAAACTATCCTTTTATTTCTTGCAAGGATCTAAAAAGCTTCATCTACCTTGGTGTAAACTAAAAAGAACTTCATATTTTTTGGTGCAAGATAAAAAGAATCTCATTGACAATTGGCTACATGATTTTCTTTTTTTGGACCAATATACGATTTTATTTTTGGTTGACCAAGTTTATTTCCAAAGTTTTGAAACACACATTTTGCTATAAAGGGATAAAAAGAACACCATGATTGTGGGAGCAACATATCCACATAGCAAATAAATCACATTGCAATGAAGGATAAAAAGAGCCACTTGGACATCGTGCTTGAAAGTGATAGGCATATGCTCTCCTCATAATTGGGTGATCAAAAAGCCAAAATCACTTTTTACTTGCTTTATTTCCTTTTTGCAATTAAGATACAACCTTTAGCAGGCCTGCCCTCCTGAGAATCCCATAAGGTTGGTGAGAGGGGAATGACCTAAGTGGGGAATGACCTAAGTGGGGAATGACCTAAGTGGGGAATGACTTTTAGCCCAGTTTACCAGCCCACTATAATCAAATGTGGAGGCTGATGAAAATCTTCTCCAACAATGGTGTGCATTGATAACCTTCCCCCAGTATCCTTGAGATACGAAAAAGCCTTTGTTTTAAAGGTTGCAAATCCTCTTAAGGGAGTTTATATTTTTCCACGCTGAACAAAACCTTTACTAATGAGCTTTAGAAGTAGAAACTTCATTGATCTAGTTATCCATACATTTGTAATATCATAGTGCATCCATACATTTGTAATATCATAGTGCAAGGGTGGGGAAGAATCCGCCCCCAAGACACTCACCATATATCTCCCAAGAAAATGATCCAATTGAGGAGTGATTCTCTTTGGTTCAAATTCTAGACAAAGGCAAAAAAATGGGCACACCTTAGGGTGTGACAGGGCTGTTTGAGTTGACGAAGTATCAAGTGTGGGCTATTGATATTAGGAATGACCTTTTTGACAATAGTAAAGTCTATCTGATTTATCTTTTGTTTGTTCAAAATCTGTGAAAACAAAAGAGGATTTGAAAATATCCTTGAGTGAATTTCAAAAGATCCTAAATATACATCAACAATTATCAAGAGAAAAGAATTGTTTCTATGTGCTTGTGTTCTTTATGTGTCTTATTGTCAAAGAAATCATCCACCATTTGAAACAAGTTACATCCCAAAAACAAAATTCTTGAAAAAGCCATCAATGCTTTGTGTTTGGAAATCTCTCAAATACACCAAGTCAATTTATCGACAAACCAAGAAAAAGTAAAGTGAAAAGAAAATCCAAAACAAAAGAAGTTTCTTGTACAAAAATTGTAAACTATTGTTAAAGCATCACACCTTCATCCATCGCTATCATGATTTTAGATACGGTTTCACCGACGATTTTGAATTATAACCCCTCACATCACAATATTTCTTTCAAAAAAATCTTTTATCGTATAGACATAATCATGTCAATGCATTCGTCCATCATACATTCCATAACTTGCAATCACCTATTAGAAATTCTCATTCACATATCTTCATTTTTCATTTCACACATCATTTCCACAAACATACTTCTAATTCATATATCTTTCATCTTTCATAAATCATTCATTTACTATAAAGCAAAATTCCAAATCTTCTATATTCCACATCTTCACCCATCCATTTCAGAACTCATCCATCCTTCATAAATCAAATATCATTTTCAAAATCTTTTATTTCAAATCATTTTCCTATCATTTTTCAAAATCAAACATTTTCCAAATCACATTCTCGAAACATTTTCTAAATCTTCTATATTTCATCTTAAATCGTTTTCAAAAAATCCAACATATTCACATCAAATTCAAATCATTTTCAAATATCCTCCATATCTCATACACATTTAAATCACACTTCAAATTCCCACATCTTCCATACTTCATCAAATTCATAATGACATATTCTAAATTCACCCATCTTTCTCCATTTTTCTCACAAATTATTTCCACATTTTCATATTTTCTTTCTCACACATCATTTCCAAAAACATACTTCTCATTCCAATATCTTTCATCTTTTCATAAATCATTCATTTTCCTTAATCAAATTCAAATCATTTCAAAAACATATTTCATTTCCACATCACTCATCAAAATTCCTCCAAATTAAATTCATCCCAAATCACTCATCATTTTTATAAACATTTCCAAAACATACTCCATTTGGCAAAACCGTATTTCATTTCCAAATCACTTATCCCATTTACAAATCACCTTTTCTAAAGGTTTTAAATCTTCCATAAATCATCTTCTTAATTCATGCAACTTCCACATTTTCCACCAAATAATTCATCAAACTCATAGTCACCTAGTATAAATTCCAAGATATCCACATTCATTTCAAAGCTCAGTCCAAAAAAATCAAAATTTCATTCAACTCACAAACACATAAAAGCTTTGTTCTTAGTTCTTTTGGGATATTTCTAAATCATATCAACAAACATACTCTATAGTGTGTGTCTACATCTAGGATCAATCATCCTAAGAGGCATTACTAAGCATCTAGATAGGTTAAAACTAGATTTTGAGTGCATCCTCTCAAAACTAGGTAGCTTATGCTTTTAAAAATCCTTGCTACACCTCATCTCAAAAACTATTTGAAACCAAGCATGCAATCTCAAAGAGAACTTTGTTGATATCTACCCTTTTTTAAAACGATATCACTCATCCTTAAAAATTTCATCATCCACTCTTGGAATCATAAGACAGGAATCAAACACCCACTTTTTCCCTTTCACAAATACGTACTTCAAACATGGCACGAACTAGGTCTCAGAGTCAAAGGAAAAATAAAATTTGTGAAGAAGAAGAAGAGGTTGTTAACCCCTTTTCAAGAAGACGAGACCCAGACACTCCTACACAAGCACAAATAGAAGACACACTTAGCAACCCCATATTTAACAGAATTTTTGAAGAAATTCTCAAGGGAAATGTTGATGCCCATTTTCTAAAACTTGCTCAAGACGAAGCCAAACTTCCCACTGACTTTGATGTATCGCAAAATAGGTATATACCAGAACAAGCCCAACACAGCCATCAACAAGAACAAAATCAAGATGACAGGGGGGCAAGGAATACACATAACTATGACGATAAGTATCAACACAGAAACATCCTACCTCATCCTACAAAAATAAATATATTGAGATAACAGATGCAAGACCTTGCCCAATAAGTACACTCAGGAAGGTCACAAAAGAAATATGCTCTCGAAGATATCTATCCATATCCATTTGATAGAAACATATACAAGCCTCCTTTCCCACGCACCTTCAAAACCCCAAAGTTTGATAAATACAAAGGCAAGGGAGACCCTAGAGATCATGTGCGATAATTTTACTTCGCCTACTTAGAGGTTGCATATAAGGACACATATTTAATGTTCCTTTTTCCCTAAATTTTAGGAGGCTTAGCCATGCAATGGTTCTCACACCTACCAGGTGGGATCAAGACCTTTGAGAACCTGGTACAAAAATTTATCACTCATCATGCACATAACATAGAACGAGATGTCTCCATGCCTGATCTATGCAATACAAAACAAAAGATTGGTGAGTTATTCTCGACATTCTTACAAAGCTGGAGACACCTTTCTAGTAGACATTCCTTCCCCATTCTCGAAGAAAAATTAGTTAACTTTTTTATTTCAACCTTAAATGAGGAAATAGAATTCTACTTAGACATCAAATGTTCAGACACTTTCAAAGACGTGATAGCTCAAGGACTTAAAATCGAGACATCCCTTATAAAAAAGGGACTTGTCAAGATATACAATGACAACAAGGAGGGTCCATGCCTAGCCTACAATAGTGACAAACCAAAGTTATGGGCCAATAAAAAAACATTGTTAATGATGGTGGTGTGGATGCACAAACTGTCAAAATCACCCAACCCATAGTTGAAATCGCAGGGCAAGTAGATAATCACCATAACCCCCCTACCAGTCAAGGTACTCCTGAAAACAATCAAAGATATCAACCTTCAAATACACATAAAGAGGAACCTAAAAATAGGTACCCTACCTACAAACCCAATCACACCTACACATCCTTGGAAGAATCTCTTTAAAATATTTTATGATAGCTCATCTCTTCAGATCTTATCACATTACCTAAAACATCAAACTATGAACCACAGGTCAAACCTTCATGGTGGAGAGATAATGAGTATTGTGAACTTCATAAGAGTAAAGAACACAAAACAAACAACTACCATCGGTTAAAGGATATCATTCAAGACCTCGTTGATCAAGGTGACATCGAAGTAGATGGTCACAATGAAAAAACTTCCAATATTGATCATACAATGTTCAAGAATCCACTCCCATCATATAAGAAAGGAGGTCCCTCCCATCAATGTAAGAATCAAGATAACATGGAAAACTATACGTGTGCACCATATATGTATACTATCAATAACCTTTATGATGCCCGTGAACAAGTCGCAACCATATAGGTAAAGATCCTGGGTGAACTCACAATACTGGTTCCCACTTTTTGACCACTTTTGACACTTAGATGAACATTTTGAAAAAAAACTTCACTTTCCGACACCTATAACTTTTAAATCGTTAAGAATTTGAAGATGATGTAAACTAGTGATTTGTAACATCCTTTTTGTAGATTCTAAATATATTTTTTTCAAATTTTTTTGAATAAAATTTTATTGATTTTTCCATCTCCCTCAAAAGTAGTTTTTTACAGGAAACAACATTTTTTAAGAATGATGTGCATCCCAAAATGTATAAATTTTTTTCTATAAATGATAAAAACTTATCTCTTTTAAATTTTGGTTTCTAACATCAATACGCAGGGCATGTAGTTGGTTTGATAGTGATATGTTGAATATTTTTTATTTTATTAAGTTTTGAAGTCTGACTAATTATAATTGAGATATAGGTGTACGTTTGAACACATAACTTGCTCTATATATATCAAAATTAAGTTTTATTTTTTTTGTTAGAAAGAAGACATCAATACCTAGGGCATAGATATTTTTCAGAATTTTTTTGAATTGGTTTGCTATTTTTCCCAATGCATTGAACAAAGAAGTTCATGTTCGGTGAAAAACCTACATTCATAAAAAATAAAATAAAAATATATTAATAAACTTAAATATATTAAAAATTATATTATTTGGAAAGCTTATAATAAGGACTAAATCCTCAAAAAAACAAAACTTCTAAATGAATTCATTTGACCCCTCAAAAGATAATGTAAAATTGATTTTTTATCAGCATTTGATAGATGCAAAGGAGACTCCATTGCAAGTATGATTTAGAAGTAGAGAGGTTCTATCCAAGAAATTTTGATCTAAGAGCCTTTGATCTAACTCTCTTCAATTAATTACTTCAAATGGGACCTCTTAAAACTTAAATAATTATATTTTCCAAAAAATGTATGATTTTAGCAAAAATCAGGATGTACCAAAAAGTGGGAACCAGCTTTGTGAGTTCACCCTCCTGCATGCAATGTTGTTACTTGTCATAGCAAGATTACTATACAAGGAGCACCATCAAGACTGGCATATGTGCCCAAACATTGTAACCTTGTGAACCAATTAGATAAGATGTCAACACTTATCTCCATACTAGAACTTTTGCGCTTATCACCTTCATATAAACCATCTTAGACCAAGTTCTCCAAGAAGCATCAATTCCACCCGACATTAATACAAATCAATTTCAAGCCATGGTTGGTAGTCTCAAGTTATCACCATGTCTCACTTTTTCTGAGAATGATGATGCATCCTTTCAACAACTGCATAACACCCCTCTCCATATTGAGGGATTCATACATAAACACAGAATCAAGCGAGTCTTGATTGACAATGTATTTGGCCTTAACATTTGCACATTACAGTTAACCATAGCACAGGGATATGTTATGACTCGCAGGCAACTAAGAGGGGGGGTGAATCAGTTGTCTATTAATTTCAACCCAAATATAACTTAATCAATCTTGATACATAATACCAGTAAACCAAACTTAATGTCGGTTAACAGATTAACAATTAATATTAATACCGGTGAAACTTAATCCATGAAATAGAAAGAGAAACAACATCCACAACACATAACACAAATATTTGTACGTGGAAACCCTGTAAGGGGAAAAACCATGGTGGGAAACCTTACCCACAATCAGATGATACTACTGCAGATAGTATGTGTGTAAAAATGGGGTCTGCACATGTAGAAAGGCCAGCCGCCTAGAGCTCACTGCTCAATCACAAGATGAGAGTCACACTGACTACAATTGGATGATTAAATCCAATGATAATGTACTGCACAAAGTAGCATCTCCAATGCTAGATTCAATGCTAGTTAAGCTCTGATAATCACCTTCAAACCTTCCTTGAACCTTCTCTATGATCTGATCATATGATCTTCAATATTCACACATACCATGTTACAATACCATAACCTTACATACCATATACCTACATCTCACAATTGAGGTCTTACATATATACCAAAACCTAAGACCAAATGTGTAGGTCGGCTTACTAAGAGTATTACAATTAAATCATTTACAAAATAAGTCAGGATGTGATGCATCATGTCAGCTCAATGTAATTATAACAATACCAATTGATTAAATCATCTCCATAATGTGTTGTGCTGATCTGGAATAGATAATGCATGTTGGTCCATAACTTAGACCAATTTGTCGGTAACAACAAATATGTCAACCCGATTAGACCAATGACCAAAATACCAAAACCAAGTGTCCAATCAGATTTATCAGATGATGATAATGAAGAATCGATACACAGTGGATGGTCTTTTGTTGCAATAACATACGATCAACCAACACCTACTGTTACACCAGTTGAGCAAGCCCTAGCAGCTAAAATTGAAGAAAAGGATGAATGGATTATAGATTCTGGATGTTCACATCTTATTACTAGTGATAAAATTAAATTCTTATCTTTTCAGGAATACAATGGAGGTCTAGTAAGATTTGGAGATGACAAATCTTGTTTGATCAGAGGAAAAGGCACTATATCTTTTGATGGTAAGCACAATATTGACAACGTTTACTATATTGAAGGCTTGAAGCATAATCTTTTGAGTGTTGGTCAATTAGTTGAAAAGGGATTTTAGTTACAGTTCAAGAATGGTAAATACAAAATCATGAACAGAACTAGTTTGGAAATTGTAACTGGTAATTAGACTAGAGGTAATATCTTTCATTTGAATAACAATGAAAAGACATGCTTGATTGCACACATTGATGAATGTTGGTTATGGCATAAAAGACTCTGTCATGTGAATTTTGATTGCATTGTAAAGATTAGTTCATCTAAGGCAGTAAGGGATTTACCTAAGATTGTAAAACCTCTTAATCCGGTATGTAAGGAATGTCAAATGGGAAAGCAAGTTAGAACAACTTTTAAGAGTATATCTGAGAAATCCAATGATGTTCTTGATTTAATTCATACTGACTTGAGTGGTCCGGAAAGAACAAGAAGTCTACAAGGAGATATATACTTTATGCTAAATATTGATGATTATTCTAGAATGTGTTGGGTTATTTTTCTCAGGGAGAAATTAGAAGCTTTTGGGAAATTCAAATTATTTAAGGCACTTGTAGAGAATGAAACTGGTAAGAAAATCAAATGTTTAAGATCAGATCAAGGAGGTGAATTTACATCTAAGGAGTTCAATACATTTTATGAAGTGAATGGAATTAGAAGACAACTATCAGCACCTCGGATACCTCAACAAAATGGAGTTTTGGAAAGGAAGAACAAAACTATTTTGGATGCAGCTAGAAGCATGATATCAAAAGCAAATCTACCTCATGTATATTGGAGAGAAGCAGTGAATACATTGGTTTACACTTTTAACAGAGTCCACATCAAAGGTGAAACCGGTAAGACACCCTATGAATTATGGTTTAGTAATATTCCTACTCTTAAGTACTTTAGAATATTTGGAAGCAAATGCTACATTAGGAGAGATGAGTATATTGGTAAATTTGATCCTAGAAGTGATGAAAGTATATTTCTTGGTTATTCATCTAAGAGAAAAGCATGTAGATGTTTTAATAAAAGATTGCAGAAAATCATTGCGAGTGAAAATGTGAAGATAGGTGAACACTTTAGAGGAAATTAAAGGTCTATGGATTCTAAACCGACAATTGAGATGATCATAAATGAACCTATACAGAGTGCACCAGTACAGAATATAGATCCATTCACATCGGCATCATCAGAGAATTACACAATGACTGAAGAATAGCAGCAAGTGAACACACCCAGGTATGTAAGACTGAATCACTCTAAAAGTCAGAGAATTGGGAATAAGTATCAAGGAGTTATGACAAGAGGAAGACTGGAAAATGAAGAGGTATGTTTAATTTCTCAAATTGAACCAGCATCTATTATTGAGGCATGTGAAGATAAACATTGGATTAAAGCTATGGAAGATGAATTAAAATAAATTGAAAAGAACAATACATGGACATTGGTTCCCCAGCCTAAAGATAAAAATGTAATTGGAACTAAATGGGTATTCAGAAATAAACTTAATGAAGATGGTAAGGTAATCAGAAATAAAGCAAGATTAGCATGTAAAGGATATTCACAGAAAGAGGGAATTGATTACAATGAAACCTTTGCACCGGTAGCTAGAATTGAGGCAATCAGATTATTTCTTGTATTTGTATCACATAAGAACTATAAAGTATATCAAATGAATGTTAAATGTGCATTCATGAATGGTGATCTTGCAGAGGAAGTTTACATTGAACAGCCTGATAGATTTTCATTGACAAATGATAAAGATATGGTTTGCAGAATAAGGAAAGCTTTATATGGATTGAAGTAAGCTCCTAGAGCTTGGTATGCTAGATTGGACAAATATCTTTTGAAACTTGGTTACACTAAAGGTAATACTGATAGTAACCTATATTTCAAAGTGACAAATGAAGACAACTTGGTTATTGAAGTTTTTGTTGATGACATCATTTTTGGAGGAGAAGATGGATTGTGTAAAGACTTTTCTAATAAGATGCAGGAAGAATTTGAAATGTCTATGCTTGGGGAGATAAAATTCTTTTTAGGATTGTAGATTTCACAGACTGATAAAGGTATATTTATATGTCAAACAAAGTACTTGAAGGAACTACTGAAGAAATTTGGTATGGAAATCTCTAAACCAGTAAGTACTCCTATGACGACAACTGATAAACTATCATTGAAGGATGATTCAGCTCCTATTAATCTGACAAGATACAAATCTATGATTGGAGGTTTAATATATTTGACACAAACAAGACTTGATATAATGAATGGAGTGTGTATTATTTCAATATTTTAGAGTAATCCTAGAGAAAATCATGAATCAGCAGTGAAAAGGATTTTCCGGTATTTACAAGGCACAACAAATCTTGGTTTATTGTATCCTAAAGATGAAATTTTTTATTTATGTGCATACACCGATGCTAATTGGGTAGGAGATGTAGATGACAGAAAGAGCACCACTGGTAGGGCATTCTTTCTTGGTAGCAAATTGATTTCATGGTTGAGCAAGAAACAAAGTTGTACATCATTATCAACATCAGAATCAGAATATGTTGCAACAGCAACTAATTGTACTCGGGTATTATGGATTAAGAAAATGTTGAAGGACATAAAGGTAAAATGCAAAGAAACTATAATCATCTATTGTGATAATTCAATAGCAATTGATATATCTAATAATCTGCTATTTCACTCCAAAACTAAACATGTTTCTCTCAAATATAATTTTGTGAAAGAAAATGTTGAAGCAAAAGAAGTGAGATTGGTTTATGTGAATACTAAAGAGCAGATTCTAGATATCTTTACTAAGCCTTTTCCTAAGGAAACTTTTGAATATCTCAGAGAGAATCTTGGGGTTATACCCTCGCCGGTAGAGACCTAGACGTTTGATGATTGGCATCAAACGGGCAGAATTTATGGAGAAACATTTTTTCGTCTTTGATGGAGGAGAGCTAATTCTCAGGGGGAGTAGTTGGTTATAACAGTTGGTTATTATAATTGGTTCTATGAATTGGTTGTATCTAGTATTTGTATTGCTTTGGAATTTGATGTCAAAGGGGGAGAGATGTCTATGAAAAAGTATTATCCTTTGGGGAGAGACTATTCATTGGGGGAGAGATTTTTACTCTCTGTATTTGTATTTTGATTTCTGGTATTGATCTATTCGGGAGATTGTTGGTTTTTGGTTTTTGGCATTTATGCTTTGGCACTTAGATGGTTTTTCCATCTTGTGTTGCCATCAATGACAAAGGGGGAGATTGTTGGTATTATGGATATGTTGAATTGGTTTTTTCAGTGATGTCAAAACCAATGCAACATATCCATAATACCAACAAGATATGTCAAAGATTCAGTAGATGCCATAAAGCAGATCACTATCAAGGCCTATGATGATGCAGAACGCTGCTCAAAAGGGTGTGTTACTCTACTAGTTAGGGTAGGACCCATGGTGAAGAATCTTGTTTTCCAAGTCCTACACCTCCCTCTTCCATACAATCTCTTATTAGGTAGACCATGGATTCATTCCATGCAAGCAGTACCATCCACTTACCATCAATGCATCAAGTTTCCACATAATAGAGTAGAGATTACTATCCTCGGTGATGCCAACCCATTCGATTTTTGCAATAGTGTAAGGCATCAACCTGATATCACAGTCCCTAGAAACAAAGAAGCTGCCACCTCATCATCTTACATCCACCCAGCAAATCTCACCAATCCACCGATCCCTACACCCAAATAGGAAAATATGAAAAATGAAAGTAAAGGATGAAGGCCTAGGCAAGTGTAATATTAGTCAACTTTTTTGTGTTGGCCAACTACCCCTCTCACCTAGGATGCATGGAAAACCACAAATGTCACTCAAGCCACTTGTTGCAGCCAACACTACTACACTTTATGTATTTGCCCTAGGAAGATCATAGGAATAGGAAAATATTGATGAAGACTTGGAAGGATGGATCTAAAAAAAACCTTCTGATATAGCTACACAACAGATCAGGATCCCTACAGAGAATTATGGTAAAGGATTTACCCTAATGCAAAAGATGGGCTATGATGGCCATAGTGCATTGGGATCCCAGAAACAAGGTGTACAAGAGCCATTGCAACCATTATTACAACCATGGGATACAAATGGACTCAGATTCAACCCTGGTTTAGGAGGCTCTCCTAAGCTCCCAATTCTAAGCAAATAAAAGAAGACCACTTCTAAGATTACCCCTTCCAGAAGTAGGATAGTGTTTATTGCAAATCAACCTACAAGATCAGAAAATTCCAGTCACAAAAGCACTTCTTAATTACAGTCTCTACATACAACAGGTAAGAAAAAGAGTTATGTTGCCAACCAAACTGGCACTCCTAGGATAACATTATTGTCCACTTCAGACACCCAAGCGACATCAACAACCCCGTCAGATAAAACCCTTGCAGCAAATATCGACAAACCTTTCACATCGGTCGACATACCTATAACATACAGTGACAGAGTTCTACCAAGTGATTTTGAGATGAATTCACATGAGTACGAATGGGGTTCTTCGGCTTCATAGGAATCTAAAGAAGATTCCCCTGGTTCTCTTATATACAAAAGCATTGAAGGAGAAGCATGGATTAAACACTTTTAAGATTTTGATCCTAAAGATGCTTCATAGATAGATAGGTCACCTCCCGAGCCCAATTATGAAGAGGTTAGTACTGATAATGACCTTGATTCCTCCATACTTACCTTAACTGACACATCCTATGAACTTAACTTGATTGATGAAGCGATGCTAATATTCACCCAAACTCACTGATTGGGACTAGCAAGATCCCCCACACCTTGACACCTTCCAAAATGATAACGTGATCATAGACTTTCTTGAATTATGGGATAACATACCAAGTGGGGATGACAAAGATAGGTATGATATTTAACTTAACAACGTGACTTATTTTGGATAGAATGTCAAACCTATCAGTTGCAAAAATATTACAATCAAAACAGGATCCTCAAGTGAAAACCACACTCTGGCACTTGTGGAAAAAAAGAGTAAAAATAAAGGATGTATCCAATGGTGAAAACCTCTATGAGGTGCCTGAGGATGGAAGGTTTGACATTCTCCCCTTCAACATTAATTAGGATAGATCATCTATTCTTGTTGAAGAAATAAAGGAGGTCAATCTGGGGGAACCAGAAAATCTACACATACTACATCTAGCAAAATCACTAACTCTAGCAGAAGATCCTTATTTTATAAAATTCTTTCACAAGCAACAAATCAATTTTGCATGGTCCTATGCAGACATTCTAGGTCTTGATCCAGAACTAGTAATGCATCATTTGATAGTAGCAGAAGGAGCCAAACCAATAAAACAAAAGCTCAGAAAGATGCATCCTCATATTACACTATTAGTAAAAGTAGAACTCAAAAAGCTATTAGATGTAGGTTTCATAAGACCCATTGAATATGCAAAATGGTTCTCCAACCTTATACCAGTGGAAAAAACAATTGGGGGCATGTGTATCTGCATATATTTTAGAGATCTCAACAAACCGTGTCCTAAGGATGTCTTCCCTCTTCCAAACATTGATATGATCGTAGACCTCATAGCAGGACATGCAATGTTGTCACTCATGGATGGTTTTTTGAGATATAACCAGATAAAGATTGATCCAAAGGATCAACACAAAACAACTTTTACATGACCATGGGGTACCTATTGTTGGAATGTAATGGCATTCGGTCTCAAGAATGCAAGCACCACATATCAAAGGGTGATGACTACTATCTTTCATGACATGATGCATACACTAATGGAAGATTATATGGATTATTTACTAACTAAATCATTAACAAGAGAGGGACACCTCGCCATAATGGACAAAATTTTCACTAGATTGGAGCAATATAATGTATGCCTAAATCCAAAGAAGTGTGTTTTTTGACTAACCTCTGGGAAGCTCCTAGGATACATTATCTCAAATAAAGGAATTGAGGTTGATCCTACAAAGGTAAAGCGATCATGGAAATATCACCTCCTAGGAACATCTATAAGTTGAGGACATTACAAGGAAGGCTAGAGTCAATTTGTCGCTTCATCACACAATTAGTTGATAAATGTCGTCCCTTCACACATTTGCTTCATAAGAATGTTCGTTTCAAATGGGAAGAGAATTTCTAGCAAGCATTCTAGCAGTTAAAGGACTACCTAATGACACCACCATCTCCAGACAGTCCGTTATTTTATACATATTAATGAATACTAAGAGGGGGGGGGTGAATTAGTATACCAAAAAATACTGAACTCAAACTCTTAAACAATTTAGTAGTTAACCGGTATAACAAATTTACTAACAAACTGGTTAAGACAAATGCAAACCAAACAACAAATAAAGAATTCACCCACAAGAGCACAATCACCATAACACAAGAAGTTTTGACGTGGAAACCCAAATGGGAAAAACCACGGTGAATAGAAACTCACAAGTAACTATCTACAGAATAGAAACCAGACCGGTTAAGGTCATACAATGTTCTTCACCAGAATAGATCCTGTTAGGAATCTAGATCTCTATTAGGAGATAAGTCCTGTTAAAGACTACCTTGTGAGAGGATTTCAGATTCACAGTTGTGAACCACCTTTTTAGAGTATTTACAAAGGCTTCGTTGGGCCTACCTAGTTAAGGGTTTCAGACTTGTCGAAGATATGAGTAATCAACAAGTAGATGATCTAGATATTAGCATAGTATGCTTGGTTAGATCCTTGATAGCTCATTGTTAATTCATATTAGCATTCCTTCAGTCTACAATATCTCCACACTCTGTTTCTTCACACAGACCTAATCTTCTCTTCTATAATCGCACATACAAAACCCTCATCAACTCCTAAAACCCTAGACATGATGTCCTTATAAAGGATTCTGATTTCATGTCGGTCCAATAAGATTACATTACAAGTTCCTAGGTTTAGTGCATCTAGACACATTTGGTAACATGACACAAAATCACCACCAAAGTGTCGGTGGATGATAACTCATCACAGAGTAATATCGGTTCATACAATTTACCGATTACCGGTTGTCAAAAGTGAAGACTGGAAAAATATTAATTATCACTTTGTTCCTTCGTACCACTTGAGATCCTCAAACCACTTGAGATCTTCATACTGGTTTGGGTCTTCAGTGAGTTTGTGCCCGGTAAACACCTTCTGCAAAACACCGATAGTCTAAAGACTATAATACATAATACTAGTTGGAACAATTACCAGTTGAGCATAACTCATACATAAAGAAAGTGATCTCAAAATAAGTGTGTGTCCATCAATGAAAATCACAACATCATCAAAATGCCTACGGCCTAAGGCATCTTAATCACACAACATAAGGAAGAAGTGATGCAGGAACATCCCCAGTTCATAGTAATCTTGCATCAACCAAAAATATTTCCTTTCTGTTTTGCTTTTGTTTGTAGTTTCAGCATTTCTTTCTGTGCATCCTAAATTTGGCTCACCCAAACCTATGGAGTTGGATTTTACTTGAAGACTTGATCATATTCCTTATTTCCAAACCATGGAGTATTTGGATAATTTTCAGGCAAGTTATCACTACCGATTTCTGAGACAGTTTCCTATTACCGGTTGACAGTTTCCTATTATCGGTTGCCTAGACCTATTTGCATTGGTGATCTACCAGATCCCTTCCATAGCTAGTGAAGCCCTAAGTGTTGATTCCAATGTTCCTTGGTGTGTGGCTGACCTTTTCCCATGATCTACACTTCATCCTTTGGATTTTCTAGAGGAATTTCTTGGTGCAGGCTGACCTTGTTGGGTTTGCACGTTAGGTCTTATTTTTTGGGTTTTGATCCCTTTTGGGGCTGACCGGATCCTCTTGGATCATATAAATCTATAATAGAGAATCAGAATATAACCAAGAAGTTAGAATAATAATAGAAGATAGATCTTCAGATTTGAGGTCCTGGTTGTGACCCATTCTATACTTGAGCATGTTTTAGTAAGCCCGTGAGACGGTTTCCGTAACATTGTTGTTATTGGTTGGTTGTAATTAGTATTCATGTTATAATTCAATATGTTCTACATTGCCTCCATTATGTCCTTGTGTTTCCTTTGTGTTTACTCTTGTTGACTGGTCTGGATTGATCTCTTTGAGGTCCCTCCTAACTGGTGACTACTTCAAGTGGTATCAGAGTGAGTTTTTCTTTCAAAGGTTGCATTGTCCTACGAATTTTTTTGTAGGGTGGTGGACTATGGATCCAACCCACAGCTTCAGAGGACTGGAGTAAAGATAACGTGAAGAGGAACTAGGAATGGTGGAGAGCATGGGAATGTAGACCCTGCTGTGATAGAAATGTTGTGAGGAATAGCAGCCCAGTTGGAAGTCATGGAAACAGCCTAGAGAAGAGGCTGACACATTGAAGACGTAAGTGAAGATGAAGGAGAATAAGCCCAATAGAATAAGTAAACCCACTGACAGCTGATCCGGATGACAAAAGGTTTTTGAGGGTTTTGAGTAGGGCGAATACTAAACCTCATTTTACCCCACCTGAATATGATGAAAAGTTGGATTCGCATGAATTGATGGATTGGATCTCGGAGATGGAGAAATATTCTGATTTTGAAAAAACTGCAGAAGAAAGGAAGGTAAAATATGCCTCTACTCGGTTGAAAGGCCATGCTTCTCTTTGGTGGGAGCATTTATAGGTTGATAGATAGAGAAGAGGTAAAGAGAAGATCAAGACATGGGATCAGATGATTGCTAAGTTGAAATCAAAATTTATGCCAATTGATTATCAAGTGAATCTATTTAGGAAGTTGCAGAATTTGAGACAAAAGGAATCTAGTGTGAAGGAATCCACCGAAGCATTTTACAAGTTGAATATCAGATCCGGACATGTTGATGATGAAGTTGAACAAGTTGCAAGATATTTGAATGGGTTGCGGGTGTTTATACAAGATGAACTTAGTTTGATAAAATTATAGAGTGTTGAAGAGGCCTACCAGTATGCCTTGAAGGCAGAAGAAAAGCTAAACAAAAGACATGAGCAGAGGTAGAGAGGTAGAGGTGGAAGCTTTTCTGGAGAAGATTTCAAGGAGGAAGAACATATACCAAAGGTAGAGGAACCTATATAGATCTAAACAAGGAAAAGGAGGTAAGAAAAGAAGGTAATTCATACCAGAAAGATGATAGAAATTTCTACCAGAGGAGGGAACCGGATGGCTATTGGAATGAGAATTTTGGAAGACAAGACAAGAGAACATTTAGAGGAGCTTTCTTTAAGTGTGGAGGAGAAGGACATCATTCTTTTGAGTGTAAGAAGACAGACAATACTAGAAGAGCAGCAGTGGTGGAAGAAAACTCCCCAGATCAGATAATAAACTGAAAGATGGAGAACTATTGATGATGAGGAGATCTTTGTGTCATACTGAGAGAGATGAAGAGCCCTTGCACAGGAAGAATTTGTTCAAGACCAGATGTAAGGTATCTGGTAAGTGTTGTAAAGTTGTTATTGATAGTGGTAGTTCAGATAATCTTGTTTTAGAAAAGATGGTGAATAAGTTAAATTTGGAAAGATTGAAACACCCTAAGCCTTATCAGATAGCATGGATTCACGATGAACATAAGTTGTTAGTAAGTGAGCAATGTTTGGTGAAATTGAAAATTGAGAATTATCTTGATGAAGTCTTGTGTGATACTATACCTATGGATATTTGTCATCTTTTTTTGGGTAGACCTTGGTAGTTTGATAGATAGGCAATACATGATGGGAGGAAGAATACATACACTATTGTGGCCAACGGGATAAAGCAAACCTTGTTGCCCTTGGAGGAACCTTTGAAGAGTAAAGTCTGTATGAATGCTAGAATCTGTTTGGTGGATGGAAGGAAATTCCTGGATGGATTGAGACATGAGAATGTGTGTTTTACCTTAATTCCTAAGAAGACTGAGAATCTGGAGCATGAAGAGGAATGACCTAAAGAGAAAAAATATTTTTGGATAGAATTAGAAGATATCATTTCAGATAATGTACTTGATGGACCTGGTTCCTAGAGCTAGTTTGCATAACAAAGCTACACACTGGATGTCACTGACAGAGAATGAAGAACTAAATAGACAAGTATAGGAGTTGTTGAAGAAAGGGTTGATCAAAGAAAGTATGAACCCTTGTGTAGTACCAGTAGTATTAGCACCTAACAAGAATGGAGGATGGAGAATGTGTACCGATTCCAGAGCAATAAACAAGATCACAGTGAAATACCAGTTTCCTTTGCCTAGGATGGATGACATAATGGAATGTTTGAGTGGAGCCAAATACTTTAAAAAGATAGATTTGAAGAGTGGATATCGTCATATTAGGATCAAACAAGGAGATGAGTGGAAGACAACATTCAAGACAAATGAAGGACTGCATGAATGGTTGGTGATCCCTTTTGGGTTAACTAATGCACCAAGTACTTTCATGAGGTTGATGAATAAGATATTGAAGAAATTATTGGGTAAGTTTATTATTGTATATTTGGATGACATTCTGATTTTCAGTAAGACAAAAGACAAGCATTTGTTGCATTTGAGACAAGTTTTGCAGAGGTTGAGAGAAGAAAAGTTGTTGATAAATCTTAAGAAGTGTACTTTTGTGAAAGATGAGTTAGTCTATTTGGGAATTGTGATATCTGAGGATGGTTTGAAGATGGACCCTGAGAAAGTAAAAGAAACTGTTTAGTGTCCTACACCGGAAAGCATTGGAGAGTTAAGATCATTTCATAGATTCAGTAGTTTCTACTAGAAGTTCATCAGAAATTTTAGTTCAATTTGTAACCCTATGAATGAGACCATGAGGGGAGATCAAAAGGAATTCAAGTGGACCACCAGAGAAAACAAAACTTTTGAGTTATTGAAAAGGAAAGTGACTGAGAAGCCCATGTTAGCTTTACCATATTTTAATAAAGTATTTCAAGTGGATTGTGATGCAAGTGGAACAATAATAGGAGAAGTCTTAAGTTAGGAAGGGAGAGTAGTAGCATATTTCAGTGAGAAATTGAATGATGCCTGGTGGAGATATTTGGTGTATGATCAAGACTTTTATACCATAGTTCAAGCCTTGAAGAAGTGGATACATTACCTATTGCCTAAGGATTTTGTGTTGTATACGGATCATCAAGCCTTGCAGTATTTGAAAAGATAGAGTAAGTTGAATCAGAGACATATGAGATGGGTAGAACTTTTGCAGAGTTACACCTTTGTGTTGAAGCATAGAAGTGGGAAATCTAACAAATTTGTTGATGCACTGAGTAGGAGAAGGAATTTGCTGATAGAGATGAGAGTGACAGTAATATAATTTGAGGAATTGAAGACCTTGTATGATGATGACCCATATTTTGCAGAACCTTGGAGAGCATGTAGAGAGTCGGTGACGGTAGATAGAAGCAAGTGGTTGGATTAATCATTTCAGATGGGATGTTATTCAGAGGAATTTATTTGTGCATACCTAAGAGTTCTATGAGGGAGAATCTAATAAAGGATAAATGCAGTGGAGGATTAGTCAGACATTTTGATATTGACAAAACAATAGCATTGGTGAGTGAGAATTAGTTTTGGCCCTAGATGCATAAAAATGTTAGGAAATATGTGCAAAGTTATATAGTTTGTCAAGTTGCAAAGGGTAGTAGTTAGAATGTGGGATTGTATAAACCTCTGACAGTACTAGCAAGACCTTGGAAGGATATAAGAAGGGATTTCATACTTGGATTGCCTAAAACCCCAAGAGGCAATGATTCTATATTTGTGGTAGTGGATAGATTTTTGAAGATGGCTCATTTCATACCTTGTAAGAAGAAATCAAATGCAATACATGTAGCAGATTTCAGACAAAGACACTAAGTTTGTTTACTATTTTTGGAGAACACTTTGGAAGAAGATGAAAACAGATTTGATGTTCAATTCTACTTTTCATCCATGAACTGATGGACAAACAAAAGTAGTTAACTGAAGCTTGGGAAATTTGTTGAGATGCTTATTTGGAGATAAAACCGGAAGTTGGGATTTGATTCTTACACAAGTAGAGTTTGCCTACAATAATTACGTAAACAGGAGTACCAAAATAACACCTTTTGAGATTGTTACTGGAGCACATCATAGAGGTATATTAGAATGAAGAGATATTAGCAGTGAAGACCGGACAAGTTCAGAAGTAGAAGAATCTGCAGATCACATGAAGGACTTACATATTCAAGTTAAGCAACATTTGGAGGAAATGAATAGAAAGTATAAGGAGAAGGCAAATGAGAAGAGGATACATAAGGAATTTAAAATTGGTGATGAAGTAATGGTGTATCTAAGAAAAGAAATATTCTCAGTTATAACTTATAACAAATTGTAGATGAGAAAGTTTAGTTCTGGGAATGCATATGAAGTGGAGTTACCGGATAGTCTACGTATTTCACCTATGTTTAACATTGTAGATCTTCATGAGTATCACGAACCAAAATTTAGTGAGGACAGTATTGCAGACTTGGAGAAATAGTTGCCTCAGAAGGAACCAGATCAGATTGAAGACATTTTGGACAGTAGGATTGGGCATAGTACCCAGGGCAGTCAATATAAGGAGTATCTTGTGAAATGGAAAGACAAACTAGTTGTAGATTCATCTTGGATTTCTTAGGCAGAGGTAGACCGCCTTGGTTTTTCTCTGACCCTGGCAAAGTGAGAGAATCACTTTTTGAACAACCTCAAATGTCTGATGCAGGAGCATCCTCGGTTCATAGCAATCTTCCATCAACCAAAAATATTTCCCTTTCATTTTGCTTTATGTTTCCAGTTTCAGCATTTCTTTCTATGTGTCCCGAATTTGGCTCACTGAAACCTATGGATTTGGATTTTACTTAAAGACTTTATCATCTTCCTTATTTCCAAACCATGGAGCATTTGGATCATTTTTTGGCAAGTTATCGCTATCGGTTTCTGAGACAGTTTCCTGTTACCGGTTGCCTGGACCTATTTTCATTTGTGATGTATTGAATCCCTTTCGTAGCTTGCCGAGCCCAGAGAACTGATTTTGATCTTCCTTTGCATGTGGCCAACCTTTTCCCATGATCTAAACTTCATCCTTTTGATTTTCTGAAGGAATCTCTTGGTGGAGGTCAACCTTGTTGGTTTTGCACATTAGGTCTTGTTCTTCCGGTTTTCATCCCTTTTTGGGCCAACCGGATCCTCTTGGATCGTATAAATCATTATAATAGAGAATTAGAATGTAACCAAGAAGTTAGAATATGCATAGAAGATAGATCTTGAGATTTGAGGTCCCGGTTGTGACCCATTCTATACCTGAGCATGTTTTAGCAAGCCTGTGAGCCAGTTTCTATAACCCGGTTGTAATTAGTTTTCATGTTATAATTTAATCTATTCTACATTGCCTCCATCATGTCCTTGTGTTTTTGTTGTGTTTACTCTTGCTGACCAGTCTAGATTGATCTCTTTGAGGTCTCTCCTAACCAGTGATTGCTTCAAGAAGGCAAAGAATGTGCAGTAGATTATATTTCTAAGACACTAGTCGGGTATGAACTCAAGTATACGCCTATTGAACAAGCCTATCTCGCAATGATTTTAGTAGCTACAAAACTAAGGCACTACATGCTGACACATAAGATACAACTAATTTCCAAGATAGGTACACTCAAGTACCTACTCTGTAATCAGTGGTAACAGGTCATTTGGCAAAGTGGGTTATGCTCCTCAATGAATTTGACATATAATATGTGGACCGAAAAGAAATCAAAGGACAAGTCATTGTAGATCAATTGGGTGAAGCACCACTCATAGGAGACCATCCACTAATTTCAAATTTCCCAGATGAGGAAATATTCATAGTCACGCTAGTACAACAATGGAAGTTATATTTTGATGGGTCTTACACTCGGCATGGTCCAAGAGTTAGCATTCTTTTTATCACACCTCAAGGTGATAGCATTTCAAAATATATCATCTCACATTCCCATGCATGAACAACATAGAAAAGTATGAAGCCTTGATCACAAGACTCTGAATGGCAGTACAGTGGAACTAAAAGGAGCTATAGGTCTATGGTGATTCACAACTAGTTATCCGATAGGTCAATGATGAATACCAAACTAAGGATGATAATCTCATGCCTTACAATAAAATGGTTGATAGATTCAAATAATTATTCACAGCTATCACTTTTGATCAGATTCATTGAGATTAGAACCAAGTTGTAGATGCAATGGCTACCATAGCCTCTCTCATCGATCTTCTATAGAAATCAACACATTGTGAGTTCTTAGTTGAATAGATTTAGATCCCCACTTATGATATCCTAGAATCTAAGATGGTATGTCAACTCAATGGTCCTAATTCCCCATGGTATGGTGAGTTTTACCCTTACCTATGCAATCAAATTCTTCCACCCAACCAATCAAACAACCAATGTAAAACCTTCATACACCAACCCACTCGATACACAATCATTGTTGAAACCCTATACCAATGAGGTCTTGATGGTACTCTCCAATGTTTAGAGCAAGGTGAGGTGACCATAGCTTTAGAAGAAGTACATGAAGGTATTTATGGAGCTCATTCAAGTGGCCCTTCATTGGCTAAAAATATCATGCGAGCAGGATACTATTGGCCCTCTATGGAAAAAGAATCCTGCTACTTTGTCAGAAAATGCAAGAAGTGTTGAGTACACGGAGATTTGATACATGCACCAGTGGAATAATTACAACCCATCACAACACCATGGCCCTTTTGTGAATGGGGACTTGGTCTTATGGGTAAAATCCATCCATCTTCATCCAGTGGTTACAACTTCATCATTACCGCTACAGAATACTTCACAAAGTGGATAGAAGTCATTCAAATATCTAAATAATTGAAAAATCAAATCACCTCATTCATCCTTAATTACATCATCTGTTGGTATGGTGTACCCATGTACATCATCACAGATAACAGGCTTCCTTTCAAAAATTAGGATGTCTGTGAATTCTATGAGAAGTTTCATATGAAACACCATTTCTCCACCCCATATTACCCACAGGGAAATGGTCGAGCAGAAGCCTCCAACAAGAAAATATTGAGGATCTTCAAGAAGACAGTCAAAGAATCCTATTGTGATTGGCACATTCGCCTGAATCTAGAACTATGGGCATATCGAACTAGCATTTGAACCCCTACAAGCGGAACTCCATACTCACTTGTATATGGAGCAGAAGCTATCTTGCCTATTTAGGTATAATTACCATCCCTACAGGTCTCCTTGCACAATCTAATAAATGATAAAGAATACTGAATCCCTCTTCAAGACTTGGAACTGATTGATGAGAAGTGACAAGCGTCCTACAATAACCTAAAAGCATATCAACAGTGCATGAGCAGAAGCTACAATCATAGGGTCAAACCTCACACATTTGAGGTAGGAGATCTTGTTCTCAGAGAGAATCCTTGTAATCAACCAAATAGAGGACATCAAGGCAAATTTGAGTCCAATTGGCCGGGTCCATATGTCATCACTGCAGTCTTTGGGTCTAGGGCATATCAGTTGGCAACTTCGGAGGAGAACAACTAGCAAATTCACTCAACAACACGCATCTCAAAAAATTTCATACATAAGTTGCACAGAGCATCAGGCTCATCAAATATTAGAAAATATCAAAAAACATTCATAAACAGTCCTTAAAAAATACAAAAAAAATAAAAAAATCAAGATAATAGTAAAGAAAAATAATTTGTCCAAATGGTGAAAACCACTTTGGTGGTGCCTTGGATAAGTATGGTGGTGAAAACCTGGCAAATATCCACCATTCGTAAAGGTTGTAGTTCCATTGTCTCCCAAACTTATTGCGATTCCATCAATTACATTCACTCATCCATCCCATCTATCATGGCTTGTTATTGATCTATAATCAAGGTTATTACCTCCTACATCTCGTATCATGTTGACACCTAACTGAGGGCAACTTTTTACTTATATGATGGGAGTGGATTATTCATACTAGTGATTCGCCAAGTTACTCATTCAAAAAATGTCCTGAAATAATCAAAAAACATTCATAAAACATATCAATAAATATCAAAAACATTCAGAAAATTAACTGAAATAATCCAAAAACATTCAAAACACAACAAAAACCCAAAAAACATCAAAATCAATCAAAAACATTATAATCCATTTTTCATTGTACATAACCATTCAGTCAGATGCAAAACAACATTTGAGCTACCCACAAGATGACCAGCTATCAGATCAACAAACAAACAAACAAACATCTGAGTAACACATACACAAAACTATTTTAAACAAGGATGCATCCTTCCTTCAAAACAAGACACGATGACATGTCTCTTTGACAAGAAGATGTTGTTTAGCTGATAGGCACTTGGTTGGACTATTGCTTTATATATCAAGTTCCTATGCTACTCCAGGATATTCACAAGTGATTAGACTAGCCAGGATGGTTCTGGATATCTTTTTCTTTGTTTTATGTCTATGGATTTGTTCCAATGAAGTTTTGGGGAATGTACTAATGGTGTCTATGTGGGAAGTTCACTAAGCTACAAGATCCTATGCAAAAATATTCAATCATGGATCCCTGTAGGCTTGCTGAATACATCGTATACCTCGACCATCTGCATATGAACCAAAATGGAGGGTTACTTTCCTTGACTGCGATGTCTATTTAAAGGTACGACGTTCAAACTTGGTTTCTGATACCTCAGCCAAGATCAGTACTACCGTGCTCAATGAGGATACGAAGAACAATGAATAAGCCATGGATCACCATTCCATCTCATCTGTATATATTGCATTCCATTGCATATCACTCATTCATTCATTCATTCCTTCATTCCTTCATACATTGTACATATCTATTGTCATGCATGCAATTAATTAGGGATGCTATGAAAAAAATTTATATCAAAGGCTTACCTTGCACAAACATCACGACGGAGTATTTTGATACGTCATCTCACATTTCCATGTCATATTTGCATTTTCTGACACATTGGCATTTATACCTTATATAGGATAAAAATCATTTGTAAATAGCGGCATTTTCAACCCATTTAGGTGCATTAATTTTGCATTATCATTCATCTCATTCATTTAAGTATCTCTTCATTAGAAATCATTTAGGTATATTCAATTGACTTCATTTAGGTATTATCCATAGTTGCATTCATTTGCATTCATTAAGTGCATTCATTTAGGTGCATTCATTTAATTCATCAAGTGCATTTATTTACATTCATTTAGGTGCATTCATTTAATTCATCAAGTGCATTCATTTAATTCATCAAGTGAATTCATTAAGTGCATTCATTTAGGTACATTTATTTACATTCATATAGGTTCATTTAGGTACGTTCATTTAATTCATTAAGTACATTCATGTAGGTCCATTTAGGTGCATTCATTTAATTCATTAAGTGCATTCCTTTAGATTTATTTAAATCATTTAGGTGCATTCATTTACATTCATTAAGTACATTCATTAGGTGCATTCATTTAATTCCTGTAAGGTCATTCATTCACATTCATTACATTCATTTTAGTACATTCCATCTTAAACAAATTATTTTATTCATTAAGTACATTCATATAGATTCCATCTAGATTCATTTTGTACATTTGAATTCACATCGTTTTACTCATTTAGTCTATATCATTATTTTATTTTATTACATTAGTATTATCTATCACTATCATCATGTACTACACATCCACACAAAGATTCATCCATTGCATCATATATATATTCATAAGCATATATTACCATCACAAATATAATCATTTGTATAAATATTTTAAATATATCATCTTACATCTATTTTACATCATCAATAAGTATACATCATTCCTCATATCGTCAACATCTATATTCTTCATAAAGATACATATTCATTTCATCTACATAACATACAATTGAATAAGCATTATCATAAATCATGCTATCATCAACACATAAGCATCATTTCATACATCAAATATAACCTGCATCCACATGTCAATATCATCATATCAACATCATAAATATAGATAGAATCAACATCATCGCATACACCAAATATAACCTACATCTGCATGTCAATATCATCATATCAACATTATACATATAGATAGAATTCACATCATTGCATACATCAAATATAACCTGCATCCACATGTTATTATCATCATATCAAATCATGTCATCAGCATGCATGAAACAATCATAACATCACATAAATGCATATCATATCATCACTGCTAAAACTGAGATCTTATCATATATATCATCAAAATAAAGTACACATGTATTAGAATACAATGATGTCAAAAATATCGAATACCAAGAGCCATCCAAGTATCGGTATAGTAACAAAAGTTCCAATACAAAGAACATCTCAAATACCACTCGCACCAGATGTCATGGCTCTACCACCACCACCACCCTCACCATCTCGCTAAGGAGGACCCATCACACCCCCACTACTCTGACCCCTCTTGAGATCACTCTGATCTTGCCCACTGCATTTGGGAATAGCTCATCACCCACTAACTACTAGGAACCATCTATTCATATAGCCCCTGCCATTAATCAATCTCAGCTCCTACACGACGCATCTCCCTCATCACCTCGTTTGTAGCAACCTGTCCCTATACTCCCACCAATGCTCAGATCCTATCCTATAGCCACCTTACTCTATCTATTGCATCATCTCTCTCCCTGAGTACAACAGTCAACTCGGTCCTTGTGCAAATAATTGAACATCTATGGCACCAATCTTTGCATCCCTATCAATGAGTTGTGCCTCTAAATCTCGGATGTGATCGTCAGCAATGGTGAGACAAGTCTGTAACTACACTATCATGACCACTTGAAGGTCCCCCTGTCCACCACCTACAGCTCCATGGCACTCCTCCATCACCACATCTCCACCTGTGCCCCCCATACCTGCATCTCCACCGATGCCACCCTCTTCCCTCTCTCCTACTATTGCTACTGGTTGTCCCTATATAACTAATACATGTCCCAGTCATAAAGGAAGCCCACCCCTCCTCAAACCCCTACCACCAAATCCACCTCCTCCACCCCCATCTCCACCTCCTTCCCCCATCTAATCTCCTCCTCCTCCTACCTTGTCACCCTCAAATGATGACACCAACTCTGTTGGATCTGAGATCCATGGAAAGGTATGTGCGGCCAAATACTGTGCATACTCATATCTCATCCCCGCATCCACCACCTCTGTTTGATAAGGCCATGACCTCACCTGTACAGCCTGAAACTTGCCAAAGTCTGATCATAGGCCAATACAAGCCCCCACTGGAATTTCTCTTGAACAACTTTGGCATACTCTCTGGAATCCCATGGCATATCCTATGTCTGACCAAACAGTCTCATCACTCGGCATGGCAGATGTCTCTCAACCACATAGGATGTCTGCCCAATCAAGAACCAAACTATGAATACACAGGGCATCACCTCTGCATCATCCTCCCATTGCTCACAATCCAGGTAGGGGCGCCATATCACTGTATCTATATCATCCAATGCCCATCGCCAGTAATCCAGCTTCCCTAGCTGGAGCTATGTCATCATACCTCCATACATATAAACATAAGGTTGGTCAATCGCCCTAAACCTCATGCACATTGGTCTTGTAATAGGCAAGTGCTCCCATGCCCAGATATGTAGCAATGTGATCGCTATGCCCATTGAGGTGATGCCATGGTAAACCACCTCATGCAAATCCCTATACAAATGGGCCAATACACATGGCCCCCATGCATATCGAGTGCCCTCATTGGCCATCCGCTTGATGACCTATCCCCAGCCAACAGCAAGACCATGTGACCTTCGATCAGGGCATAGGAGCCCTCCAATGATGCCTGTTAGTACTGCCGGTAGTGGCTCATATAAATCAACTATATCTTCCCATGGGACAAATCCGTCATGCACCTCTAACTTTGAATAGGGAAACACTCATCATAGTCTTGCCTCGCCCATCACCCTGTCATAGGTAACCAGCCCCCAATGATCAGAATGTGAAGTATCCTCCAAACATCCTCCAATGTAACAGGCATCTCTCCTATCACCAGGTGGAATGAACATGTCTCGTTGTGCCACCGCTCGGCCAACATAGTTAGTAATTCATGATTCTTATGAATCACGGGTAGATACATCATATCAAATAGATTTGTAGCACATATGTAGTCAATCTTGAGGTCTGTCAACTGATCACACAGACCTTGTGTGGTTGAATGCCTCTCTTGCATCTGCAGAACACCTAGGTGATCCTCCTACACACACAATCAAACAAAAAGTCAATCTCCTTGCTATGCAAAAACATGACTATTACCTAGACTTTGTCGAATGCTTTTTCAAGTATCTAAGTCTCATCAGGTAAATTGACTCATAAACACCTAGACTAACAATAGGCATGACATCACATTGCCTAGTCTCAATAGGTACACTGAGTCTCACACAAGTCACAAACATGCATGCAAGTGCAACATTGACATCAACTGTCAACTTGACCATGAAATTGGGGCATCAACATTGATTGTCCTATACTTAGACCCAAAAGCGCTAAATACTTGACAAAAGCACTAAACAAAACCAAAAGCGCTACTCCAATAATACAACCATGCTAAACAATCTAATAGTGCTACTATAACCCTACAAAAGCGTTACATTGAAACACATGCACTACATTGCGCAACGATAGTGCTACATCAATCACATTTCAATGACCACGACAATAATGCCAAAACAGTGAAAACATTCATGCTAAAACTTCCTAACAATGGCGCTCCATTGACAAAAGCACTACAACTACTATACAAATGCACCATTGCAGCACGAAAGTGCTATTTTCAATGACAAATGTGCTAAAACAACATTTTAGCACCTTTGTCGTCCAAATTTTTCCCCTAGCTATTAAGTGCAATAAATGAGATCTAAAGGAAAAGGTTAGAATTGGACATACCGAGGGTCCGTAGTTAGTTGGCTGCTAGTACCTCCAGATCCACTCGAATTGATGATCTGCGAGTGGGAACACCATTTTCGCTCAACCAATCTGTTGCAAATTTCACTATCAGGAGCTCTAGATCGCTATAGGAGAGTGTGCAAATGAGGACCATTTTACCCCTTCTAGCCTACATATACCCTACCAACCCTACCCCTGCTTTACCCCATTAATCGTCTTAGACCCTGGGAACTTCTGAGGCTTGCCATTTCTTTGTTTTGACCGTATTTTCATCCATTCTTTCGCCATTATCTCCACATTCATCTCCTCTATCATACCTTAATTTATTTCTATTTTTCGAGAGATCGCCCGATTTTCTAAAAATTTTGGCCCATCTCTTGAGGGAGCATACCAACCCACAAAACTAACATCCCTGGGGCATTTTTATCATAGCTATCTGTTGTTCTTTGAAACAGTGTGATAAATCACACCGTCTCAAAGAGGGGCAAATGTAGACACATAAATTTGTCTATTAATTAAATGAATATTAAATATTTATTTAATGACTAACATTTAATTAATTCACCTTAGCCTATTCTGCTATTCTAGTTAAATAAATCTAATCAATTTATTTAATTACTAACTATAGTCCAAATTTTTTAAATAAATCTAATTTATTTAATTCACTCCCCTTCTTCCTATTTTAAATAAATTTAACATTTATTTAAAAATCAAATCCCCTTTTTAAATAAATCAATATTTATTTAAAAATAACTCATCCACTTGCATTCTCCTACAATTGCAAGTTGCACATTTAATTAGATTTTTATTTTAATAAAAACCTATTTACACACCCACCTCTTTCTAGATTCTTCTAGATTTCTCTAAACCCCCTTCTAGACTCTTCTAATCCCTTCTAAATTAGCCTAATCCCTCTCCTAAACATTTTCACAATCCTAATCCAAAATTAACCCTCAACCCATCATCTGACCCATTTAAGACTCTTACAGAGTCATAAATATTTCCCTTCTCCAACACTTCAACCCACATGGGTCTTGACCCTTTGGTCAAGGCTTAACCATGGGTAAACTTTTCCCAAGAGTTTACCCATTGGATAATAACCTTACCCTTGGATAAAAGCTTTATCCAATAACCCAACCTACATAAGGTTACCCTCATGTCTTCTTGAGCATTAAATGCTCTTTACTTCTCCTCTCAAGCCATCTCATGTTGACACTTGTCATCATGGGATTGGGTTGAAAACCATCACATGGATCATGAATCGGAGAATCCTAGCCATCCACAAGCTCACTCAATCTTGGCCATTCAATCAACATTTTTTCCTATAAAAGGAGCCCTCATCCTCAAGAAAAGGAGGAAGCATTAGAGAATTTTTACTATATTGATATTAACATAGACATTTAAAGCTTTCTCATAGCATCATCATTTAAATTTGTATAGCATCTTGTTTAAGCATTTTCAAACAATCTTGAACCTCCATATGTCATCCATGGCTTGTGCTAAAAGTTGAGAGCTTCATTCATTGGGTACTTGAAGATGAGAGAAACAAGGGAGGAACAATCATCAAAGCATCATGGAGGAATCTTAGGAAGAACTAATCTTTGTTTGTTTGTTTGTGCTTTCTTCAATTTTCTTTTAAATCTCCTGTGAATACGTTTTGAAATGGTTTTTAGTTCTTTGTTTTGGATTCATAGTTGAACTAACATATTAACATTGAGCTTTTCTTTTGACTCTTGTAGCCATTTCTTGCAACATCAACAATCAATTCATATCATCAAAAAAAATAGGACACAATTAGGAAACACCAGCAAGCACATTATAATCATCAAAAACAACTGTACCAACACCACTTATCAAATCTTCATCGATCAACATCTGAAACTCAAGAACACTCAAACAACAAAAACTATCACAAAGAAAGATAACTTGCGGAGAACCAAATCATGAACCATCTGAAAGGAAGATACACAAGACCATTACAAATGATCTCCCGAAATCTTAGCTGAAGAATTGATCACACTAGAATATACCAGAGGAAATACCAAACTCTACAAAGAACTGGTCAGAAAAACAAACTGCAAACATATATAATTTTTTGGAAGAACTTGATAGTAGATAATTAGGCAATATGATCAAGTGCAAAGCGAGATAGATATCATTAATTGATTTAAAGTAAAATATGATCCATTTCATTTTATCATTAATATATATATATACTTTAAAGGAGATCATGTATAGATTCTTGACTATCAAGTTGGTAATGAATTCAACCTACTATTTAAGTAATAATTTCAAGTGGGTGCTCAACATGTGAAATTACTCTTAGATTTATGATTTGATTTAACACACTATACTACCCTCAAGATCTAGGCTATGATATGCATATTATAATGAAAGAACTTGATAATTTAGATAATTAAAAAACATGATCAACTTGGAAGTGAGTTAAATACCATCAATAGATATTTTATAAGATAACATGGTCACCTTTACTCTCAGAGAAGTTTTTGACAAGACCAAGCCAAAACTAATGGAAGAACTTGATAATGGAAAATTAGACCCAACATGATCAAGTAGGGAACAAGTTATAAATCATTTCAAAACAAAAAATAATTATAAATATGTTGAACACCCAACATGACAGGGGGGGGTGAACCAGTCCAAAACTTCAAAAATAATTATTAATTAACTTATTTAATATTGGAACTTTAATCATCTACATATCAAGTAGAAATACATAAAAATTGAGCACCAAATTTACGTGGAAAAAACAAACAAGAAAAAACCACAATGAGATTTTGTGAGCCCCTACCCCGACCCATCCTAGCTTTTCAGTGATTTTCATGTTGGAACTATTATGGATGCTTTATTTTTATGCATTATAGATATAGAACTTTATATGATCCCACAAATTTGATAACATTGATATATTGATGCTTCATTTCTATGCTTTGTGGATATATAATTTTATATGATCCTAGAATAGGGTAACATTGAGACGATGTATGTCATTATTTGATTTGCACGACTTTATTATGATACTAGAAATATTTTTGCATATCTTATTAATGGATTAAATTATGAGCGTTATGATGAAATGCTTATGTGAATTTCTTTGATATGTGGCAAATTGTATTGTATAATGTCAATTCTATGCAAAGTGATTGAATTGTATTCTTGATTGCGTGTTTAATATTATATGAGGATATTGGAAAATATTAATGTTTAAACTGAGATGCGCAGGAAATTATCCATGTAACCATGGAAATATTATGGAGAATCAAGCCTAGGCCTATTTACGTTCGTAAAACCAGGGGTTGTCTATTTGGAGACAAAACACCTTGTATGTATTGTATTTTATTCATAAATGTAAAATGTTGCATGACTGTAAATTGTATTTATTGAATTGTTTAAATCATTCAAGGGACAATTACCATGTGTGTATTTGTGATGTGGAATTATTTTGTAGTGTCACTTGACACCTATGTTGTATGTTGTGTTGGAAATTGTCATGTCACCTTTTTTGGAGAGATTTTTTTTTTTTAATTGTTATATTACCTTATTATCCTTGAAGGAACCAAGAAATCTAGGATAGTGAGCCACAAGGAGGGTCAACTCAGAGTTGACCCGTAGGTTAACTTTAGGTGGACTTTCTAAGGGTTAAATCAACTCCTAGAGTCAGTTTTAGAGCATTTTTATTAGGCCTCATGGGGTACCTATGGGTGAAGGCCAAATTTGGCCATGTGTCCTTCCCCTAGGGTTTGTTTAACCACCCAAAAAAGTGGTTTTCCCAAGATGGACGAATTCCATCTATAGGAGTGTCATCCTTGCTTAGATAACCTTCTTGATAGGTGTAATTCCTTTTCCCCATTTCATTCCTCTTCTTGAGGTGCCTTGGTTAGGGAGTGTGTAAGAACTAGGGAAGACCAACCAATGGGAGTCCCTCACTCTATCCAAGAGGTTGGAAGGAATGAGAGAAGCCTTCTTAGGCTAGAGATTGAAGCTTAGTGAGCGAATCACCCACTCTCCATCTTTGGAGATTTTGGACAATTTTTGAAAAAAAAACCAATTTGAGAATAGGAAAATTTGGCTAACTGTTGCAGAAAAGTTTTGTGGATTGGACTGCTCTTCTCCAAGCTTTCCCTAGAATACCATTGGCAGATTCAAGGTAGGTGCATTTTCTTGCTTACATGTTAAAATCTGTTTGTAGAATGCTTGAATGAAAATATTATATTTTTTATTTGTATTGTATTTGTGAAAGCTTTATGTGATTCTTTTCCTATTTCTATTTATGCATTTTGTTGTGTTTTGGGAGTATCCAAGACCATCTTACCCTTGGGAGGGCAGAATGGCCTTGGGGGTGGAAGGAGTTTGACAGCCTTAGAGTGAGAGGCTCTCATCATGAGAGTGATCTCAAGGGTTTGTCCATGTGACCCTTGCTGCATAGTTTTGTTTATGCATTCGGGGGTCATAAGGGGAGAAAATATGGCAGGTATGCCTTTGGGGGTCATAAGGATATGGGGTTTAAGATGATTTTTGTTGTGTTTCTTGGATGCCATGAGTTGGCTATGAGTTACTATCTAGCAGATCTCCTCTAGGGTACTTGGTCCACTTCCACCCTAGTTAAACATCACATTATGTGATGAAGTTTCAGCTTGGGAATGGGAATGTGTTTGTTATGTTTTTCCCATTGCTTGTTTGTGTTTGCTTGAGTGTAACCCGTCTAAGATTTGGTTCTCCAAGCTCAGGGGTGGCTTCTAGTAAGCCTAGGTTGGGAGGTGAGCACCCCATGGTCACAGCCTTATGATTGTATGCAGGTTGCTTGGAAAGAGGAAAGAAAGCTAGGAGTTGCAGATTCTACTTAGTTGCAGAAGGAAAGAAATTAAAATATAATTATTGTAATTATTTTGAAGGAAGGGAGTGTGTTATTTAGTTAATTCCTCATCTATTAGGGATGAGAGACTAATTAGGTATTTTTCCCCATTTGTAAAAGTTGACAACTTGAGTCACACATTTTTTTATCAGAAAAGCATTTTATTTAAATTATGTAATATATAATGTTGTTCTTAATTTTATTTAATTTTGTCTGAAACTGAAATCTGTTGTTGTTTATTTCTGCAATTTTTGTAAAGAAATAAAAGATGCAAAAAAAAAGAGAAGTGCAATGTGTTTTTAAGTATTTTCCTGCAAGTTTTTAACTCTTTAGCTTGCTGCTAGTATTACTGTCAAAAAAAAAAAGTATTGCTGTAGAAAAAAAAAAGGGATATAGAAGCATTCATAGATCTAGAAAATCAGAGAAATGAACCATTTTTTTGATATATTTAACAAGCTGTTAAATCTGACAGTCCTAATAAATTTAATGTTGTATATTTAGAACCTAGATAACCTAGCTAAAAGAATAATGGTATACATGTGAAAATTAAAATCTTACTTTACATTAATTTAGCAAGAAATGAAACATATAGATCTTCTATGCTATCTATATTTTAAATTATTCCTACATGTTTCTGTCAAAAAAAAAAAGAGCTTTTAACCCTTAGAGACTGATATATATTTAAAAATAAATTAAAATAAGAAGAGGGGGAAAAACTTTCCAAATTTTGAAAATGATTTCCCCCCCATATAATTTTGGCCATATGTGTTAATAATTTAAATCTCCTTATCCGATTTGGGAGAAAATTAATTTTAATATAGTTATTTTATAAAATTTAAAATGGAGAATTAGTGTTATATGGATACATTAATCGCATAGTTGATTTAATTTATTCAACTAGGGAAACTATATTGTTATTTGATATATTCAACTAAATACGGACGTTAAGTTAAATTTTAAATTGAAAAAAACAAATATCTATAATTGAAAATTATTAATTATTTTTACGGATTTTTAGCCTATGAGGCCAATGTTGGCCAGATTATTTATATCGTCAAATTTGAAGGTTTAGGGGAAATTAAAACTGACTATAGCATGAAATCGGATTTATTTGCCAAATGGCATTGTGGAATTTGAACCCTTATCAGTTAGATTTAAATAATGAAATTGCGTGCGCTTGATTAATTAAATTTTTAATTTAAGATATCCTCAGCATCATTCAATTAGCACAGCATAATTTTTAATGCATTTGAGATATCTGAATATCCCTCAACTTTAATTAGCGGCAACTTAATTAAGACAATTAAATTAACTAGCTAAACTATGACAACCCTCTTGGGATTAATTAATCTCCAATTATTAATGTTGCTTATTTGAGTTGGTTAATTAATCCAACTTTAGAAAACAATTCTATTTACATCCTAGTTAAGACAAGACTTATTTGATTCCACTTTAAATGTTTAAAAAAAAACATTGTTCCGTTTTTAGCCCAAAAGTTTGGGCACGACATTTTGGTATCAAAGCAAGGTTTCCAACACTAGGAACCTTTCTCCATTACGTTTCTCTTAATTATTTAATTAATTAAATTTTTCCCCAAAAATTATTTATTTATTTTATTTTTATTTTATTTTCTCATAAGGATGCCTCCAACTACGCGACAAGCTCACAAGCAAAGAAGGAGTCCTAAGTGTACACATATGTCACGCGAGGATGTTGATAGGGAGGAACCGGTTCCAGAAGGGAACCCAGATGCCCCTCCCGAACAATCGGTTGACCCAAACCAAGACATCTTATTAGTACTTTAGAACCTGATTGGGATAGTGCAGGATAGGCTCCCAAAAGTAGACCGTCATGCAAAAAACCAAAACTCAGGGAGCCTTAGATCAGCAGATAGGGAACGGAGTAGGAGTCCACCTCTTAATTTCTTAGAGGGCCAGGCTAAGCATGAGCCTGAGTCTGTTCATCTACCTAGACCACCTCCGATAGCTGCACTTGTTTATATTGAGAGGACACATTGAGAACCAGGGGATCTGATCAAAGAGGTTTTGCGCCTCTATCCACCATCTTTTGGGGGATCTACCGATGGGGTAGAGGATTTGGCTTTTGAGCCTAGATTGATGCTTCGCATTGCGTTCTTATGAAAGCAATCTGAAGGCATGAGTTGTAGTCCACCTTTTGAGATCGATGGCCTCCACATGGTGGAAGCAGGAGGAATTCAAGTGTGGTCTAACTGCAGACACCCTCACATGGGAAATCTTTATAGAGAGGTTCAAGGAGAGGTACCTATCAGAGCACTTCAGGTAGCGTAGGATCTATGAGTTCCATGACCTCCAGCAGAAGGGTCTCTCAGTGACCTAGTATGAGAGTAAGTTTATTGAGCTCCTACCTTATGTAGATTACCTGAAGGACGAGAAGCTACTTGTCAACCATTTTGTCAGGGGACTGAACAATGGGATAGCAGAACCGGTGAGGATGGTCACTCTATGAAGCCTTCAAGTTGTCATGGAGAAAGCCTTGATAGCCGAAGAGATTCAGGTCAGACCACAGGACATGAAGGATTGGTTTCAGAACCAAAACCCAGCACCCCAGTCTTTTGGGTTTCAGAAACCCCACTAGAAAGGCAACCACAGAAATGCATCGAGGTCCTATAAACCCACTCCTCCATAGCAGTCACAGTAGAGTCAGAGGCAGAGGACCCCTTAAGGATAGCAGGACTTTAACCCCAAGCAGTGGCAGTCACAGGGTCCTAGATGCGACCAGAGGGCATAGGGTACATACACACCTCTGGCACGGACTCAGCAGTCCTCCAGGGGTGGGTACAGTGGTTCGAGCAGGATAGGTGGGCAGCCTTACTCTAGGCCTCAGGGTGCATAGTTTCAAGCACGTAGTGCTTGTTTCACATGTGGAGCAATGGGGCACATGGCGAGAGAGTGTCCGTAGGGTCAGACGGTAGGTAATCAGAGGATGGCATCATCAGAGCCTACAGTTGGAGATATGGGCAAGTCCCATATGGTCTTCGTAGCGGTTGACAACCACCAGGAAGAGCACCAGGCCATAGTCATTGAGGCTGCAGGTATGATCAGAGCTATCGGTATTTCTATATTATTTGATTCAGGCACGACTGACTCCTTTATATCACCATTGGTTGTGGAGCATTGCGGGCTAGTGGCAGTTAGGCAAGGTGTCAGTTGGGAAGTGGAGCTAGCTTTAGGGGCTAGAGTGTCAGTGGATTCACAGGTTAGGGGATGTCCACTCAAGATTGGTAATACCACCACCTTAGTAGACCTTAGAGTTATGCCACTCGGATCTTATGGTGTCGTACCTGGCATGGATTGGCTTTACCCCCACTGAGCCAAGATGGATTATCACCTGAAAAAGATCGAGTGTGAGGATGATCATGGTGCTCCCATAGTAATCATTGGGATTCAGAGGCCCATGTCTCTTCATATGATTTCTACTACGCAGCTTAAGTGGAGCATATGAAAGGGATGCTAGTTGTTTGCTATCACCATCAGTGATAGAGAGGAAGAAAATGAGAAAGAGCCTTCCATAGATGATCATCCCATCCTTGGGGTGTTTGCAGATGTGTTTCCAGCCAAGCTACCTGGTATGCCACCTAGCAGAGAGATTGACTTCCACATAGATCTGGTACCAGGAGCTGAGCTAGTTTTGAGAGAACCTTATAGGATGACCACACATGAGCTTAATGAGCTCAAGATGCAGCTAGAGGAACTCTTAGAGAAGGGTCACATTCATCCTAGCATCTCCCTTTGGGGTGCACCATCCATCTTCGTGAAGAAGAAGGATGGGTTCATTCGGCTATGCATGGATTATAGGCAACTGAGAAAAGTAACCATCAAGAACCGTTATCCCTTGCCCAGGATCGATGATTTGTTTGATCAGCTTCAGGGTGCTAAAGTGTTCTCCAAAATAAATCTGAAGTCAAGGTATCATTAGTTGAGGATTGTGGAGAGTGATATCCACAAGACTGCATTTTGTACCAGATATGGCCACTATGAGTTCACTGTGGTCCCATTCGGTCTTACGAATACTCTAGCTATATTCATGAGTCTCATGTATGGGATATTCTGCACTTTCCTTGATTGATTTGTGATTGTGTTCCTCGATGACATATTGATATATTCTCGGAATGAGAAGGAGCATGAGGAGCATTTGAGGCAGGTTTTGCAGTGTTTGAGGGACAATCAATTGTTTGGCAGTTTGTCAAAGTGTGCTTTCTTTAGATCAGAGGTCAAGTACCTTGGGCATGTTATATCTGGTGATGGGATCTCAGTTGACCCATCAAAGATCAGAGTTATCTTGAATTGGCCAGTGCCAACCATTGTGACAGAGGTCAGGAGCTTCATGGGTTTACCAAGATATTACAGACGCTTTGTTGAGGTATTTTTCATAGTTGCACACCCCATCACATCCCTGTAGTGAAAGGGAAAGAAATTCGAGTGGACAGAGAAGTGTGAGAGGGATTTCCAAGATCTAAAAAGGGCAGTCACTAGTGCACCTATTCTTATTGTGCCAAATTCCACGGCTAATTTCATGGTATGCACAGATGCTTCCTTGGATGGATTAGTAGCAGTCCTTATGTAGGAGAGTAGAGTTATAGTGTATGACTCTAGGAAACTTAAGACTCCCGAGCTTAACTACCCTACACTCGACCTAGAGCTTGCAGCAGTAGTACATGCACTTGTGAGGTGGAGACACTTCCTTTTGGGTCATCACTTTGAGCTTCATTAAGACCATCAGATTTTGTAGTACATCTTCACCCAGCCTAATCTTAATGCCCATCAGAGGAGATGGATGGAGTTCCTTTGCGAGTATGATTTTGATGTCCAATACATCAAGGGGAAGGACAATGTAGTTGTAGATGCCTTGAGTAGGAGATGACACGAGGTATACGCCATATCTATGAGCACAAATTTGAGAGACTGTATATTGCAGCGGTTGCTAGAGGATGGATGGTATCTAGAGTTTTGTCAGAGGATCCGATCTCATGAGACCTTGGAGGGGAAGTATATGGATTACTCTTTAGAGTCCGATAGACTATTACGCCATAGAGGGTGCATCTATGTACCTTCTCCCGGGGGATTGGGAGAGTTCATTGTCATGGAGGCTCATAGAGCTCCTTATGCAGTGCATCTCGGGGTTAAGAAGATACATGCAGGCTAGAGGCAGTTATATCATTGGCCAAGTATGCAGCAGCTTATTGCTAAGTTAGTAGCCCAATGCCTTGAGCATCAGAGAGTCAAGGCAGAGCACCGCCATCTAGGTGGGTTGCTTCAGTCTCATGCTATACCAGAGTGGAAGTGGGATACTAAATCCATGGATTTCATCATTGGTCTTCCCATGTCATCTTGCCGCCATGATGTTATCTTGGTGACAGTTGACAAGTTGACCAAAGTGGCCAACTTCTCACCAGTTTGGACTACCTTCACAGCACCAGCAATGGCACAGGTGTTCTTGCGAGACATTGTTAGGCTTCATGGTGTTCCACGCAAGATTATTTCTGAAAAGGATTCCCTCTTCACTTCTTCCTTTTGGAAGGTATTACAGATAGCAATGGGCACCAAGCTCAATTTCAACACAACCTATCATCCGAAAACAAATGGACAGATGGAGTGGGTTAACCAGGTATTAGATGATATGCTCTGCATGTACATCATGGATCATTAGACCAGATGGGAGGAGTACCTTCATTTAGTAGAGTTTTCCTATAATAATGGGCATCACACTTCTTTAGGGATGCCACCATTTCAGGCTTTGTACGGCAGACCTTGCAGGACACCTTTGAGTTGGGATTGTATTGAGGATAGAGTGGTCATAGGCCCTGAGATGGTTTGTGATATAGAGCAGTAGGTAATTTTGATTAGATAGCGCTTTAGAGAGGCACGGGATAGGCAGAAGAAATATGCAGATGTAAGGAGGATAAATCGGAGTTACATTGTTGGGGACAGAGTTTTTCTAATAGTGCGGCCGCATAAGAGTCCAATCCATTATGGAAAGGGTTCTAAGCTCTCAGCTCACTTTGTCAGACCTTTTGAGATCCTTGAGAGGATAGGACCAGTTGCTTATCATCTAGCTTTGCCACCTAGCCTGTCACGCATACACGATGTGTTTCATGTATCAATTTTGAGGAAGTATATCTATGATGAGTCTCATATTTTAGATTGGGATGCCTTGCAGGTGGAGTCAGATAGGTAGCTAGCTTTGGAGCCCATTCGCATTTTGTGTCACCGGACATTGGCCCTTCGAGGACGAGAGCTAGACCAGGTTAAGGTCCAATGGGATTGCTATGATGAGGTTAAAACTTCATGGGAGGATGCAGCACGTATGAGATCATCATTTTTGATGAACTCCAGGAGGAAGTTCATGCCTAGAGGGGGAGGGTGTGAGGCCCTACCCTAACCCATCCTAGCTTTTTAGTGATTTTCATGTTGGAACTATTATGAATGCTTTATTTTTATGCATTATGGATATAGAACTTTATATGATCCCACGAATTTGATAACATTGATATATTGATGCTTCATTTCTACGCTTTGTGGATATAAAATTTTACATGATCCTAGAATAGGGTAACATTGAGACGATGTAATCTATTATTTGATTTATAGGACTTTATTATGATACTAGAAATATGTTTGCATATCTTATGAATGGATTAAATTATGAGGGTTATGATGAATTGCTTATGTGAATTGCTTTGATATGTGGCAAATTGTATTGTATAATGTCAATTCTATGCAGAGTGATTGAATTGTATTCTTGATTATGTATTTAATATTATATGAGGATATTGGAAAGTACTAATGTTTAAATTGAGATGCGCAAGAAATTATCCATTTGACCATGGAAATATTATGGAGAATCAAGCCTAGGCCTATGTACATTCGTAAAACCAGGGGTTGTCTATTTGGAGAGACAACACCCCATATGTATTGTATTTTATTCATAAACATAAAATGTTGCATGAGTGTAAATTGTATTTATTGAATTGTTTAAATCATTCAAGGGACAATTTCCATGTGTGAATTTGTGATGTGGAATTATTTTGTAGTGTCACTTGACACCTATGTTGTATGTTGTGTTGGCAATTGTCATGTCACCTTTTTTGGAGAGATTTTTTTTTGTTTAATTGTTATATTACCTTATTATCCTTGAAGGAACCAAGAAATCTAAGATAGTGAGCCACAAGGAGGGTCAACTCAGAGTTGACCCGTAGGTTAACTTTAAGTGGACTTTCTAAGGGTTAAATTAACTCTTAGAGTCAGTTTCAGAGCATTTTTATTAGGCCTCATGGGGTACCTATGGGTGAAGGCCAAATTTGGCCATGTGTCCTTCCCCTAGGGTTTGTTTAACCACCCAAAAAAGTGGTTTTCTCAAGATGGACGAATTACATCTATAGGAGTGCCATCCTTGGTTAGATAACCTTCTTGATAGGTGAAATTCCTTTTTCCCATTTCATTCCTCTTCTTGAGGTGCCTTGGTTAGGGAGTGTGTAAGACCTAGGGAAGACCTACCAATTGGAGTCCCTCACTCTATCCAAGAGGTTGGAAGGAATGAGAGAAGCCTTCTTAGGCTAGAGATTGAAGCTTAGTGAGCAAATCACCCACTCTCCATCTTTGGAGATCTTGGACAATTTTTGAAAAAAAAAACAGTTTGAGAATAGGAAAATTTGGCTAAGTGTTGCAGAAAAGTTTTGTGGATTGGGCTACTCTTCTCCAAGATTTCTCTAGAATACCCTTGGCAGATTCAAGGTAGGTACATTTTCTTGCTTACATCTTAAAATCTTTTTGTAGAATGCTTGAATGAAAATATTGTATTTTTTATTTGTATTGTATTTGTGAAAGCTTTATGTGATTCTTTTCCTATTTATGTTCATGCATTTTGTTGTGTTTTGGGAGTATCCAAGACAATCTTACCCTTGGGAGGGTAGAATGGTCTTGGGGGTGGAAGGAGTATGACATCCTTAGAGTGAGAGGCTCTCATCATGAGAGTGATCTCAAGGTTTTGTCCATGTGACCCTTGCTGCATAGTTTTGTTTATGCATTCGGGGGTCATAAGGGGAGAAAATATGGCAGGTATCCCTTTGGGGGTCATAAGGATATGGGGGTTAAGATGAGTTTTGTTGTGTTTCTCAGATGCCATCAGTTGGCTATGAGTTACTATCTAGTAGATCTCCTCTAGGGTATTTGGTCCACTTCCACTCTAGTAAAACATCACATTATGTGATGAAGTTTCACCTTGGGAATGGGAATGTGTTTGTTATGTTTTTCCCATTCCTTGTTTGTGTTTGCTTGAGTGTAACCCGTCTAGGACTTGGTTCTCCAAGCTCGGGGGTGGCTTCTAGTAAGCCTAGGCTAGGAGGTGGGCACCCCATGGTCACAGCCTTATTATTGTATGCAGGTTGCTTGGAAAGAGGAAAGAAAGCTAGGAGTTGCAGATTCTACTTAGTTGCAGAAGGAAAGAAATTAAAAAGTAATTATTGTAATTATTTTGAAGGAAGGGAGTGTGTTATTTAAAAGTCCTCATCTATTAGGGATGAGAGACTAATTGGGTATTTTTCCCCATTTGTAAAAGTTGACAACTTGAATCACACATTTATTATCAGAAAAGCATTTTATTTAAATTTTGTAATATATAATTTTGTTGTTAATTGTATTTAATTTTGTCTTAAACGGAAATTTGTTGTTGTTTATTTCTGCAATTTTTGTAAAGAAATAAAAGATATAAAAAAAAATAGAAGTGCAATGTATTTTTAAGTATTTTCCTGCAATATTCAATTGTTGTTGTTACTGTCATTTTAAAAAGAAAAAGAAATGCAATGTGTTTTAAGTATTTACCTGCAATATTTAAATATTGTTATTTCTGTCATTTTTACTTCTCTTTATACATAGTAGAAAATTAATCTATAAACAAAAGAAATAATAAAACCTAATTATAGTCTTTAGCTTGTTGCTAGTATTTCTGTCAAAAAAAAATGTATTGCTGTAGGAAAAAAAAAAGGGATATAGGAGCATTCACATATCTAGAAAATCAGAGAAATGAACCTTTTTTTTGATATATTTAACAAGTTGTTAAATTTGACAGTCCTAATAAATTTAATGTTGTATATTTAGAACCTAGATAACCTAGCTAAAAGAATAATGGTATACATGTGAAAATTAAAATCTTACTTTACATTAATTTAGCAAGAAATGAAACATATAGATCTTCTATGCTATCTATATTTTAAAACCTATTTGTGCAACTGTATATATATACATATATATATATATATATAATTATATTTAAAAAATAATTTTTTTAAAAAAATATATACCAAAGGGGGGGCTTCGGCCCTCGCAGGGAGACCCAAGGGGCGGCCTGCCCGCACCGTGGGCCGCAACCCACAGGGGTAACGGCTTGAGCCGTTCCCTATGGGCAACGTCCCACAGTGGTGACAACAGACGCCTCTATGGGCCGTGACCTGTAGGGCTCAGTTGTGGCCGACCCCAAGTGGGGAGCCTCGCATCACCACCTCTGCCACTGCAAACCCTCCCCCCTCTATGGCTTCCCTTTGGTGGCACCACCATCTTGCTCCCATCCAAGAGTCGCCTACATGGCCACCACCTCACGGTCAAACCTTGCATAACACACAACATGCACACACACAAAAAAAAAATAGGAAAGAGATAAACCCTAACCCAGTTTTGGGTTAGGGTAGAGGAAAAACAATAAGGTTAAATGTAGCGTTGTAAATTGTACGCATCGCTAGGGTGGTACAATTTCGCACCTAGTTTAGCACCCGCCTTAGTGCATTTTGTATTCTGCATTGCATTTCTCCTTAAGCACTTAATTAATCAAATTAATTAGGTCTAAGGACCTATTTCATCATTTTCTACATCATAAAGTTGGGCCCTTTCACTAAAGCGTGCCCTTCGCATTTTATTCTTCCAATACACCACTTAATCAAAAAAACCCTAATTAAGTCCTATTTCAAATTTGGGGGCTTGGTTTCGGGGTCTAAACATCTCGAAATCACCTGTAACTTCGGGATTCTCTCTAAAATCATCATATCCGACGGCCCTAAAAATTTGGTGAAAAGTTGTCGGGACCATGGCGCCCGTGCAACATGGTCCCGGACATTTTTCCTGAAATTTTGGGAGCACGATCCAATCATAAAATAAATCTTAACCCCAAGAAATTGGCGGGATATTCAATCTCTAGGTCGGCCAAAATACGAATTTACGACCTAGGGTTTCATACATAAGAGCTCTCTTTTCTCATTTGAAGGGATCGGATTTTTGTTTCCAGGAACTTCATATGCAGTGAAAGAGCAGATCTTTGAAGACTTCAACATCTTACAACATCCCTCTATCAAGCATTTATCAATTCCATTCATTCATTTAGGGCTTGGAAGACATTGAAGAACAATAGGAGATTACCGACTGAAGATTGGCTTGTACTCCTCCCTTGAGGGTTGGGTATGATTTCATGTTGTTTTCATGTCTTTACATAAGCTTCAATACATCATTTATTCATGCTTTAGATCACTTTTCATCTTGATTTAGAGCATTTACGTTATCATCTACAAGCAATTAGGGTTTACTTTATAGGTTGCTCTAGTTTGCTTTCTTGCATTTTAGGACCTTGCACACACACTAGGTCTGCACACACAATACATTTTACAAAACAACTTGGCTATTCGTGGAGGTGGAAATCACCGAAGCGGGGGTTTGACTAAGGTAAAACCCTATATAGCCGCCCATAGACCCTTTTCTAGATATCACTGCAGGTTTCGGGATTCAGACGACGCCGCGGGATACAGATCCGGAGAAAGAAGGTCGAGATAGCACTCTGTATCAAATTGCAGAGCAGAAGACTGGGATAGGGGCGTTGGGCGCCCTAGTCCTGCCAAGACAGGGGCGCTGGGTGCCCTGGTCCTCCGGATAGACAGCTTTCAAACAGTTTTCCGACAGTGTTCCAGAGTGCAGAACAACAGTTTCCGGTGCAGTTTTCAGGACAGTGGCGCCCGCGCCCCCATCCCGAACATTTTCAGTCTGATTTTGACTCTGGGTACACATCTGCATTCTTATTTCATCCTTGTATTTACAGCTGTTCATTGTTTAATCTCAATTCTGCAATCTTGTTATTAGTTCATACTTGCATTTTGGGATTAGGGTTTGAACTTGCATTACTTGATCTTACAATTTCAACAAGGGAATAGAAATCCTAATAGATATCTCGTGGCTCTCTCTTTCACCAAAAGAAGTAGCCAATTGTGCGATATCTCTAGGCTCTTTCGTATTCCATAATGTGTGTCAAAAGGTAGGATTAGGGCATGATTAACCTAGTCTCGCTTTTTCCCCTACACATTTTGGTGAACCCGACGTGAACCTATCATTGCTTCCTCTTGCATTGCATGTGTTAGATCTAGATCTAGATTTAGTGTGTTTTCATTTCATTTCATTAAAAGAGAAAAAGAAAAAAAAAGAGAGAAAACTTGTGTTTCTTTGCATTGTGTGTTTAAATTTTATGCAATCTTTTCAAAATGTCAGATTTTTATTTGCAAAATGTTCATGCATTTGATGATTATTATGAGTATAGCCAAGATGAATTAGATGAAGCTTTAGATGATTTTTTAAACCCTAAGGATGCTAAACCTTCATTTTACCAAAAACTCATAAACCTTGTTACTATGCCATTTAGGTGTGATGAGAAAGATAAGTCGAATGATTCCTCTCAAGGATACATTCCTATCCACTCTTCCCCTGAATCTAGTAACATGGTTGTTTTCAATAATCCCCTCTATGAGGAGATGTCTCCTTTTGAATCAAAAGACAAACCTTTTAATCAATATGATCATGCTTTGTTGGATGATGCTCTTGATGACTTTGTGGCTTTGTCAAAACCTTTAAACAAAAACAAGACCTCTAAATTGGTTAACATGATAAATTTGAATGAATATAACAAACCTCTCTTTGAAGTCCAAGGTGCTTATCCTTCTCCCACCTTTCAAATTCCTAAGACTCCTCTCCTTACTGTCCAAGGGAGGTATGATCATGATTCCTTTTGTACTCCGAATAAACCAATCATCACCATACAAGGAAGAAAACCTATAAGTCCTTACAATTATGCTAAGCAAATAACTAGAGAGAGTTATCATGCGGTTGCCCATACCTATCATACCAGAAATAATAGGCAACCTAATCCTCCTCCTGCTATTCCAGTCTCTATTCCTAATCCTCAACCAATTCTCCCTCAAGCTCCCCGTATTTCGCAAGTTATGGGTAAGGAATATGATCTCATAGAACAACTCAAAGCTACCCCTGCTAAGATATCCCTTTGGGATTTGATTCAAACTTCTTCCGCTTATCATGGAATGTTACAAGATGCCTTGAAAGATTTGAATGTTCCTCCACCGAATACATCTAGTAATATAGCATCTTTTGTTAACTCCGTGATGAATCCTAAACCTCAAATTGTGTTTACGCAAGATGAGTTGCCTACTGGTGAAGTTCAACAACAATATGATCCCTTGATGATTGTGGTTATCATGAAAGACACTGCTATAAGACGAACACTAGTAGATAATGGCTCTGGCCTTAATGTGTGTAGCATTAATTTATTGCATAAGATGAATGTGGATACGTCTCTTATTGAGCCTGACTCTCGTCCCATTCGTGGCTTTGACAATGTGGCTAAGACTTCATTAGGTATCATCACCTTACCTCTCACAGTAGGACCTGTTACTTTGCCTACTCCTATCCATGTTATGCCAGGAAATTTAACATATAACTTGTTATTAGGGAGGCCTTGGATTCACAGCATGCAAGCTGTCCCCTCTACATTGCATAGACAAGTTAAATTCGTTTATAACAATAAGACATACACTTTGATGGGTGATACTAATTTTCAAGCTTGTCTACAAACATCTACTTCCAAAGGGAGTTCTTCTAAGCCATCCTCGTCTAGTGATGACTCTTTAAACAAGAAACCTATCGATGAATCCTCGCTCTTCGATGATCGGAATTCTTTGGATGAGTCTGGAGCTCCTGAAGAGGATCCTTCTCGACTTGAAACTACACATAAAAAGGATTTTGATCCTGAGAAGGTTCTCGCAGAGGATGATTGGGGATCTCTTGATTTTAACCCTACCTTTGTAGGTGAATATAAGGTTCCTTCTAGAGAAATTAAAATTGAAAAGAAGGAAGAAGCCGAAAATCATAAAGTTGAAAAGAAAGAAGAAGCTAAAAATCAATCAACCTTACCTGAATCTATGAGTAATAATTTTGTGGCCGCTTCTCAAACTTCTTCTCCTCACATCTATAATTATGAAGAGTTTGATTCTTTGTCTTATCATGGAAAAGGTTGTGGTGCTCATGAACAAGGGATAAGAGTTCCTCTAGAGACTAATTTTCACAATTATGCCTTTGGACTTGGCTATAATCCTTGCAGATGTACTAAAGCTTCTAAAAGACCATGCATTAGTGTTAATGCTATTTCTACATCTCTATCAATGCAGCACCCTAAGTATATTGATGGGGATCCTTCGGGTGACTGTGCTTTGGATATCTTCCCTACCGATGATGCTTTAGCTGAGTTCTTGGGAGCCTATGACACTCTTCCTCGTTATCATCACAATAGGGGACTCCCTTATTGTTTGAACACTGAAGCCTATTTTGTAAAAGAGATTGATAATGATGAGATTGTGAAAGAATTCCCTCAGTTAAAGGGCACTCCTCAACAAAGTAATCTTCTCATAAGTGATACCACTGATGTTAAGATAGACCTTTGCAATAAAGAGAAAGTTATTAAAATTGGAAAATGTTTGGATGAAGAGGAACAGAAACAATATGAAGAACTATTGCATGAATTCCCTGAGATCTTTGCTTGGACATATTCTGACATGCCTGGTATAGATCCTAAGATTGTTACTCATAATATTGTCTTAGTTCCTGATGCTAAGCCCGTGAAACAAAAAATTCGAAAAATGAATCCTAAGGTGGCTCTGCTTGTTAAGGCTGAGATTGAAAAATTATTGGAGGCTGGATTTATCCGCCCTATTGACTATTCCCCATGGATTTCAAATATTGTCACTGTGGCTAAACCAGATAACAAAATAAGAATGTGTACTGACTTTCGAGATTTGAATAAAGCTTCCTTGAAAGATGATTTCCCTCTTCCAAACATTGACATGATAGTTGATTCTACGGCAGGACATGCCTTGTTATCCTTCATGGATGGTTTTTTAGGTTACAATCAAATTTTTATTAACCCTCAAGATCAATTCAAAACTGCTTTCACCACTCCTTGGGGTATGTTTTGTTGGATAATGATGCCTTTTGGACTTAAAAATGCCGGTGCAACTTATCAACGAGCGATGACCCTTATCTTTCATGATTATATGCATAAGATTTTAGAAGATTATGTTGATGATATTTTGGCCAAATCCTTTCTTCGCATGGATCATGTTAAAGTCCTTCGTCAAATCTTTGAAAGAATTCGTAAATATCACATGCGCTTGAATCCCCGAAAATGTGTTTTTGGTGTGGATAGTGGAAAACTATTAGGGTTCATAGTTTCGCATCATGGGATTGAGGTGGATACTAAGAAAATAGATGCTATTATCAACATGCCACCTCCTAGAAATGTGTCTCAACTTAAAAGCTTACAAGGAAAGATTCAAGCTATTCGTAGGTTCGTGTCTCAGCTTGCGGATCGTACCTTTCCTTTTACTCAACTTCTTAAAAAGGATATCACTTTTCAATGGAATGAGGATTGTCAGCAAGCATTTGAAGATTTAAAAGTGTATTTGGCTAGTCCTCCTATTCTTCAACCTACCGAACCTTCTAAACCCTTCCTTCTGTATACAGCTACTTCCTCTCATGCTCTCGCAGCATTGTTGGCACAACATGATAAAGATGGTAAGGAATGTCCAGTTTATTACATAAGCCTTACCTTACTCGATTATGAGACCCGATATTCTGTGATAGAAAGACAATGCTTGGCATTGGTATTTGCGACTCAGAAATTGAGACATTATCTTTTGAATTCAGAATTCCACGTCATGGTAAAGTTTGATCCTTTGAAGCATCTTTTCTCTAAAACTGATTTATCAGGACGTCTAGCTAAGTGGGTTATGATGTTAACTGAATTTGACCTTAAATTTGTTTCACAAAGAGCAATTAAAGGGCAAGCGTTGACCGATCACTTAGTTGAGGCCCCTTCACCTTTCTCCTTCCCTAACCCTAAGTCTTTTCCTGATGACTTCATTCTTTCTATAGAGAAAGATGAAACTTGGGAGTTATACTTTGATGGCTCTAAGTGTCGTACGGGATCGGGGGCAGGGGTTGTTCTGATTTCTCCTACAAAGAAGTCCATTCCTTTATCATATCGTCTAAATTTCCTGTGTACCAATAACATTGCTAAATATGAGGCTCTTATAGCGGGAATAAAAGTAGCCTTAGCTCTGAATATAAAACACATACATATCTATGGAGATTCGCAATTGATTATAAGACAAGTAACAGGAATATATCAAGCAAAACAAGACAAATTATCACAATATAAAGACCTTGTTGTCTCTTTATTACAAAATTTTGATTCTTATACTATGGAACCCGTTCCTCGAAAAGATAATCGACATGTGGATGCAATGGCATGTGTGGCTTCTCTGGTATCTTTAGAGGACCCTGTGGTCGATCTTAAATTCGTTATTCACAACCTTATTTCTCTAGCTATTGTAGATGATTCTAGCCTGGTAACATGTTGTGACTTTGTAGACTCAGACGAATGGTACTCGCATATCGTAAGATATTTGACTGATGGTACCTTTCCTGATTCCACTAATAGGAACACTAGGGCTAGAATCTGCAAGCTGTCTGCTAGGTATATCATTCTTTCTAATGTCCTATACCGAAGGGGTTATGATGGTCTTCTCCTTCGTTGTCTTAACAAGTCGGAAATCCCTGTTGCTCTTGAAGAGGCACATTCGGGTGCCTGTGGGGGGCACTTTGGGGGCAAATCCCTGGTTCATAGGCTGCTTCGTATGGGATACTATTGGCAAACTATGCAGAAGGATTCCTTTTCATTTGTTAAAAAATGTCATCAATGTCAACAACACAATAACCTGATTCATGCTCCTGCCCAAGAACTCCGCTCTCAAGTAGCTTCTTGGCCCTTCTCTGCATGGGGTTTGGATCTTATTGGAAAAATCTCTCCTCCTTCATCTCAAGGACACACCTTCATTATAACTGCAACGGATTACTTTACGAAGTGGGTAGAAGCTATTCCTCTTCGCTCTACTACTGCTGAAGTGATTTGTCAATTTCTTCTAGAAAACATTATTTCTCGATTTGGGATACCTTCCACTATTATCTCAGATAATGGAACTTCATTTAAGAACAAGGATGTGAAGAAATTCCTCGAGAAGTATCATATCAAACATCGATTTTCTACACCGTATTACCCTCAGTCAAATGGTCAAGCCGAATCATCCAATAAGATAATTGAGCAAATTCTTCGTAAAACGGTAAATAAGCATGGTAAGGATTGGAGTAACCAGCTAATCTACGCTCTTTGGGCCTACCGAACGAGTGTACGAATTGCTACGGGAACTACTCCTTATAATCTTGTTTATGGTGCTGACGCTATTATGCCCTTAGAGTTAGAAATTCCATCACTTAGGGTTTCTCTTAAAGGTATAATAGATGATGACTCTTATAGAGAACAACGACTTCAACAGCTTGAGATGCTTGATGAACAGCGTATAAACGCTCTTGAGCATATCCAAGCATATCACAAAACTCTACAACGAAGCTATAATGATAAGGTTATTCAACGTTCCTTCTCAGTAGGTGATTTAGTCCTTTATGAGAATCAGTGCAATGTGAATGCCTTGCCGGCCGAAAAGGGAAAATTTAGTCCTAATTGGCTTGGACCATATATCGTCATTGAGGATTATGGATCAGGTGCTTACAAAATAGCGGATGTAGACGGTACGCCTCTTAAAGAACCTATCAATGCTATGCACTTGCGTAGATATTATGCTTAAATTCTTCATTTCTTATCTATCTTCTTTTCAAAACTTCAACATTGGATAATATGTTAGTGTTTCTTAATTAAAGCAAAATAGAATTAAATGTTATATTGTTTAATCTATATTGCTTCATTCCTGACAAGCGTGCCTTCTTACTTTATAGTTTGTCTTGAATTCATTTATGTAAATTGTGAAAGATTTACATTTCCATTATGCTAGCATATTATACAGTGTCTTTATGTGTGTTAAGTAGAATCGTATCATGTTGTGTTTAAGTTCAAAATTAAATCACATTAGTTATATGATTCTTAGACTTAATGCATATTTCTTCCTTATCATCAATGTTGTACTTGATTAAATATTTTAATTAAGTCACACATGTATCAATTTAATCATGGAGCATTGAGAAATCAATCACATAGAAATTAAATTCTGAACATACATGTACATTTACCAAATGTATTAGATTTAACCAAAACAAAATATACATTGTTTTAGGCATTAAAGATAACACATTTGAGACAAAAACGAGAAGCATGTATATATACATATATATGTGTGGATCGTGTACAAACATAGGTCACTGTATATCCAAAATGTGATCTCTCTCCTACATCATACAATCATCTCCTATCCCTAGGGCTAGTGGCTGGAGAGTGTCGACTGGATGCTCCCTCCTGATCTGGCCGCGGAGGTGGACCCATGGGTGTGTAGCGCGATACAGATCGTGAGTGACTCCGAGAGGAACTCCTACGATCCCTATCCATAAGGATCGCACGATAGGTGGTAGCCTCGGTCTGGGCCGCTACTAGATCTCGCCGCACCTGCTGGAGGTCCTCTGATAGGACTCTCTCTCTCTGCCGCGCCTGATGGAGATCCTCTGATAGGAATCTCTCCCTCTGTCGTGCCTGCTGGAGGTCCTCTGATAGGACTCTCTCTCTCTCCATCCATATATCTACCTATAATCGGAATGGGAAAAACAAATCCTCATGCCGACCCGCGTTCCCCTGAGGCCTGTAGGTAATCTGTGAGGAACTAGGGATCTGTGCTATCATGGAGATGTCTGTCATTGCCTGCTGAATCAAGGAACGCCATTCCTGCACATTAGCTGTGGCAGTAGAATAGATTTTTGTTAGTACCATTCTATATCATCAAAGCATTAACTAATCAATATAAAACTACTATACCTGGATCTCCCTCACGCCAGTAGGGATCATGATATGGTACCATCTGTGCCTGGGCACTGCTAGGCTCCCCTCGCTCGAATAATCTATGCACGATGGGTGTAGGCTGGACGATACTAGGAACAGGTCTCCGTATCGCCTCATGTTCCCCCTGTTGGGGAATAAGAGGTGGATCCAGAGCTATGGTATCATCTCCTGAATGGTGGGGAGCTGCATCTAATTCCTCCTCATCATCTCTATCCTCCTCCTCATCATCCTCATCCTCATCTACATCATCACCTGCATCTCCCTCATCCTCCTCTCTATCTGTATCCTCCTCCTCCTCCTCCTCGGCATTGGACTGATCACCTGTAGGTGGATCAGGATCTCCCACCTCCTCATGATCCTCTCCCTCCTCTGGCTCCTCTGACCTGGATCCCTGGTCCTCATCTTGGTCTCCATGTCTCCATGGGCCTGGATAGCCTGTAGGATGATCTGGTGAAAAGATAGGACCTGGATATGATCTCATAAACCATGAGATGTACCTGCGCTATGCTCCAGGCTCTGCAGAGTAGTCAGTGACTACATACTGATCAGATCCCTCTAAGTCTGTAGTCTCAATGTCATCTACCGTCAGTCTCGCTACTGTTCTAGGTCTGGGAAGGACCCGTGAGTGTCGAGTATAGATGGGCACATCGGCTGGAACACACTGCTCTAGCCCGAACTACCTCCGTACTTGGTTGAAGTAGAAAGGGACTATGATGTGTGCATATCGTCCTCGCAGTAGGCGGTTCCTCTGTAGGCATGCTAACTATCTCTCCATACCATCCCATCTGTGCATCTATAGGTAAGGTCTCCACACTATCACCTCGGTTGTGAGTCTGTCAAAAATCACTCTCCAATATAACAAATCTCCAAATCTCCACTTGCTAGTAAGTGGATAAGCGAACACCCTAGGTCGCTCGCTCGCTGTACTCAGTGGAAAGCCGACGGGCCTAGTGCATGTGAAGTGCTCTAAAATCCACACCTGCAGAAGTGTGCATGTCATCAAACTGAACCCCTATCCGAATACATACTCCTCAAGGTCGTGATAGAGATGCGCAAGCATACTCCGACCCCAAGCATACACTCTCATGTGTCTCTCCATCGCTCGGATACACCATGTGAGACCCCCATGCATGTGTGTTCCTTGCCCATTAGGGCAGACGGCTAGTGCTATGATGGCTATCATAAGGCGTCTCAGAAGGGGTACCTCCCCTGTAGGATGTAAGAGCCAGCTGACCATGATGTGACCTCTCGTCTCGCTCGGCATGACTCTCCCTATGCAATACACCTGCTCTCTCTGATGATCCTCCGCTGATCGATCGGTCGTGTATGTGACTGTCGCTCCTCTGATAGGAAGACGCAGTATACGGTACACATCCTCGAGTGTGACTGTCAGCTCTCCTACCAGAAGGTGAAAGGTAGAGGTGTCAGGATCCCATCTCTACATTAGTGCCATCAGCATCGCATGATGAAATTGAATGGCCGGCATAAGAATCACGTACCACAATCCTACTATCGATAGGGTGTCTCTCTCTGACTGAGTCAGCCATGGAATCTGATCTCGCAAAGTGCGAAGAATGTGTCCCGCTGTATGCTCTTCATGTACGGGAGACCCTGCAAAATGAAAACATGACCATAATCAGTACTCAATCATCGAAATCGCAAATGCAAATTGTCACACACTATATGCTCGCCTTGTAACCCCTCGCCAGGCCCTGATTGGGGACCATGGCGCCCTGTCAGGGACCATGGCGCCCTGACAGGGACCATGGTGCCCTACAGGGACCATGGCGCCCCTGTCAGGGACCATGGCGTCTGAGGGGACCAGGGCGCCCCTCAGGGACTAGGGTACCCTAGGTGGGCCCCCGATCAGCGTTCAAGGACCACATACGATCACGAAAAAGTCAAACATGCGAAAAATCAAAAGTCAAACGTTCAGTCAACTCACCTCGTCCAGTGGCTCATCGTCGATCACGGCCTGGCGCAGGATCTCGATCCTCGTGGGACGCTCCAGTCGTCGTGATGGCATGGTGATGGCTAGGTGGGCTCCGCTGCACTGAATAGTATCCTAAAATCGACAAAGTGATGAATACAAGTGTCACTTTCGAAGTATATACTCTCGTTTGTTTATTCTAACTTCTTGAAACCCTAATTTTTCTTCTATCATTCATTTTATCATAACTTGAGTTTGGGAGATGCGATTTTCGAGCCGTTTGTTGTGTTGGAATCATATTTTCCTTCTCCTACTCTCAGGATGTTCCAAAAAGTGCTCTGATGAAGCCTATTTAGTGAACACCCCTCATCAATACTCTATTACACAATTTGTCGCAAGTAAACATGCTACCCTGTTTCACCTCCCTAAATAAGCAAGTCGAAACAGGGGGGGCATATAGCTACTCACAGATTTCATCACTTTCCCTAGTAAGCATTAGGTGATTTTGTGATCTAACGTTTGTTTTGTAGGGTGCGGTTCCTAACTGTGTACTGCAGATACCGCTGGGGGCTTCGTCCGATGACTTATGGATATATCCTTTTTCAAATAATGTTTACTTTTCTGTACTTTAGCTTGCATATGCACGTAGTACTCATATGACCGCTAAAGTGGGGGCTAAATGTAGCGTCGTAAATTGTACGCACTCGCTAGGGTGGTACAATTTCGCACCTAGTTTAGCACCTGCCTTAGTACATTTTGCATTCTGCATTGCATTTCTCCTTAAGCACTTAATTAATCAAATTAATTAGGTCTAAGGCCCTATTTCATCATTTTCTACATCATAAAGTTGGGCCCTTTCACTAAAGCGTGCCCTTCGCATTTTATTCTTCCACTACACCACTTAATCAAAAAAACCCTAATTAAGTCCTATTTCGAATTTGGGGGCTTGGTTTCGGGGTCTAAACATCTCGAAATCACCTGTAACTTCGGGATTCTCTCTAAAATCATCATATCCGACGGCCCTGAAAATTTGGTGAAAAGTTGTCGGGACCATGGCGCCCGTGCAACATGGTCCCGGACATTTTTCCTAAAATTTTGGGAGCACGATCCAATCATAAAATAAAGCTTAACCCCAAGAAATTGGCGGGATATTCAATCTCTAGGTCGGCCAAAATATGAATTTACGACCTAGGGTTTCATACATAAGAGCTCTCTTTTCTCATTTGAAGGGATCGGATTTTTGTTTCCAGGAACTTCATATGCAGTGAAAGAGAAGATCTTTGAAGACTTCAACATCTTACAACATCCCTCTATCAAGCATTTATCAATTCCATTCATTCATTTAGGGCTTGGAAGACATTGAAGAACAATAGGAGATTACCGACTGAAGATTGGCTTGTACTCCTCCCTTGAGGGTTGGGTATGATTTCATGTCTTTACATAAGCTTCAATACATCATTTATTCATGCTTTAGATCACTTTTCATCTTGATTTAGAGCATTTACGTTATCATCTACAAGCAATTAGGGTTTACTTTCTAGGTTGCTCTAGTTTGCTTTCTTGCATTTTAGGACCTTGCACACACACTAGGTCTGCACACACAATACATTTTACAAAACAACTTGGCTATTCGTAGAGGTGGAAATCACCGAAGTGGGGGTTTGACTAAGGTAAAACCCTATATAGCTGCCCATAGACCCTTTTCCAGATATCACTGCAGGTTTCGGGATTCAGACGACGCCGCGGGATACAGATCCGGAGAAAGAAGGTCGAGATAGCACTCTGTATCAAATTGCAGAGCAGAAGACTGGGACAGGGGCGCTGGGCGCCCTAGTCCTGCCAAGACAGGGGCGCTGGGCACCCTGGTCCCTGGGACAGAGGCGCTAGGCGCCCTGGTCCTCCGGATAGATAGCTTTCAGACAGTTTTCCGACAGTGTTCCAAAGTGCAGAATAGCAGTTTCCGGTGCAGTTTTCAGGACAGTGGCGCCCGCACCCCCATCCCGAACATTTTCAGTCTGATTTTGACTCCGGGTACACATCTGCATTCTTATTTCATCCTTGTATTTACAGCTGTTCATTGTTTAATCTCAATTCTGCAATCTTGTTATTAGTTCATACTTGCATTTTGGGATTAGGGTTTGAACTTGCATTACTTGATCTTACAATTTCAACAAGGGAATAGAAATCCTAATAGATATCCCATGGCTCTCTCTTTCACCAAAAGAAGTAGCCAATTGTGCGATATCTCTAGGCTCTTTCGTATTCCATAATGTGTGTCAAAAGGTAGGATTAGGGCATGATTAACCTAGTCTCGCTTTTTCCCCTACACATTAAGATATTAGTTGGATAAAATATGCAACCCTAAGCTAAATCCAGATTAGGGTTTGCATAAAAATAAAAGACATAAAGTATTAGGGTTAGCTAATAATATAAGAATAAAAGAGGGATTATTAAGGGGATTTAAATAAAATATAGGAGAAGAAAATTACTCAATCCTAGTTAGGGTTTGGGATTTAAAAAAATAAATTAAAATAGGAAGAGGGGGAAATACTTTCCAAATTTGAAAATGATTTTCCCCCCATATAATTTTGGCCATATGTGTTAATAATTTAAATCTCCTTCTCCGATTTGGGAGAAAATTAATTTTAATATAGTTATTTTATAAAATTTAAAATGGAGAATTAATGTTATATGGATACATTAATCGCATAGTTGATTTAATTTATTCTACTGGGAAATTATATTGTTATTTGATATATTCAATTAAATACGGACGTTAAGTTAAATTTTAAATTGAAAAAAAAAAAAAAAAGAATCTATAATTGAAAATTATTAATTAATTTTTACGGATTTTTAGCCTATGAGGCCAATGTTGGCCAGATTATTTATATCGTCAAATTTGAAGGTTTAGGGGAAATTAAAATTGACTTTAGCATAAAATCAGATTTATTTGCCAAATGGCATTGTGGAATTTGAACCCTTATCGGTTAGATTTAAATAATGAAATTGCGTGCACTTGATTAATTAAATTTTTAATTTAAGATATCCTCATCATCATTCAATTAGCTCGACATAATTTTTAATGCATTTGAGATATCTGAATATCCCTCAACTTTAATTAGCGGCAACTCAATTAAGATAATTAAATTAACTAGCTAAACTGCGACAACCCTCTTGGGATTAATTAATCTCCAATAAGTAATGTCACTTATTTGAGTTGGTTAATTAATCCAACTTTAGAAAACAATTCTATTTACATCCTAGTTAAGACAAGACTTATTTGATTCCACTTGAAATGTAGTTTGTTTTGAGAGTTTAGGTGTTTAAAAAAAAAAATTGTTCTATTTTTAGCCCAAAAGTTTGGCCACGACATTTTGGTATTAGAGCAAGGTTTCCAACACTAGGAACCTTTCTCCATTATGTTTCACTTAATTATTTAATTAATTAAATTTTTCCCCGAAAATTATTTTTTTATTTTATTTTTATTTTATTTTCTCATAAGCATGCCTCCGACTACACAACAAGCTCGCAAGCACGGAAGGGGTCCTAAGCGTACACGTATGGCATGTGAGGATGTTGATAGGGAGGAACCGATTCTAGAAGGGAACCTAGAGGCCCCTCCCAAACAACCGATTGACCCAAACCGAGACATCTTATTAGCACTTCAGAACCTGATTGGGATAGTGCAGGATAGGCTCCCAGCAGTAGACCATCATGCAGAAAACCAAAACTCAAGGAGCCTTAGATCAGCAGATAGGGAACAGAGTAGGATTCCACCTCTTAATTCCTTAGAGGGCTAGGTTGAGCATGAGCCTGAGTCCATTCATCTACCTGGACCACCTTCCATAGCCGCACCTATTTATATTGAGAGGACATGTCGAGAACCAGGGGATCTGATCAGAGAGGTTTTGTGCCTCCAGCCACCATCTTTTGGGGGACCTACCGACGGGGTAGAGGCTGAGGCTTGGCTTTTGAGCCTAGATCGATGCTTCGCATTGCATTCTTACGAAAGCAATCTGAAGGCACGAGTTGTAGTCCACCTTTTGAGATCGACGACCTCCACATGGTGGAAGTAGGAGGAATTCAAGTGTTGTCTAACTGCAGACACCCTCACATGGGAAATCTTCACAAAGATGTTCAGGGAGAGGTACATGTCAGAGCACTTCAGGCAGCGTAGGATCGATGAGTTCCACGACCTCCAACAGAAGGGTCTCTCAGTGACCTAGTGTGAGAGGAAGTTTATTGAGCTCCTACCTTATGTAGATTACCTAAAGGATGATAATCTCCTCGCCAACCATTTTGTCAGGGGACTGAACAAGAGGATAGCAGGACCGGTGAGGATGGCCACTCCAGGAAGCCTTCAGGTTGCCATGGAGAAGGCCTTGATAGCCGAGGAGATTTGGGTCAAACCACAGGACACGAGGGATCGGTTTCAGAATTGAAACCCGACACCCCAGTCTTTCAGGTTTTAGAAACCCCACTGGAAAGGTAACCGCAGAAATGCATCGAGATCCTATAAACCCCCTCCGCCACAGCAATCACAACAGAGTCAGAGGCAGAGGCCCCTTGAGGGACAACAGGGCTTTAAGCCCAAGCAGTGGCAGTCACAGGGTCCTAGACGCAACCAGAGGGCACAGGGTACATACACACCTCCGGCACGGACTCAGTAGTCCTCCAGGGGTGGGTACAATGGTTCGAGCAGGACAGGTGGGCAGCCTTACTCTAGGCCTCAGGGCACACATTTTCATGCACGCGATGCTTGTTTCACATGTGGAGCCATGGGGCACATGGCAAGAGAGTGTCCGTAGGGTCAGATGGCAGGTAATCAGAGGATGGCAGCATCAGAGCCTACTATTGGAGATATGGGCAAGTCCCATAGGGTCTTCGCAGCGGTTGACAACTGCCAGGCAGAGCACCAAGCCACAATCATTGAGGTTGCAGGTATGATCAGAGGTATTGGTATTTCTATATTATTTGACTCAGGAGTGACTGACTCCTTTATATCTCCATTGGTTGTGGAGCGTTGCGGGCTAGTGGCAGTTAGGCAAGGTGTCAGTTGGGAAGTGAAGTTAGCTTTAGGGGCTAGAGTGTCAGTGGATTCACAGGTTAGGGGATGTCCACTAAAGATTGGTAATACCACCACCTTATTAGACCTTAGAGTTATGCCACTCGGATCTTATGGTGTCGTACTTGGCATGGATTGGCTTTACGCCCACAAAGACAAAATGGATTGTCGCCTGAAAAAGATTGAGTGTGAGGACGATCACGATGCTCCCATAGTAATCACTGGATTCAGAGGCCCATGTCTCTTCCTATGATTTCTGCTATGCATCTTAAGCGGAGCATGCGAAAGGGATGCCAGTTGTTTGCTATCACCATCAGTGATAGAGAGGAAGAAAATGAGAAGGAGCCTTCCATAGATGATCATCCCATCCTTGGGGCATTTGCTGATGTGTTTCCAGCCGAGCTGCCTAGTATGCCACCTAGCAGAGAGATTGACTTCCACAGAGATCTGGTACCAGGAGCCGAGCCAGTTTCAAGAGCACCTTATAGGATGACCAGACATGAACTTAATGAGTTTAAGATGTAGCTAGAGGAACTCTTAGAGAAGGGCCACATTTGTCCTAGTGTCTCCCCTTGGGCACACCAGTCATCTTCATGAAGAAGAAGGATGGGTCTGTTTGGTTATGCATGGATTATAGGTGACTGAACAAAGTAACAATCAAGAACCGTTATCCCTTGCCCAGGATCGATGATTTGTTTGATCATCTTCAGGGTGCTAAAGCGTTCTCCAAAATAAATCTAAAGTCAGGGTATCATCAGTTGAGGATTGTGGAGAGTGATATCCCCAAGACCGCGTTTCATACCAGATATGGCCACTATGAGTTCACTTTGGTCCCATTCGGTCTTACGAATACTCTAGCTGTATTCATGAGTCTCATGAATGGGGTATTCTGCACTTTCATCGATCGATTTTTGATTGTCTTCCTTGATGACATATTGATATATTCTCGGAATGAGAAGGAGCATGAGGAGCATTTGAGGCAGGTATTGCAATGTTTGAGGGACAATCAGTTGTTCGACAGTTTGTCAAAGTGTGCTTTCTTTAGATTAGAGGTCAAGTACCTTGGGCATGTTATATCTGGTGATGGGATCTTAGTTGACCCATCAAAGATCAGAGCTATCATGGATTGTCCAGCGCCAACCAGTGTGATAGAGGTCAGAAGATTCATGGGTTTAGCAGGATACTACAGATGCTTTGTTGAGGGATTTTCCAAAGTTGCACACCACACCACATCCCTCCAGTGAAAGGGAAAGAAATTCGAGTGGACAAAGAAGTGTGAGAGAGCTTTATAGGATCTGAAAAGGGCACTCACTAGTACACCTATTCTTATTTTTCCAGACCCCACAACCAATTTTATGGTATGCACAGATGCTTCCTTGGATGGATTAGGAGCAGTCCTTATGCAGGAGGGTAGAGTTATAGTGTATGAGTCTAGGAAACTTAAGACTCACGAGCTTAACTACCCTACGCATGACCTAGAACTTGTAGCAGTAGTACATGCACTTGTGACGTGAAGACACTTCCTTTTGGGTCATCACTTCAAGCTTCATTCAGACCATCAGAGTTTGTAGTACATCTTTACCTAGCCTAATCCTAATGCCCATCAGAGGAGATGGATGGAGTTCCTTTGCGAGTATGATTTTGATGTCCATTACATCAAGGGGAAGGAGAATGTAGTCGCAGATGCCTTGAGTAGGAGACGACATGAGGTATACACCATATCTATAAGCACACATTAAGCACACATTTGAGAGACTCTATATTGTAGCGGTTGCCAGTGGATGGATGGTATCTAGAGTTTTGTCAGAGGATCCGATCTCAGGAGACCTTGGAGGGGAAGTATGTGGATTACTCTTTAGAGTCTGATGGACTATTACACCATAAAGGGCACATCTATGTACCTTCTCCCAGGGGATTGAGAGAATTCATTGTCATGGAGGCTCATAGAGCTCCTTATGTAGCGCATCTCGGGGTTAAGAAGATGCATACAGACTAGAGGCAGTTATATCATTTTCCAGGTATGTAGCAGCTTATCATTGAGTTAGTAGCTCGATGCCTTGAGTGTCAGAGAGTCAAGGTGGAGCACCGCCATCCAAATGGGTTGCTCCAGTCTCATGCTATACCAAAGTGGAAGTGGGATACTATATCCATAGATTTCATCATTGGTCTTCCCATGTCATCTCGCCACCACGATGCTATCTTGGTGACAATTGACAAGTTGACCAAAGTGGCCCACTTCTCACCAATTCGGACTACATTCATAGCACCAGCAGTGGCATAGGTGTTCTTGCGAGACATTGTCAGGCTTCATGGTGTTCCATGCAAGATTATTTCTGAGAGGGATTCTCTCCTCACTTCTTCCTTTTCGAAGGCATTACAGGCAACAATGGGCACCAAGCTCAATTTCAGCACAGCCTATCATCTGAAAATGGATAGACAGACGGAGCAGGTTAACCAGGTGTTAATGGATATGCTCCACATGTACGTCATGGATCGTCAGACCAGATGAGAGGAGTACCTTCATTTAGTAGAGTTTGCCTATAATAATGGACATCATGCTTCTTTGGGGATGCCACCTTTTTAGGCTTTGTACGGCAGACCTTGCAGGACGCCTTTGAGTTGGGACCGTATTGAGGATAGAGTGGTCATAGGCCTTGAGATGGTTCATGATTTGGAGAAGTAGGTAATTTTGATTAGACAGCACCTTAGAGAGGCACAGGATAGGCAGAAGAAATATGCAAATGCAAGGAGGATAGACCAGAGTTACATGTTTGGGGACAGATTTTTTCTAAGAGTGTGGTTGCATAAGAGTCCAATCCGTTATGGAAAGGGTTCTTAGCTCGTAGCTCGCTTTATCGGACCTTTTGAGATCCTTGAGAGGATAGGACCAGTTGCTTATCATCTAGATTTGCCACCTAGCCTGTCACGCATCCACGATTTGTTATATGTATCAGTTTTGAGGAAGTATATCTATGATGAGTCTCATATTTTAGATTGGGATGCCTTGCAGGTGGAGTCGGACGGGCAACTAGCTTTGGATCCCATTCGCATTTTGGCTCACCAGATGTTGGCCCTTTGGTTAGAGTCCAATGGGATTTCTATGATAAGGTTACAGCTTCATGGGAGGATGCAACATGTATGAGATCTCAGTACCGTCATCTTTTTTGATGAAATCTGGGAGGAAGTTCATGCCTAGAGGGGGAGGGTGTGAAGCCCTACACCGACCCATCCTAGCTTTTCAGTGATTTTCATGTTGGAACTATTATGAATGCTTTATTTTTATGCATTATGGATATAGAACTTTATATGATCCCACGAATTTGATAACATTGATATATTGATGCTTCATTTCTATGCTTTGTGGATATAGAGTTTTATATGATCCTAGAATAGGGTAACATTGAGATGATGTATGTCATTATTTGATTTGCAGGACTTTATTATGATGTTAGAAATATGTTTGCATATCTTATGAATGCATTAAATTATGAGGGTTATGATGAATTGCTTATGTGAATTGCTTTGATATGTGGCAAATTGTATTGTATAATGTCAATTCTATGCAGAGTGATTGAATTGTATTCTTGACTACGTGTTTAATATTATATGAGGATATTGGAAAGTACTAATGTTTAAATTGAGATGCGCATGAAATTATGCATTTGACCATGGAAATATTATGGAGATTCAAGCCTAGGCCTATGTGCGTTTGTAAAACCAAGGGTTGTCTATTTGGAGAGACAACACCCCATATGTATTGTATTTTATTCATAAACGTAAAATGTTGCATGAGTGTAAATTATATTTATTGAATTGTTTAAATCATTCAAGGGACAATTGCCATGTGTGTATTTGTGATGTGGAATTATTTTGCAGTGTCACTTGACACCTATGTTGTATGTTGTGTTGGCAATTGTCATGTCACCTTTTTTGGAGAGATTTTCTTTTGTTTAATTGTTATATTATCTTATTATCCTTGAAGGAACCAAGAAATATAGGATAGTGAGCCACAAGGAGGGTCAACTCAGAGTTGACCCGTAGGTTAACTTTAAGTGGACTTTCTAAGGGTTAAATCAACTCTTAGAGTCAGTTTCAGAGCATTTTTATTAGGCCTCATGGGGTACCTATGGGTGAAGGCCAAATTTGGCCATGTGTCCTTCCCCTAGGGTTTGTTTAACCACCTAAAAAAGTGGTTTTCTCAAGATGGACGAATTACATCTATAGGAGTGCCATCCTTGGTTAGATAACCTTCTTGATAGGTGAAATTCCTTTTCCCCATTTCATTCCTCTTCTTGAGGTGCCTTGGTTAGGGAGTGTGTAAGACCTAGGGAAGACCTACCAATTGGAGTCCCTCACTCTATCCAAGAGGTTGGAAGGAATGAGAGAAGCCTTCTTAGGCTAGAGATTGAACCTTAGTGAGCGAATCACCCACTCTCCATCTTTGGAGATTTTGGACAATATTTCAAAAAAAAACCAGTTTGAGAATAGAAAAAATTGGCTAAGTGTTGCAGAAAATTTTTGTGGATTGGGCTACTCTTCTCCAAGCTTTCCCTAGAATACCCTTGGCAGATTCAAGGTAGGTGCATTTTCTTGCTTACATGTTAAAATCTGTTTGTAGAATGCTTGAATGAAAATATTATATTTTTTGTTTGTATTGTATTTGTGAAAGCTTTATGTGATTCTTTTTCTATTTCTGTTTATGCATTTTGTTGTGTTTTGGGAGTATCCAAGACCATCTTACCCTTGGGAGGGCAGAATGGTCTTGGGGGTGGAACTAGTTTGATAGCCTTAGAGTGAGAGGCTCTCATTATGAGAGTGATCTCAAGGGTTTGTCCATGTGACCCTTGCTGCATAGTTTTCTTTATGCATTTGGGGGTCATAATGGGAGAAAATATGGCAGGTATGCCTTTGGGGGTCATAAGGATATGGAGGTTAAGATGAGTTTTGTTGTGTTTCTTGGATGCCTTGAGTTGGTTGTGAGTTACTATCTAGCAGATCTCCTCTAGGGTACTTGGTCCACTTCCACCCTAGTAAAACATCACATTATGTAATGAAGTTTCACCTTGGGAATGGTAATGTGTTTGTTATGTTTTCCCCATTGCTTTTTTGTGTTTGCTTGAGTGTAACCCATTTAGGACTTGGTTCTCCAAGCTCGGGGGTGGCTTCTAGTAAGCCTAGGCTGGGAGGTGAGCACCCCATGGTCACAGCCTTATGATTGTATGTAGGTTGCTTGGAAAGAGGAAAGAAAGCTAGGAGTTGCAGATTCTACTTAGTTGCAGAGTTTACTTAATTGCAGAAGGAAAGAAATTAAAATGTAATTATTGTAATTATTTTGAAGGTAGGGAGTGTGTTATTTAGTTAAGTCCTCATCTATTAGGGATGAGAGACTAATTGGGTATTTTTACCCATTTGTAAAAGTTGACAACTTGAGTCACACATTTTTTATCAGAGAAACATTTTATTTAAATTCTATAATATATAATGATGCTGTTAATTTTATTTAATTTTGTCTTAAACTGAAATCTGTTGTTGTTTATTTTTGTAATTTTTGTAAAGAAATAAAAGATGCAAAAAAAAAAGAGAAGTGCAATGTGTTTTTCAGTATTTTCCTGTAATATTCAATTGTTGTTCTTACTGTCATTTTAAAAAGAAAAAGAAATGCAATGTGTTTTAAGTATTTACCTGCAATATTTAAATGTTGTTATTTCTGTCATTTTTACTTTTGTTTATACATAGTAGAAAATTAATCTATAAACAAAAGAAATAATAAAACCTAATTATAGTCTTTAGCTTGCTGCTAGAATTACTATAAAAAAAAAATGTATTGTTGTAGAAAAAAAAAAAAGGGATATAGGAGCATTCACATATCTAGAAAATCAGAGAAATGAACCTCTTTTTTTATATATTTAACAAGCTGTTAAATCTGACAATCCTAATAAATTTAATGTTGTATATTTAGAACCTAGATAACCTAGCTAAAAGAATAATGGTATACATGTGAAAATTAAAATCTTACTTTACATTAATCTAGCAAGAAATGAAACATATAGATCTTCTATGCTATCTATATTTTAAATATTTTAAATTATTCCTGCATATTTCTGTCAAAAAAAAAGAGCTTTTAACCCTTAGATATATATACATATATGTATATATATATACATATATGTATATATATATACATATATGTATATATATATGTACATATATATATATGTACATATATACATATGTACATATATATATATACATATATATATGTACATATGTATATATATACATGTATATACATATGTACATATGTACATATGTATATATATATATATATGTATATGTATATATATATACAAATTGTATACTTTTAAAACCTTTTTGTGCAAATTTGTATATATACATATATATATATATATAATTATATTTAAAAATATATATATACCAAAGGGGAGGCTTCAGCCCCCGTAGGGAGACCCAAGGGGTGGTCTGCCCGCACCGTGGGCCGCAACCCACAGGGGTAACGGCTTCAGCTGTTCCCTGTGGGTGACATCCCACAGTGGCGGCAGTAGCCACCTCTGTGTTTCGTGACCCGCAGGGCTCGGCTCCGACCGACCCCAAGTGGGGAGCCCCGCGTCACTGCCTCTGCCACTACAAACCCTCCCCCCTCTATGGCTTCCCTTCGGTGGCATCGCCATCTTGCTCCCATCCGGCTGTCGCCTCCATGGTCGTCGCCTCACGGCTGAACCCTGCATAACACACAACATGCACACACACACACAAAAAAAAAAGGAAAGAGATAAACCTTAACCCAGTTTGGGGTTAGGGTAGAGGAAAAACAATAAGGTTAAGATGTTAGTTGGATAAAATATGCAACCCTAATCCAAATTTTGATTAGGGTTTGCATACAAATAAAAGACATAAAGTATTAGGGTTAGCTAATAATATAAGAATAAAAGAGAGGGATTATTAAGGGGATTTAAATAAAATATAGGAGAAGAAAATTACTGAACCCTAGTTAGGGTTTGGGATTTAAAAAAATAAATTAAAATAAGAAGAGGGGGAAATACTTTCCACATTTTGAAAATGATTTCCCCCCCATATAATTTTGGCCATATGTGTTAATAATTTAAATCTTCTCCGATTTGGGAGAAAATTAATTTTAATATAGTTATTTTATAAAATTTAAAATGGAGAATTAATGTTATATGGATACATTAATCGCATAGTTGATTTAATTTATTCAACTAAGGAAACTATATTGTTATTTGATATATTCAATTAAATACAGACGTTAAGTTAAATTTTAAATTGAAAAAAAAAAAAGAATCTATAATTGAAAATTATTAATTATTTTTTACAGATTTTTAGCCTATGAGGCCAATGTTGGCCAGATTATTTATATCATCAAATTTGAAGGTTTAGGGGAAATTAAAATTGACTATAGCATAAAATCAAATTTATTTGCCAAATGGCATTGTGGAATTTGAACCCTTATCGGTTAGATTTAAATAATGAAATTGTGTGCGCTTGATTAATTAAATTTTTAATTTAAGATATCCTCATCATCATTCAACTAGCCCGACATAATTTTTAATGCATTTGAGATATCTGAATATTCCTCGACTTAATTAGCGGCAACTTAATTAAGATAATTAAATTAACTAGCTAAATTGTGACAACCCTCTTGGGATTAATTAATCTCCAATAAGTAATGTCACTTATTTGAGTTGGTTAATTAATCCAACTTTAGAAAACAATTCTATTTACATCCTAGTTAAGACAAGACTTATTTGATTCCACTTGAAATGTAGTTTGTTTTGAGAGTTTAGGTGTTTAAAAAAAAATGTTCCATTTTTAGCCCAAAAGTTTGGGCACGACAGATTCTAACTCACAAATATAAATAACAATGTTTACAACAGTTTAGGCTTGCAACCAAGGAGCACCAAAACTTGAAGGACTTGCATAACTAAGGCACACTATATTAGGCAAGATACAAAAAGGACTTGTACAATTGAAGAGAACTTGTTCGTGACAAGATACAAACGTATGTTGAGCGACTCACTATCAATCAATAACGAATAAAATAGCAGAATTGTAATTGAGAAGGATTCTCCTAATCATGAAATTGTCCTTGAATAATAATCAACTGACCAATATCATGGAAAACATATCTATTGATCTCCACTATCATAGCATGTTGTCTTGTAGAATATATTATCTTCAAATCTCTTCTCAAACTGGCTTTCACATTACCACAAACTCAAATCTACTTAAAAATCACACAATTCACTTCTCATCTCTACTCAATTCATCTATTCGCACATCAAATATATGAGATACAACATTGAAATCCCAATCAAGGGTCGGACAAAAATGAATAAGCAAATTACACAAAATAAGCCACCCAAACCTAAAATACTTAAATTAATCCACTCTAAGAGAAGGATGGAACCAAAACATATCATAATACAACATCCCATGAATGATCTGACAATCCAAACATACAAACACATATTCTAAAGGATGTTACAAAGCATAACGTGTAGATACGATCAACTAGTCAGCCACATAACTACTTCCAATGCAAAATAATCCATGTGGATCTCCACAAACCAAAGTGAGACCCAAATAAACATCTCAACACATCTTAAAACACATATCTAAACCAAAAGAATGGGATCCACTAAACCACAATGCAATTAACAACATATCTTAAGGGAACTGAAAGCATTCCAAACCACCCTAAATACTAGATGATACAACCAATACCAAAACGAGTATCTGGACCAACATCTATCCAAATAACCAAGATCTGACAAAGCATATCTAGACCAAAATCCATCTGGATAACTAGGTTGTACATCAATGACAAGCATACAATCTCATGCTAATAACAATCTCCCCCTTTGTCATTGATGGTAACACCAATAAACAACAATACCAATGAAAAAACTAATAAACTCACGACAACTCTCTCCCATATTCTCACAACAACTCTCTCCAATAATCTCATGACAACTCTCTCCCCTTTTGACAACAATGACAAAGGGTACTAAAATACAAACACAAACATACTAACCACTCACACCATTGCTCCCCCTAAGGGAAGCATCAACATCAATCTAGGTAACAACTAACAAGGATAAGTGTTAAGTCTCCCCCTAGAAATATGCACCACTAAAAATGTATCTAGTTATAAAAAGGAGGGGCAATTACCCCTAACTTTTACCTAAGATACTCAAAAGTATCCTTTGCTAATTCCTTTGTAAAAATATCTGCTATTTTCTCTAATGTAGAAATGTATCCATTTTGGCTTTTTTTTCTACAACCTTGTACCTTAAGAAATGATAACGAATTGAAACATGTTTAGTTCTTGAATGCATAACTAGATTCTTTGAAATGTTTATAGCACTGGTATTATCACACATAACAGGAATAGCTTCATCATATACTACTCTGATATTTTTAAGAGTCCACTTCATCGACAAAACTTGAGTGCAACAAGATGTTATAACCATATATTTAGCTTCAAAAGTTGATAATGATACGGATTCCTTTTTCTTACTCATCCATGAAACCAATTTGTCTTCCAAAAAGAATACTCCACCACATGTACTCTTCTTGTCATTAATACTTCTATCCCAATCATCATATGTATATGCCTTCAACCAATAGCTAAAGGGGTAGTAATAGGTTTACAATTCTCCATATCGAACTTCTTCAACATCTCTTTAATATACTTAGCTTGACAAATAAAAATTCCATCATCCAGCCATGTAACTTGAAGTCCAAGAAAAAATGACATTTCTCCAAACATAGGCATCTCAAATTCTTTTTTCATCTCTTCTACAAATTCTTTGCACAATCCATCACTTCCTCCAAAGATAATATCATCAACATAAATAACAAAAATCAACAAATTAATGCCTTCAACCTTAAAATAAAGATTGTTGTCTGCAGTACCTTTCCTGAAATTATATTATAGCAAATATTTTTCCAATCTTTCATGTCATGCTCTAGGTGCTTGTTTAAGTTCATACAATGCCTTCTTTAACTTGAAAACCATGTCTAGATTATCCAATAGTCTAAATCCATTTGGTTTTTCAATGTATACTTCTTCTAATTCTCCACTCAAAAATGTTGACTTAACATTCATTTGATATACTCTAAAGTTCTTGGAGGGAAAAAATGCAAGAAACATTCTAATAGCTTCCATCCTAGCAACATGGGAAAAATTTTCTTCAAAATCAATGTCTTCTACCTGAGAGTAGCCTTTAAATACTAATCTTGCCTTGTTTCTTGTAACTTTTCCTTGTTCATTTAGTTTGTTCCAGAACACCCACTTCATTCCTATCACATTCTTATCCATCGGTCTAGGTACCAACTCCCAAGTCTAATTCTTCTATACCTGATTCAGTTCTTCTTCCATAGATTTAACCCAAATTTCTTCTTTACTTACTTCTTCATATGATTTAGGTTCAATGGGTGAAAGAAAACAATAATTGTTTTGTACATTTACCTATGTAACACTTCTTCTTGTCGGTAATTTATTTTTGTCTCTAATTATATGATCTTTTGAATGATTCCTCTACACGTATTTTGGGGTCTTAAATATTTGTTTGACTTCTTCTTTGTCCTCTTCTTCAACTTCATCTAGTTTTTCTTCATTGCTTTCTTCTAGAGTTGTTTTTCCTTCTACAACAATAGGTATGATCTCAAATTCAATCTCTTGAACAAGTTCTGGGGTAGTATAATCCCATGCCTTGCATTTGTACTCTCCACTATCTTGTTCAATTATTATAATACCAATAAGCCTTGTTGTTTGTAGCACATCCCAAGAATATTTCTTCATTAGCTCTAGTATAAAACTTTTTGAGATCATTCCCATCTCTTTTTATATGACACTTACTCCTAAAGATTCTGAAATATTTCACAATAGGTGGTCTTCCATACCACAACTCATTAGGTGTCTTTGTATGATTTATCCTTATCTAAAACCTATTAAGAATATAAACAATAGTATGTATAGATTCTTTCCAATAAATATTATCCAATTTAACATATTTCATCATAGTTCTAACCATATCAATAAGACTTCTATTCATTATTCTACCACACCATTTTGCTGAGGAGCTCTTAGAGTAGAAAGATGTCTCCTAATGCTATATTTCTCACAAAAATTTTCAAATTCATTTGAATTAAATTCTCCACCTCTAAGATCTCAAACATTTGCTTCTAGCATCAACTTTATTCTCTACCATTGACTTGAAAACTTTAAATATTTCAAAATCTTCATATTTTTCACTCTAAATTGTAACCCATGTCATTCTAGAATAACCATCAATGAGTAACATAGAATACCTTTCACCATTGAGTCTGCATGTCCTTGTAGGACCACATAAGTCTGTGTAAATTATCTCCAATAGATGTGATGTAGAATCCTCCTTGTTCATCAAACTTATTCTTTTTTGCTTTCCTAACTAACATTCCCTCCACATAGTGTCAATAGGCTTGATAATCCCTGGTAAGTCTCTTATTGCTTTATAGTTATTGATCTTTATCATGTTATAAAATTTAACAAGTCCCATCCTCTTATGTCATAACCAACATTCATTACTATGACTTAGATAACCTTTGTTTTCACTTCTATCCCTTATGTAGTAAACATTTCCACTTGTCCTAATTCCTTCTACTACTAACTTTTTGGTTCTACATTTTCTAATCATACATCCAATTTCTATAAACACAACTTCACAACCTCTATTGCACATCTAACTAACACTTAATAGAATATGTCGCAATCCTTCTGTATAATAAACACTATCAATTTTATGCTTACCATCAATTGAGATGCTTCATATTTCACATATCAGTGCAAATTCCTCTCGTACAAATTTTGCAAATCCACTATCATACTTCTTCAGAGTAATAAATATATCTATCTCTGGTCATGTGATTGGAGCATCCAAAATCAATGGTCCATGTTCTAGGTTCAACTTTATCATATAGTGTATTCTTCTCTTTGGTCTTCCAGTTCTTTCCTGACACTTCTCAACTATAGCTAGAAATAAGGATTCTTCAATTGATTCTTCAACATCTTCTTCTTTAGATGAATGTGTCTCCATAGAACATAAACTCCTTTTTCCTTTATTTCTATCATCCATTCTTCTCTTAAAGTCATGTATTCTATATTTACTTTTCTTTTCATCATCCTTAGACTTTTTATAATCTGTTTTATATATACATTTAAAAGCATAATCACCAATTCTTCCACAATTAAAATATTTCAAGGGCAACTTACCTTTATACTTTCCAATTCCTCAAATTATTCTTCTTACAAAGTTTGCTTCAATCTTATCCAAATTCTCACTTGTTTTTGGTTCATCTCCTGATATCCTTGACACATTGAATGCAGTTTAACTTTGATAGGACTTTATATCTTCCATCTTTGTAATGTCATAGGCAGATAATGTACCAATAAGATGATCAATTATGGAGTTGTTCAAATCATGACATTCTTCAATTTCATACTTCTTTGGCTTGCATGGTTTTGTCAATGTAAACAAGATCTTCCTGATAACATCACTTTTTTCAAGCACTCCTACAAGAACTTGAATATCCTCTACTGTATCATTTACTCTATTTATGTAACTTTCAATGCTTCCATCATCAGTCATTCTAAAACCTTCAAATTTTTGCTTTAGGTTCAAGAGTCTTGCTTGTTGAGTCTTAAGATTACCTTCATATGCATAACACAACTTGTTCCAGATTATCTTATCTTCTTTCATTCTTTTAACTTTGCCAAATACTTCATCACTAAGACAACTGATAAGAATTGTTCTAGCTTTTGCATTTGTCCCATGAGTCTTGACCTCATCCAAAGTTGATGGTCCATTTGGAGGTCATTGATAACTAGTTTGGATAATCTCCCGAATTCCATTTTGCAATGATTTCAAATAAGATTCTTGTCTTTCCTTCCAATAATTAAAGTTTGTTCCATCAAACATCAAAGCCTTAACGTGAAATTCCTACACCATTTCTATATCTACCTCAACCAGTTAAGCTTTCCAAAGAGGAACCTTGCTCTGATACCAATTGTTAAACATTTAGTAGGACTGAGAGGGGGGTGAATCAATCCAAAACCTGAAAAAATAATTATTAATCATCTTATTTAATACTAGTACTTTAATCATCACCACATCAAGCAAAAACACATAAACACATGAACACCAGATTTACGTTGAAAAATCTCATAGGGAAAAACAATGGTGGGAATCTAATGAATAATAATATTTACATTATTTTAGACTTGCAACCAAGGAGCACCAACACTTGAAGGACTTGCAAAAATAAGGCACACTACCTAAGTCAAGATACAAGAAGGACTTGTACAACTGGAGAGCACTTCTTCAAGACAAGATACAAACTTCTACCGATGACTCAATGTCAATCAACAATGAATGAAATAGCTGAACTAAAATTGATAAGGATCCTCGAAATCATGAAATTATCCTTGAACAATAATCAAGAAACTAATAACATGGAAAACATCACTGATGATCTCCACTATCACAGCACATTGCCTTGTAGAATATATCAGCTTCAAAAGTCTTCTCAGATTGACTTTCCATCACCAAAAACTCAAATCTACTTGCAAATCATTTGCATACACTTCTCATAAAATTCACTTATCATTCCTACTCAATTCATCCATCCACACATCTTATATATGAGATACACATTGAAATCCCAATTAAGGGTCGACGAAAACAAAATAAGCAATATTACACAAAATAAGCCACCTAGACCTAAAATAAATAGATTGGTCCACTCTAGGAGAAAAGAGGGAACCAAAATATATCATAATACATCATCACATGCTAACACATATTCTAAAGGATATTACAAAAGTATAACATGGAGATATAATCAACCAGTCGGCCACATAACCACTTCTAATATTGAATACTCCATGTGAATCTCCACAAAACAAAGTTATACACAAATAAACATCTCAACACATCTTGCAACACATATCTGGACCAAAATAACATGATCCACTAAACCACAATTCAATTAACAACATATTTAGAGGGCACAAAAAGTATTATGGACCACCCTGAATACAGGATGACACAACCAAAGCCAAAAGAGTATCTGAACCAACATCCATCCAAATAACCAAGATCTAGAAAAGCATATCCATACCAATATCTATCTAGATAACCAGGTTTGACATCAACGATAACCATACAATCTCATTCTAACAACAATCTCCAACAAAATACACTCAACAAAATTTTGACAATGTCATTAAGCCAAAACTAATGTCAAGAACTTGATAATGGACTATTAAGAAACATGATAAAGTGGGAAGTGAGTTAAATATCATCAACATAAATTTTATGTGTTAATATTGTCACCTTTACTCTCATTCAATTTGTGTGGCTCAAAGAACATAAACATTTTAATTACCACAAAAATGGTCATGACACTAAAAAATGCATGAAAATTTTAAAAACTAGATCAAATACCTAATTCTTCAAGGAGATAATATCTAATGCAACAATATCCAATGATGTAGGGAAATCCTAAATCATCCAAAAATATTGCTATTCTAAATAAAAATAAACACAAACTACTATAGGTCTCCATTTACCTAGGAAAGTGTCCAAGGGACCATGGGGGGTTAAAATTATTTAATATGTGTGGCATGTTTAAAGGAAAATGTGTAATTGGTAAAAATATTAGGGTTTTCACAATTAGATATATGAAAAAACTAATATTTACTTAGGTACCAATACATTAAAAGGGGGTAAACCCGATAGATCTAGCCACAAATCAACAAGGATAGGGCTGAGAATTCTATTGGATTATTTGTTTTGAATTGATTACCCTCTTTTAAGTTGGATTGTGGAAATGTTGAAATTAGGATAAATGTGCTAGAATTAAAGTAATTTTATGTGAACAATGAATTATGATTGTTAGATCAAGCGACAAACTTGGATCTGAGGAATGTAAGTGTATTCGAATATGTTCCTAGAAGGAGCTCCTGAAATGTCAGAACCGATATGCCCATCACACTAGTCCTCTGTACTTTTTCTTGTCCAAAAGAGAATTTGTTCATCTTTGTAAATAAATCTAATCCTAAAGGTCACAACTTTGTACCTGATTCCTACACATAGAAAGAAGGAGAAATAGGTTGGGAATAGGGGTTTTCCTAAGTCAAACCTCAGCTTAGGAATTAACCTTGAATGAAATATTGCAAATACTGAAATAAACAATGGAAAGATATACCTCCGATCTGCAATGACTAATAATAATAATTTTCTTCTTGAATGTAATCATATATGTTTTAGGAAATGGCATGAACATGACAGAACACTAATCACACACACATGATTGCATATGAATGATATAATTTTGCTCCACAATGGTTAAATGAAAGGTATGAATCCTTAAAGACCTGTGAAAATACTTGATGATGAATGCCTCAATGATTGAATGCTAGATTGATCTCTTGGAGTCTTAGAATGCTTTCTAGGATGAAATTAGGTAGATCAAATGCCTCAATGTATGAGATCCTAGGTCAATTTACTAATTAGGCTGACCTCCAACGGTCATAGAGAGCCACCAATTTCATTTCCTACTGGAGAGATACGTCGCATCCCTATTTTGAAATTTGGGCCCCATTGAGGGGGACCAAGGCGCTAGCACCTTGGTCTTCCTTAATCAAGGAGCAAAATTAAGGCCCAGAGAGGAGGACACCCCTCCAAAGAATCATTTGGTCGGTTCATATGGCATAAAAACTAGAGTTAAGGCACTGAACAGACCTAGATAGGAGATGAGGGAGATATGCGCTAAAGTAGGGGCACAAACATGAGGTGTAAATTGGCTCGGTGAAAATTTATGATGCTACAAAATGTAATATTTATGAGTGGGCACATATTTTTATTATTTTTTAATGTAAAATTAAGAAAATCCCACATTTGCATGGATTTGGGGAAGGGGAAGAGTCAAACTTCCACATTTTTTGGCTACATAGGGAATGAAATAAGTCACCTCTTTAAGCACCTACTTTGGAAAATTGAAGAGACACCACCTTAGATACCCTCCTGGGGAAGTTGAAGAGTCATCTATTTGCTATGTATTATTTTTCTTGATAACCGTGGGTTGTTTATCAAGAGGGGGCCCAAGGTTTCCAAGAGGCACATGAGAACTATAAATTGAGGCTTGAGCTAGTTTTTTCATCATTCAAGGTTGAGTCCTCCTTTACAAAGCTTGAGAAGTAAATCTTGTAGCTCTAGATTGCAGAGTTGTAAAACTTAAGTGGCTAATATATTGGAATTGATGAATTTATATTGCATTTTATTGAGAAATAGAGGGAAAGTTGTTTCTTGCAAATTTGTTTTATTCTATTTGTTATGTTATGTGTTAATGTTGGGTGGAGTGACCATTCATCAAGTGTAATTGATCATATGTTTGGGTGTATAAGGGGAGTACCCTACATCAATGACAATATTAATAATTCAAATTTTAAGATGATGAAAAATTATATTATTGTTTTGACTTCTTGAAGGTAGAGGACTCATTATGATATTTTTTAATTGCTAAAATAGTTTTTAATGTGCTTAAAATTACTTATGTAAGAAAGTTAGTATTCAAGCATAATGTGAAACCTTGTAAACCTTGAATAAAACTATAAATCCTAGAGATAAAATTATTAAAAGAATTGTAGGTATAAAGGTTGAGAAGTTCAACCTGTATAATATACAAAGGATCCATGGCATTGTTTTAAATGGGGTTGCAGTAAAATAATTTATGGATAAAATAGGGGTTAGCTAACAAAAAAATCCTTATGACCTCTTTGTGAAAGATTGGTTAAGTGCTACTTGATACGATAAAAAAATATTATGATAATCAAGAGCCACTTGACTTGAATGCATCAATATTACATCTTAATCAAGTAAAACATGGTCCAATGAAAGGTCTCATCATTATATAGGTGGAACTTGGTTAATTTAGGGTTTCTAAATTGCTCAAGTAGTGCTTGACAAGTATGAAAATGATTTGATTAGGTAACACTTGTTGGATGTTGAATTCTAGACATAGTGCGTAAATTAGCTAAACCTATGGACTCAAGGACATATTTAACTTCATACGTCAAGGTCAAATCTAACTCAATCCATAGATAATTATTTAAGATATTAGAGAAATGTGATAAAGTGATTTATTTTATTTGAACATTTATTAATATATCTAGAGTTCATTAGAGATGAAGTCGATCTATAAGCCATAATATGTGTTTTTATTCATAATTTAAACCCCATTAAAATAAGTACGGGCATAATTTTGGATGAATTGTAAGAAAATAGAATGAAGGCATAAATAGTAATAAATAAAGGTTGATATCACTTATCCATATGAATAATAATGAGTGTCAATTGCTTTCGATATACCAAGAAAGAAACTAGGGATATACCAAGCTCAATTAAATATTTTAGGTTTTAAAATAGGTATTTAGGGTTTCAAAAATATGTGTTTAAGGTTTTAATTAAATATTTTAGGGCTTAAAAATTAAACATTTTAGGGTTTGAAGTTTAAATTAACTATTTAGGGTTAGAATTGAAGATTTAAGAGTTTCAAAAAACTATTCAAGGTTTCAGAATAAATGTTTAGGATCTCAAAATAGTTGTCTAAGGTTTCAATTAACATTTTACCTAATTAAAATATGTATAAAATTTCATTATATTTGATTAATTTAAAAATCAATTGTCAAATTATTGAAAAATACATGTGAAATAGTTAAATTTTCAAGCGATTGAGTCTGATAGAACTTTGTTCAAAGTGACACGGTAGTTTGACTGGAAATGATTGGCTAAAGACATATGATTCACCACTTTGGATGTTAAAGTGAGTCCCATTGAAGTTTATCCATGATTCAATGTTGATCTCATTGTGCGAACTGCATTGCTAGACAACAAAATGGAAATGATAGTGAAAAGTCATTTCACTTTCTTTACTTTTTTATCAATAAAATAAGACCTTTTTTTTACTTCAAAGAAAGGTACTAGTTTATTATTACAAGGAATATTTGAATAAAGGTTACCTTTATATGAAGGTTTCCCTTCATTCAAAGAAGAACTTTGAATGAAGGTGTTTGAAACTTTTGAGCAACCAACACCTTAAAAAATGCAATGTCCCATAAGTCAAAGTCACTATTGTGGGTTCACCCCATTAGTTAAAGTATTTTAGCATCACTTTTCATACATGTAGAATTTATAACCCTACCTCATCTCTCCCTGCTCATTTTTTTTAAAAAGTGTATTGACTTGTAATTATACGTGCATGATGAAGCTACTCATCACATATTTTTTCTATGTTTTGTAGGTTCTTATGGAGCACTCAAACCATGGAGAGGAAAACCTCAATATTGAAAGATAGGTCCATTAGTTTACATGGAACTCATATTATTTTATGCCTAAGTAGTTATTTTTCATGTAAGGATGAGAATGTTTACATACTTTAAAATATACTCTCATTTTAGGGTTCCTCAAATCGGTGGTAAAACATAATTTTGAAATTTGGATGTCCATGTAAATTATCATTTTGTTATGAACCCATTTAGTTTAGATTATTCCCTAATCCTTATCTACTAACATTTTCATCCATGTGCACCTATCTTCATAGACATGATTTTATTAATGTTGGGAAAGACACCTAAACCTTGTTCCTAATGTTAAGATTATAAAAGGTGTAATTTTTTTAATATAAATTGGAAAAATTCAACCTATCTTATAGCATTGGTTTTTGGCAAAAATAAGCATTACAAGTTAGCTAAAACTTCTTTAGAGGTTTCTAATGTGGATTTTTTTATTAATTTAAATATGAAAAAATGGGTCACATTGACCCAGTGAATTAAAAGTTATGCGCTCCAGAAGTTTGCATAAGAAATATAAAAATTTGTTGAATACATAAAATAGTTATAAAGGGAAGTTGCACCTATTTACCAACTTATATCGCATGTTATGACACATCATAAAGAATCTTTTATTGGGGAATAATTTGGGTACCACTTTTTAGGTGGTTTAGTTCATGGGTTTCTAATTGTCATTTGATGGTTTTAGATTTTGTAGCTCTTATAAATTAGGTGCTTGATAGGGATATTAAGGATAGAGTTTTATAGATATTGTCAAGTTGTAAGAATTCCTCTACATATTTGGTTGGTGATTCTCTTGTGAAGGCTTTCTTTGTACAAGTATTTTGTAACTATGGTTTACTAAATAATACAATGACATACTTTGTAGAGTGGGGTCTTATCCTATAAGGTTTTTCCCTACATGCACCTCATGATATGTATTATTGATTTTATATTTAAATATGTTTATTCTTTAAATAATTATTAAAAATTTAAATTTTTTGCAACACTCTCCTCAATGAAGCATTTTTGCATATATTATTTATGTAGACATCTTAAATTAATTAAATTAATATTTATTTAATTTAATCCCTTCCACAAAATTAATTTAATTAATTGTGTTAGTCTTTGTTCCTCTTAAAATTAATTAGATCTTAATTAATTTTATCATTGCAACCTTATAATCAAATTATCAAAATTGATTATTCCCCTTTTCTTCTAAAATCATGTGATTCCTACAAATCACTTCTTCTAAATCCTCACTTAGCCTAATTAATGCTTCTTATCATTATCCTCCAATTTTTAATTCCCTAACTCATTCTCTCTCCTCATGTCGTGCATCCTCCTAACTTTCCCACTTTCATTCTAATCTCTCATTAGCCCATCTAATCACCTCTCTTAATCATTTACGCAATCCTAATCCCCATGATTAGGAGCAAGTCAACTCTTTTCCATAAATTACTTTCCAATCTCACTTCCCAACCTTAAATTCCAGCCACATTTATTTATCCAATGAATTTTGAATTCCTTGAATCTCTCATGCCCTCTCTTCCCAAGGAATTTTCAATTCCTTTTCTCTTTTATTTTTCCCACACAATCTATCATTTGAGAATTTTTTAATTCACTTGTCCTCTCCCAAGGAATTTTAAATTCCTTTTTATTCTCCCAATTTACTTGGGGATCTCTTCCCCATATACCTTGAGGTGTGTGGGGACAATAAATGCCTTTATGGCAAATCTCTTGAATCCCACACCTTGTCCTCTCAATCCTCTCTTCCACTTTCTTTCAATCCTATCCCTTCATTCTAAATCAATCTTGGCCCTCCATTTTGGCCTCTCTAATCTATAAATTGGAGTCTCCTCCCTTCATTTCACAAGAAATCTTAGTGCAACTTCATGCTATCAAATTAGACTTAACACTCTCTTCATAGCATCCTTATCATGCCCAATTCATTCCCCACTTAGCTAGTCAATCCATCCATCTCACATCTAATTATTTGTTGTTGTTATAGTGGAGAGTAATCCACATCCAATAAAGGATCCAATAAAATCAAATGAGGAAGGGGTACATTCTTCACTTCATTGAAGGCTCAATCCAAGGGAGTAAGAAGAGGTATAAAGGTTTCATTTGCATATTTATGCTTTCTTTGCAATTCTTGATTATTGTATGCATTTGAATCCTATAACCCCCTTTTTCTTGTCTCTATTTTGGCATGCTCATTGGCACCCACTTCATGGGTCAATGTAATCTTTTGTTTTTGTTTGAGTGCCTTTTAGTTTGTATGTCAAAATTCTGAGCGAAAAAAGGGCTTTTCTGGGTAGTTTCGGGGCTTATGCGCCTGTGTTAAGGAAAATTGTACCTGTGAAAGACTCTTTTGCACCTATTTGGGCTAGGTTTGTGCCTTTTTAGGTGATATATGCACCTGTGTAGCCTAGACTTTCGCGTGTGCAGTGTTCTGGGGCAATTTGCCATAGTTGACTTAATGTGCAAAATTACTCACTTATTGATGCTTGTAGGGCTAAAATGGGATTTTTACTAATAAATCAAGTTAAAATGAACTTATATAGTCCTAATTAGGCTTTTTTAATGAATAAAAACTATTTATCATTTCTTTTTTATGCAAATGGCTTAAAAAGAACAAAAATTATCAATTTGGGGCTTTAAAATGAACACCAAATCTTCCAATTCCACTTCAATTCAATTGCAATAAATCTAATTAGGACTTATCAAGGTTTAATTAACTCACATAGAATTAATTAGGATGTCAATGAACAAAAATTTCTAACATTAGGGTTATTAGGTTTTCTAAGAGTATTTTTTTGCATTTCATCTTGAAGGGCTTAGAACTTCTGCAATTCTTAGATTAGGGTTCACAATCATGTTCTTACATATGGATACATCATATTGTATGTTAAATTTAATCAATAAATTTCAATCATAGCCACTTTTGAGCTCAAATGGGACTTATTTCTCAAAATTAGGGTTTATATGCTCATATTAGCCTTCACTTGTGCAGAATTGGCCTCTAGTTGACTAAATCTCACTATTTTGCACAGGCACTGCAATCTTGTGCATGTGTTTGATTTTTTTTCACTTTTCTTTCTCTTAATTGTGCATGTGTTTCTCTATTCAATGCCTATTAAATTTGGTCTTGTTCCTATGTCATCTCTGTTATGCGCTTGTGGGTCTCTATTATGCGCCTGTGTAGAGGCATAATCTTAGGTATAATCTTGAAATTCAATCAATTTTTATGTTAATTTTAGTTCATTATCAGAGAATATATCTTTCATGTTATTGATGATATGTGTATAAAATTGGTGCTCATTGGGAAAAGACATGCATCAAAACTACTAACACTTTTTGCAACATGTTTGTCAAAGGCATTGGTTTTTCCCACTAGTTTAGTTTGTTTCTTTTTGCATCTTAGATTAGAAAACACTTATATGTGGGACTCAAAAAACATTTGTATTCCATGATTGGTGTGATTGTACATTTTGTAGGGTGGCCCCACCATCACACTTATTATCCTCTCCCCTCGCCTTTGCAGAACTTGGGTGAAGAGAAAGGTGATTGAGAACGCACGTCTTTTTCTTTTAATAGTTAAGGGGTATCTTTGATTGGGGATTTCATCACCCCACAAGGGTACTTCAAATTGGGACACGTCAAGAATATCGTCTCTCCCGACATGATCTAGAGTGATGTCTTTTGAGTCACTATACAAAAAAACTTGGTCAAACTGTTGGAGTGTTGAGTGAATTCAGCGTATGTGGAGGCCTTTTCTGCACTTATAAGATCAATTAGAGCCTTAAGTGGCTTTCTTAGAGAAATCATTATTAGAGTGGACCCATCAAAAAAATTACTAAGAACCTTGTTGTAGTGGCTCAAATCCCACATTTGATGGTGTAGATCGTATCCCGAAGTAACCTCTCATGTACCAACTCAAGATTAGACAGGAATTCCTTGGTTAAAATATCTTCAGATATTTGGGGTAAGAGAATCTAGTATGCCCAAGAAGTGAGTACCGTGGAGGGGAGCTAGTGCTACTAGAATCTCCATCTTTCCACTCTTTTGAGGTATCGCTATGTGCAAAAGGCCCCATTGAATGGTTTCCACTTTCCTGCCTAGGTTGTATGTTTGATGCATGTCTTCAATTGTACAAACTAGTGATTTTGTTCTTTCACTCATGCACCATAAAACAAAGTCCCTCAAGCACCCCAAAAAGCCTATTTACCACCAAGTCAAGAAGAAGAATCCTATCTACAAACAACTTTAAGTGTCGCAAGTTCTTGTATATCAATCGCAAACTCTTGTTGAAACAATCTTGCATCGTTTCCACGATTACCTACTGTTACCAAATTTTGCACATGCCAAATTTTGTGCCCTAATGAAGCCTTGCATTCATTTGTTTTGAAAAGATAAAATCATGAACCAGGAAGAAATTTATTATTTTTGTCTAATTTGTTTGCTTCATGTGCAGATACAGGAAAGTAAGACAACATGAGGGTTAAAATGTGGCTCCCATGAGGGTTGAGCTCAGCATGTTGTAGATCACAGAGATATTATGCTCCATTGCAGATGAAATGGTGTGGTTGTTAAAACCTTCAGACAAATTCATTTGGAAAGTTTATCACCAAATCCCCTACATGGCTGATGTAAGGCCAAAAGAAAACTCAGCGCAAATGCAATCGGCCTGTGTAAAGTTTTTACTTGGTCGCCAAAGAGGGTTTTAAAAGGCTAGAGAACTTCCAAGCATTTTTAGTCACCAAGCAAGATGAACATTTATCCCACATTGGTCATGGGGAGGAGCATTTTTGTATTTAAAACTAAAGTCACACATAACTATAGTGTCAAAGCTTACGTGCTTTTGACAAGAAGTGTCTCGTTGCCCAGTGGACCCCACATGCGCGTGCATCTCAAGGCATCTTAATTTTGTGATCGGCTGGCAGGAAGAGGTTAAAGGTCGAGCAAGTTAGAAAGATTGGATGCAGATCATGTTGATCCAATGGTTGTCTCTATGTCATGATGGTTAGATGCTCGCTGGATATCATCACGACTTGGCGACTGATGATGTGGCAGAGCAGAGGGTATAAGACCAAGGACACATGGCAGACAAGTTGCGGTCCAGTGGCTAGTGACATGGCATGGATGGATGACATCAAGCAGACCTTGGCCGCGATGAGTCTTGAAAAGGTTTCACTGAAGGCTCAGTTCCATCGACATAGGGTATATCAAAGAAACTAGAAGCAATCCCGTCAAAATAAAGATATCGATGAAACTAAAGGTTCGATGAGACTGGTAAACGGCTCGCTGAGGGAGTAGTTTGGCCAAAAGAATGATATATGATAGAGAAAGACACGTGGTAGGCCTCACAAACACGTGGTGCCCAGGTGGATCTCTGAAACCAGTCAGGGGGTGACACATGTTAACACGCATCACAAGAGAGAAGATCAATCGGGGTTAAAGGTCGAGCAGGTGCTAAAGATCAATGGTGATGCAAGAGATCTGATAGTGGTCATTATTCTGCTATAGAAAGAAGCTCGCCAGTTATCATAGTGACATGGCGACAAAGCACATGCGAAAAAGGTGAGAAGCTAAGGTGCTAAAGATCGAGCAGTTTTAGGACAGATCAATGGTCATCACTAGACCGCATGATGAAGATGCTCGATAGTTATCTCGTGTGACTTGATGACTGATGACGTGGTCATCCAGGTGAGCTAAGAACAAATGAGGATGCACCACAGGATAGAGAGTAGATGAAGAACCAAGGCAAACCAAGTCCAGTGGTAGGTTCAAGTGGCGGGACAAGGTGGACCCGTGAGCGAACAAGTGGTTGATGCGTGGCAACACCATGGTATAAGAAAGACCCACTTAGAGAGTTTAACTAGCAAGCAAGTCAGAAAGATCAACAGTGATCAAGAAGGATTCGATGGTCATCGCTATGGCACAAGGAAAAGTTGCATGCCCAGTTATCACTGTGACTTAGCGACAAGGTCGGTCCAGGTCTAGTTGCGGTTTAGATGGAATCAAGTAGTGGGGCCCGCTAAGGAAGCAATTCAGAGGAAGAAGTAAAGAACATAGATTAAGGTTGATCGGATGGAAGAGATTCATTCTAGCGGTGAGTCCAGGCTGTGCTAAGATGGTAGGGCAGGAACCTCAGAATTAGCCAGGAAGTGACACATGGTGGGCCCGATAGAAAGGGAGAGTAGATCATAGTTGATCGATGGCAATTAGAGAAGATCTAATGTTAGTCGCTAAGTCATGGTGGGAAATTGCTCGCTAGGATTTCCATCGCAACCCAGCGATTGAGGATGGAACTATCATCGACTATTGGTATAACATATTTGGGTGCCACCCGATAATCTAATAGGAAGCATTCAAATGAAAATTTCATCGGCCATCAGAATAAGTGTTTCAATGATAACCTAATGACCCGATGAAGAAAATCAATGCTAGTTATAGTCAGAAGCCGAAAGTGGTCGCAGGCAAGGTAGCGCTAGGGATCCATGCAAAATAAGAAGTCATCCAGTTAATATAGGTGATTATTAAGCTCAGAGAAAGTTTGCATGAGTCTTTCTCATGATCTTGAAGTAATAAGGATTGCTTTTGAGTGCCATATGGTCAACTTTTAGCTGACTAAGAGTTTGAACTGAATTGCATGAGTTCTTTTTGCATGTTTTGAAGCCTTTTTTGGTGGCTTTTTATTTCTATGAGAGGATCAATTTTCAAAGGAGATATTTTCATTGGGAGTTCATCTTCAGTCATTCAGGAGTTATCTTTCCTCTACCTTTTGGAAGGTTTTTATTTAAAGTGGAAATTTTTTTATCTTTCTTGACTAGTTCTTGATGATTCTCTTGCTGGTTTTAGCAGAGAATACATTCTTGTAGCTCATATGCAGTTTTATGACAGAATTTTGAATAAAAATTACTAGCTTATGCCTTATGTCTTTACAGTTCATTTTCTTCTTCTTGATTGAGACTTAGTTTATTGTGTTATTGTCTAGATAACCTTTAAATTTTTTGTCTCATTTGTAAGTCATGGGTTGTGCATTGTGATAAATTGGCTCATTTTGTTGATTGTGAAAGTTTTCTTTCCTTTCAATTTCTGAAATTTAAATCCTTTGCATTAAATATTTATGTGTTATGAAATAGAAGTCTATTTGTGTAGATTGGTGTTTTTAGGATTGTATCTTTGTCATTTTGAGATATCTTATTGATGCTTCACCTTGGTTTAGCATTTGCAAGTCATTCTATTTTCACTCTTAGTTTCCCTATCCTTTTTCTCAGTAAAGATTTAGAGTTATTCATAGGGAACCAGCCCTTCATCTGGAGGTTAATTCTCACTATAGGCAACCCACAAGCCTAAGAATTATCCCATGTGTCACCAAGTTGCTTGAGCTTTCAGCTTGTGCATTACAGGTGCAATTTGTGTGACAACACCTACATGGTCACAACAATGAGTTTTATGAGGAACCTTTGAGATCAATTGCTTTTCATCAAAGATAAATATTATCCCAATCAATCAATAAGAGTGGTCACATCTCATTGTCCAACTTGCCTTCTCCACAAATCACCTATCGAGTAATGAGTCCATCTAAGGCAACCTCGTTTCTCTTTCTTAAATTTATCCTTTCTTCCATAATCATTGTCATCTTCTCTTCCATAATTAAACTCATAATCTCTAAGGACTTAGCACATCAATCAATCAATTCTCAATCTTAATCAATCATAAATCAACCAATCAATCTCATCCTAAGGTTGATAGTTGGCAAAAATTTGATTTAGACCTTTATCTTCAAGCAATAATCAATTAGCTTTTGTGTTTGGTAAAGAATCTCCCCCAAGTACCTTTTCTTAATCATTTGGGTTGATGAAAATCATAATCCTTTTCCCCTATTTTTCATAGGAACATAAGTCTATCCTAAGTAGAAGAAGGCTCGATCAATTGTACCTAAATCCAAAGGTCTAAATTTTCCTAGCTCGATTGTCACCTTGCTTTGTGGTTAACATCATCAATCCCCATCTAAGTCCTAATCAAAATCAATCTTTTCCTAATCCAAACAAAATCCAATCCAATCAAATCAAACCCAATCCAATCCAAGAAAATCAAATTGAATCCAATCAATCCAAATCAAATCCAAATTTGCTAAGTCATAGTCCTCTTATTTATCTAACATCATCTCATCACTTCTCAATCAAGTCCATTCATCCAATTTCAACATATCACCCCATTCTTGTCATTTTAAGGTTACCCTTGCATGATTTTGATTTGCAATCACAAAAGAAAAATATGGTCTCATGTAACCCATATTCTAACATCATGGGTTGGTTTGAAGAAATGGTTATGGAATTTCAAGGATCACCCTATCAACCGTGCCCATCTAGCTCATTCATGCCTCAATGCCATCCAACTTCCACCTATTCATGTCTCCTACCCCAACCCACTTACCAAGTTAATCCTAATTCATCTCACATTCATTATCCTTCCCCTACCTTTGACAAGGGAAATCCATCTTATCCCCCATCCATGTCTTCATATTATCCCTCATCCACATACCCCTTCAATCCAATATGTATACCTCCATCTTTCCCCCCCCCATCCACATCCCAATCCCCTTATTTTTACAATACCTACATCATATCTACTCACCATCCAAATCATTTACACCATAGTTCTATTAGAAGTAGCAAGGAAGGAAGACTGAGAGGGGGGGTGAATTAGTCTTCATTGGAATATAAATCTTTTAGCACAAAAATAGATCTAACAAACTGCAGAAATAAACATATAAGAAATTTATCAACACAACACCAAGATTTTTGACGTGGAAAACCCGGTTAAGGCAAAAACCACATGGGAACCTACCCATAGTAAGATGATACTCTATAGTAGTATGTGAAAATGTTACAATGGGGCAATGGGGAATGAACATTGCAGTAGTATGTGAAAATGTTACAGCGGGGAATGCACATGCATTTAGGCACACTGCCTTAAGCTCATTGCTCAAAGGATATTTACCCAGAAGGATACAACTCTCAGGGAAGTCTCACTGACTTTTAATATAATTCAGACAACAATCCAAAAGGAATGAATTACAATAATAGCATTACAAATGCCTAATGACAATTCTGGTTAAGCACAGATGTCTATCCAACAATACCAATCTCATCTCAAACTCAACACTAAAGAATAAATCACTTGTTCACACACAAACCTCTCTCTAATAATGTAGACACAACATCGACACCCAAATTACATGATTATATCACCTATATATACAATTCATCAACATTGATAACAAGGTCAGATAAAACCTAACCCTCAACTCATAATTACAAAATTACAACATACAATACAAGGATCGACCACTGGACAAATATAATGATTTACATAGCATAACATTTCCCTAAATCAAATTCCCAAATGATCAACTCCACCGAAAATCTCGCCAAGATCAACCACAACATGCTACACCACCAAAAATACCACATAACATAAAAATCATCACCAGTTGACAGAAACCACAAAAAATTCGCACAACGATCAATGCAAATTGCCAAAACAAATAGGAAATGACTAGGAAACACCAGAAAGCACGTTAGAATCATCTAGAATAGCTGCACCAACATCACTTTTCAAATCTTCATCGGTCAATGTCTGAAAGCTCAAGAAAACAACCAATCAACAACTGTCACAAACAAAGATAACTTGCAGAGCACCAAATCATGAACCATATTAAATGAAGATACACAATACCATCCCAAATAATATCCCAAATTCTCAGCACAAGATCTGATCACATCAGAATATATCGAAGGAAATACTAGACTCTGCAAAACAGTGATCAGCAAAACCAAACTACAAAAACGGATTAGAAAATCTTCCCAAATACACTAGATCAAATCACAAGAATATGTTAACATCAATTACAACAACATATCCTAGCAAAAGCGATGAAAAACCATATCAAACAACAATCAAACATCCAACTTTCATCTTTACAAGCTTCGGCAACATCTTTAGGTTCAACTTTAGAAATCAAACATACTTCTTCAGTGGCTAACCTTCTTCTAGTCATCACACCTTTATTCCTATCACCAATAATCTGATTTTCAAAATGATTTAATCTTACATACCTTGGAGTCTTTTGTTTGTTCTGATTCTCAAGTTCCTATACTTCTTCACTGATAGCAACAACATTCGAATTAACAGTCTCTATCAGATCATTCTGCTTAGAATCTTCAGGTTGAATAAGGGGCTAAAAAAATATGTTGACCATCATCATAACCGCATGCTTTGATCTCCTTCCCAAGGTTCTCATCCACCTTCAAATTTGCCCTCGTGTGGATTTTCTCTTAGTTGAATGTCCCAAGAAAATATCTTCATCACTTCTAGCATCAAACTTTCCTATATCCTCATCTCTTGATATAGCATTTGCTACCAAATACTCTAAAATCTCTCACAGTAGGAACATGACAAAAAAAAATCTCATAAAAGGTCTTACCGGTATCACCTTTTATGTGAACTTTGTTGAGTGTGTAAATGGCAGTGCTAATGGCTTCTCTTTGGAAGATCTTTGAAACATTCCCTTCAATCAGCATAGTCCTTGCAGCATCCAAAATAGTTATGTTCTTCCTCTCAACAACTCCATTTTGTTGTGGGGTTCTAGGAGAAAATAATTGTCTTCTAATTCCATGCATCTCACATAATGAATTGAACTCACCGGAATAGAATTCTCCACCTCTATCAAATCTCAGACACATCAATGTCAATCCAGACGCAATCTCCACCTCAGCTTTGAATATCTTGAATTTGTCAAATGCTTCTAATTTCTCCTTCAAAAAGACAACCCACGTCATCCTAGAATAATCATCAATTAGAAGCATAAAATATCTATCACCCTACACACTTCTAACATTTTTAGGTCCACATAGGTTAGTATGCACAAAATCTATCAATCCATCAGATGTATACTATTTTCTCTTTAAAGAAATTCTTGTTTGCTTACCCAACTGACATTCCTTACATACCGGATTAGCAGGCTTAACAATCTTAGGCAGATCTCTATCAGCTTGTGTATAATAGATCTTAATCATTGAATCAAATTTTACATGACACATTTTCCTATGCCACAACCAACTCTCATCTATCTTAGCAATCAAACAACTTCACTAACATTCAAATGAAAAATGTTACCTTTAGTCTTAGTCCCAAATGCAATCTCTATACCAGAGGGATTTAAGATCTTGCATTTACCATCCTTGAATTGTATATCATAACCCTTATCAACCATCTATCCAACACCCAAAATATTATGCTTCAAACCCTTAACATACAGTACATCATCAATGTTATTCTTACCATCAAAAGAAATAGAACCTCTCACATGGATTACACAGGCTTTGTCATCTCCAAATCTAACTATTCCACCATCATATCTTTCCATGCTCACAAATTTGATTTTATCACCAGTCATATGATATGAACAACTACTATCAATCACCCATTCATCCTTCTCTTCTACCTTAGCATCCAAAACTTTATCCTCAACAGAACAGCTAGTGGAGTCAAGAGGTACAGATCTATCTTCTTTAATGGCAATAAACACAACTTCATATCCTTTTGATTCGTCATTTGTAACACCTTTATTTGTATCATAATAATAGTTCTTCTAGTTCCTAAACTTTCGGTTAGACTTATAAGGCTTATCATGCTTCTCATGATTCTCATATCTATCATTCCTATCATGCTTATCAAACTTATCATGTCTATCATACTTAGCCATTCTCTTTGGGCATCTAGAAGCAAAATGTCCTATCTTGTTACAATAGAAACATTTCAAAGGCAACTTTCCATCATACTTACCTACACCTTTAGGAACTCTCTGGGCAATAAGTGCCTCAAGCTCATCAAGATCTCTTTCTTGTGCTTACCAGATATAGATTTAGATTCTCTAAATATTGTCTCGAACTTTCCATGCGATTCTCTAAATTCACTAAGCTCAAAAGCAACAAGCTTTCCAATTGTAATGTTGCAAAAAATGAGCGAATGAGAGATCTAGGGCAAAGATTTTCTTCCCTTTGAGGAGAGAGGAAAGTTTCACTTTGGATTTCCCTTCAAACACTTTTCACGCATTACATTAGAAGAGGGGGGGAAATGTGTTGGCAATTGACACTCATTTTATTGGATTCATATGTTGTCATTGATGACAACATGTTTGGGCTTCATTCTTTGGTTTGATACTTCATCAGTAGACACTTCACCGGTACCGACATGTATCTTCACCGGTAGGAAGGATTCTATGGGTATCGGAATTGAAGGTCGACATGACTTACAAATAGGATATCGGTATAGGAAGCCAACATCATTGAGAGATCCGGCAATCGACAATTCATTTTGATATTTATGTGTATATGTAATAAGCCAACATGCATAATCATTTTGTAATTATCTATGTAAGTTTAAATAGTCATGAAGGATTGTAAGGGTATATAGGTGAGTTGATTAGATCATTTTGTGATATGATTGTGATTATAGATATGATGGTAATGATTGTAATTGAGGATGTTGTGTGATTAGATCAGTAATGCGAAGGTTATTCTAGTAAGGGTATAGGGTTTTCAGAACCGGAACAGTCAGAGCTTGAACCGGAACTCAATTAGGCATAGAAAATGCATTAAATGAGTTCAATCTTATGTTTTATTATTCAAAGTGATTGTACTTAGTGAGACTCCTTTGTGTTGAGCAGTGTGCTCTAGGTTGTAATCTTTCCTGCATGTGCAGGCCCCCATATTATGTAATATCTTTTCATATGGCTAGTGGATTGATATTGTGGGTCACAAATCCCACCATGTTTTTTCCTCATTGAGATTACACATATATATTCTCTATGTTATGGTGTTAATGTGTGTGATTGGCTCACTGATTGCTTTACTTCTTTCAATTATATATGTATCGGTTTACCAGTTGGTGAATGCATGTTATAATAAGGTTAAAATTGAATTTACCGATAGAACACTGATTCACCCCCCCCCTCTCTCAGTGTTCTTGAATTCCAACAATTGGTATCAGAGCCTTGTGCCTCGGAGGAAGTCTAACAGCTTGAGGGAGATCCTAAATCCAGAATCCATGGATATGATTATGGAGAAGCAACTTGAGGTAGCACTTGAAGATTATGATGTTGAAAGGATGAAGAACCTAAAGTTACAAGATAAATTGAATTCTGTCAAGGAATTCATTCTTATCCTACAGGAGAGGCTATCATTTGTTCAAGCTAGGAGGAAGAAACTTCTGCAAAATCAGGATAATGAAGAAAAAGATGCCCTTAATGAAAAATATCAGAAACTGAGTCAAGAGAATATGGTCATGAGGAATGAAATGCAAGCCCTAACTATGAGGATGTCAAAGTATATTGAAGACCAAAAGATGAATGAAGAAAACCTTGGGAGATCTCTGAAAGATAGAGCTAAAGAATGCATCTGGTTGGCTCATGAAAATGATATGTTGAGAACAAAATTAGTGCAATCCCAAAGAAATGAACAAGAACTTGAAAGACAAATGATAATTCTAAGAGATGATCTGGCTATTACAAATGAGTACAAGGACAAATTCAAGGTTAGTTCAACACAACTTGATGAATTATTGAAAAGCCAAAGACAGAATGGAGATTCCAGTGGACTTGGATTTGAACAAGGTCAAAGCTTCGGTACTGCAAATGAAGATCAAAACTAGAAGACACCAGTAAGGCATCTTAATACTTAAAAATTTAATGGTAGATCCTTTGTTTATAATAAATTTGGTCACATGGCTAGGCAATGTAGAAATAGAATAAATGAAAACTATAATTCTACTCTTGGTCAATGTTCTAAATGCAATAAGTATGGTCATAAGATAGAAGATTGCAGAATGAATGTTAAAAGTCATGCATGTGGAAAATTTGGACATATGGCTAATCAGTGCAGGTCAAGCAATTATACCTGTTATAAAAAAGCAATTCAAAAGGACAATGTTACATGTTATGCATGCAACAAGATTGGACACACAGCTAAGTTCTGGAGAAGCAAAAATCCACTGGTTAGCAATGATGGGTCAAACAATAAAGGGAAAGAAAAGATCAATGAAATCTGGCAAGATCATATCAAGAAATGGGTCAGAAAGTCAGATGATCAATCAGCAAATGGGAATGCTCTGGTTACTCAACCGGCAAAGGAGGTTGCACCTGCACCGACAGGAAGCTCATCCGATAATTGAGCCAGATGCCTTCGGGGTAGGCAAAATTCATGAAAATATTTCATAAGCCCAGGGAAGAGGATCTAGAAGATGTTCCAGACATTGGAAAAGGTTTTTCTGGTACAGAGATGTTCGACCAAGATCTAGTATGTTCCACTAGAAGCCATTCATATCAATGACGGATTAGGGTTTCTTGAAGGTTAAAAGGTTGAATCCACTTTACTTTTTATCACCTTACATTTAGAGCAATTAAGAGCAATATAGAGCAAGTCTAAGGCGATTCAGTGCGATCAGATATCTTCTTCAATGATTCCACCAACGATCGAAAGAGTTCTTTAGGGTTTCACCGGTAACTATTTCTTAGGTACTTATCAAAATCATCTTTCATCATGGAAGAGGGATCATCCTCTGCATATACTTTCATTGCAAATCCTACTATTGTCAAGGTTAAGGACCCTCACAGACCAATTTTCAAGCAATGCATGCATATTGCCACCTTGGATGATTCAGTTGGTGCATTTTCCCGTGTTCTGGAAGGAGTTGTCTATGTGGAAGATTTCAGATTATACATTCACTACCAAATTGAGGATCTAGGTACCAGTGACATCAAGAACATGTATATGAGTGAGTTGATGGGAGACTCCAGAAAGATCAAGTCCTAGTATAAGCACATTGAGGATCTAGGGTTTACTAGCATTCTTGATATCCCTAAACTTGAAGATGAGATCATCAAATATGTGTTGAGTAGAGTTCATGGAGAGTTCATTTCATTGGATAGACCTTATAAGATCACAAAGGAGGCCATTAGGGCTATCACTAGTTTTTCATAGATTGGTCAGCATCCGCAGAAAAAGATTTCAAATGATCAAGTTAACAAACTCACTGGTGCAACTTCGGACTAGCGATCGATAGGGTTAGCACCATCATTGATAGAGACATCACATTTGGCAGCATGATCATTGGGTATAAGGTAACTCAATCCAATTGTCTCAATTCTATTTCTAGCTCCTACATATATGTTGCACATAAAATTATAAGGGAAAATGAGAAGATAGATCTATATGGATGGATGTTAGATGAGTTGTTGATTAACCTTGGGAAGATCAAAGAAGAGACTAAGGGGATATTCTAGTATGGGAATCTTATTGTCTACTTGATGCTATTTTTTCTTAATAAAACTCCTAGTTTTGGGAAGAGACAATGGGCATTTGATATCCCGGTAGGCAGACAATTGAAATAATCTATTGCTAGTTTGGGTAGTCAATGAGATGGGGTTATTTCAAGGCATTTCAGAAAGAAATGAAATCTAGAGAGAGGGTTCCTAAACAAATTATTAAGAAATACTCAATTGAGATCTTCTTTATGGTCAAAAAGGATGAAACCTTAATGGAAGCAGTTAAACCCTAGAAGATATGGATAGAGGAGATGGGATATGAGGTTGATGTTGAAATTCTAGATGCTTATGCCAAAATGTTGATTGATGCTCCTATTGATGAGACTCAAAAATTCCTTTGGTATTACAAAACAAAAGAAGCAAGAGGTTCAAACTGAATTCAATTGAAAGAAGAGGGAGAAACACTAAGGTAAGGCAAGCAAATTTGTTGAACAAGTATCTCAGGACATCAAGGCCTTAATGAATTTTGTTCTGACAAAAGGAAGGAAGAGGAAAGAGCCTGAAATCTTCATTAAGCCTATTCCATCCGACTCTAGAAGTGAAGATGACACACCTTTAGCATTTAAGTAGGTATTGAGGAAGAAAGGTGAGGAATCTAAGGAGGAAGCAAGGAAGCAACCGGTAAGGAAGGTCACAATCAAGGTACTAGCCAGCAAACCTGAAAAGAAAAGATCTCCAAAGGAAACATCTCATACACCTTCTGCACCATCTGGTACTGGCAGAAGAAAGAAGATGGATGACACAAACCTTGATATTGTATCTAGTAATGTAGCTATAATCCCACCCAAGACTTGTGTAGAATTGATAGATGAAATCACTAAGGATGGAATTTTGAAAAATGTACAATTCTATTATGAGCACTTAGATGATGATGAGCAGAAAGAAATTGAAGAAGCAGTTTTGTTATACTTGGATATATTTAAGAAGGCTTTGTTATACATTGAGAAGCAAATAATGGCACAGCTATATGACAATCTAGATGCTAGAAGACTATTCACTATGGAGGAGGACAAGTGCATAAAAATTCAAGAATTATTAACTACTTGTGGATCAATTACTCCAAATGAGTTTGATATGACACTTGAAGTTGCAGATAGAAATTTTTTTTGCAGCAAGCATAGGATAGTTAGTCTTATGTTAGGTAGGGTTAATGAAATAATCAGTGAAACCCACAAGGCATGGGTTCAATTATTTATTGACAACCCTAGTTTATGTTGGCATTGTGTTGTCATTAATGTCAACAGGTATAGGATGGATACTAGTACAAGAGATGTATGTGAAGCGATGTCACTGATCCAAACCGGATGTGATGTCTTTGATATCACCCTATGTTGCAAGTCACTGGTAAGGGAAAGAATGTCATTCAGTACAATAACTATTGGAGTCACTGGTACACAAGTTAGTGTTTGACTTGTGTGGAAGATATGGAAAAGAGACCGGTATGATATAACAACCGATAAATGATGATATTTATGAGTGGGAAAGATGTTGGGTTGTTGATTGTGATGAAGAGGCGGAATGTTATCATGAATCACATCAACACCGAATGAGAAGGATGTACAGGTCACCGGTACACTGTGTAGATGTCAAACAACAAGACTCCCACTGGATAAAGATTTAGTCACCATTTCAAGAGATGACTAATAGTGAATGTGCCCCAACTGGATTACATGTGTTTGTTTGAAGATATGTTTCTCAAACAGGGAAGCCACATTAGTGCATTGTAGGATGCAGATGACAAGGATCCACTCCCATAGGTAAGTGGAGCTTATCTCCTATTATGCATGGAATGAATCATAATCCACTGAGATAAGAGAGAAGAGTCAAAGGCAGGTGTTTGAAGGCTCACACCTAATCCACCAGTGAATCACAAAGATGCCTCAAGTGCATGAAATCAGGGATATGCACTGGACCGACAAAGAAGGCATGATGATTTGTCAGGACAGTTGAAGAGTGATGGGTTTGTCACCATGACAACCAGTTGAGATATTGTATGGGCTGATGATGAAGAAGGCAAGGTTGAGCAGCTGCAGATAGAGAGAGGGCAACCGGTATACAAATGCCTCAGATGGAAACAGTTGAAGGCTGATAACATGGTGTCATGAAGGGTGCCTACCGGTAAGTATGATAACTGGTAAGAGAGTAGAGAGGCTAAGTGATGTGCTCCTAGTCGATGAACATGAGCATGTGGTGAACTCGCAAGAGTGATGACCAACAAAGGTGTTCCACTGGCAAAGCAACAAAGTATAGACATGATGGTTAACTGGCAATGTGTGAGATACCAGCAGGGTTAAATAACCGGCAAAAGAACCCGATAATGGAGTTGGTTGGTGATCCAATCCATACCAACATAGATGATCTAGCAAAGGTGGATGCCGACATAGGGGCCATGTGGAGGTGAAGTGGCTTACATGCACAGGTCGGCTTGTTGAGTTGATAAAGTGTCAGGTGATGAGTAAAAGGTGACAAGTTGATATTTATGTTGACTGTGTGATTCATGGGATGTGCAGTAGAGGTTTGCGGCTCGAGGTCAAACAGACAACAGAGATCCAAAACAAAGTGGTTGAGCAAATTGAGGTAGGTGAAGGAGAATGCAAAACCATTATTGATGATCGACCAAGAGATCCATCAGTAGGTCAAATGCAGGTTGCTAAAAATAGGAGGCATGATCAGGAAGGCACAACAATGGTTGGATTGATTGATGAGTTACAGTTCATCAATCAAGGTGATCAGATCGGATGAGATCTGATTGGATTTTTTTTTACTTGAGGTCAATGAGGAAACCCTAACCGCCCAAAATTTGAATTAGCTTTTGGCGGGAAAACTAGTTTATAAATATGCAAGCCAAAATCGATGAAGGTTGGCGTTGAATGAGAGAGTGTTGCTGCATGTGAGAAGAAATTAGTCAAATTCTCAATGAGTATTAGAGGAGAGACTGAGTGTGAGAGAGAATCGGGTTGAAGGGTTCAATCGGCATCAGTGAGACATTCGACAGTTAGCCACTGAATCTGACAGAGGTGTAAACTAGTAGAGACCAAACCGGCAAAGAACAGTTGCAAAAGACTGCAGAGAAGGCAGGCATAGAACCGATAGAGTGTAGTACTGGTGGAGAGGAGTAGTATAGCTGAGAGAAGAGAGAACCGACAAAGAGAAGAACTGCAGAGAGGGAGAATAGGTTGAACCAGAAAGGGTGCAAAAGAGAGCGAGGTGCAATAGAGAGTGGGTTACAGCAGGTGATAAGGTTGCCGTAGAGAAAAGTTGAATAGAGAACTGACATAGATCTGTAGAGAGGAGAACTGGTGGAGAGACATACTTGAGAGTTACAAATTTCTTTTGTAACAAGAAGACAACTTTGGTATCAAAATATAATTTTGTAATCACTGAGTTGGAGCTCGGTGGAGTGGTTGGTACTCCTTGGGTTGGTGCCCTAAACATTGTAATCAAAGATTCATTATGAGGCTAGATTGGAGTAGTAGACTCTAGCAGTATTTCTCACTGAGGTTTTTCCCATCTTGGGTTTTCCTCATATATGATGGTGTTATGTGATGTCTCCTTCATGTGTGAGTACATTTGTGATTGTCTCTCACCTAACCGGTAAGTCTAATTTCTATTAGAACTAATAACCGGTATACACACATAGGATAGATAAAGGGAAAAGTTTGTAAAGAACTGATTCACCCTCCTCTCAGTGGCACATTGTGTCTAACAACTGGTATCAGAGCGTAGGTTCCTGGTTGATAAAATTTCTCGAGCTTGAGTAGATTCTAGCTTAAGGACACAATGGTCTGTTTAGTGCCAATCCCAGCTCTGGTATTTGATGGTTCAAACTATTCTATTTGGAGTTGTAAAATGGAAGTCTACTTATCCTCCCTAGGGTTTGATGTGTGGGTGTCAGTTGTAAATGGTTGCCCTAGTAAAGTAATTCCCCCCACCAATTTAGATGCAGAAAGAAGAAACTAGTGTAATGATGTAGCAATGAAGGCTATACTCTGTGGGTTATCAAATGATATCTCCTCACAGGTGGATAGATGCAAATTGGCAAAAAGCTTATGGGACAGATTGAAGAAGCTCTATGGAAATGAGCCTACTACTACAAAATTGGCTTGTGAAAATGGGATGAGAAATGCATCTCGTGTATATGCAGATGATGAAGCTAGATCTACTAGCAATTGCAACAATGATGAACAAGGAAACCACCTCTTCATGGCTCAAGAATCAGAAGATTAGAGGCACACATTTGAGAATGATCATGCAGATCACTACTACCAACAAGATGTGTTTTGCAGTGATAGTGAAGGTGAAGAAGAAGAGGAAGCAGAAGTTGATCTTGAAGGAGAACTTGTAAATGCACTTGAAGAACTTAGTAGAGTGAGAAATGAATAAAATTTATTCAATAATGTTGCAATTGTGGAGCAGAACCGGTTGATTAGATGCCTTGAAGAGTTTGAGAAATGTGTCTGAGAAATGAAGAATCAACAAGATGACACCAAGTGTGTCAGTGTAATGATCTAGCATATGAGCTAGAAGTATCAACAACTAGTTGGAGAAATGGAGATTCTCCAAAATGATCTTGAGAAATATCAAGATGAGCTCAAAGTAAGAATCCAGTTTGATGGTAGTAGTGATGCCTTGGACAAAATGTTGAAAAGTCAAAAGCATGCCAAAGATATCGAAGGATTAGGAAGTGGTGCCAGTGAATGCTCCACCAGCAAGAATGTCACCCACAATGACATTTTGTTTGTCTCCTCAAATGGAGAAAACAAGGGACAGACCTTCAAAGTTAGAGATACCCCCCAGAAGAAGGTAGATCTAACCACAACCGGTGAAAACATGTAGACAAGGATGAAGACTGGTGCTAGAAGAAGGAGAAATAGTGCAGAACCCAAAGGAAAAGGGAAGATGGGAGAAGACAACTTCACTGGAAGCAAGAACATGAGAAGACAGAAAAGAAGACCTTCTACTGGTAGATGACAAGGAAAGGCTACTACCCACAAGACAAAGCAAGTGTGGGAAAATAAGAGATCATACGGAAGAGCTGCAGAGTGTGGACATCCCAAGATCCATCCCTGAAGAAGCAGCAATGGAGATACTAAACCGGTAAGATCTCCCCATGCATGGAAAAGAAATTTTGTAAGTTATAAATCTTCCTTCTTCGATTATTTGTTTGCATGTAATGGTAATGGCCATAGGGTAGGAGAATGTAGGAAGGGATCTAGAAGGAATTATCTAGGATCTCATAGATATCATGCGTATGAGAAAAATGTATCAAGGAGTAGAAACATGCATGCTTCCTCTCCCGACTATGCAAAAAGTGTTTGTTATAATTGCAATGGATTTGGCCATAGAGAGTTTGAATATAGGAAGACGGACTTGCAGTCTTATGGAAGCCTGTATAGCAACTATGCTCAACATAGAAATGATTATAGAGTATATGGAAGTCCGAGACCTGCATGGAACCAAAGGAGAAATGTCCCTATGGGATCAAGAGGTCCACCGGTTTTGGTTTCTAGTCACAACAACATGACCAGAAGAAGATGGTCTAACCAATATGTTAGAAGGTTCCCTAATCATGAGGTTGGGATGGATGTTATGTGCTACTATAGCACTGCTTTCTGTTATGATGCAAAATCCAGAAATGGAAGGACACATCAACAAAAGAAGGTAAGACCTACTCCCAAAACTGAAAATGGGAAGAAGAATGAGATCGAGAAGGAATGGAGGAAGAAGCAAGAGGATGCATCCATGGATCGACACTATGCATTCAATGTACAGCTGATATCTCCCAAGGCTTAAAGGAGATGCAGGACCATAGGGGGACTAGTACACTGACCTTATCTTTCACCCCCTCAATGCAAGAGAACACTTGGAAGAACAAGTTGTTGTCGGTATGAAGGAAGGAAATGAGAAGATAAGTGTGTGTAGTGGTTGCCTTGGCTACACACCTGCAGATCATAGATGGATCACTACTACATGTGTCAATAATTTGCATATTTACAATTGGCATCAGATGCAATTTCCACAAGATGTCAAGAGTTTAGGAAGGTGCTCCGGTAGTGATGATGGACTAGTACAAGAAACCAGTATGTGAAGGATGTTACCAGTAAGGATGTTATAGGTACTTGCAGGTTATGTAAGACAATGAGCTTTGAGATCATTGCATTAGCCCCGGTAGCATGGAATGAGGAGGTTATGTCCCAAGTGGTATTGGAAAACACCTAAATGACATATGATGTCTTGGTTGCTGATTATGTATGCATGCATCCTTTGAGGGCTACCTAGTTTGATTTATTGCATGATGATGATATTGTATCACATTGTGTACATCCAGGATCATGTCATAGGTTGTGGTAGATATAATGGAGTTGAAAGATTGTCAGATGATAACACTTGCACAACTCAACTAGTATATGGTGAAGATTGGAGCTTTGTTTTTGGACCTGACAAGAAATAAGGACCTGAGATGTATGACTCAGGGGGAGTTGAAGTGCTCATGATGTTGAACTAGTATACTTGAACTTGTTAGGGTACTAACTGCCTAAGCTGCAGATGATGAAAATTGTTGTAGGAATACCCAAGAGAATTTCATGATTAAGGCTATCTACTTTCCCAATTGGTTATATTCATAGTACAATCACATTTAATTCTAAAGATAAATTGGGATTAGACGAGGGATGATACAGTTTGATGAGCAGGTGAGCAGTATTCACCGACACATCTTTCATCAATTGGTTGATTCAACAATTGGTACCAGACCAGTATACACAATTGGTGTCAGTCAATGGTTGAGCTCTCAATCTCAAATACTGTAATTTGAGAGGATGCAAAGTATGAAGGTTAAAGGAAGAGATGCATCCGATAAAGAAAAGGGGGAGAAATATTTATGCTAGTGCCCGGTGGACATAAGGAGTGAAACCCTAACAGTGCCCTTTGTCATTATTGTCAAAGGGGGAGAAAGATTTTGTAGTATGCTGGATAATACATGTGTTGACATCAATGCCAAAGGATGAGATTGTTGGCATTGTGTTGTCATTGTGTCAACAGGTATAGGATGGCTACCCGTACAAGAGATGTATGTGCAGCAATGTCACTGATGCAAACCAGATGTGATGTCTTTGATATCACCATGTGTTGTAGGTCATCAGTAAGGGAGAGAATGTCATTCAATATAATGACTATTGGAGTCGCCAGTACACAACTTAGTGTTTGACTTGTGTGGAAGATATGGATAGGAGACGGGTATGATATAACAATCGGTAAATGATTATATCTATGAGTTGGCAAGATGTTGGGATGTTGATTATGATGAAGATGCGGAATGTTATCATGAATCATATCAACATCGGAGGAGAAGGATGTATAGGTCACCGGTACACTATGTGGATGTCAAACAGTAGGACTCCCATCGGATAAAGATGTAGCCACCATTTCAAGAGATGACTGATAGTGAATGTGCCCCAAATAGATCACATGTGCCTATTTGAAGATATGCTCCTCAAATAGGGAAGCCACATTGGTGCATTGATGACAAGGATCCACTCCCACCGGTAAGTGGATCTTATCTCCTATTATGCATGGAATGCATCATAGTCCACTGAGATAAGATAGAAGAGTCGAAGGCATGTGTTTGAAGGCTCACACCTAATCCATCGGTGAATCACAAAGATGCCTCAAGTGCATGAAATCAGGGATATGCACTGGACCGATAGAGAAGGCATGATGAGTTGGCGGGATAATTGAAAAGTGATTGGTTTGTCACCATGACAAACCGGTTGAGATATGGTCTGGGTTGATGATGAAGAAGGCAAGGCTAAGAAGCTGCAAATAGAGAGAGAGAAACTGATATGCAGATGCCTTAGATGGAAATAGTTGAAGGCTAATGACATGGTGTCATTAAGCGTGCCTATCAGTAAGTTTGAGAATCGGTAAGAGAGAAGAGAGGCTAAGTGATGTGCTCCTAGATAATGAAGATGAGCATGTGGTGAACTGGGAAGAGTGATGATTGACAAAGGTGTTCCACCAGCAGAGCAACAAAGTGCAGACATGATGATTAACCGGCAATGTGTGAGATACTGGCAGGGTTAAAGAACTGGCAAAAGAACCCGGTAATGGAGTTGGTCGGTGACCCCATCCATACCGACATAGATGATCCAGGAAAGGTGGATGCTAACATAGGGGCCACATGGAGGTGAAGTGGCATGCATGTACAAGTCAGCTTGTTGAGTTGATAAAGTATCATGCAACGAATAGAAGGTGACAAGTGGACATTTATGTCGACTACGTGATTCGCGGGATGTGCAGTAGAGGTTTGTGGCTCGAGGTCAAATGGAAAATAGAGATCCAAAATAGACTAGTTGAGCAGATTAAGGTAGGTGAAGGAGAACGTAAAACCATTCTTGGTGATCAACCAAGAGATCCACCAACAGGTTAAATGCAGGTTGCTAAAAATAGAAGGCGTGATCAGGAAGGCACGACAATGGCAGGATTGATTGATGAGTTACAGTTCATCAATTCAGGTGATCAGATCAGATGAGATCTGATTGGATTTTTTTTGCCTTGATGTCGATTAGGAAATCCTAACCACATAAAATTTGAATTGGCTTTTGGCTGGAAAACAAGTTTATAAATAAGCAAGCTAAAATCAATGAAGGTTGCAGTTGAATGAGAGAGTGTTACCGCATGTGAGAAGAAATTAGTCAAGTGTTCAAAAAATATCAGAGGAGAGACTGAGTGTGAGAGAGAATCGGGTTGAAGGGTTCAACTAGCACTAGTGAGACAACCGGCAGTCAGCCACTGAATCTGACAGAGGTATAAACTAGTAGAGACCAAACCGACATAAAAGAGTTGCAGAAGACTGCAGAGAAGGTAGGCATAGAACCGACAGAGTATAGTACCAATGGAGAGCAGTAGTGTGGCTGAGAGAAGAGAGACCCGATAGAGAGAAGAACCAATAGAGAAGGAGAATAGGCTGAACTGGCAAGGGTGCAGCAGAGAGCGAGGTGTAGCTGAGAGTGGGTTACAACAGGTGATAAGGTTGTTGTAGAGAAAAGGTGAATAGAGAATCGGTAGAGATCTGTAGAGAGGAGAACCGATGGAGAGACATACTTGAGAGCTACAAAGTTCTTTTGTTATAAGAAGACAACTTTGGTATCAAAATATAATTCTGTAATCATTGAGTTGGAGCTCGGTGCAGGGGTTGGTGCTCCTTGGGTTGGTGCCCTAAATCAGGGATTGGTTCTCCTTGGGTTGGTGCCCTAAATTAGGGGTTGGTTCTCCTTGGGTTGGTGCCCTAAATCAGGGGTTGGTGCTCCTTGGCTTGGTGCCCTAAACATTGTAATCAGAGATTTATTATGAGGTTGGATTAGAGTATTAGACTCCAGCAGCATTTCTCGTCGAGGTTTTTCCCATCTTGGGTTTTCCTCGTATATGCTGGTGTTATATGATGTCTCCTTCATGTGTGAGTGCATTTGTGATTGTCTCCCATCTAACTCGTAAGTCTTCTTTCTGTTAGAACTGATAACCGGTATACAAACATAGGATAGATAAAGGGAATATATTGTAAACCATTGATTCACCCCCCTCTCAGTGTCACATTGTGTCTAACAGTTTCTACACTTCATCGAAAGATAAAATTGAGACTACTAACATCCTGGTTGATGGGAAAGGCAAAGGTGTAATGGGTGCCTTACCCAGAATTTTGAAAGATAATAAGGCATTGGATGTAGAGCCCTCAGTAGAATATAATGTATAGGGCAGTAAGAAGATACCGGCAAAAGTAGATATACTGTCAGATTCACAGAATGTATAGGTTACAAATGTTGAGGACAATAATCCTTCAGATCAAAATGTATAGGTCAAGGATATAGTTCATGTGGAACCAGAAGTAACTGATACTGCACCAAGTGGTGAAGCCACCGGTGCAAAATAGAAAGTTATTAAATTTAATCAAACATCAGAGGAGAAGAAAGAGGAATCTAAAAGGGAACTAGTAGCGAGCACATCCTTATTGTCAATTGACACCTCCCTGGTAGAGTAGAAGAGCATAACTGGGTTGAGTTATACTTAGCTCATGATGATGAAGGAAGGATCAGTGGACAAAATCCCAATTTGCACAGACTTGTCCCGGAGTGCCATTTTGACAAAGGAGCAAGCCCATCCGACAAGCTCAAAATAACTCCTAAGCACATTTCTAAGGATTTTTAATCAGTACAACAGATATCTAACCGACAAGCATTGGAGAGATTCACACAAGCTAAGAGAGCCACTTTTGATCAGATGATTGATTCAGAGAAGAAAGAGATTTCTAACAAACTGAAGTTAATTGATAATGCTATAAGGCAATGTACTAATATATACTGAGTATGTTGTAACACCAGATTACTTACTGCAGATATAGATAAAGGGATTAAGGATTCTCAGGATAAAATTATAGGTATAGTCAATTCTTTTGATGGTTCCAATTCTTTGACTACATCTATTGATGGACAGATTTTGGTATTAGAAGCTCAAATTTCAGCTCTTGAAAGGGATAAAGACAAAATCATAAGGAGAGCTAAAGGGCTTAGAGGATTGGTGATTCCCCGGTTGGACTCCTTAAGTGTACATAAGAAGGAATACATTGATATGGTTTGTAAGCCCACACTGATAGAGCTTAAGGAGAAAGAGTCCTATGCTCACATACTTAATGGACTTGTATCGATTTTCAACACATTCAAATCTGGTTGGGACACTTATTTAGAGCTTTTGGAGAAAGCCTATCTGGAAATTTTCAAGTATATTCAGCTCTGGTAAAGTGTTTTAGGACATGTTCTTTGTACAGTATTTCATTCTTCATCCTAGTTTTTGGTATTTCTTTTTGGCATTGATGTCAAAGGGGGAAGTATAGGTGAAAAATATATTCTTGACATCAGGAGATATGGAGTATTTTATACAGATCATGATCATAGATGGATATTCAACTTAGGGGGAGTAGTCTCAGGGTGAAACCGGCAGATGGAAACGATTATCATTTTTCACATGAGTGTTGCCATTAATTCGAAGGGGGCAATTGTTGTAAATTGACACTCATTTGATTGGTTTCATATGTTGCCATTGATGGCAACATGTTCTAGCTTCATTCTTTGGTTTGGTACTTCACCGACAAACACTTCACCGGCACCAGAAGGTATCTTCACCGGTAGGAAGGATTCTATGGGTACAGGCATTGAAGGTTGACATGACTTACAAACAGGGTACTGGTATAGGAAGCCGACGTCATTGAGAGATCCAGAAATCAATAATTCATTTTGATATTTATGTATATATGTAATATGCCGACATGTATAATCATTTTGTAATTATCTATGTAAGCCAACGTGAGTCATGAAGGATTGTAAGGGTATACAAGTCAGTTGATTAGATCATTTTGTGATATGATTGTGTTTATGGATATGATGGTAATGATTGTAATTGAGGATGTTATGTGATTAGATAAGTAATGCGAAGGTTATTTCGGTAAGGGTGTAGGGTTTTCAGAACTGGAATAGTCAGAGCTTAAACCGAAACTCAATCAGGCATAGCAGATGTATTAAATGAGTTTAGTCTTATGTTTTATTATTCAAAGTGACTATAGTCAGTGAGACTCCTTTGTGTCAAGCAATATGCTCTAGGTTGTAAGCCTTCCTACATGTGCAGGCCCCATATTATGTAATATCTTTTCATATGGCTAGTGGATTGATATTGTGGGTCACAAATCCCACTGTGGTTTTTCCTCATTGAGGTTTTCCACGTATAAATTCTCTATGTTATGGTGTTAATTTGTGTGATTGGTTCATTGATTTATTTACTTCTTTCAATTATATATGTACATGTTTATCGATTGGTGAATGCATGTTATAATAAGGTTAAAATTGAATTTACCGACAGAACACTAATTCACCCCCCTCTCAGTGTTCTTGGATTCCAACAAAATGCACTAGATTCAACCTCCAAAGAAAGATATTGAATTTTGAGTGATGGTAAGAATGGTAAGTCAATCCCCTCTTCTGGAATGAGATTTGAATTGATTGAATTGTGTACTTATGACCAAGTGAAAAAGCGACAAAGATTTGATTATAACTCGAGATAGAAGCATAGGATGAAGTTGTACACCTGGATCTGTCAATAATATGTCAAGATGAAGCTTCCTTGTGAATTTGAGAAAATGTTGCCCAAACTATGGCGTAATTGTACATGGTCCTTCAAAAAATCCGCAAAACAAAAAGGGTTTTTTCACTTCTGTAAATGGAGTCCAAATTTGAAAGTACAGCTGTGCACCTATAACCTACACATAGAAAAGAGAGGAAAAGGGGTTGGGATTGGGGGTTTGCCTTTAGGTCAAACCCCAGTTTTGGAATTAACCAAATGATGAAAGAAAGTACTTGCAAGTAAATGTAAATGAAAGACAGAAATGTAATTCACCTCAAGGGAGGTTGTAGATAGAATGTTGATAGAACTGCTTGTATGAAGTTGAATGTTGGAATGAATCTCCTCTTCAGTGGTTGAATCCTTGACTTGAATGCAACACCTAGTATTGAAAGGAGACTTGAGAATGCTCAATACTGGAAAGGAATCCTTGAATTCTTAAACTTATGCCCACCTTATTTCTTATCCAACTTTTCCACTTGTTGAACTTATGCAAATGAGAGGGCAAATGTGACTTATATACTTGTCAATGAGGGCTAATTGACTGTTTTTCCATCACAAGCTGACACTGGGGGAGTTCTCGGCTCAATGCACAACCAAAAAAGCATAATTGAAAAGGGTCCTGCCCCAAGATGGGGTAGGGACAGGGTTGTCACGCCCCTATCCTGCCCTTTTTTCCAGGACACGATACAGTTCGGGCATTGCCGAGGGTAAGAAAGATGCAATTTACAAGTGTTGAGCAAGTCTCTAGTCTCCGATCAAGCCTAGGGATTAGATTCTCATGCATGAGGACCCTAATGTGTTTGAAAATTGCAAGGGTCGCAATTTTATGATACTACATTTAGCCCTCACTTTATCGGGAGTATGAGCGTATGCCAATACTGTCAATAAAGTACAAGGAAACAAGATTGAAAGACTTCTACCAAATCAAGGAGACAAGATGCACCAAGCCCCTAGTGGACTTAGGATCTTACGACTTCAATTAACAAAGTAAAAGGGAAGATCGAGAAGGGAAAACCATGACTGCAAGTAGAAAGGTTCCCCTCACTATGAGTGACGAAAAAGATACCAAAATTATGAAGCAAAGCCAAGTTCACTAAATAATTCTAAGTATCAATATGAAAAAATATGAGCAGAGTGTATGCCCCCACATTAAAGTGATCGCGTGCGCCTTATCGGGAGCGATTGCTTTAAGGTAGGATACACCCATGAGAGAGAGAGAAGAGAGGGAGTATGTTATCACAAGGATTTAGCCCCCAAGTGAGTAATAAACCTAGGGATAATGAACACAAAACATGAGGCAGTTTCACTTTCCTCGGGGTCAGTATGTTTTATGATAACTCATGTATATCATATATGTATATGCATATAATAATCGTCATTCCCAAAAGAAATGACACTACCTTAGAAGAAAGGGAAGACAAGACTCTTTTAAGTCAACATGAAAGAGACCAAGAAAAGGTCTCAATGCTTTGCATCATCCCTGTTGGGACTCATTAAATTTGATTAATTTGAGAGGCCCATTTCAAAATTTTGCTTTGCATTTCCAAATGATCATAAATGAGTCAGTTTGAATGGCCTAGTTAGAGAGAGGGCAAAATGGAGCCAGTTGATCTTCGAAGGGTAAGGCTTGGGAAGCATGTCCTACACCTTTCATTTGGCCTATTCAGTGATGTGCAACTTTCAGATTTCAGTTTGGATCATTTTATCAGGTACCCATTTCGAAGGGTGAGCTGAAAGTGAATTTTAGGCACAAATGCATATTTTATTGAGTAGCCTACTTTGAGGGTTTATATCTTTTGCCCTCTTGATCATCATGGTGAATTTGAAAATGGATTCAATTATATGCATAAATGTGAGTCGTCATACAAACTTTCAAGTCTCTATCAATCCATTTGCTCGATTTTCAAAGCTTGGTCTGTTTGCAGTTGGTATGGGTTGACAAGTCCCTGTTTCGACAGCTAATCGGAGCCCTGCTTTGCATAAGTGTAAAAGTTGCCTCAGTGAATGTCATGTCAGAATGTTTTTTCCGAGCTATTACTGGTATAAATGACCAGCTATTTTTCAAATTTCAAGCCCCTGTCAATCCGTTTGATCGGTTTTCAAAAGGGTTTCTTGAGCCACCTTTTTCAGGGATTCGTACTTTCATTATCATATCAGTTAAAATTGCTATTTTCATGAGCCAACCATTTGCACCCAGTCAGTCTTTTGGTCGAACTGAGAATTCCAAGTTTTAATATGTACTTCAAGGTACCTATGTTTTAGTTTTGAGGGTCTACGGAGATCATTTGATATTTTTAAGAAAGGCATCATGAGTTGCCTGAACATTGACTTCATCAAGTCCGCAGTGCCGACAAAGCTAGTTGGTCATTTTTGACGATTAATATCTCTTCACTCGAGATTCTTCTTGAGAAACCGTTTGGTAGATTTGATGCTTGTATATCAGAGTACACACCTGTCAGATGGCGAGATCCAGAAAGGTGTTTTGACTAGTTTGAAAATTACGTCTTCACGATTAAATGCGAAAGTGTGGCGCAGGTGCCTGAAAGTTGCAAAACTTAGTTTGATGATCCGAAAATGGTGTCAATCGATTCCAGAGGTACGTTCAAGGTTTCTGAGGCATTTTGAAGGTTAGTTGCATGAAAACAAATTTTTTTTTAGTCGGACCCACTTTGGGGCCCGACTTGGCTCATGCTCGTGGATTGATTTTATTGGCGACTTGGTTTACTGAGAGGATTTCAGAATATTTAAATGGTTGTTCATTTGTAAATGAAGTGTCCAGGGTAGTCTTCAATATCTGTTGATCCATTCTTCTTTTATATACCACTTGCAGATGATGGATTAAATTGCCTCAGTATAGACAAGAATTTGGCAACTGTTGTTATGGTTCTACGATCCCTCATAGATAATCTTTTTCAGTACAAATGGTGTTTTAGTTCCGAACAACTTTCATATCTCCATCTATGGTATTTGGGAAAAGAGAGCTCGTGATAGATCCAATACAAATTGAAAAAGAGCTGCAAGAAATGAGAGTAAATAAGATTGATATAGAGGTATGGATGTGCCATCACTTACTCCCTAAAGATCTTAGCAATCATGTCTGAATGCAAATGGCTTTCAAACCAGAGGTGTTGATGAAGAGCAATAATTTCAAAGCTTTCCAAAAGACCTCAGGCATGACATCAAGCAGCATCTCTGTTTAGACTTAGTCAGGCGGGTACACTGGTTCAAGAATGTGGATGATCATTTTTTTTTGGATGCAATGTGTGAGCATTTTAAGACATGTCTTTTATACCAAAGATACATATATTGCAAGAGAAGGAGAACCTGTGGGTGAAATGCTTTTATTATGGCGATGCCAGAGAGAGCCATTCCTGTGTTATTGTAGCTGCGACTCTCATTTTATCCCCAAAACACATTAGTTTCTATGCATGTGAGCTTTCCTTTGCGTGGTTGAAAGAGATGTTGAAAGGCATATAACCTCAAGCAATTGCAATTTGGCATATTTATCGCCAGAGACTCCCATTCAGCGTGGCAAGCTAAGGAATAAATCTTTTAACCCAATGCAATGTGGTAGGTTTGAGCCTAAATTCCATAACATATGCCAAGTCCTCACTGCTGGAGAGGGCGTTGAAAACTGTAGAAACCTTCAGGTTGTTACTAGGGGCTGCGTGAAGGGCAATGTTCGGAAAAGGATTCAGAATTTTTGCAAGTATTCTCCTGCACAACACATGAAGGCATGAACTAACTAATATCCCCCTGTGTGGATGGTGCTGGAGAGGGAATGTTGAAGCCTCTAAAGTCAATGTAATCTCTTGCATGGTATGGTGGAGTACAAGACAATACCATCCTCCCACGTGGAACAGACAAGGCACACAATAGAAAATATTTTAGCAAACTCAAAACCTCTTCTCACATGCTAGCTGGTAAAAGCATTTAAAACCTCAAGCCACTGCAATGCTGCCCCTGCCCTACGTGGTAGTTTGGAGGGCAGCATTAAAGTTTTTAGAAACCTTGCAAACACCAAGCTCAAAGATGGGAGCCCTGCGTGGATGATGAAGAGGGCAGTGTTTAGTCTTCAATAAATTGCAAATAGCCAAGTAAACTTCCAGCATCTTTTTCCTTCTGCATGGCTTTGGTTAGAGATGCACATACTTCTGCAAATGGATATGGTAAGTAAGAAACCTCCAGCATCCCCCACATGAAAACCAGTAATGGCAGAGTGGCATGGCTGAATTTTATTCTAAAACTCTTGAGCATCATGCAATTTGTGAGGAATTCATGAGGTGTTTAGTGTAAAGCCCCTGTGTGGAGAATGGGGAAGGTCAAAATCAATGTAATCTACAGGTGTGGAGCCCAAATTTCCCTCACATGTTTTACAATGCAGAAAAGTTCTTAGACAAAATGGCTATATGCAGGTGTGAGCCAAAATCCCCGGCCATTTCTACAGTCTTCCTTTTGAGTGGCGTTGAAGTCTGCACATGAGGGTTTCAAAGACTTAAGCGAACACCATTGGCACCATTAAAAGCTTTCAAAATGTGTTACCAAGCTAAAATGCTTTATCCCACATTGCCTGGGCGTTGAGGTATTTTGACATTTAAAATTAAAGCTCTACTCATTAATATTGTCGAAAGCTTTGGGCTTTTGATGTATGGTGCTGATGGGCACCCAAATGGACCCCACAAGCATGGGCACACTTCTCGAGGTGACCAAGGAGGCCAAAAAGTGGTGACAAATGGACCCCACGCAAGCACGGATCCTGAGGCAGTCGAATTTTGCAGAGAAGGACCAGATTAACCAGCAAGCAAGTTGCAGGAGATCCAACGGCTATCATGACTTCGTGAAGGGGAGATGCTCGCACATTAAGCTCTATGAAATGGCGAAAAGCTCAAGCAGATCATGAAGAGTTAACGAGTGAGCAGGTTCAAGGTGATACAACAACTCGCGTGACTTCGTGACCCAAAGATGCTCACGCATTGACCTCTGTGTGGCGAAAGACAGGTGGTGGGTCCAGGTGGAAAGATAGCTTGTGGGTCTCGCTGACATGGCAGTGACGTGGTGCTGAGGTGGCAATGATGTGGCCGACAAGCAAGTAGAAGGGTGGCGTACAGTGGCAGTGACGAGGTTGTCCAGGTGGCCAATCAGTGAGGTGTCATCCCAGTGGATCCCATCAACCAATCGGAGGCTACCACGTGGTAGGACGTTAGGGCAAAAATTGGTAAAAATTAAAGTTAACTATATAATTGAAAACTATATAAAAAATTGAAAAATTTAAATGATTGTGCACACATGAAGAATTAATTCGCCCAGAGGTCCATTTTTGCCCGAAATGGCAAGTATTATATATTGTTGGAAAGCTCTCAAGATGAGGAATGCATTTATGGAGATAGTTTCAACAAAATTTGGATATTTTGAGAGCAATTTCCACGGGAAAGAGAGAGGAAATGAATTTCAGTTGGAAGAGAAGACACTTGGCAATTTCGGTTGCAGACCTAATCTTTTTCCCTCTCCTTCTTATTACAATCTTCTTCTCATTGTAAGGGTTCCAGAATTCTGTGAAAAAGGCTCCAGATTTCTTGGTTTCCAATTCTGGGTTTATTTTCAAGGTTGCAGAGTAATGTCTTATTTTAAGTAATGGAGTCTTATTTTCTTGCTATAGGTGTTATTTGTTGCAGGTTCTTGTGTATGTAAGGCATTCACAAATTTGCATAGAATTTGTCTCTGAAATGTACTTTCATTTTATTCAAATCTGATTCTTGAGGATCATGTTTGTCATGAGCAGTTGTGTCTGTGAGTGTAATGCTTGTTTAGAGGTAATCTTCAAGGAAGATTTTAAACTCTGCGAGAAAACATTAATGAAATGGGGTTCATGTTTCTGGATCTGATGTTTTATGTGGATAAGCTTAGTAATGCATTTATGTAGGGCATTAATGCAGGAATATTTCATGATGAAGATGGATTTGCAATGAGTGTTTTAATTTGTAGTCTGATGTATGACTCTGTTGCCCTTGGATAAGGCACTAGTCTTGCATATTTTGGGGTTTTCTCAGAGATTTAAAATCAAATCAGAATTTAATGTCTTTTCTTTCTGTTTTGTGGTAATGACCCACCTATCTCAAGCTCCAATGTAGTTGAGAGTCAATGTAAATGTAGCTAGTTTGCAGTGCTTTCCTTATTGTTGAGCTATGTTTGAGATTTCTTCTTTAATGGTGATGTTGTGCATGAGTTTAGATTGTATTTGAAGTGCATCATAGGTAAACCCGCCTAGGCCTTGGAGAGCCTGAAGAGAAGAAGGATTAAATATCCTTGTTAAGTTGGTCCAGTTAGTCCTCTGAAATCATAGTTGAGGTTGGATACCTTTCAAAATTTGGTTGTAGATTATACTGGTTGTTGATTTTGTTGTTCAACATAAAAAAGTGCCAACAGTCCCCAAATAGACATTAAGGGAACAATAGAAGAACAGGGATACACATAGAAGAATTATTACAAAACTGTAAGAAAGAAGAGGGAGAAGAGATCTATGGTGCTAATGTTACTATTCTAGCATGACATCCACCTCTTGATCTTTCTAATCACTGTTTAAGGAAGGAAAGCAACATTATAGAGGAGCGACATCAAGCATAGTAGATGGAGCTATCACAAGATCCAAACAAGGACTATGCTCATGTGGTAGGTCACTTTGTTCGATTCTAGGAGCTAGGATTAGGGCTTGTGAAAATTCGGTTGATAAATGCTTGTCCACATCAACATATTCATAATCACTATCAAAAGCATTAGGAGTTGTATTGCCATCATGAATAAAATTTTCACTCATTTTTTCATCAAGATTTAGAGAAAGAGGAGCACGAACACAAATAGGAGTAAAACCATCACATGTTTTGTGCAACTTATGATTTGGAGATGTAGGTTGAACATATTTCTTAGGAGAAAAGGGAATCATGTCAACTATTGGAGTCTTGGGAGATGAAATAGTTTGAGGGACAACTTCACGAGCTCGAGCATAGCATCTTCATCAGCATTCTCTTACACAACAATTTTGGCAGGTCTTAGTAGAAGATTGAGAAGGAGGAGGAACATTTGAAAAAGTAGGAATGTTTTTCTCTTTGATAGTTGAAGATTTAGGTTAAGGTCTTTTAGGTTGGACAAGAGGAGAAGCGGTCCTCTTCTCTCTATAAAAGGAAGGAGGTGGAACTATTCCATATAAAGGAAGAATTTTAGGTGTGTTGGTCTCAATTTCTGACTACTTTGCTTTCCCTTCATAGATTATGCCTATGTTTACATAATAAGAGAACAACAAGAATAGGAAACAAGACAACAATAAAGAGGTTTACAAGGAAAAAACCTCCTACACTTCAAGCTTTACAAAGCTTAGGCGGGTGAACCTAATTATGACTACTTTATCACAACCTAGCAGATGGTTTACAGAGAACCAGTGCAAATTTCTACAAACTCCTTCCATTTAGTGCAACCAAACATGAATGAAACATTTGTTTTGATTATATAGGACCATAAAGATGTCACAAACACTAGCAATTTAAACTAGTGCCTTATCCAGGCATCTAGAGTAATCAAAAACCAGACTGAAATTTGACAACAAAATTCATATACATACCACTATTTTGATCTATTAAATTGGTATATGCCTGACATACACAGACTTCCAATCTGCACTAGACCTAGTCATAAAATTCATGTGAATATACTAATATCAATGAAGATGAATTAAGTATATTTAATTTTCCTTCTTGAGAAAAAGACTTAAAACATTCCCATTAATTGCCTTGCAAATCATCTAATTAAACAATCCTTGATTATCTAATTAAAAATGAAAACCAGCATGCAAACATAAAGACAACACAGATCTAAGCTTGAAATATTTTTTATTGTATATTATTCCCTCATCAAAGATTACAGAGATATAAGAATGACTCGGAATGTCAAAACAAAGTCTGCATATATTTTGCCAGAGCTTCGCTACAAAATTTTTGTGCTCCACTCGAATTTTAAGAACCTGATACATGCATTAAAGGTTTTACTTAGGACTTGGGGAAAAATAAAGCGCTCCAACTTTAGTAAAAATAAAACCCGCCTAGGCTTATGACTTAAATGGCCCCTTTCAACGACATAAATACCCTTTTGGTTAAGTGGCAAAAAGGTAACGATTTAAAAGACCTTCCCCTTTGGACAAAAGACATAAAGTTTTTTTTATAATGATTTAAATTATTAAACCCAAAACCCTTAGAAGCCATTGACTTGCAGACTAGGAACATTGAAAATTTGCAAAAAAAATTCAAAAATATCAGGAAAATTACAACACCACCCAAATTATTGATAACAAGGTATATGGAGAAGACCAGGTCCATCATGAGGAGGAGGTACAGGTCTAACTTTAGGAGGAATATTGTTGTTCTTCTTAGGAGAAGGCATAGTCACATCCATAGGAGTATATTGAAGATTTTACTTAGGAGGGAGATTAGTTCTATCTATGAGGGGAAGAACTTCATCTTCAAGTATGATAGGAATGTCAAGTGTTGGGGATCTAGGTTGACTTGAGGATTAGATCATATCTTTCTTCCATTTTTTATAAGATTTAAAAATAGCATCTCTCCTTGATGGAAGAGATTAAAATTTATTAGGCCAAAAGAAATCAATAGGAATGCCAGGGCTTCTTTTGGATGGTCTAAATAAGCTATGGTTCATAGTTATGATTTTGCCATTGTGAGGAAATTTCAAACATTTATGGATTGGAGAAGCAATAGCCTTCATGGAAGATAGCCAAGGATAGCCCAACTTCACATGGAATTTCTCGGAAGAGGGTGATAACAAAGTCAACATCCATAGATTTAGTATGAACTTCAACAGGAAGGGTAATAGAGCCAAAGGTAGGACAAGAGAATCCATCAAATAAATTCACAACTATATTGGAGGCATCATATATTGGTTTATACAATCGTAAAGTAAAAAGACTCCTTGGTGATGATGTTAACCATGCAAGAGGGATCAACAAGAGAACCATGACAAGGTATATCCTTAACCTTCACAACTACATATAAAGGGCCATCGAGTGCTCTAATGGTCTCACTAGGGTCAAATGTAATACAAGAATCCTTAGGCGTATCTTTTTTTTCTACCATATTTACCAAGTTTGGAGCCATTGAAGTGAATTCCTAAGAGGAGAAAGAATTATACTCAGTCTCAATCACATTAAAGGTATGAGAAGGCAAAGGATTAGTAAAACTTTAAAGATTTTGATTAGGAGGAGCTACTAATTTATTTCCCTTATCATTCACACCTGCCACAGATATAGTATTGTTATCAATCAAATCTTGAATCTTACTTTTCAATGTGAAACATTTCTTAGTATCATGACCAGGCTGATGATGAAATTGACAAAGGGAATTGTTATCAAAATAAGGGGATGCAAGTATAGAAAGATCAACTTGTTTTATAGGAGGAAGTTTGATAACATTTCTTTGTAACAACTTGTTAGCACATATTTTTACAAAATATTTTTGTGCTATATATGGATGCTTTTGCTTATAATTCCATCATAGAAGCATTTATTGCTAGATTGTATATGCAGGTGACATGATTGCAGTGTTTTCATAAAAAGGCATCACTTGGGCAGATTCAAGGGAAGTATTGAGCGAAATGACATTCTGGCAATCCTCATTTTCACCATTAGTCTCATTGCAAGAATACTTTATGGAAGTTCAGCATAGAGAAGGGTTGTGAGCATGTGTAGAGAGGTAAATTTATGGGAGAAACCCTTCAGTATGATTATTAAAAGTTGCATCCATAAAGAGGGCTTTCTTTTGCAAATATTACAAAATTTTGCTTATCGGCATAATTCATCCCAATGATATCGCCTAAGGAGAAAGGAGTAGGTTCATCAAAATAACTCATGCTGACAGTGTTTCCTAAAGCAAGAGTGATAGAAAAAAGTGCAAATAAATGGAGATCCATCGGGGCAAGTTACGGCGATAAAGTCGGAGTCATCAGAGTAACATACACTATCGGCAAGAAGGAGAAAATGTTACCCCGATACCCAAGGGAGTTGTCGGCGAAACTCTTGTCGATAACTGATGAGGCGATCTATTCATAGCAATGACATTGGGTTATCGGGAGGTCCTAATTTATGTTACCCTGATACCTAATGGACCAATTAGAGAAGGTGACCTTATCAGAGAGACTTTCTCCGATAAAGCGGTGCCAAGCAAGAAAGGAAACAAGACTCATCGAGATAACATACATTGTCGGGGAGATGTGTTTTGGGTCATCCTCATACCCGATGAGGAAGATGAGCTCGGCACAAACAAAGTGACTTCATCGAGAAAGCCTATGATGATAGATTGAAGGAACCCGATAAGGAGAGTAAGGTGCAAAAGACTCATTGGGATAGCTTATGCTACTGGAGAAACATCTTTAGAGTTGTGCCGATGCCCGATGGGCAGAATGCCATAGAGGGCGGATCTATCGGGGAGACTATAAATATCGGAAGTAAGGGAAATACGCTACTCCGACGCCCGATGAATTAACTGGTGAAAGTTACGCCGATCAAAGAGAAAATTAGATGTCATGGGCTCATTGGATGAAGTGTAAAGTAATCTCATTCCGAAGGCCGATGGAGCAATTGGAGAAATAAATAGAAGGAGGTTTCATCGAAGAGACATACCTTGATGTGACATAAAGAAAAGATAACTAATAGAAAGGAAAGGCGGATCCATCGGGATAAGTCAAGCCTTGAGGGAAAAAGTGAAACGGCCGGAGCAAGATCAGATGCATTGATCGGAATGACCTATACCGATCAGAAAGACAAAAAGGTCATTGAAGGAATGCATGGCACCAAATAATTGAATTATTGGGTGGGGTTACACTGATTAGCCGTTAGAATGTCTGATACCACAACCATTATTTAATGCTCGCGATCAGGAGGATTTGATTCACACAAAGCAAAATTGATGAGTTTTTTAATCATTACAGATCCTAGCCGTTGCATATCTAGCATAAAGAAAGAGTGCTTGTGCCAGGAATTTTTTACAGTCTCTTCAGCCATTAATGTTGAAGTTGCAGATGAGAAGCGTGGGTAATTAAGAATTCAAGCACTTAATCATGGAGGCGTTTGGTTCACAAGGAAAGAGAAAGGTCATAGAGATTTCAGCTACACAGTCAACTAAATCAAGAAAGGCGAAGTCTATGGAGGGTATGCAGAAGCGAAAGTTGAACCAGGATATGATTGACCAGATGGAGTCATCTGGTGCTAAGTCAAGGAGGTTTAAAACAAATTGACCACCCAAAGATCAATTGGAAGATAAGTACAAAGGGGTTAGGGATATATGGGTAACCATAAGGGGCCATGAACAGTTTTTATATCACTACCTCAGGAGAAACAAGGAGATGCCATTGTCAAACCCTTGGACGACAAATTTGGGCAGATTGGTGGTACCAAATGTTTTTTTGAATCTCAGATTGTTGGAATTTCTCACAAGGAAATACAACAAGGGAAAAAAATGCATCCAATTTCCAAATGAGGACCCATTCATCTAGGTATCTGTCGGGTCTATTCAGGAGGTTTTCGGCATGACATATGAGCCTTACATGCCCTTATCTTTTACAGACTTAGAAGGAGAATATACCCAAATGGACACCACCCACACAGTGTGGAATTTGGAAATCCAAAAAAAGAGAAGGGATGACACATGGAGTAGGATGGTCCCCCTTTTGAGATTACCCTATTCAGGCAATACTTGCAATACACATATTGGGCATGCGGCCAGGTCTGTGGGGAAGACATTCCTGATGTTACAAGAATAGGTCCATTGGTGTTGGCTGCGGACATTCAAATGCATGAGCCAAGGCTATTTGATTATGCAACCTACTTGGCAGAGAAGTTGCATGAAAGATTTTTGAGTTTGCAAATAGAGCCTAACCCTACTTTAAAGTTTTACTCATTGCTAATGCATATCATTTTGTTTTATGGTCATATGAAGGGTTTGTGGCTAGGAGAATTAAAAGTGACTTCCAGGAACAAAGAGGGACAAGACCAACTAATCCAATTATGGGTATCCCTATGGGACTCAAGGTTCGACAAATCACACTATGTGTTGTTTGAAGAGTACTTCATCAATCCCTTGTACAGATTGTTTGGGGTAGAATGTGAGGGGTCTATCTCAAAGAAGATTAAAAGGTTCTTGAGACCCCATGCTTTTGGAGATACTAGGTGTTGGGACTCATTAAATTTGAGTGAATTTGAGAGGCCTATTTCAAAAAAATTCTCTGCATTTCCAAATGATCATAAAATGAGTCAGTTTGAATGGCCTAGTTAGAGAGAGGGTAAAATGGAGCTAGTTGATTTTCAAGGGGTAAAGCTTTGGAAACTTGTTGTACACCTTTCATTTGGCCTATGCAGTGTGTTACAACTTTTATTTTTCAGTTTGGATCAATTTATCAGGTACCCATTTCGAGGGGTGAGCTGAAAGTGCATTTTAGGCACAAATGCAGATTTTATTGAGTAGCCTACTTTGAGTACTTATATCTTTTTCCCTGTTGATCTTCATGAAGAATTTAAAAATGGATTGAATTGTATACATAAATTTGAGTCAACATGCAAATTTTCAACTCTTTATGAATCAATTTGCTCAGTTTTCAAAGCTCAATCTATTTGCAGTTTGTATGGTTTGACAAGTCCCTGTTTCAGCTGCTAGTCGGAGCCCTGTTTTGCATAAGTGTAAAAGATGCATCAGTGAGTGTCATGTCAGAATGTTTGTTCCAAGATATTTTTGGTATAAATGAAAAGCTATGTTTCTAGTTTCAAGCTCCTGCCAATCCATTTAGTCGGTTTTCAAAAGGGTTTCTTGAGCCATCTGTTTCAGTGATCCGTACTTTCATTGCTATATCAGTTAATGTAGCTTTTTTCATGAGCGCCTCATTTGCACCCAGTCATCCTTTTGGTTGAATTGAGAATTTAAATATTTGATATGTACTTCAAGGTACCTATTTCTCAGATTTGAGGGTCTCCGAAGATCGTTTAATATTTTTAAGAAAGGCATCATGAGTTGCCTGTGCATTGACTTCATCAGGTCCGCAGTGTCAACAAAGCCAGTTGGTCATCTTTGACCATTAATATCTCTTCACTTGGGATTATTCTTGAAAAACCACTTGGTAGAGTTCATGCTTGTATATCATAGTACATGCCTATCAGATGGCGAGGTCCAGAAAGATGTTTTGATCGGTTTGAAAATTACGTCTTCGCGATTAAAAGCGAAAATGTGGCGCAAGTGCCTGAAAGTTGTGAAACTCAGTTTGATGACTTGAAAATGGTTCCGATTGATTCCAGAGGTATGTTTAAGGTTTGTGAGGCATTTTAAAGGTCAGTTGCAGGAAAACAAAAAAAAATTTAGTCGGACCCACTTTGGGGCCCGACCTGGCTCATGCCTGTGCAGTATTATTTTATTGGTGACTTGGCCCTCTGAGCATTTCCAAAATAATATTGACATCCATAGTTGGAGTAGAATACTTGTATGTTTCCCAGGAGAGAATAATGCAAAATGAGAATGCACTTGAAGTCAGAGGACTCTTTCATAGATGATGAGGAACTAGATGAATATTTTTCAGTAGAAAAGTCAAAGACAAAGTACAACGGTTTCTTCATCAATAGAGGGAGATTAGAGAGAGTGAATGACCTTGCTCCCTCACTTGTGCGTGCTCCCAAGAAATTTAAAAAGAAATATATCAAGAAGACACCTATTGACAGATGCATTGAGAGGATGCCAGTGAAATTTCTTAAGATAGGTAGTGTTTACATGAAGTGATGCAATTGGATGGTGAAGGGGCAGCGTTGAAACCTCAAGCCAATGCAAACAGAAGTGCTCCCCTCCCTACGTAATGGTTGTGGGGACATTAACTTTCAAAGAAAGGTGAAATGTCAGTCACTCCAAGCCCCACGTGTTACCAGCAGTATTAGAAACTCCAATAAAATGTAAAACCTTCTTGGCAAGTGCAGATTTGGCAAGTCAAATGAGCATATAAGACTCCAAAGCAAATGCTTGATCTTCATCCTGTGTGGCTGGTGAAAATACTTCCCTCTCTTTCATGGGGTAGAGGAGACATTTCAGAAGACTTAGCAACCATGGCGAATTTCACTTCCAGTGTGGCTAATAAAAGAGGGGTTTAAATTAAAGTTTCAGCAAATGCAACAGCAATGCATCCTCTCCTCTGTGTGGATGTAAATGGGCAAGAGTAAAATCTGTAGAAACTTTCTTAGCAAATACAATAGAAAATACCAAACATCCTCCCTGCCTATAGCACGTGGTTGGTGCAAAATGTGAACCTTTCCTTTGCATGGGTATGTTTGAACTACAGAGAGATTTCAAGAAAATGCAAACTGAAATCAGCCCCCCCCCCTCCTCTGTGTGAGCATGTTTGAACTGCAGAGAGATTTCAAGAAAATGCAAAATAAAATCACCCCCCCCCCTCCTCTGCGTGGAACATAAAACAAAGGCAATTGACATGTTTTCATACAAATACAAAATGGGAGCCTTGCGCGGTGTATGGAGGATGGTGTGGAGCAGCCTTGGCAGAATTCCCCTTTGCGTGGATGGTGAAGGGGCAACGTTGAAACCTCAAGCCAATGCAAACAACAATCCTCCTTGCATGGGTGAGGAGAGCCTCAAGAAGTAGCTTTTACAATAGCATTAGCATCCACATTGAAAATGAAGCCCCTGTGTGTGGTGAATGAGGAAGAGGAGCCATTAAAGTCTCAGAAAACTCTTCAAAATGCAATCTCAAGAAAATGCATTTATCCCACATTCGATGGGCGAAGGGATATTTTAATATTTATAAGCAACGCTTCACATATCCATAGTGTCAAAGCCTTGGAGGCTTTTGACACAAGGAGCCAGTTGGGCCCCAAGTGGACCCCACGTGTGTGGTCGCACTTCCCGAGGTGACCAAGGAGGCTGAGTGGCGACCAGATGGACCCCACGCAGGCACGGAACCTGAGGCAAGCGAGTTTTGTAGAGAAAGGGCTACTTAACCGGTGAGCAAGTTCATCAAAGATCTACGGTGTGCATTGATTCGCGAAGGGAAGATGCTCAAAGAATACCCTTCACAAAATGGTGAAAAGCTCAGGCGGAAAAATGGAGGTTAAAGACCAAGCATGTTCAGCGAGATCTACGGTGCGTGTGGATTCGCAAAGGAAACATGCACCACGTTACCCATTGTGAAACAATGAAAGATGATGAGGTGTTTAGTTGGAGGTCCATCTCATGGGTCCGGCTGACATGGAAATGATGTGGCGCTGAGGTGGCAACGAGGTGGCATACAAGCAAGCAGTCCAGTGGCAGTGATGAGGCAAACACATGGTAGATTGATGAGGTGTCATCCGAGGTGGCGCCCAGTGGACCCCATCAGCGAATCGGAGGCTGCCACATGGTAGGGCATCAGGCCAAAATTAGGGAAAAATAAAAGTTAAAATCAAATTTAATATATAGTTGAGACTATATAAAAAATTCAAAAATTTAAATGATGGAGGCATAAAGTGGATTAATTAGCCCAGAGGCTCATTTTTGCCAAAAATATCAAGTATTATATATCACTGGAAAGCTCTCAGGATAAGGAATCAAATCATGTAGTTAATTTCAACAAATTGGGGATATTTTGAGAGATTTTTCCATGGGAAAGAGAAAGGAAAATGAAATTCAACTAGAAGAAAAGACACTTGGCAGTGTGTTATGCAAATCTGATCTTTTCCCTCCTCTTCTTATTCCCATTTCTTCTCAGTTGTAATGGTTCCAAAATTTTGGAGGAAGTGCTCCAGATTTCATGGCTTCCAATTTTGAGTTCTCTTCAAAATTGTACAGGGCAATGTCCTTTTCCATAGAATAGAGTATGATTCATGCTATAGGTGTTATTTGTTGCAGGTTCTTGTGTATGTAAGGCATGTACAAATTCGTACAGAATTTGTCTCCGAAATGTATCTTCATTTTATTCAAATCTGATTCTTAATGAGGATCAAGTTTGTCATGATCAGTTGTGTCTATGAGTGTAATGCTTGTTTGTAGGTAATCTTCAAGGAAGATTTTAAACTCTATGAGCAAACATTAATAAAATAGAGTTCATGTTTCTCGATCTGATATTTTCTGTGGATAAGCTTAGTAATCCATTTATACAAGGCATTAATGCAGGAATATTTCATGATAAAGATGGATTTGCAATGAGTGTTTTCATTTGTAGTCTAATGTATGACTCTGTTGCCCTTGGATAAGGCACTGATCTTGCCTATTTCAGGGTTTTCTCAGAGATTAAAAATCCAAAATTAGAATATCTACCTTTATTTTATGTTTTGTGGGAATGTTTCATCCATCTCATGCTTCAACTTAATTGAGATGTCAATGTGGATTTAGCCCATCTACAATAACCTCCATGTTGTTAAGCCTTGTGAGATCTATTTTCTTTATTTATGTTGTCATATGTGGGTAGATGAGTTTGATTTAGTGTATCAAAGGTATACCCGCCTAGGTTTTGCAGAGCCTGAAGAGTAGAAGGATTCATATCCTTGTCATGTTGTCCAAGCCATGAGGTTCTTCATAGATTGAATTGGCTACTTCATAGATCAATTGCAGGTGTACTTGGGTTAATCAGTTTTGATGAACAACACTAGGGTCAACCACAATTGGAGAAACTGGTTTGTATGTTATAATTTCACTTTTTTCAAGGTTTATGGTTTTGAAGGTGTTCCATTTATGTTGCCTACATTAGTGCTCGACAGAATTACATATCTAGATATTTTTAAGCATCTTAGTATGTCAAATCCAAAGCATTTAAGTGGTGTACACAAGAAGTTATTTATGCCTGGCACTTTACATTTTGGAGATTTCACCATTGTGTCTACCAAGGCATATGAAATGATTGAAAAGAAGTTGGTAGAGGAGTATAATATATATGGACACCAGGCTAGGAAGAACTATGATCCAGAAGGATATATTCACCATTACAAGAAAAGATAGAACCTTGGAGAATATTTGCACATACCCATGGAGGCTAAGGATTTTTTTAGGAACAAGGAGCAGGATGAGGCTGATGCAGTCTTAGAGGAGTTGAACAAAAAATTGGAAGAGCGGAAGTAGAGGCTTTAAGAACTAAAAGAAGAAGGAGACTCTAAGAGTGAGTCTGATGAGAATGTAGCAGTGTCTACCCTCCGTGCACCTAAACTAGAAGAAATGGCAGAGAGCCAGGAGGAGTAAGCTATGGTGAGACTCAATGCCAACACAGATGTGAGGATGGACGAGCATGCAGCTTTTATTGCAGATGAAGTTTTTGTACAGTCCAAGGAGTTTAAGTCCTTCTTGTACCATTACAAAGGGAAAACATTAAGGGAGAGCATCCCAAATGTCACCCCTAAGAATGAAGCAGAGATGCTAAAAAGATTGAAGGAAGACATCAATGCAAAGGTGGCTACAATGACACCACAGAGAGGGAGGCAGCTTCTCAGTGAGGCAGGCATCATTTTGTTCCCAAGATGGGATTTAAGTGCCTCTTTCATTTTTGACAGTTTGTTGCATTCGGATAGAAAAGATGTAAAATTAGACATAGAGGGAGTTGATGACATTTTTATTGGATCAAGTTATGATCCAAATGAAGGGGAAATGTTGCTTTGGGCCCTATACCCCCCAAATAAAAGACCCAAGATTATAGATGCAGATAAGGCATTTGGGCATATGATGAGGCTGAAAGTGGGAGAGGTTAACCCAATTGTCACTACGGATTTGGGGATTGACATTGCAAAACTGAATAAGGCCCAAATGCAGTGGGTGTTAAAGCAGAGTCAGAAATATAAAAATTTATATGAAGACTTGTTAAGAAGTCATGGTCAGGAAGTACCATAGATAATTGATATTGGTATGCAGTGGAAAAAGAAATATGAGGACCAAATGAAAGAAAATATAAATCTGAGAAGGCAAATCAGGACTGCCAAGGTGGATGTTGCTTGTGTTTTGTTGACCAATAGTTTTGAGCATTTGTTGGAAGTTCTCAAGGAATTTTGGACTAATTGTCAAAAGACTCAGGATAATATGTCTTCTCATGAAACAATTTTTGTGAAGCTGAAGGCATTGTTGAAAGAGAAGAGTGTCGAAGACAAAACTGTTGAGAAGATCCAGAGAAGGTTGAACAAGCATAAGGCATTCGATGTGGACATCAAGCAGGAATTTACCGATTGTAAGGATATTGTTAGATATGGTATACCAGATATTCTGGATGAGGTAGAGCAGTTGAAGGACAAAGGGATTTGGATTGCAGAATGCCAGAATGTACTCAATACATTCCTTAATGTTGCCCGGGCAAATGTTTTGGATGTGAAAGAAACTGGTGAGTAGATGGAGAAAATGGTTACCATGGAGATCGTTGTTAGGGACACTTTATTCAACACCAGCACTCACCAGGATAGCAAGTACTTGGAACATATTCAGAAATGTAACACATTATGGGATGGCCAAAATTGACTTCTTAGTTGTAATTTTTTTTTATGTCTAGCAGTTAGGCAGTTAGGTATTAGGTTTGAGTTAGGTTTAGTTTAATAAGATGAAAGGGTGTATCCTTTCACATGAATCCTTTGGCTCACATATATGTAGTGAGTCCTTTTTGTATCAAAAAGAGATAGACAATATTCTGCCACTGGTTACACTACAAGTGTTATGTTTTAGAAAAGTCTAATAGGAATGAGGAGTTTATTTTGTGCAAACTTAATATATTGGAGTATTTGTAAGTGTATTTTTGTGTACATTCTTATTCTAGAAGTTAATATACAAGATTTCATCCTCTTATCTTCAGATTGTTATGTGTAATTTTGTGTTGGATAGAATCATATGTCCTCTTGATAAATCTTTTAGATTTGTTGTGATGTGCCATCACATGATGTTGTATTGAATGTTAAATTGGGTTTTTATTGTTCATGCAACACATAATGAAACTCCACAGTTAAGTCTCTTTGAATGTTGGGTGGGAGATGGAGCGAGGACGGTTCCAGAATTCAAATTTGAGTGGGAGTTTTGGATCGGCGGTGGGACAGCATGAGGCAGATGACTCAGAGATTCCTGCAGATGGAGGGGGTTCAAATACTAAGGATCCCGATGATCCCTTGGATTTGGGGGACCCAGGGAGAGGACCAACACCACGTGAAGAGCGGTTAGTAGATGAGAGCAGGAAAGGGTAGGTTCAAACTTCAAAAATAGAAGACGGCAACTCAGAAGGAGCCCAAGGATAGCAAGCGACTAGTGGTTCAGAGAACACGGTGGAAGGAAAAGATCATCCAGAAAAGGCTCTTATGTCAACGGATCTTAAGGGGGGACCCAATTTGAATGGATAGACACGTAAGTGGACCTCTCTGTTCAGGGTTAAACCTAAAGGTAAGTCCTCATCGCCTCCTGTTAAAAACACCTCGAATGTGTCTCAGGGCAAGTTTTCTATCATTGTTCCAAATCAAATCATAGACCAAAACATTGCTAGAATGGAAAATACATTGATCGGTATTTTTTTTGGGTCTAGACCTAATATAGAAATAGTTCATGGATTTATCAAAAGAAAGTGGCACTTGAAAGGTCAGGTTGAGGTGGTAGCAATGAACAAAGGTTGTCTATCCTTTTCTTTTTCTTGCGATGAGGATAGAAGAAACATTCTCTGTAGTGGGTCTTGGGCAATAGGAAAATAAATCATGTACATCTAGATGTGGCACCCTAATGTGGCAAAAGGGAAGAATTTTTTGGTCCAAGTCTCGATGTGGGTCAAGCTCCCTGGGCTTCCAATGGAATTCTGGGAGGAAGATGTTTTTGCAGGAATAGCCAATACCTTAAGGAATCTTATCGCTATTGACCAGATCACGGCATCCAGAAGAAGGCTGATTTATGTTATGATTTGTGTTGGAGATGGACCTGACATGAATATGCCAGAAGAAATAGAGATAGAATCTAAATTAGGGAAGTGGAAGCAGAATATTGTTTTTGAAACTATCCCCTTTGCTTGTTTTCATTGTAAAAAAGTTAGATATTGGGCTAAAAAATGTCCAAGTATCGAGGGTAAACCCTACCTCCAAACTAAGGTTTGAAAAAAAGTGGATAAGCCTCTAAAAGCCTTGGAGTCCAATGACCCAGATCAGGAGAAATAGTCTCAGAGTGGATGGGTGGAGGAAGAAATCACTAGTGAAGTGGGGAATGAACTAAAGATTCAGATGTTGGAACCAAGTGATAAGGACTCAGAGCATAAAGAAAGAGACAGCATTCAGCAAGAGGATCTAGAAGAGGATAAGACAAAGTTAATCTTAGATAAAAGTGAGAGTAAAGTAGATCAAAAGCCCTCAGATAACAAAGAGGAAGGAGATAACTTTAACCTTGTTGCAAAATCTCATGATCCAGATAAAGAATTAGACGGGCTCCAAGGGGCTCAACTTGATAACATCCTGGACCAAGGGCTATCGGAAATCTCATTAGCTACCCCAGCAAAAGTAAAGCTGGCCTTTTCGGAGGAACAAGATCCAAAATGGGGAGATGAGGAAGACATCAAAAAGGAACTGGGGAAGAATGAAACAAAGGAGAAGGATAAAGAAGCAGCAGAGGACAAAAGAAAGAATAAGCAAAAAAAAAAGAATAACAATAACCTAATCAATAGTACGCTAACTAGAAACACCAGGAGCAGGCTTGGGGATGTGGGAGTGCAACACACTTCTCCAGGAAGACATTCAAATGCCAAGAAAAGATTAATGGAAACAAGCAGGAATATAGCAGATGGTACCCAAAGAACCATCTTTGAGACAGGTATTTCCAAAAACCCATGAAAATCATCTCCTGGAATATTCGAGGACTGCACAGTCATCACAAATGTGATTTAGTTAAAAGTATGATTAGAGATAAAAATCCTGATATTTTTTTGATTCAAGAAACTAAGATGGAAAAAGATAAAGTTGAAAGTCTGAATATGTTCAAAAATGGAGGAGTCAGTGGAGGTATTTCAGAAGGTGCATTGGGAGGAATTGTTACCTTCTAGAACAAAAACAATGTAGAAGGTGAGGTGCTGATTTAGGACAACAACCTAGCTTGCATAAGATTTAAGCACCTCAAGAGATGCACTACTTGGGTCCTAACTAATTTATACGTGCCTAACACTAAGACTGGTAGAAGTGAGATGTGGAGAAATCTTACTGGGTTGAGAAGTAGGTTTGTTGAGGATAGCTAGTTAATCATTGGAGATTTCAATACACCCTTGAAGGAAAATGAGAAAAAGGGAGGGAGTCAAGCTAATCTGGACAGTAGATTAGACTTGATGGATTTCATAAACAATAATGTCATTCATGATCTGGAGCTGCAAGGAGTCAAATACACTTGGACTAACAGAAGAAGTGGTGAGAATTCGATTCAGGTTAGGCTTGATAGAGCCCTCCTTTCCTTAGATTGGTTTAACCTTCATGACTTCTCTTTATCTTCTCATATAAGGGTAGGATCATATCATTACCCTATAACCTTCATGGCTGAAGTAAAGAATAGAAGGAGACATTTCCCTTATAGATTTTTAAAAATGTGGACTAGACACCCGGATCTGGAAAGTAAGATTAAGGACTGGTGGTAGGTTAGTATTGAAGGAAACGCCATGTACAAAGTGGTCAAAAGCTGAAGATTATTAAAGATAATGTTAAGAAGTGGAATACGGAATGCTTTGGGAATATCTTTACCTCAAAAGCTACAATCCTCTTAGAGCTCAAGGAAATCTGGGATGAGATACAGAATAATGGTTATACTAATACGTCTAGAGACACTGAAGATGCTATTCTTATGAGATATCATGATATTATAGCTAAAGAGGAAACCCACTGGAAACAAAGATCAAGAAATGTCTAGTTGAAGGAGGGGGATAGGAATACTAAATACTTCCATATGTCCACCTTGAGACATAAGGCCATTAATAGAATTGTTTAGATTAAAGTGAATGGCAGATGTGTAGTAGATGATGATTCCATGAGCAAGGTTGCTATGGATTTTATCTCCAATTTACTTGCTAAGGATCAGAATTTGGATATACAAGCCCAAAGGGACCTCCTGGACAGTATACCTACCATTCTAGGGGATGATCAGAATGCTCACTTGACTGCCATCCCTTCCCATGATGAAATTTAGAGAGTTGTAAACTCCTTTGAGGGTAACAAGGCCCCAGGTCTGGATGGCTTTCCCATGTTCTTCTTCCAAATGTACTGGCATATTATTGGAGATGATGTTAACAGAGCTGTGAAAGAATTTTTTGGTGCTAGAAAAATGTTGAAAGAAGTTAATGGTACTTTTATTGCTCTTATACCCAAAAAGATGGGGGCTGACTCAATGGATCTTTTTAGACCTATTAGTCTATGCAACTCTCTCTATAAGATTATCTCCAAGGTTCTAACCTCTAGAATTCTTAAGTTGCTCCCCTCCATCATTTCGCCTCAGCAAAGCGGCTTTGTCCTGGGTAGACAAATTTTGGATTCAATCATCGTTGTCCACGAAAATATCCACTCTTTGTCTTTCTCTAAAAAAGAAGGTTTTTTTCTAAAGCTTGATCTCTCTAAAGCTTATGATAGAGTGGATTGGGATTTTATGATGGATGTTCTCTCTGCTTTTGGCTTCAACTCCAGAAGTGTTAGCCTTATCAGGCAACTTGTCTCTTCAGCTTATTTCTCTATTTTAATGAATGGATCTCCCTCTCCTTTCTTTAAAGCTTCTAGAGGTCTCAGACAGGGGGACCCTCTATCCCCAGTTATCTTTATCATTATGGCGGAATGTATGGGGAGATGTATTGGAAAGTTGGTTGAGAAAAGGGAGTTTTGTGGTTTGAATCCTTCTTCGGCGGATCAAATATGTTCCCATCAGCAGTTTGTTGATGATTCTATAATAATGGGGAAAGCTACAGTGAAGGATTCTAGAAGATTAAAAAAGGCTTTGGATAACTATGGAAATGCCACTGGTCAACTTATAAGCTGGTCTAAAAGCTTTGTTTATTTTATCAATACCCCGAAGAGAAGGAGGATTAAAATTAGTAATATTCTGGGTGGTCAAATCGGTAGTCTATATGCTTCTTACTTGGGGCTCCCCTTATGCCATGATCCTTCAGATACCTTTTGGGGAGCCCTGGTGGATAAATTCCACAAAAATTTGTCTTGCTGGAAGGGTGCTCTTCCTAGTCAAGTAGGTAAGGTTCAATAGCTAAGATCCACTCTTCAAAGTATTCCTCTCTATGCTATCAGTCTGTTTAGGATTCCTGCTAAGTATGTTGAGGCCATTGAAAAGATTCAGATATCCTTTTTATGGACAGGGGTTGAGGAGAAGAAAAGAATGAACTTGATGGCATGGGAGAAGGTCTGCAAGCCTATAAAGAAAGGAAGTCTGGGCCTTAGAAGAATAAGAGACATAAACAATTACCTTATGGCCAAGCAGATTTGGAGAGGTTATAGAAATCAAGGAGAGTGGAAAATGATATGGGATAACAAATATAAAAGTCAATGTATGAACCTTCAAAGCTTCATCAAAACAGAGATTATCCCAATTAGATCCAATATATGGAAAAATGTCTCTAGGACAAGAGACTTAATTGCCAAAGGTGCAAAATGGAAATTGGGAAAAGGGAATCTTATCCAATTCGGGGAAGACCCTTGGATTCTGGAGACCCCTTTGAATGAAAATTTTGAGTGGAACAGATTTCAGAATCAATGCAAAGAAAGATTTGGAACCAAGGTGGAGGATTACTGGAAAGATGGACATTGGAAGGGCTTATCTTAGGTGGACCAGTCTTTGGGTAGTTTGAATAAAGTCATGAACTCTATGGTGAGGATTGAAGAAGAAGACCATTTAATTTGGAAACTCATAGCTAGTGGTACTTTTACAGCTGCCTCTTTGTATCATCAACAGTTCTACAACATGGAAAGTCCATGCTGGGCTAAAGCATGGGTGAAAGGCCTCACCCCTAAGATAAACATTTTCTTCTAGATAGCCCTTCAAGATAAAATTCTTACTACTGAGAATATCAAAAAAAGAGGTATTAGCATGCCTAGTTTCTATATTCTTTGTAAGCAGAATGAGGAGACTATAAACCATATGCTCTTTCATTGCCCTTTCTCTGCTGATGTTTGGGGTAGTTGTCTGGATCACTTCAAAGTCAGTTGGGGCTTCCCCAACTCAATTCAGGAGATTTTCAATTCATGGCATCGTCCTTCAAAAAACAAAACCACTACCTTATTATGGAAAATTGCTTTACCTCACATGTGTTGGGGCGTATGGAAAGAGAGAAATGATAGAGTTTTCAGAGAAAAGACTACTAAGGCTAAAATTATGTTTGAAAAAATAAGAAGTATAGTGGAAAATATGATTATCATAGGCGGTATGGATAATCCTCACAATAAGGATGATCAATTTATCTACAAAAAGTGGAGATTAAAGGTTCAAGAGAACTTTCAGAGCAACCCTAGAGAGGGAGTGATATGGATCAGCCCACCCAAGGGATGGATGAAAATCAATTGTGATGGGGCCTCAAAGGGTAACCCGGGTGTTCCAGGATGTGGTGTGGTCCTAAGGGATGAATGGGGAATATGCAAAATCATAAAATGTATTCCCATAGGAAATCAGACTAATCATGTTGCTGAAGCCATGGTGGCTTACCATGGGATGATCCTTGCCAAGGAAGCCAAATGCACAAAATTTTGGTGTGAAGGAGACTCCTTAAACATAATCAATTGTTTAAATATTATATTCTCGCCATCTTGGTCAATTTGTAATGCTATTAAAGCAACTAGGAAAATCAGCAAAGAATTTGAAATGTGTGTTTTTACACGTGTACAGGGAGGCCAACTCCTGCGTTGACTAGGCAACCAACCTGGCTTGCCAATCAGGAGACATCATTACTAGTTATGGTGAAATGGAGATTGCAAGTGAAATGAAATCCTTGCTCAATCAGGACTAGAGCCAGACAAGGCAATGTGGTACTTTTAATCATTATTTCTAATTACCTTTCCGCCTTTTTCGATGCAGGGTTTTCTCGAAGATAATGAGCATTTATATAGGTGTCTTATCATTATTATTTGGCATGGATTTTGTGCGTTACTACAGAATAACCATAGAAACCATAGGAGAGGCTATCAAATTGAGAGAAGGAATTGCAAGGAAGGTGCCGAAAAAATGGGAGGTAACAAGAAAAGATTTGAACCTACTTCTTGCTCTGACTGGAGAAAGAACAAAGAAGCCTGGGATATCCTTCAACAGGGGGGTCTGAATGTTTTCATGGAATGGTTAATTGGGAAAGATCCCACAATCACTAGCTATTTCATCAAGAACTAGAAAAATAGAAAAATTCTTATCGAATCCTAGATGATGAATGTTGATGAAGAGGTCATTGTCGAGGCCACGGGGATGATGACTGAGGGAATGAAATTTTATACGGACAGAGGCATATCAGATAAAGCAGCAGACAAGTTTCCTGTTACGGATGAAGAGAGGAGAAAGATGATTAAAATCGACAACTCCTACCATGCCTCGAAGAGAATTTACAGGTCATGGAGGTTTGTCTTATTCGCTTCTATTGAATACATTACTTTAGATGGTAGGTTTACTAGAGCCTACGGGCATCACTTCATTTTACTCAACCATTTTCATCACAAAGAAAAGGTTAGCCTTCCCTATTACCTTGCATGCTCAATGGATCATACTATAAAGGAGATCCAGAAGGACCCTAAGGGTGATCATGCCCTCCATCAGGGGCTCATGGTCCCGGTTTATAAAATGCTCAAGGGGAAGTGCATTGAAAAGCCTATTAAGGGAAAAAATGCAAGAGATGTGACAACGGAGAGTGAAGCTAGCAGTTTTAACTTTGAATCAAAGACCGAGGGAGAATCGGAAGAAACTAGCAAAAAAGGGAGGAATAGGGCCAAGAAGAGAAGGATTATTGTGGAATCAGGTATGTCGGATTCTGAAACCAACTCCTTTGAGAAAAAAATTGTTAAAAAAAAGAAAGGGAAAGCTACTGGAAAACAAGCTCAGAGAAAGAATACTAAAAAGGGTAATAATTCTAATATCAACCATATTCTGGTTGATTCTGAGGAGGAGGCTGATGAAAACAAGAAGGTTGAGAGTCAGGATAAAGAAGGGGAGGGCAACCCGGTTATGGACAATATTGAGGTCGTGAATACCACAAGTCTGCATAAGGAGGATAAAGGGGATAAAAGTGGTAGTGGTGACAATGATACTATTAAGGCCTTCTGTGAGACCATCGTGACCATGGTGAAGGATATCAACAGTTTGAAAACAGATACGTAGGCTATTGCTAGAGTTATGATTGGTGATAAGCCCTTGGCTGAACATGTTAAAGAATTGGTTGTTGTTCTGCATAATGCAAAAGCTATTGAATGTATGTATGGAAAAATCATAGCTACAGAAAAAAATGTCAATGAGATGGGAGATAGAAAGGAAATGGAAATCAAAATGAATGATTTCGGTAGCAGAATTGACAGGTTGGAACACAACGTCAAGAAGATTGCTGACCAAAATTTCCAAATCCTCAAATCGTCGGTGGACAACATGAACATCCTTATCAATAGGTTCGAGAACAATGCCGAGAAGGATGGTGATAAAGAGTAGTTGGACAAGAAGGGTCATGAAAGGAGGACCAGAGCCAACACAAAGATTAAGGGCGACATCAAAGGTCATGAGATGGAGGAACTAAAGACCTCAATGAACAACATGAAACAAATGGTTGTTCACACTGAGGAAATTATGAATAGTATTTAGATTTTAGTTGGTGTCCTAGGTTCTATCTTTTTACTATCCACGTGCTTTCCTTTCGCTGTCTGTTTTGGGTTTTTAATGTTATGTTATGTTAGCTAATCCCTATCGATGGGTTCATTTTGTCTTTTTGAAGTGATCAGACACTTTTTATAGCTGATATGTTTTCCTGGTTTGTACAAGGTTCTGGTACCTTTCAAATACTTTCTTTTACTTAATCAAAACACATAATGAAACTTTCACAGTGATGATCTTATAATTGTCTCTTGAGTTGATAGTGATTCTTGTCCACAAGGTTATTCATTAATGGTCAAATAAAGGCATTGATCTGTTATTAATCTTTGTTGAATAAGTTTGTATGCATTAAGTCCTTATCAAAGAAACAAATTTCTGAATTTCTATTAGTATTGCTCTTTTTCATAATGGCTTAAAGTCCTAATAGTAACCTTTTGCATAATACAACTATATTCATACTTATTTTATCAGTCTTAAAGGCATTCAATAAAAAGCACTTATGTTAGCATAGTTGCAGGAAAACCTTTTGCCATCCCTACAATTGCTAATTCCCACAGTTTAAATTCACTCAAAATAAACCTCTTTTGTGCTTGAGAGTGTAAGGTACACCCACCTAGATTTAGTGGAACCTAAAAGTGCAAAGGGATTTGTTCTTTGACCATCCTTGTTCGTTGGCCAAGGCTGATCGGATCAACTAAGGATTAGGCAAGTCTTTGGTTTCCCAATCTGTGGTTTTGGGCACCAACACAACTGAGACATAATACTATGTAAAGATTCATTCAAAAGAGTAAACTGGCTTTCTCTTTTGTGTTAGGTCCTAGAGACAACTAAGGGGGGGGGATGAATCAGTTGTCCAATAAATTTAAACCAAAATTAATGCTTAATGTCGGTAAACCAAACTTTATGTCAATTGACAGTTTTAACAATTAATTGCAGTACCGATAAAGATTAATGCATGAAACATAAAGATAATAACATCCACCACACATAACACAGATGTTTGTACATGGAAACCTTTTAAGGGGAAAAACCATAGTGGGAAGCCTTACCCACAATCAAATGATACTATTGCAGATAGTATGTGTGTACAATATGGAGTCTGCACATGCAGAAACGCCAGCTGCCTAGAGCTCACTGCTCAATCACAAAATGGGAGTCACACTGACTACAATTGGATGGTTAAATCCAATGATAATGTACTGCACAAAATAGCATCTTCATATGCTAGATTCAATACCGGTTTAGCTTTGATATGCCTTCTTCAAATACCTTCTTTCAATCTTCAAATGATGTCTGCATGTATAGCTCTACTTATTTTTGCATATACCTTGCTACAGTCCTTTTTCCAATCGCATATCAATCTCACAAATGAGATCTTACATTTATACCATAACCTAAGACCAATTGAATAGGTCAGCTCACTATAGATATTACAATAAAATCATTATGCGATGCATCATGTCTGCTCAATGCAGATATAATAATAATAAATCATCTTCATAATGTGTCGTGTTGATCTGGAATAGATATGCTTGTCGGTGCATGACCTCGACCTATTTGCCGATAACAGCAAATATGCAAACCTGAATAAATCAATAACCAAGTCACCAAAACCAAGTGATCAAATAATGTCTTCGACATAACCAAGTAGTCTCTAAGTCATTCCAAGTGTCAGTGAACAATATAACCTATCAGTGAACCAGATACCGGTGACTGTGCATAAATCACTGAACATGTCGGTGAACATAGTCAAGAATCTCCAAGTGTTGATAAGTGTTGACAAGTGTTAACAAGTGTTGACATCAATGACAAAAACCAATGCAACACATCCAAAATACTAACAATCTCCCCCTTTGGCATTGATGGCAACACAAGATGGAAAAACTATCAAAGTGTTAAAATAGAAATGCCAAAAACCAAAAACCAACAATCTCCCAAAGAGATCATTAACCAGAAATCAAAATACATAATGTCTCGCCCCTATGAATAATCTCTCCCCAAAGGATAATGTGTTTTTCCATAATATCTCTCCCCTTTTGACATCAAATGCCAAAGTAATACAAAACCAAATACAAATAGTTCATAGAACTTATTACAAAATACCAGTTAACCAATTTATCCAACTACTCCCCCTGAGAAGTAGCTCTCCTCAACAAAGCCGGAATAAAAATTTTCTGTTAATTTTTGTCGGTTGATGACAAACATCAACTATCTAAGTCTCTACTGGTGGGGGTAGAACTCCAAGCTACTCTCTGAGATATTCAAAAGTCTCCTTAGGCAAAGGCTTAGTGAAAATATCTGCAATCTGCTCTTTAGTATTTACATAAACCAACTTCACTTCTTTTGCTTCAACATTCTCTTTTAGAAAATTGAATTTGATAGAAATATGTTTAGTCTTAGAGTGAAATACCAGATTCCTAGATATATCAATTGCTGCCATATTATCACAGTAAATAGTTATAGGTTCCTTGCATTTTACCTTTATGTCCATCAACATTTTCTTGATCCATAATACCTGTGTACAATTAGTTGCTGCTGCAACATATTCTGATTTTGCTGTTGATAGTGATGTACAGCTTTGTTTCTTGCTCAACCATGAAATTAATCCGCTACCAAGAAAAAATGCTCCGTCGGTGGTGCTTTTTTTTTCATCTACATCTCCTGCCCAATTAGCATCTATGTATGCACATAAATCAAAGTTTTCATCTCTAGGATACCATAAGCCAAGATTTGTAGTGCCTTGTAAGTACCGGAAAATCCTTTTCACTACTGATTCATGATTTTCTTTAGGATTACTCTGAAATCTTGAAACAATACATACTACATTCATAATATCAGGTCTTGTTTATGTCAAATATTGTAAACCTCCTATCATAGACTTGTATCTAGTTGGATTAATAGGTGTTGATTCATCCTTCAAAGATAATTTATTAGTTGTTTTCATAGGTGTGCTTACCGATTTAGAGTTCTCCATGCCAAATTTCTTTAGTAATTCTTTCAAGTACTTAGATTGACATAGGAATATACCTTTATCAGTCTATGAAATCTACAATCCTAAAAAGAATTTTATCTCTCCAATCATAGACATTTCAAATTCTTGCTGCATTTTATTAGAAAAGTCTTTACACAATCCATCTTCTCCTCCAAAGATTATATCATCAACAAAAACTCCAATAACCAATATGTCATCATTAGTCACTTTGTAATATAGATTGCTATCAGTATCACCTTTAGTGTAGCCAAGCTTCAAGAGATATTTGTCCAATCTAGCATACCAAGCTCTAGGAGCTTGCTTTAATCCATATACAGCTTTCCTTAACCTGCAAATCATATCTTTGTCATCTGTCAAAGAAAATCCATCAAGTTGTTCAATATAAACTTCTTCTTCAAGATCTCCATTCATAAATGCACACTTAACATCCATTTGATATACTTTATAATTCTTGTGAGTTGCAAAAGCCAATAATAGTCTAACTGCCTCAATTCTAGCTACCGGTGCAAAGGTTTCATTGTAATCAATTCCTTCTTTCTGTGAATATCCCTTACACACTAATCTTGATTTGCTTCTGATTACTTTTCCATCTTCATTAAGTTTATTTTTTAAAACCCATTTAGTACCAATTACATTTTTGTCTTTAGGCCTGGGAACTAATGACCAAGTGTTATTTCTTTCAATTTGTTCCAATTCATCTTCCATAGCTTTAATCCAATATTTATCTTCACATGCCTCACTAATTGATGTAGGTTCAATTTGAGAAATAAGACATACCTCTTCATTTGCCAATCTTCCTCTAGTCATAACTCCTTGATATTTATTTCTAATTATCTGACTTTCAGAGTGATTCAATCTTACATACCTAGGTGTTTTTACTTGTTGTTGTTCTTCAGTGACTGTTGAATCCTCATATGATGCCGGTGTAACTAGATCAACATTATGTACCCGTGTACTCATAGTAGGTTCATTTGTGATTATCTCTATTGCCGGTTCAGAGTCCATTGACCTTGAATTACCTCTAAACTGTTCATCAATCTTCACATTTTCACTTTCAACAATTTTCTGCAATCTTTTGTTAAAACATCTATATGCCTTTCCCTTAGATGAATAACCAAGAAATATTCCTTCATCACTTCTAGGATCAAATTTGTCAATATACTCATCTCTTCTAATATAGCATTTACTTCCAAATATTCTGAAATATTTAAGAGTGGGATTATTACCAAACCATAGTTCATGAGGGGTCTTATCAGTTTCTCCTTTGATGTGAACTATGTTGAATGTATAAACCATTGTATTCACTACTTCTCTCCAATACATATGAGGTAGATTTGCTTCTGATATCATGCTTCTAGCTGCATCCAAAATAGTTCTATTTTTTCTTTCTACAACTCCATTCTGCTAGGGTGTCCGAGGTGCTGATAATTGTCTTCTTATTCCATTCACTTCACAGAATGTATTAAATTCCTTAGATGTGAACTCACCTCCTTGATCTGATCTCAAACATTTGATTTTCTTACTGGTTTCATTCTCTACCATCACCTTGAATAGTTTGAATTTCCCAAATGCTTCAGATTTCTCCCTAAGAAAAGTAACCTAATGTTACTACTTATCAAGTTGCCATTAGTTTTATGTTCAAAGTTATTCTATATACTCTAGTCGGCTATCTCTACCAAAATATTCAGTCGGTATGCACAGCTCAGTCGGTTATAGAAGAAAGTAGTCACAGAGCCCAGTATGCACGGAGCTGTCTACCGAGTATCATTCCATGTCTACCAAGCAGCAAAGATGACACACCGAGTTGATATACACTGAGTGAAACGTGCTACCAGATTCATTGAACCTGGACATACATATGGAAACATGTTACAAGATCAAGGAACATCTAACCGTTATCACATTGGAAATTGCACTTAAAGATTGTGTATGATTTTGAGGTCATCTAACCAATGAAATATTTTGCATGGTTATTCATTCGATAAATCATGTTTGTAAGATCGAAGCAATGAATGGGTCACCGACATAAGAGATCTATTTATACCACATGGATTATCAGATATATACATGTAGCATGACAGAAAGGAAGATATAGAACATTATGAAGCAAGACATGTGAAAGCACTAAGTGTTATGACTGTTACAGACACACAGAGGTCATCAAGAAGGATTTTAGAGAACAGTCAAATAATAGAGTAAACAGAAGGGTTTACCGAGTTACTATATGGGTTACCGAGGTATGCTATAAGAAAGGTAATCTTATTCTGAGCACATAGAATCTGCTATAACATTCCAGATGTAAAGTTGCAGATATTTGTAATGATTTTATTGTAATATTTTGAAGTTGTAAGAGAAACCTTTAACAGGGTAAAAGACTCTAATCAAGTCTATAAATTGTAAAGCCTCTAACCAGGTGTAGCATTTAGTTTAAGTGTTGTAAAATCTTTTAGCAAGGTAGATCTAACAGATCTTGATACTCCTAACAGGGTAAGCTATCAGAAATAGCTAAACATGTAGCTCTAACCAAGCAACCTTTATTATTGCAGTAGTGAAGTTGTGGGTGCCATCCCCACGACAGTTTTTCTCTCTAACCAAGAGTTTCTGTGTAACCAAAATATATGTGTTATGGAGTGAATCATGTATGATTGTTATCTATTTGTTTTAGCTTTATATTATGGTACTGCACTATTCGGTTTATGCATAACAATAAAGTTATTGTTGAAGAAAAGTTTTGAAGTACTGATTCACCCCTCCCCTCTCAGTACATTAGCTTTCCATACTGGGCCTAACAATTGGTATCAGAGCTTCAATCTTGGAAAAGGGTTTAACTACCTAAAGAGAAAGATCTTATCAATGGAAGGCTATAAACAATCTCGAAGGATTATGTATCTGTAAGAAGAGTTGGATCATGCTAATCAAGTGATTGTAGACATGCAAAGGCAAATGCAAAAATCTTTGAAAGTGAGAAGAAGATTATCTGATGATTTGCAGGACTCTCAAGAGTTAGTGGAACAAATTGAGACATCATCTGAGAACAGTATGTCTAAAGAGACTGAAGAAATGATTGGAGTATTGAAAGAAAAGAACAAAGCACTGGTTGATCAACTAAAAGCAATGAAAAGATAACATGAACATTTCAGCACATAGATGACTGAAAATCTTGATGTATTGAGGACAGTCGAGGATAAAGTAAGAGATCTAGAAAGAGAGAAACAACAACTTGAAGCCTTAGTATCTGATAACAATGATGAAATCACAAGGTTGACTGGAATTCAAACCTGTCAGATCAACTAGGTTATGCACATCATGAAGCAAATCTGAAAGATGGTGAGATCAAACATTGAGACTTGAAGTATCAAGGTTGACCGATGAACTTGAAACAGAAAAGAAATCCAAAGAAACAATGAAGAAGAGTTATGAAGCATCAAAGATGTTGGATGAGCAACTGAACACAAGATGACCCAACAAAGATGCAGGACTCAGTTACAAAGGAAAAGACTCTACCAAGAAGGGAATCCATACTACCGAGAGAGGAGAATCATCAAAGCAAGCTGGAATCAAGAAGAACATCAAAAGAAAGAAGCCTATTTGCAACTACTATGGAAATCAAGGTCACACTGCCAACATGTGCCAAATCAGAAAAGGTAAGCAACCGAATGTCACTAAGTCCAATGGTTATTGTTACAATTGCAATAAATATGGTCACACATCTAATCAATGTAGGACAAAGTCTATTAACAATTATATGAAGGCAAAATTCAAAGGGTTTTGTAAAAACTGCAATAGATATGGACATAGTATCGAGAAGTGTTGGCTTAAGCAAAAGAACTATATGTGGTCTACACACCGAGCAAATGCTAGAGGTTACCGAGCTCACACAGATCCTTACCAATAGTATTCTGCAGTACCATGGGATTACAATACAAGGATATGGTGTGAATGTTGTGGAAGATATGGACATATAAGTGCCAACTATTTTATAAGGTTTGGAATGAACAACCGAAGATCATGGAGATATCCTAGTATGGCATGTTTTCATTGTCACAAAGTTGGACACTTGGTTGGAGATTGCAGAGATCAACCTAGAAAAGACATTGAGGAAATAAAAGAAAAATTAAAGATGATTTGGAAAAAGAAGGAAATTGTGTCAAATGAAGAAAGCACCTTACCTACTGAGTTAGGTGCACCCATTCCAAATTAATCAATAAAGGTATGAAGGGACTGCATTCTCTCAAGGTTAAATCTTAACAGTTCCTATTTTATTATGTACTTAAGTCAAAATCTGCATAGTTAAAGATGTATTAGTAAGTTTGAAATTCTATCAAAGTCTTTTGGAGCACTATACAGGAAACCTATCAAGTCGGTAAATACAGGAAACCTATCAAGTCGGTGAATACAAGAAACCTGTCAAGTTAGTAAATGAAGGAAGTTTGGTTACTCGGTTAAAGTGCAAGAAAAGGAAAGAAAGTTTGGTGGAACCGAGTGCATTTAATGTTTTTGACCTAACCCGTATGGAGCTCGATAAGGTATATTGTGTACTTAAAGCATTTGCACGGTCATTTTCACTTACCAAGTTTTCAAGAGAGAAGAGCAAAGTGAATCTAAGGCGATCAAATCTTCTACAAAGAAAAATTCAAGGTATTTACATCAATCTCAATGCATTGTTAAGCTGGTTTACCGATCTTATCAAGTTATTATTATATGCTAAGTGTGAAGCATCTGCCGTTTGAAAATCCTCAAACCCTAAGGATATTTTGTTAGTTTTTATCTGAAATCTACTAATGGCACCTAAGATCCAAGATCCCATCATTGTTAAGAATGTAGAAAATCCCTCACTAAAATACTCTTTAACTCCCAAAGTTGCATCTGAACTGGATGACAAAACCGCATTTTCACTCATCCTGGATAGAGTGTTATTAGTCGAGGATGTGAGATTCTTCACCAAATGTCGTGTTGAAGAACTTGGTCATGTTGAAATCAAAGACACATATGATGAATTGTGCACCGATGGTAAATTGAATAGCAAGTATGAGCGCATTAAGATCAAGGGATTAACTGAAGCCCTAACCTATCCTCGTGTGTTCAAACCCCAGTGGGTCAAGTTTGTTCTGAGCAGAGTTCACAATGATTTCATGTGGTTAGAGGAGCAACCGTTTAAGATTACCAAGGAAATCATTCATCTAATTACCGGTTATCCTATTTATGATCATGCCCGAGCTCAAAAGATAATATCACAGAAGGAATTGATCAGTTTAACTGGAGTAGAATCAGATTGCAGAGGATTGAAACTGAGTAATGTCACTGATGTAGAACTAAAATTTGCCATTAGAGTAATAGGTTACTATTTCTTCCAATCGGCAAGGGAAAACAGTGTACCCTGTGCAGCAATAGACTTAGCATACAAAATTGTGAAAAAGGGCATGAAAATTGATCTATGTGAGGTGTTGCTGAAAAACCTATTTGAGAATCTAAACACCATCAGGAAGCCGAAGAAGAACAACTTGGCTAATACACTAAATTTTGGATCACTACTTGTATGCATGTTTTTCTATTTTGAAAAATTATTTCCATCAGTCGGTAAAGTTGTTTGGGAACTACACTGACCAATCACCCATCAGATCAATGACTTCATTAAGAAGCTAGGAGATAATTTTAATGATATTATGGATGATTACTTCAGTAAGTTTCAAGAGAAAATGCATAACAGGTATCGGATTCCACCCAAGCTAGTGGAAAAATACAAAGATGACATATGTTTTGAAGTAGACACTGATTATTTTTATGTGATTGTTGTGGAACCAAGAACTCTTTCTTACATTGCCAGGACATGCTACTGAGCTGAGGTATGAAACCTATGAAGAAGTGAAGGAAAAGGTAAAATTGAGCATTGTAGTACCCAAAGGTACAAGAAAGGCAACAAAGATGATAAAGGCATTATCGGAGAAATTTGGAGAAGATTCTTCTTCCACACCTGTCAAAGGTACTATAGCCATTACCGAAGAGGAATCTAAAGCCCAAGAGGTAGCTATAACACTGAGCACTGAATTGCTTAAGGGAAAAGTATTGAAAAGAAAGAAATAGGACACATCAAAGGCCTCAGGGACTCCTCCAGCAAAGCGACCTAACACTAGAGCATCTGCAGTGTCACCGAGTAAGAAAACAAAGAGTGTTATTGTTCCCAAGGTAGCAAAAACTTACAAGAAATCTACTCGAAGACTCATTTTGGCAAAAGAATCTAGTGACACCGAATCTGAAGATGCTAGCAAATTTTAGATTGTCAAGAGCAAGAAGGTAAATGTACATAGTGTTGAAAATTTTTGTGCTAATCTGAAAGAATATGGTGGATTTGAAGGATTCAGATATGTTAAGTATGAATCCAGAAATGAAGATGAAAAGAGACAAATTGAAGAAGCTGTCATCTGCACACTTCTAAAATTCCTATTGGCTCCATTAGAACTATCTAATTCACTTCCAAATGAATTATATTTACATATTGACAATAGGTGGAAGTATGCAATGGACTTAGAGAAACAGATCAGAGAAAGAAGTCTGGTACATCTCTTTCTAGACATGTCGGTAGTTGAAATAAAAGAACATCTAACAACCTACAACTCAAAGTTTCTTGTCAAACAAAGAGCCTTGAAACTGATGAATGGTCTGTATATTGAAGTGGAAAATGAGTCAAAAGAAAAGTGGCAGGAAATCTTTAGAATCAAGGATGTCAGTGAGCAAGCTGAAGTTGAAATAGTTGATGTCACCGAGCAATATCCTGATGTTACCGAGCAAGACCTTGCTAACACCATTCAAATAGATGAGGATATTATGGATACAGAGGTACCTGAACAGGAAATGATAGAAGGCAATGCATGTGCAAAACTTGTATCTAGTAAATAAGTCTTGGAATAAGTTCAGCCTTATCCACCGGTCAATCAAACTATCTCAACCGAAGCCCCTCAGGATACGGATAAAGGCACCAAAGGTCACAAGTCTATAGCAAGAGAAGGAACTACTCAAGAACAGACGTCTCAAGATCCTTCTAGAACTGAAAATGTTGCAATTGAGACACCGAGCACCGAGACACCCAAGGACACTACAAAGGCTAAAGAAACCGACCAAAGTGTTGCCTCTCCCAAGCAACCTACTGAGGGTAATCAAGCCTCACAAGCCATTGTCTTAGTTCCATCGGTGAAAGGTAAAGAAAAGAAGATGAAAAAGCATAGTTTCAAAGTAGATTTGTCAAAACCAATAGTGCTGCCCAATGTTGATATATCCAAATTAAAGGGGCAAGCACTCATTGATTTCGATGAACTATGCAAAGCAAAGGCTGAACAAGAGAAGAAAATGGCTATTCAAAAGAAAAATAAAGTACTTCAGAAGGTAAAAGCACTCTTAACAGATATGCTACCTGAAGCTACAATAACCAAAGATGCGGCCATCCACATTCAACTGGATGAACTCCTAACCATGATAGAGACATCTGAAGTCAATGCATGTGAATATTTAAGCAAGCTAAAAGAAAAGGAGCTCACTGCAAAAATGATAGAAGAGGTACAGAAAGCTATAGCTATTGGCAAAGTCAAACTTGTCAAATTTATTGTTGAGTTGACCCCTCAACTCAAGCACATTCTTTATTTATTTCAGAAACTCTGTACATTTTCTTTATTCATTAAAGACATCAAAAATAAAACAGAAGCAATTGAGAAAGAGATCACCGATCTCTCAAATAAGTTGACCACAGAGCCCAATTCAGTTCAGAATTTCTATACAAAGTTACAACATCTCATGGCTCAACAATTGGACCTAAGAAATGAAGAACACAAGATCAGGATGGACATAATGACACTTCAGACATTATTCCTTCCTCATCTTTCATCCATCCAAGAACAGATTAACCGAGCCACATACTTATCTACTACACAAGAGGGAAGAACTTTAGATGGCTTAATATCATTATTGGCTGATATTCAAGCATAGACTTCTTTAATGGATAGTGTAAAGGATGCCCTCTCTATCGCTCTCACCGAAGCACGGACAAAGTACAAATCCATTTTTGACCAGTTACCTCCACCAAATGGTAACTAAGTCTTGATGTTTGTCAAAAAGGGGGAGTGATGATATAGTATTTAAAGCATCAAAGTATCAAACAAAAGGAGTGTAGTATACATGGGGAGTATATCGAGCCGAGTGAGCAGTGAACAGAATAGTAAGCAAAGATCAAGTGCAGCACACAAAACATTGATCACCGAGCATGCAAAATCAGAATTTTCTATAGTATATCGATAAGGGGAGTATATCTGGATATATTATTTTATTGACTATTGTATATACTATCAGTATAGTCAAATTTTGCAAGTATATAGATTACTGAGTTATAACTTTGAAAGTAGTTTTTGTCAAACATCTCAACTAATGTCAAAAGGGGAGATTGTTACTACTTATCAAGTTGCCATTAGTTTTATGTTCAAAGTTATTCTATATAGTCTAGTCGGTTATCTCTACCGAAATATTCAGTCAGTATGCACAGTCCGGTCGGTTATAGAAGAAAGTAGTCACAGAGCCTAGTATGCACCGAGCTGTCTACTGAGTATCATTCCATGTCTACCAAGCAGCAAAGATGACACACCGAGTTGATATACACTGAGTGAAATGTGTTACCATATTCATTGAACCTGGACATACATATGGAAACGTGTTACAAGATCAAGGAACATCTAAGTGTTATCACATTGGAAATTGCACTTAAAGATTGTGTATGATTTTGAGGTCATCTAACCAATGAAATATTTTGCATGGTTATTCATTCAATAAATCATGTTTGTAAGATAGAAGCAATGAATGGATCACCGACATAAGAGATCTATTTATACAACATGGATTAAGATCAGATATATACATGTAGCATGACAGAAAGGAAGATATAGAAATATATGAAGCAAGACATGTGAAAGCACTAAGTGTTATGATTGTTATAGAGACACAGAGGTCATCAAGAAGGATTTCAGAGAACAGTCAAAGAATAGAGTAAACAGAAGGGTTTACCGAGTTACTATATGGGTTACCAAGGTATGTTATAAGCAAGGTAATCGTATTCTGAGCATATAGAATCTGCTATAACATTCCAAATGTAAAGTTGCAGATATTTGTAATGATTTTTATTATAATATTTTAAAGTTGTAAGAGAAACCTTTAACAGGGTAAAAGACTCTAATCAAGTCTATAAATTGTAAAGCCTCTAACCAAGTGCAACATTTAGTTTAAGTGTTGTAAAATCCTTTAGAAAGGTAGATCTAACAGATATTGATACTCCTGACAGGGTAAGCTATCAGAAATAGCTAAACATGTAGCTCTAACTGAGCAACCTTTATTATTGCAGTAGTGAAGTTGTGGGTGCCATCCCCACCGCAGTTTTTCTCTCTAACCAAGAGTTTCTGCGTAACCAAAATATATGTGTTATGGAGTGAATCATGTATGATTGTTATCTATTTGTTTTAGCTTTATATTATGTTACTGCACTATTTGGTTTATGCATAACAGTAAAGTTATTGTTGAAGAAAAGTTTTGAAGTACTGATTCACCCCTCTCCTCTCAGTACATTAGCTTTTCATATTGGGCCTAACACCCAGCACATTCTAGAATAGTCATCAATGATTAGCATAAAATATCTATCTCCTTGTATACTTCTAGTTCTTATTGGACCACATAAATTAGTATGAATTAAGTCAAGAGCATTATTGGATTTATCTGGTATACTCTTAAAGAATGCTCTAACTTGATTTCCAAATTAACATTCCTTACATACCGGAATGTGAGGTTTGACAATCTTAGGTAAATCTCTTACCACCTTAGTTGTACTGATTTTCACAGTGCAGTCAAAGTTTACATGACAAAGTCTCTTATGTCATAACCAACTTTCATCAATATCTGCAATCAAACATGATTTCTCATTTTTATTCAAATGAAAGATATTACCTCTAGTTTGATTATCGGTTGTGATTTCCAAACCAATTCTATTTAAGATTTTGTATTTACCATTCTTGAATTGTAACTAAAATCCTCTTTCAACTAGTTGACCAACACTCAAAAGACTATGCTTCAAACCTTCTACATAGTAAACATTATCAGTATTGTGCTTACCATCAAAAGATATAGTGCCTTTTCCTTTGATTGAACAAGGTTTATCATCTCCAAATCTCACTAGACCTTCATTGTATTCCTCAAAGGTTAAGAATTTACTCTTATCACCAGTCATATGATGTGAACATCTTGAATCAATGATCCATTCATCCTAATCTTCAATTTTAGCTGTCAGGGCCTTCTCTACAGGTTGAACAGTAGGTGTCGGTTGATCTTCTGTTATAGCAACAAAAGCCCATCCATTGTCTGTTGGTTCCTCATCAAAATCATTAGTAACTCCTTCATCAACATAATAACAAGATCTGTCTCTATTCTTCTTGAATTTGTATCTCTAATAATCATGGTTAGGCTTATATGTCCTTTTAGCTTCTTCTTTCAATCTTGCATGTCTATCAGGACACCTACAAGCCATATGACCAATTTTATTGTAGTTAAAACATTTAAATGGTGCTTTACCTTCATACTTACATCCAACTGGACCTTTAGGCATTTTTCTTGCAAACAGTGCTTCAAGCTCTTCCAGTTCTTCATTCTCCTTCCTGATTTCTTCAAGTTCTCTTGCATAAAAGGCTTTCCAAACAGAATTTTCAGATGATGATGATGATGATGTTGCAGATGATGATGATGTCTTAAAAGATAGATCTATCTTTACAGTAGCAAGAGGACCAGATTCCTCAAGTTCAAAAGCTGAAAGTTTTCCAACCAAAGTGTCTCTAGATACTGATGCATTAGGCATTGTTCTTAATTCATTTATAGTAGTAACTTTCATTTTATATGTCAGTGGCAAAGCTCTTAAAACTTTAGAAACAATCTTATCTTCACTTAAGGTTCCTCCACAACATTGTATACCCAAAACAATTTCATTTACTCTTTCCATAAAAATAGAAATCCTTTCATCTTCTTCCATTTTTAGATTTTTATACCTGACCAGAAAGCATTCAAGTTTTGCAATTTTGACTATGGAATCTCCTTCATTCAATGTTTCCAATTTGTCCCAAATAGCTTTAGCAGTAGATCTATTTGATAATCCCATGATTTGTTGATCTGACAATGTGCTCAAAAGTGCTTCTCTTGCTTTGCAATCATTTTCCTCATCTTTAGCCAGGTTTGGTGGATTAGGTTGACCTTGAGTAGGAGTAGTATAACCATTCTTTGTAACATCCCATATGTCCTTTCCAATGCAATTAAAATGTGTTTCCATCCTGATCTTCCATATGCCATAGTTGGTTCCATCAAGTTTCAGACTGTCCTTCCTGAAATGGTTAGAAGATATTGGATGTCCTCAAGCTGTTGAACTTCTGCAAAAAGAGGACTATGCTCTGATACCAATTGTTAGGTCCCGGAGACAACTGAGAGGGGGGGGTGAATCAGTTGTCCAATAAATTCAAACCAAAATTAACTTAACCAAAAATTAATGCTTAATGCTGGTAAACTAAACTTTATGTCAGTTGATAGTTTTAACAGTTAATTTCAGTACCGGTAAAGATTAATGCATGAAATAGAAAGACAATGACATCCACAACACATAACACAGATGTTTGTACGTGGAAACCTTGTAAGGGGAAAAACCACGGTGGGAAGCCTTCCCACAATCAAATGATACTACTGTAGATAGTATGTGTGTACAATATGGAGTCTGCACATGCAGAAAGGCCAGCTGCCTAGAGCTCACTACTCAATCACAAAATGGGAGTCACACTGACTACAATTGGATGGTTAAATCCAATGATAATGTACTGCACAAAATAGCATCTTCATATGCTGGATTCAGTACCTGTTTAGCTCTGATATGCCTTCTTCAAATACCATCCTTCAATCTTGAAATGATGTCTGCATGTATAGCTTTGCTTATTTTTACATATACCTTATTACAATCCTTTTTCCAATCGCATATCAATCTCACAAATGAGATCTTACATTTATACCATAACCTAAGACCAATTGAATAGGTCGGCTCACTATAGATATTACAATAAAATCATTTACAAATAAATCATTATGTGATGCATCATGTCGGCTCAATGCATTTACAATAATAATAAATCATCTTCATAACATGTCATGCTGATCTGGAATAGATATGCTTGCCAGTGCATGACCTGGACCTATTTATTGGTAACAACAAATATGCAAACCCGAATAAATCAATAACCAAGTCGCCAAAACCAAGTGATCAAATAATGTCTTCGACATAACCAAGTAGTCTCTAAGTCATTCCAAGTGTCGATGAACCAGATACCAGTAACTATGCATAAATCATTGAACATGCCGGTGAACATAGTCAAGAATCTCCAAGTGTTGATAAGTGTTGACATCAATGACAAAACCAATGCAACACATCCAAAATACCAACATTTTGAAAAATTTAAAATGGAAAGCACACCTATTGTAGCATTCACATTGTTGTTGTTGATTGTATCATTGGACTTGATGAAGCTTTTTGTTGGTTTGAACTTTGCAAACAGTTGTTGAAAATTCTCCCCTTTATCACTCATAGCCATAGGAGTGTATTGCTCCATTTGACTCATAGCCAGTTGATAATTGTGGAGTGTTGCGCACAACTGCAAAAAAAGAAGTAAACTCAGAAAAAAGAAGCTTTTCCCTGATATGTTTTTGCAAATTAGAAATGAAAATTATTTGAATATCATTTTCATGTACATGAAAAGAAATTTGAGCACACAAATGCTTATATCTACCAATGAAATCAGTCACTTTTTCTTTAATACCTTTTGTACAATGCATTAAATCAGTCAAAGTGATTTTAGGACCAATGTTATTTCGAAATTGTTGAATGAAAGCATTTTCTAGTTGTTGAAAAGAAGTGATGGAATAAGAAAGCAAAGAGCAATACCATTGTAAAGCCTTGTCTCTTAATGTTCTTGTAAACAGTTTCGCAAGCAATCTTTGATGAAAAGCAAAATCAATACACAAGGTTTGAAATATTTTGACATGCGTTAGGCGATCACCTTTTCTATTATAGAGTTCCAATTGAGGGACCTCCACATGCTTAGGTGGCACGATTTTAACAATATCAAGAGAAAGTGGGCTCACAACATCAAAGGTAGGCACACTAAACTTGGATTGACTCATGGAAGCAATTTGTTGTTGTAAGGAAGACACAGTTTGAGAAAAATTGTTGATGGTTTCTTCGATAGAAGAATTGATGCTAGACATGGTTGATTGAGAAGGTGGTGTGATATTATTGAAGGAAGGTGTTGGGTCTCAAATCAACAGATTGGATGGGTTCTAAGGAAATGCCAACTCCTATGATCAAACCCTCCAATTGACTTGGCCAACTTATAGAGTGAACCTATCTGGTTACTAACTCTCTCACTTTAGGCTCTGCAGGACCTAGGCGGGTATACCTACTCACTAGTTGTTCCTTCAACTAATGCTTTTTATAGCAGATTTAGTGTCTTAATCTGATATCTCCTAGTCTCAGAATGGCATAAGTTTCTTAAACATACTGATTTCAGATGTGTGTATTGATCTATGTGTCTTACAAAGTATATATGTTACACTTTGGCTAAATTACCTACTATACCTACTCTACTAATCCTAATGCTTAAAGGTAAAGGGTAACTGGTATGGTTAAAGGGTTTGTTTACAAATGATCAGTGCCTTTCCTCCTATTTGGGCTACAAAGTCTTATATTTCTTCAGGACTTATTGTGTAAACTTATGAGACAGTTTTTAATCCCACCACCTCTCAATGAGTCTGTCAGTTACTGTTTCTTATGAGCTCTACTTCAATGTCTATATTGTAAACTGCTTGAATGAATTTAACCCTAACTTTTAAGAGACCATCCAAGGAATAAATACAAGGAACAATTACAATTCGTGAGTAAATCTTTTTGATCCAAATCTACAATATAAAACACAAAATTTTACTAGAAGAACACGAATAACCTTATCCACTTTTAGATAATATCATAAGCAACTGCCTTCTAAAAATATGTTAACTCTCAACACATATGAGAAAGAAAATGCAACTGGTTATTTTTGATAAAAAGTTTAAAAGTACAAAATTGCCTCCACCTCCTCTATCTCTATTCTCTTTCTTCTCTCTTTACATTTTGCATCACACATATATATGTGTTTGAATGGTTTTCATACCCCTTTGGGTGAAAAGACACCCCCCTTTTAAATAAAAATAATTCCAAATCCCGAAATTGCCTTAGTTTATGTAATTAAATGTCACTTTACAAGTTGTTTAGGCATATTAGAGGTATTTTAAGGCTATTTTATGGGTATATAATGGATAAATGGTCTTTAAATGATGTAAATACCCCCTTTGGTGCTTCACACTCCATTTTTTATGCCCATTATTGTGTTTATGTTATGGTTTCATATTGTGCAACAAATATAAAATATATTACTTGTACCTATTCAATATATATATATATATATATATGTATATATATATTCAGAATTTTTCTTGCTCCTTGTCTTGGAATTTGGAATTCTAAAAATTGCAAATTTTAGGGTTCCAACAGAAGGCATGGATTGAGAATAAGGTGGTGGTACATTTTGATAAGTAGGAATAGGTGATGATGGCGTAGGAAATGGGACACTTAAATGAGGAACAAAATTGTTGAATGAATTGCCCCCTTGTGTCGCATTGATTAGTTGAGGGATAATATGAATAATTATGGAAGACATAGGTAAATATGGGGGATTAAATGAAGAAGATTCAAGAGGGATTGCCCCAATGACCAATGGTTGTAGGAATGATATTTGGAGTTGATGTAGCCATGATGTTTAAAGTGGAAGTAGGAATACTAGCCATTGAAGTGGTCAAAGGAATAGAAGAATTGATTTGATTTGAAGGTTGTGAATAACCTAAGTTCTTAGCACAACTCTTGATAGGCATAACATTAAAATCAACAATATGAGAAATGCCATGCAATGTATCAATTCAATTCTTATCACTTTGAATCATGCGTTTAAGGCCTTCAATTAATGTAAGAGCTTCACTATTAGGGTACTCTTGGGACATCCATTGTTTAAAGTTATCAAATTGATTGTTCAATTTTTAAAGTTGATCTATGGAAACTCTATTCAAAGCTTCTTTGTGTTCATCTCAGGATTCATCAATTGGATAAATGGGCTCATGATTAGGATGGGAAGAATTAGCATTATCCTCATTAAAGAAGTCACCCAAATTATGCTCCATCTCCTCCATAATTAAACCTTGGGAAGCCTTAATTCCAATGCTTCATCTAATGGGGATAGTGTAGGTAATACTAATAGTGGTAAAACTCATGCAATAGATGGAAAATTGAAATTTTGAATTTTGAACAAAGCTTATGAAATTGAGTAATGCAAAATTTAAGAAAATAATGATTAAACAATTTGAACTTTGTTGGAGGAAGATAATGACACAATTTCCAAAATAATAAATCAAAGAAAATTGGAATTTTAAAATTAGGGCCAAGGGGATACCACTTAATTAAAAAAAAAAAAAAAAATTTAAAATCAGGGCAGATTATAATTAACCTCTTAATTTTAAAAAATTTCCTAAAATTTTAAATGTTGAATTTTGGAGATTTTTTTTATTTTAGAGGTATCAAAAATTGACAAAAGCAATCTTCTGGATTTGGGCTATTAAATACAATCAATAACAGTCTCTCGAAATTTTGGGAAAAAAGTCGAGGACCGTGGCAAAAATGCACATGGTCTAACCAACTTTTTTCAAAAAATTTCAGGGATAAATATTACAATGATTTTAAATCTAATCCCAAAAAAATGGTGGATTTTACAATTTCTAGATAGGCAAAATAAGTTTCAAATGTGAAAATAGGACCCTATTAGGGTTTTGAAGGAAAAAAAAAGGAATTGGACTGCAAATTTGAAAAGGGTTAAACCTAAAGGGGATGGACACCTTAGAGAATGTTTAGAAATATGAATTTGAATGAAATTGATTGAAATTTGTACAAAATCCAATTAATTTTGAAAATTTGGGTTTTATGACCTAATCACTTAATTTTTGAAATTTTGAAGAGAGAGGATAGTTCTGAAAACAGTCACAAATTTGAAATTTAAATGGAAATTCAATGTTTGCACAAGCTCAATATTATTTTTAAAAATTAGGGTTTTGACAATCAACCACTTAATTTTATGAATTTGATTTGCAAATTGAACAAGACAAGGACGAAATTGAATTTGACAAACAAATCAATTTTCAAATCTAAGACAATAGCAATCAAAACACAAGTTCAATTTCAATTTTAAAACTAGGGTTTTGAATGGTTTAACCACTAAGTTTGTAGAAAAATTAAACTTGCAAATGAAAAACATGCAATGATTTTTCATAATAAAGCATGTAAGACGTCGGGTTCACCAAAATCTAATGTTGGGAAAAATGAGCGAATGAGAGATCTAGAGGAAAGTTTTTCTTCCCTCCAAGGAGAGATGAAAGTTTCACTTTGGATTTCCCTTCAAACACTTTTCACGCATTAAATTAGAAGAGGATGGGAAAGGCACTAGATTCAACCTCCAGAGAAAGAGATTGAATTTTGAGTGATGGTAAGAATGGTAAGTTAATCACCTCTTCTGGAATGAGATTTGAATTGATTGAATTGTGTACTTATGACCAAGTAAAAAAGTGGCAAAGATCTTATTATAACTCGATATAGAAGCATAGGATGAAGCTGTGCAACTGGATCTAGCAATATTATGTCGAGATGAAGCCGTCCTACGAATTTCAAAAACAGTTGTCCGAACAGTGGCGAAAGTGTACACGATCCTTCAAAAAATCCGTGAAACGAAAAGGGTTTCTGCCTCTGCAAATGGAGTCCAAATCCAAAAGTACAGTTGCGCACCTACAACCTACACACATAAAAGAGAGAAAAAGGGGTTGGGATTGGGATTTTTCCTTCAGGTCAAACCCCGGTTTTGGAATTAACCAAATGATGAAAGAAAGTACTTGCAAGTAAATGTAAATGAAAGACTGAAATGTAATTCACCTCAAGGGAGGTTGTAGATAGAATGTTGATATAATTGCTTGTATGAAGTTGAATGTTGGAATGAATCTCCTCTTTAATGGTTGAATCCTTGACTTGAATGCAACACCTAGCCTTGAAAGGAGACTTGTGAATTCTCAATGCTGGAAAGGAATGCTTGAATGTGTGATCGATGAAAACTTCCAACTTCTCACCCCTGCAAATGGGAAGGATAAATGTGACATATATATTTGTCAATTAGGGTTAATTGACTAATTTTTCATTACAAGCCGACACAGGGAAGGTTTTTCCCACTTTATGCAAAGTCCAATGCAAGAATATGATAGAGGGGGCCCCAAAATAAGGCAAATGAGAGGAAAAATGTGACTTATGCCCACCTTATCACTTATCCAACTTTCCCACTTGTTGAAATTATGCAAATGAGAGGGAAAATGTGACTTATATACTCATCAATTAGGGCTAATTGACTGATTTTTCATCACAAACCAACATTGGAGGAGTTTACTGCTCAATGCACAACTACCAAAGCATAATTGAAAAGGGTCCTGCCCCAAAATAGGGTAGGGACAAGGGCGCCACGCCCATTTCCTAGGGGACAGGGGCACCACACCCCTATCCTGCCCTTTTTTCCAGGATAGGATGTAGTTCGAGCAGTGCAGAGGACTAGAAAGATGCAATTTTTAGGTGTTGAGCAAGTCTCTAGTCTCTAATCAAGCCTAGGGATTTGATTCGCATGCGTGAGGACCCTAATACGGTCTAAAATTGCAAGGGTCACAATTTTATGACACTACACCAACCAACACATCTCTTGTCACTCTAGTCACACTCTAGATCTCATCAATAGCAGCAACCTTATGTTTATAAGCAGGAGGCAAAGATCTTAGAACCTTAGAAACAATTTCATCTTCCTCAATGCTTTCACCAGCACATTTGATGCATAGGACAAGATAATTCACCTTAGCCATAAAAGAATGTATGTTCTCATAATCTCCCATCTTTAATGTCTCATACTTTACTTATAAACTCTGCAACTTAGCAACTTTTACCTGTTTATCTCCTCCACATAGAATCTCAAGCTTCTCCCAGATCTCATGTATAGTCTGAAATCCCATAACATTTGTCATCTCTGAATTAATTAGGGCACTAAGAAACTCTTCCTTCACTCTGATATTGTATTCTGCTTCCTTAACCTCATCAGGAGTATATGGTCCATTCTGAGGAACAACATAGAGATTCTTTGTAATCTTCTAGTAATCTTCTCCAAGACATTTCAAGTGCACTTCCATTTGTTTCTTCCATATATAGTATATTTGCTTCCATCAAGCCTCAGATTGTCCTTCTTAAAGAGAATACCTTGAGATGTCATTCTAGATCTCCTCAAGTAGTTAAGCTTCTACTAGAGGATCTAGCTTTGATACCAATTGTGAGAAATAGCAAGGAAGGGAGACTAAGAGGGGGGGTGAATCAATCTTCACCAGGAATATAAAACTTTAAGCACAACATCATATCTAACAAACTGTAGCAATAAACATATAAGCAATTTAACAACACAATACACAACACCAATATTTTTTAAATGGAAAACCCGGTTAAGGGAAAAACCATGGTGGGAACCTACCCACAGTAAGATGATACTCTCCAGTAGTATGTGAAAATGTTACAATGGGGAATGCGCATGCATTCAAAAACACTGCCTAGAGATCACTGCTCAAAATATATTTTCCCATAAGGCTAAAACCCTCAGGGAAGTCTCACTGACCTACAATATAATTTGGACTACAATCTGAAAGGAATGAACTGCAATAATAGCATCTACAAATGCCTGATGAAAGTTTTGGTTAAGCAAAGATATCTGCCCAACACCACCAATCTCACCTCAAACTCAACACTGAAGAATAAATCACTTGTTCACACACAAACCTCTCTCTGATAATGCAGACACAACATCAACACCCAAACTACATGACTATATCACCTATATATACAATTCAACAGTCATGATAACAAGGTCGGCTAAAACCTAACCCTCAACTCACAATTACAAAATTACATCATACAATAGAAGGATCAACTGCCAGACCAACATAATGATTTACATAGCATAACATGGTCCTAAATCAAATTCTTAAATGATCAACTCCACCGGAAATCTTGCCAAGATCAACCGCAACACGCTACACCTCCAGAAATACCGCATAACACGAAAATCATCACCGATTGATAGAAACCACTAAAAAATCACACAATGATCAATGCAGATCACCAAAACAAATAGGACACAACTAGGAAACACCAACAAGCAGGTTAGAAACATACAAAATAGGTTCACCAACACCACTTTTCAAATCTTCATCGGTCAACGTCTGAAAGCTCAAGAGCACAACCAATCAGCAACTGTCACAAAGAAAGATAACTTGCAAAGCACCAAATCATGAACCATCTAAAATAAAGATACACAAGACCATCCCAAAAAATATCCCAAAGTCTCAGCATAAGATCTGATCTCACTGGAATATACCGAAGGAAATACAGGACTCTACAAAACAGTGATCAGCAAAACCAAACTGCAAAACTGGATCAAAAAATCTTCCCAAATACACCAGATCAAATCACATGAATATGTTTACAAAAATGAAAACAACATATCCTAGTAGCAACAATGAACAACTATATCCAACAAGTTCTCCCAAACTTAATCCTAATCCCTAATCCATAATCCCAATCTTCCATCTAATGCTAAAACTCCACATATTCCTACTCCTTAAAAATCCATAGTATCCCAATCCCTTTAGGGTTTTTTCCAACAAATAATCCAAAACTTACAATCAAAGGAGACAAAATCCCAACCTCAAAAAAAAGTTGCACAATCTCCCCAAGTCCTTCATCCCCCTCCATTCCCACTCCATCAAAACAACCCTTAATTAGCTAAGATTCATTATACTACCATCCCTCCATCTACCCAAGTTTAAGACTTCATATCCTCCTCCATCTCACCATCCCCACAGCTCCAACCATGTCAAGCCCTTATTCCAGAGCATGCTAGCATGGATTCCACTCCACTTCAGGATAAAAATATCCCTCCATTGCATGATTCCTTTCCATCTCAAAATTCAAGTCTACCCTCCACTTCATCCTATAATCCCTCTCCATCTCAAAATATAAGTTTACCCTCTACTCCATCCAATGCTTCCCTCCCAAGTCAATATTCAATCATCCCCTCTACTCCATCTCATGATCCCCTTCCATCTCAAACTACATGTATCCTCTCCACTCCATCACAAGATACCCTTCCAAGATCCAATAATCCCTCCCACTCCACCACATGATCCCACCCCAAGTCAAGGTCAAAGTATTCCTTTATCTCCATGTCATGATCCTAATATTCTTCTTAATCTTCCACATGATCCTAATCCCTACAAGATACCAATCCTATATAAGATCTCATCATCCCTATCCAAGTTATCCATGAATCCCATACCTATCAACTTGGCTCCTCCACATTCATCCAATCCAGTTTCCTCCAAGAGATTAAAATCCCTTCCACATTACATCCCCCTAAAACTGGGCTCGCATCTTGTTTCCAAAATAATAAGTATCCTATTAAGAAAACAATTTGTGAAAAAATGAATTACCTAGGCAAAGGGTTAGGCCTCCATGAACAAGGCATGTTGGAACCCCTTCAAGTCCAAGAAAATACAAGTTCATATGGCCTTGGCTACAAAGCTCATTCTCAAGATGTTGTTGTATCTTCCATCCCTCACAAATCTAAAATCCCTTCTTATAAATTAAAATCACACCATAACCCATCTTCCACACCCATTTTGGGTCTTTATGTTCCAAAATCAAACCCTTCATCCCTTTCATCCATCTTGGGTCCTTACATTCCTCCATACACCACTACATCACCTCAAATAATCCCTAAACAAAATCAACAAAGGTACACATTCTTGAATCCCTTCCCACACTCTTCCCCCATCATCCCATTCATAAAATCTTCAAGTCATCCATCCTGATGCACCCAAACCATTGTTATTGGAAGTAATTTGGATGCCAAAGCTAAAATGCATAAACCTATAAATCCACAAAAATACAAGGATCAACATGTCCCCTCAAAAAGACATGCTCAAGAAAAGAAAAATATGATCCAAAAGAAAGAAAAATTCAAAAGGCTACAAAGGCCCAAAAAGAAAAAAGAAAAAACTATGTGGATTCCCAAGCTACTCATAGAAGAAACACATATCAAAGTAAAATCCAAATTGGCATCCAAATTTGTTAATCCAAAATCTCCCTCCACTCATAATTCCTCCAATCCTCCATCTTCAAAATTCATTTTGGGCCCTTACATCTCAAAATCCACCATATTAAGTCCATCATCCCCCTCATCTATTTTGGGTCCTTGGGTACCAAAATCCACATTTGATCTTCCATCTAATTTAAAATCCTCTCCTCCATAACTCCACTACCCTTCAAGGTGTGCGCCAATGTTGATCTTCCCAACATCCCCATCCATTTATCCACAAGTCTTTCATGACCCCATCCATTATCCTATATACATTTTCCATAATCCCATCCCTTTAATTCAGGATTTTGAATAAATCCTTATCCTCCTCCATCTTCCATCCATTCCATCTCCCCATATATTTCTACCAACATCTATGAGCATACCTCCAATTATCTTGGTTCAATATAGCACATCTTTAAGGGCTACTATTCATGGAACTAGATGCTTGAGTCCTCCCTCCATCTCCCTTTCATGCATCCACTTATCCTTATCCTTATCCATCCAAACTATTCCAAAAAAAATCAAAATTAAAAAATTAAAAAAATATAGGAAAAAGAAAAAAGTAATGAAAAAAAAATCCATCCAATGGTGAAAACCACGTCTTGTGGTGTCTTGGGTATCTACCATAATGAAAACTTGGTAAACAAGTGTCATGTGTAATCCCCTCATCCTCTTGCACTTTACACTTGGGGGCAAGCTTCATCCAAGCCATCCTACCATTCACATCCTCCATATCCCTTATCCTCTATCCACATCCTATCTAAGTCCATCCTCCTTTCCTATCTTTGATATTAACTATCCTATCCATATCTTCCATCTTGCTTTCCCTAACATATCCAGTTGTATCCTTCATTTCTACCTTTGATCTTGATCAATCTAGAAGAAACATAATATCCATGCATTCTTTGGAAACTAAAAGCCTTAATTCCTCCTCCATCCATACCCATTACACCTTATCCTTCCCTCTTATACATCTTTATCCACTATCCTTCTATCCTTAATTGTACTACCTTTAGTGGGTAATTTTTCTCCTTTGAAACATAGTTCTTGGATCCCCATTCCACCTATCTTCCATCCTTTAGTCCTCCATATCCTATCACTATCTATCTCCTTAATCCCTCCATCTCCTATCCAAGCAATCTCTCCATCCATTCCATCCTTTTACCAAGCCTTGGTTCTCCCTTTTCAATGGTCCCACTCCCTTTATCCTATATCCATAATCCAATCCTATAATATCCAATCATTCATCCCTTCCCATCTTATGATCCCTATCACACTAAGATTTTCCCATCTATCTGAGCTTATATTGACTTGTGTGTCAACTAAACGCCCACCCATACCATGTTAATCAAATCTCAATGGAAATCTTCTCATTTGCAAACCTCACACAACCAACTAATTTGTTGCCTCTCATCAATATATCTAATCATCCTACCCATGGGGATGCATCCTTCCCATGTTTGGCAATTTATCCAAATCCATTACCTACCCATCAGGATGTATCCTTCCCATGTTTGTCAGTCTATCCAAATTCATGTCCTACTCTTGGAAAAATATATCAGTTGGCCATGTGCATGTTGTATGCATGATTGAGCTTTTCGCTTTGATTTTTATCATGTGTCCTAGGACTACACCTATTCATGGTTGCCTTGATCATCCTATATCATGGTATGTCTTGGATTGGTGTATAATGGGGCATGTTTTTGTGGTATGGTGTGTTTTATCATCTCTCTTGTACGAACCTACAGCCCCTAATTTACATCATCACGATGTTTGTGAGCCTTTGTGCATTGAGATACCAATTGTTTGAGAGTCTAGTCCATGCCTTGGATAATCATAACATCTTGATTCCTATAATTAGTGGTGACGATACATCCTTGACAATATCAAACTAGATTTTCTCTCCATATCTACACAACAACACATCCAATCCATCCATTCATCTACTTCATCATTTTCATCCATTCTTCCTAAGACTCCAATTTATTCATTTATCTCTCCCTTCATCATCCTCATCTTTTTTTCATCCTTAGTCCTCTAGTCCTCCTATCCATTTTGAGAGAGCACTCGTGTTCTTAAAACCCGCATGTCCTCTCTGTTGGTGCCCAAAACCACAGATTGGGAAACCAAAGACTTTCCTAATCCTTAGTTTATCCAATCAACCTTGGTCCACGAACAGGGATGGTCGAAGACCAAATCCCTCTGCACTTTAGGCTCCACTAAACCCAGGTGGGTGTACCTTACACTCTCAAGCACAAAAGATGTTTATTTTAAGTGAATTTAAACTATGGGAGTTAACAATTGCAGGGATGGCAAAAGGTTTCCTGCAACTATGCTAACAAAAGTACTTTTTATTGAATACCCTTAAAACTGATAAAATAAGTGAGAATATGTTATGTAAAAGATTACTGTTAGGACTTTAAGTCATTATGAAAAAGGGCAGTACTAATAGAAATTAGAAGATTTGTTTCTTTGATAAGGACCTAATGCATACAAGCTTATTCAACATATATCAATAACAGACCAGTGCCTTTATCTGACCATTAATGAATAACTTTGTGGACAAGAATCACTATCAACTCAAGAGACAATTATAAAACCATCACTGTGAAAGTTTTATTATGTGTTGCATGAACAATAAAAACCAATTTTACATTCAATAAAACATCATGTGATAGCACATCACAGCAAATCTAAAAGATTTATCAAGAGGACATATGATTCCATCAAACAAGAAATTACACATAACAGTCTGAAAATAAAAGCATGAAATCTTGTATTTTAGCTTCTAGAATAAGAATGTACACAAAAACTGCACTTACAAATACTCCAATACATTCAGTTTGCACAAAATGAACTCCTCATTTTTATTAGAGTTTTCTAAAATATAACACTTGTAGCCCAACCAGTGGTAGAATATTGTCTATCTCTTATGATACAAAAATGACTCACTATATATATGAGCCAAACGATTCAAATGAAAAGACACACCCTTTCATTTTGTTAAACTAAACTTGACTAAAACCTAACACCTAACTGCTTAACTACTAGATATAAAATATAAAAAATTAGTTCTGGTCGTCCAGTATTGTATCACACTTTTGTATGTGCTCCAAATACTTGTTATCCTCGTGAGTGCTAGTGTTGAATACAATATCCCTGATAGCGATCTCCATGGTAACTGTAGTCACATAAATCTATCCAATTTAATTAAATTAATATTTAATTAATTCATCTTCAAACATTCTCCTATTAATTAAATAAATTATTCAATTTATTTTAATTAATTCATTAAACTAAATTCACAATCAATTAAATGAATAAATCCTATTTATTTCATTTAATCCCCTTTCTTCTTTAAATAAATTAAATAAAACATTTATTTAAATCACTAAATTCCCCCCCCCCCCACTTGCATTCTCCTAAAAATGCAACTTGCACCTATTTGTTGAAATAAATGAATTTTATTTTAATAAAAATCCTATTTTCCCTCACTCGCCAAACCCACTTGCAATCCTAATCCCCTTCTAGATTCTTCTAACCCCTTCCTAATTAGCCTAATCCATCCCCTAATTATTGTCACATTCCTAAGCAACTTGGAGTCACTTCTCAAAGACTCCAAAGTCTTTGAAAAGCATTTAATTCTTTATGTGTCCAAAAAGCTAACCTCTAAAGTCTTCCAAACCACTAATGGCTCTTACATGAACATTTATGGTTAAATCCACTTGCACCCAAGGTTAGGGACTTTGACCCCTAACTCAACCCTCATGTGACCCATGTATCTTCTCAAGCATTTATTGCTTTGACCATGGTTATCCCCACTAACTCTTGCACAAGAGTTTATCCATTGAATAAAAGCATTATTCTTTAAATAATGAATTTATTCACTCAACTCAACATTAACCTTACCTCCCAAGTTAACCCTCAGGTCATGTCAAGCATTTAATGTTTCTTCCCTCCCCTCTCAACCCATCTCATGTTGACACTTCTCATCCTAGGATTCGGTTGAAAGTCCTCACATGGATCTTAAACCCTTCAATCTTGACCCTTGTTGAGATTACTCAATCTCAACCATCCATTGCTCCATTTTTCCTATAAGTAGAGCCCATTTCTTCATAATCCACATCCCGAAAACTTGTATGCATTTACATTATAGTCATTTTTAGAGAACATTTAGTATAAATCAATCATATTCACTCTTTTGGTTTAAAATCAACACTAGCTAATTAGATAATCTCTTATTGTAGCATTTGTTCACACTTGCATAGCATTAGATTAATCATTTTTCAATCTTGAACCTACATAAGGCATCCATAGTGCAAAAAGTTGTTGAGAGCTACACTAATTTGGAACTTGGAGAGGAGAGGAACAAGGGAGGAGCTACAAGCATGGTGGAAGGCATTTGGATATGCCTTATTGTATTTGCTTTCATTGTCAAATGCTTTATTATGTTTTTAGTGTCTCTTTTGGTATGCTTGCTTAGACTAATCTTTGGTTGATTAACACTAACAGTTCTTTGTTTCTTGTTGTTTCTCTTATGTGTTATACCACCACAGGTTTTGTCTAACATCTCCCATTTTCCAGAGCATCAGTAACCATTCTCTCCATCTACTCACATGTCTCTTTCATGTCCAAAACATATGCCCGGGAAACATTAAGGGATGTGTTGAGTACATTCTAGCATTCTGCAATCCAAATCCCTTTGTCCTTTAACTGCTCTACCTCATCCACAATATCTGGTACACCATATTTGACAATATCCTTACAATCAGTAAATTCCTGCTTGATGTCCACACCAAATTCCTTATGCTTGTTCAACCTTCTCTGGATCTTCTCAACAATTTTCTCATTGGCACTCTTCTCTTTCAAAAATGCCTTCAGCCTCTTCAAATTTCTTTCATGAGAAGCCATATTATCCTAAGTCTTCTGACAATTGGTCCATAATTCTTTGAGAACTTCCAACAAATGCTCAAACTTGTTGGTCAACAAAACATAAGCAGCATTCACCCTAGCAATCCTGATTTTCCTTCTTAGCTTTATATTTTCTTTCATTTGGTCCTCATATTTATTTTTCCACTGCACACCAGTATCAGTTATCTATGGTACTTCATGACCATGACTTCTTAACAGGTCTTCATATATTTTTTTGTATTTTTGGCCCTCCTTTAACACCCACTGCATTTGGGCCTTATTCAGTTTTGCAATGTCAATCCCCAAATCTATAGTGACAATTGGATTAACCTCTCCCAATTTCAGCCTCATCATATGCCCAAATGCCTTATCTACATCTATAATCGTGGGTCTTTTATTTGGGGGGTATAGGGCCCAAAGCAACATTTCCTCTTCATTTGGATCATATCTTGATCCAATAAAAATGTCATCAACTCCCTCTATGTAGAAACTTTGCATCCTTACTATCAGAATGTAACAAGCTATCAAAAATGAAAGAAGCACTTAAGTCCCATCCTGGGAACAAAATGATACCTGCCTCACTGAGAAGTTGTCTCCCTCTCTGTGGTGTCATTGTGGCCACTTCTGCATCAATGTCTCCTTTCAATTTCTTAAGCATTTCTGCTTCATTTCTGGGGTAACATTTGGGATGCTTTCCCTCAAATTTTTCCCTTTGTAATGGTACAAAAATGATTTAAACTCTTTGGACTGTACAAAAACTTCATCTACAAAAAAAGTTGCATGCTCTTCCATTCTCACACCTGTGTTGGTATTTATTCTCACCATGGCTTGATCCTAGCTCTCTACCACTTCTTCTAGTTTAGGTGCGCGGAGGGTAGATACAGCTACATTCTCATTAGACTCACTCCCAGAGTCTCCTTCTTCTTTTCATTATTGAAGCCTCTGCTTCCGCTCTTCCAATTTTTGGTTCATCTCCTCTAAGACTGCATCAGCCTCATCATGTTCCTTGATTCTAAATAAATCTTCAGCATCCATGGGTATATGCAAGTATTCTCCCACGTTTTGGCTCTTCCTGCAGTGGTTTATGTATCCCTCTGGATCATAATTTTTCTGAGCTTGTTGTCCACACAAATTGTACTCCTCTACCAACTTCTTTTCTATCATCTCATAAGCCTTGGTAGATACAATGGTGAAGCCTCCAAAATTCAAAGTGTCAGGTATAAATACCTGCTTATGTGCACCACCCAAATGCTTTGCATTTGACATACTAAGTTGCCTAACAATTTCTAGATAAGCAATCGTGTCATGAACTAATGTAGGCAACATATATGGAACACCCTCAAAATGATAAACCCTAAAAAAAGTAAAATTCTTGCATACAAACCAGTCACCCCATATATGGTTGACCCTAGTGTCTCCAAAAGCATGGGGTCTCAAGAATCTCTTAATCTTTTGTGAGATAGACCCCTCACATTCTACCCCAAACAATTTGCACAAGGGCTTGACAAAATATTCTTCAAACAACACATAGTGTGATTTGTCGAACCTTGAGTCCCATAGGGATACCCATAATTGAATTGGTTGGTTATGTCCCTCTTTATTCCTGGAAGTCACCTTTAATTCTCCTGGCCACAAACCTTGCATTTGACCATAAAACAAAACCATATGCATTAGCAATGAGTAAAACTTGAAAGTAGGGTTAGGCTCTATTTGCAAACTCAAAAACCCTTCATGTAGCTTCTCTGCCAGTTAAGTTGCATAATCAAATGGCCTTGGCTCATGCATTTGAATGTCCGCAGCCAACACCAATGGGCCTATTCTTGTAACATCAGGAACTTCTTCCCCGCAGACCTGGTCGCATGCCCAGTATGTATACTGCAAGTATTGTCTGAACAGGGTAATCTCAAAAGGAGCACCATCCTACTCCATGAGTCATCTCTTCTCCTTTTTGTGAATTTCTAACTTCCACACTATGTGGGTGGTGTCCATTTGGGTATATTCTCCTTCTAAGTTTGAAAAAGATAGGGGCATGTAAGGCTCATATGTCATGCTGAAAACCTCTTGAATAGACCCAATAGATATCCGGATGAATGGATCCCCATTGGGCAATTGGATGTATCTTTTTTCTTTGTTGTATTTCTTGGTGAGCAATTCCAATAATCTAAGATTCAAAAAAACATTTAGGACCACCAGTCTGCCCAAATTTGTCATCCAAGGGTTTGACAATGGCATCTCCTTGTTCCGCCTGAGGTAGTGATACAAAAATAATTTGTGACCCCTTATGGTTATCGAGATATCTCCAACCCCTTTGTACTTATCTTCCAATTGATCCTTGTGCAGCAAATTGGTTTTAGACCTCTTCGACTTAGCACCAAATGACTCCATCTGGTCAATCATGTCCTGGTTCAATTTTCGCTTCTGCACACCCTCCATAAACTTCATCTTTTTTGATTTAGTTGACTATGAATCTGAAATCTCTATGACCTTTCTCTTTCCTTGTGAACCAAAAGCCTCCATGATTAAATGCTTGGATTCTTAAATTACCCACGCTTCTTGTCTGCAACTATAATATCAACGGCTAAAGAAACTGTGAATAATTTTAGCACGAAAACTCCTTCTTTATGTTGGATATGCAACGGCTAGAGTTTATAATGATCAAAAACTTATCAGATTTTCTTTTTGTGGATTCAACCCACCTGATCATCAGCATTAAATATTGGTTGTCGTACTAGACAATATAACAGCTAATCGGCGTAACCCCACCCGATAATTCAATTACTTGGCACCATCTGTATTTTGCGTTCCTTCAATTACCTTTTTGTCTTTCTGATCAGTATAGGTCATTCCGATCAATCCATCTGATCTCGCCCCGACCGTTTCCTTTTTTCCTCCAGACTTGACTTATCCTAATGGATCCACCTTTCCTTTCTATTAGTCAACTTTTCTTTATGTTACATCGGGGTATGTCTCTCCGATGAAACCTTTTTATGTCTATTCCTCCAGTCGCTCCATCGGCCTTCAGAGTGAAATCACTTAACACTCCATCTGGTGGTCTCATGACATCTAAATTTCTTTTGATAGACATAACTGTAATACCCTAAAATTGGTCATCTAAACCATGGGCCCCTAATCTCGACAACATCACCAAGGTCCTAACCAAAGGCAATTAAATCAACCTTGAGCACATTATTAATTCCTTAATTATCAAAAAATCACATGGCAAATCAACCACTCAATATTAATTAAATATTTATTTAATTAATTGAATTATTTCAAGAATAATCATTTTTATCAATTATCCCATTTTAATTTATTAAATATCTTTGCATAATTAATTAATTAATAAATTTGCCATTCAATCATGCGAAAGCATTAATTTATTACAAAGAGTTGAATTGAAACAAAACAAAAGTCAAAACAAAAAAAAGAATTGAAGAGAGAGAGAAATCAAACTTGAGATATTATTTCTTTTTCTAAATTTAGAACTTGAAATTAGAAAAGCAATTTAATTGAATTGTTGAATTATTCTCTAAAATTGGAACTCAAAGCTTTTCAGAAAAAGAAGTTCAGTTGCATTAAGAAAACTCTTTTCTTGATTAAATTGAAGAATTATCTATTTTTATCAGATGTGCATGGAATTAATTTATTATTATTTTCCAATGCAACTTGGACTTCTAATTTGAATGCATTTCAATTAAAGTATAATTGGAATCTATCTCAAGGTTAACTCAACCTGATTTCTCAATTATTTTCAATTAATCCTAAATTGAGCTTTTTTGTAATTCTCTATAAATTCAGTCTTCAGCTCTCATTCCAATTCACCCCAGAGATTTTTGAGAACACGCTTGGAAATTATTATCACGCTAATTTTTCTCTGGAGTCATTGAAATCATTGTGCTTTTTTAGATTACTTGCATCCATTTTACGTTCATTATTGCTTGCATGCATTGTTGCTTGGATTTTCTTGAATTGCTCATCCATCTTGCATCCATATAGCTTAATATCATATAGATTAAATCCTTCGTCTTGGTGTAGTCTAGTCACTGGTATTGCTTATAAAAATCTGAGAGCAATCTTATACTCACATCTTTTAGAAGGCAATTAGTCGCTTTGCTATGGTTTATTTCTTATTGCTTATTGATTACTAACCATGCATATAATGACTTAATTGAAGTGTTGTGCTTGCAGCTACAGGTTCACTTTTTCACACACACGGTAACTTTCACTGATTGCTTCATTGGGCATCGGAGTAGCGTATTTCCCTTACTTCTGATAGTTATAGTCTCCCTGATAGATACGCCCTCTATGGCATTCTTCCCATCAGGCATTGGCACAACTTTAAGAATGTTTCTCCGGTAGGGTAAGCTATCCCGATGAGTCTTCTTGCACCTTACTCTCCTTATCAGGTTTCTTCGATCTATAGGCGTAGGATTTCCCAATGTAGTCACTTCATTTGTGTCGAGCTCATCTTCCTCATCGGGCATCAGGATAACCCAAAACGTATCTCCCTGACAATGTATGTTATCCCAATGAGTCTGACTCCCTTTCTTGCTTGGTATCACTTTATCGGAGAGTCTCTCTGATAGAGTCGCCTTCTCCATTTAATGCACCAGGTATCGGGGTAACATAAATTGGGACCTCCCGATAACCCGATGTCACCGCTATGAAGACATCACTCCATCAGTTGTCGGCAAGAGCTCCACCGATAACCCCATCAAGTATCAGGATGACATTTTTTCCTTGTTGCCGATAGTGTACCTTATCCCGATGACTCCGACATCCTATCATATCATCGTTGTAACTTGCCTTGATGGATTTCCACTTAGTCACACCTTTTCCCACCACTCACGCTTTAGGAAACATCGTCGGCATGAGTTACTCCTATCAACATACTCGTTCCTCCTTAGACGATCTCATCAGGATGACTTATGTCGATAAGCAAAATTTTGTAGTTTTTGCAAAAGAAAGCCCTCTTTATGGATGCAACTTTTAATAATCATACTGAAGGGTTTCTCCCACACCCTTTACCTCTCTGCACATGCTCACAACCTTGCTCTATGCTGACCTTCCAAAAATTACTCTTGCAATGAGACTAACTGTGAAGATGAGGATTGCCAGAATGCCATCATACTCAACACTTCCCTTGAATATTCCCAAGTGATGCCTTTTTTATGAATACATTGCAACACATCGCCTGCACATACAATCCAGCAATAAGTGCTCCTATGATGAAACTCTATGCAAAACCCTCCATATATAGCACAAAAAAAATTTGTAAAAATATGTGCTAACACTCTCGATGGGGCATACCACTACCACCTTGTCATCCCTCCCCTAAAATCATGACTGGGGCATCATGCTACTAGTCTTAATCCCTTTTATCCACTGTATTTTATTCTTCTTTGATGTAATATCACTTCATGACGCTATATCAAAGAGGGGCAAAATCTATACATCTAAAATTAATTAAATTAATATTTAATTAATTTAAGCCTTTCCATATAATTAATTTATTAAATTGTGTTGGTCTTTATTCTTCTTAAAATTAATTAAATCTTAATTCATTTTATCATTGCAACCTTATAATCAATTTATCAAAATTGATTATTCCCCTTTTCTTCTAAAATCATGTGATTCCTACAAATCACTTCTAAATCCTCACTTAGCCTAATTAATCTTTCTTATCATTATCCTCTAATTTTAAATTCCCCCTCATTCTCTCTCATCATGTCATGCATCCTCCTAACTTTCCAACTTGCATTCAAATCTCTTATTAGCCCATCTAATCACCTCTCTTAATCATTTGCACAATCTTAATCCCCAAGATTAGGAGCAAGTCAACTCTTTTCCATAAATGACTTTCCCATCTCACCTCCCAACCTTAAATGCCACCCTTTTATCTATCCAAGGAATTTTGAATTCCTTGAATCTCCCCATGCCCTCTCTTCCCAAGGAATTTTTAATTCCTTTTCTCTTTTATTTTTCCCACACAATCTATTATTAGAGAATTTTTAATTCTCTTGTCCTCTCCCAAGGAATTTTAAATTCCTTTTTATTCTCCCAATGTACTTAAGGATCTCTTCCCCATGTACCTTGAGGTGTGTGGAGACAATAAATACCTTTATGGCAAATCTCTTAAATCCCACACCTTGTCCTCTCAATCCTCTCTCCCACTTTCTCTTAATCCTAGCCCTCCATTTAAAATCAATCTTGGCCCTCCATTTTGGCCTCTCCAATCTATAAATTAGAGTCTCCTCCCTTCATTTCACAAGAAATCTTAGTGAAAGTTCATGCTATCCAATTAGGCTTAGAACTCTCTTCTTAACATCCTTATCATGCCCATTTCATTCCCCACTTAGCTAGTCAATCCATCCATATCACATCCAATCCTTTGTTGTTGTTTTAGTGGAGAGCAATCTACATCCCACCAAGGAGCTAATCAAATAAAGCGAGGAAGGGGTGTATTCTTCACTTCACTAAAGTCTCAATCCGAGGGAGTAAGAAGAGGTATAAAGGTTTCATTTGTATGTTTATGCTTTCTTCGCAATTCTTGATTATTGTATGCATTTGAATCCTCGAACCCCCTTTTTCTTGTCTCTAGTTTCCTTTCATTTGGTATTAAATCATGATAACCTCAAATTCCAAGTGTTGGGTAGAGGGCTTTTTTAACTATTATTCATTTGAGTGGGATCTTGCATAGATAGGGTTTTTATCTTATAGCAGGAAGAGATGAAAAGAATATCAAAGATAGAGATGGAGAAGCTCTCAAATATAAACTTTGATTTGTGAAATCTCACTATGGAGGATGTGCTTGTAGACTAAGATTTATGAGCTATAGTATCTGGATCCAATCCTATAGCTACATCATAAGAATATTTGGACATGATGAATTTACAAGAAAAGGGTCAAGTATTAGACTCACTTTGGTTGATTTACTGTTGTTGAATGTGCATGAAGAGACTGCAAAAAACACAGTCTACATTTTCCTGAGCATAAAACCGATCAAGATAGTGTACCTCTGCTATTTTTTGTTGTACGATTTGGTCGACCACCCTTCAGCTAGTTCAATCAAAACTACCTATCAAACTCAAGTCACTTAGATAACGTCTTACATAGGATATATTGTTCCTGAATCAGACTGAATCTTAGTTACAATTTTAGAATCAACCCAGGAAAATGTCTTAGACAGGATAGATCGTTCCTGAAATCAGACAAAATCTCAGTTGTTTCTCCCAAAACAATACGCTAAACAGAACAAACTAGCTCTGAAATTGACCTTGACCTCTGCATCACAAAACAACTCTAGGTCACACTAATCTATAAAAATGCCTATTCAAACCAGGAGTTCTCATAAGACAAAGGCCAAAGAGAAAACCTTCACTTATCAAGATAATCCATTCTACATGAAGGATCCCCTCACTGACATACCATCGTCATCAGGCGGACCGCTTTTTGATGAACCAAAATCTCCCACTATACGTGAGACAGAAAACAATGATGGAAACAAAAATGACCGTAATATTCCTGAAAATCATGATGACTCCTCATCATCAAGTGAGACTAACGAAGCTACTGAACCTCCTGAAAAAAGATATCCTTGACTGTCAGAAAGAAAAAGACTTTAGAAAAATGATGAAAGCTATCATGCTCCGAGAAAAGGAAGACTATTTCTTAGAACTAGCAAATCAAGGTGCTAAACTTCCTGTTGGATATGATGTTCAGACACTTGTTACTAAAAGGAAAGACTCGCCTATACTCATGGTACACAAATAGTTAATAGCTTTGTGAACAAAGCTCATATACCTGCAGAATAAGGACAATCCCCTGAACCAATATTCTCTGGAAGCAATATGTCCCTTCCCATTTGACAAGAATTTACACATGCCTCCATTCCCTTCACGAGTGGAAATCCCAAAATTTGATAAATATGATGGTACCTCAGATCCTCAAGATCATGTCAGGGAATTTAGTGCTGCTTGTATGGAATTCATGCATGATCAAACACACCTTATGCATCTCTTCCCAAGGAGTTTAGGGGGTCAAGTAATGGAATGGTTCTCAAGTCTACCCAAAGGAATAAAAACATTCGAAGAACTAATCCAACTATTCTTACAACAATACTCATACAACATTCGACATCCTGTGACTATGATCGATCTTTGTAATACTCAACAGAAAACAGGGGAACCTCTTCTTACTTTTCTCCAACGCTGGAGAAGGATGTTCTCTAGGTACCCATGACCTATCCTGAACTCTGAGAAAATGGATATATTTGTCAATAACTTGGTCCCCGAAATGAAATATAGCGTACAAATGCAAGTACACCCATCATTTAACAAAATGGTAGATAGTGCCATTCGAATGGAAGATGTGCTCATAAAAAAGGGAGATATCACACCCTAGAAAGAAACACAAATAGGATCCAGTTCTAAAGAGAAGAACGAGTATTGGAAATTTGCCAAAGACAACAACAAGAATGTTGTTAATGATGGAGTAGTACACACTGTCAAAACCAACTCAAAATCAACAATATTCAATCTGGCCAGTGCTACACAAGCGCTTAAAGCCGCTGAAATTACAGCAGAAAATCAGCCAAAGAAAACAAAGGAATGGTTCAAAGAAAAGCCTTGGCTTTCCAGACCTAAGCATGATTTTACTCCTCTTGAAGAATCATATGAGTCGGCTTTCAAAACTCTATTGGCAAACAACTTGATAACACTACCAGATAACTCCAGACCATATGATCTAGATGTCAAACCAAGATGGTGGAGAGAAAATGAATACTGTGACTTCCATCAGAATAAGGGTCATAACATAAACAATTGCATGAAGCTAAAACATGAGATTCAGGATCTCATAGACACTGGTAAATTTGTTGTTGGGAATCACCCAACCAATGCTGATCATAAAGCATTTAAAGACCCTTTGTCTTCTTATGAACAAGGTGATTCCTCAAAGACCAAAGGAGGTGCCAAGGTAAATTATGCTTATGCCAGCCAGGACAACATTATCAACATGATTGAACCTTCACACTCAAAATATTGCAATGTGATTATAGTTCAAGATAAACCAAATGAATCACAATATGCAAAAGCTCTAACCAGATCTCAAAAGAAAGTCACCCTCCAAGGAGCTAGCTCTTCCAAACTGGCTCAAGAAACATCAAATCCGATAGATGTGCCAAATAAACAAAAGGAATCAACCTTAGACAAATTTAAAAGATTAACCTCCTCATCATCATCCTCTGGATACGGCGTGGTTGAACAGTTGAAAAAGACAAATGCTCAGATTTCAATTTTTGAATTGCTACAGCTCTCATCTGCTCACAAGGAAATTTTACACCAAGCATTGCTCACTACCAACATTCCAAAAGATTTAGACATTGATCGGTTTCAGTCTATGGTGGGTCATCTAGCTTCACCTCACTATTTGACCTTCTCTGAGGAAGATGACAACTCATTAAATCATCCACATAACCAGCCATTGCATATTGAAGCCATGATCCACAAACACAGAGTTAAACGTGTTTTGATAGATGGAGGCGCAGGGTTGAATATCTGTACTTATCATCTGCTTATACAACTAGGATTCTCTGAAAATGTCATTGACCCAGGCAAGAAAATAACAATTAAAGCCTATGATGAAGAAGAGAGGACTTCCAAAGGTTTGGTATCATTACCAATCAGAGTGGGACCGGTAGAGAGAGATGTCCTTTTCCAGGTTCTCGATATTCCATTGTCATACAATATATTGTTGGGCAGGGCATGGATTCATGAAATGAAGACAATACCCTCAACATATCACCAATGCTTAAAGTTTCCTTATAATGGAGCTGAAGTCAATATTCTGGCTGATATAAATGTCATCTGTAGTGCATTGACAAAAGGTGCAGATACTCTTGTGCCTCATAATAGGGTAGCCTCTCCAAATGAAGATCCAAAAACATTGATCAAAGACTTAGAAAAAAGATTGAAGATTATAGATACCAGCATGGATAGCTACAAAATAGAACTAGTATTATCATTAGTTTCTCTTCCTCCATTGCCAAAATAGTTAGGCAAGCCATCAGAGGCTATGAGAACCCAAACTCCAGCTCCGAATATTATATATGATGGTCTCTTTATACAGTCTTCTACCTCCTTGGCAGATGAAATAGAAGAGGACGTTGTGCTTAACTGGCTTTATAAGGAAGATAGTCCAAATGAGGAGGTACGACATTGTGAGATTTCTTCAAACCAGTATGGTCATGGTTACAAACTGATTCAGCGCATGGGGTACTCAGGTACTGGTCCTTTGGGCAAACAAAAAGAAGGTATTATTGAACCAATTCAGCTACAAACCAAATCCACACATGATAAAGCTGGACTGGGATACAATCCTAAAAAGACATCAGAAAAAAAACATGTTTCTAAGTCTAAAGGCTTGAAAAAGATATCTCCTTTAATATTACATGAAGAAAACGCTAAACAGATGAAAGAAGAGCGTAGAAAAGAGAGAGAGGAATCAACAGTCAAGAAAGAAGAAATAGTCAGTGCTCAAGCTTCAATGGTATCAGCTACGATAATACAAGAAGTTGAGGGTCCTGAAGATATAAGAGATGAATTTGTAAGAATCAGAGAATTGTTTGCACCATTAAAAATTCCAGTCACATATATTGGCAGGCAATAGGTAGATGATTCAGAGACTGATTCAAATGAGTATGAATGGGGTCCTGACTATCTTTCAGACACATCTGCTACAGAAACTCTAGAAGAATCTAGTGGTATCATAGATGATACTCAAGAGTTGATGCGCCTAAAACTAGAGAAGGAAATACAAGAAATTGGACAAAAGAGGCAAGCAAATTATGAACAAGCATTGAAAGAAGGAACAATACCAGAAAGCTTCTCATCTATGTGTCCTTATCCTAAAATAGAACAAATCAGTTATAGCACTACACAGGAAGAGTTAGAAGCTGCAGGACAAGAACCAGTTGTCAGTCCAGAAGAAGCTGAATGGAGTAGATGACAAAAAGCCATAGAAACAATGAGACCATGTCAACAGGTATGTCAGATACAAATGACAAATGAACTACAATATAAAGGAATTTGTAGCATTAAAGATGTTAGTATTGATACCATACATATGCTTACTAAATCATCTAAAAGAGACTTGGAAACTCCATCAGATAACTATGATGATTCTAATGACTCTAATGATAGTCTTGTTCATGAAGATACTCACTCATCCTCAAATTCTAAATCATCTGATACAAACAATGAAAAATTGCCCACTAGTCTTCTTGTTGTTAAACCATGACATGACATCCAGTCCGACTTAGTCAATGATGTTATAGGTATGCCTATTGGATTAGATCGATTAAATATTAACGTGAACTTTAATAATCATGACCTGACTCTTCCTGGTCTTGAGACACTTACGCAAGGTATCATTCTGGAACTCAACTTTTCGATCCGCAGCTGTGATAACAATACCATGAATGCTCTTGAACCTATCCAAAATTTATCCCTAATACATCCCAAATTGATTGACTGTACTTTACAGAATCAACCCATGGATATACCTATTTTTGCCAATGACTATACATTATCCTATTATCTCAATGCAGTCGAACCTATTAACTCTTCCACCAGTGAATGGAGTGAAAATATGACTAAAGAGGATATCAAGTATCTTAGTCGCAAAAACAAGAAAGATAAAAATAAAAGATCTGATGGTGAAAACCACATTGTGGCGATGTCAGAATCTAAAAAAGAGAAAATAAAGGATGTACCCAAAGGTGAAAACCTCTCTAAGGCACCTGAAGGTGAGATACTTGGTATACTGCCCAGTCATTTTCAGAAGCGGTCTTCCATATTGATCGAGCCAACTCAGCTAGTGAATATCGAGAATCAAGACACACCACAAATTATTCACGTAGCTCAATCACTATCAGCAGAGGAATTGAAGGATTTCACTCAGCTATTCCTAGAGAAGAAAATAAATTTTGCATGGACATACTCTGATATGCCAGGCTTAGATCCTGATCTCATTATGCACCATCTCTCAATCACACCAAGAGTAAAACCAGTTAAACAAAAACTTCGTAAGATGCACCCGCATGTTGCACTATTGGTCAAAGCTGAACTAGAGAAACTACTCAAAGCTGGATTTATCAGAGCGATAGATTATGCTGAATGGATTTCCAACATAGTACCTGTATCAAAGACAGATAAATCTATCAAAGTTTGTACAGATTTTAGAGATCTCAATAAAGCATGTCCAAAAGATGACTTTCCATTGCCAAATATTGATATGATAGTCGACATGACAGCTGGGTATGAGATGTACTCACTAATGGATGGATTCTCCGGCTACAATCAGATTAAAATCGCTCCTGGAGATCAAGAAAAGACAGCTTTCACCTGTGCATGGGGAACCTTTTGCTGGAACGTTATGCCATTTGGGTTAAATAACGCAAGAGCGACCTACCAAAGAGCAGTTACAACTATCTTTCATGACATGATGCATAAGAATATGGAAGATTATGTTGATGACACCTTAGTGAAGACTATGAAAAGATCAATGCATATTCAAGAGTTAGGTCCTATACTTGATAGAATGGAAAAGTTCAAGCTCCGATTAAATCCAAAGAAGTGTGCATTCGAAGTGACATCTGGTAAACTACTTGGCTACATCATTTCAAATAAGGGCATCGAGGTTGATCCTGAGAAGGTCCAGGCTATAATGGAAATGCCACCTCCAAAGAACATCAGTCAAATGAGAAGTCTACAGGGACATCTCCAGTCCATTAGAATATTTATTTCTCAACTAGCAGACAAAGCTCAACCTTTTACAAAGGTACTAAGGAAAGGCATATTATACAATTGGGATCAAGAATGTGAACAACACCTTCAGCAAATCAAAGAGTATCTGTCAAATCCACCGATGTTGATGCCACCTATTCAAGGTAAACCATTAATCTTATACATATCAGCAATTGATTCATCATTGGGGGTACTTCTGGCACAACAGGATGACAACAAAAAGGAAAGAGCTATTTATTACATCAGTAGGACATTGGTGTCTTACGAAATGAGCTACAGTATAATAGAAAAAGCATGCTTGGCATTAGTCTTCACATCACAGAAACTAAGGCACTATATGCTCACACATTCAGTCAAGCTGGTGGCCAAAATTAATCCACTCAAGTATCTTCTTAATAAAGAAACACTCACCGGATGATTGGCAAAGTGGGTAATGATCCTTACAGAGTTTGACATTGAATATGTGGAACGCAAAGCCATAAAAGGATAGGTAATTGCTGATCAGCTTGATGAAGCTCCACTTGAGGATACTCAACCACTACACATTGAGTTCCCAGATGAATCAATAATGCATCTTACTCAACAACCCTGGAAGATGTTTTTTGATGGGTCCTTTACTCAAAATGGTTCAGGTGTTGGCATACTATTCATTACTCCTCAGAAGTACTCAATTCCAAAATCTTTTAAGATTCTATTCCCTTGCACAACAACATTGCAGAATATGAAGCATTGGTAAATGGAATAAAACTAGCCATTGAATGGAAGGTTGTTGAATTACATATTTATGGAGATTCTCAGTTGATCATCAATCAAATCAATGATACATATCAGACTCGGGATGAGAAATTGATGCCTTACAAGAGGATGGTAGATGATTTCAAGAAGTATTTTGCTTTTGTATCATTCCAACAAATTCCTAGATCAACAAATAGAGTAGTCGATTCTATGGCTACCTTGGCATCTATACCTGAGCTACAGGAGTCCAATTTTCGCTTTGATTTCCTGGTGGAAGAGTTATATTACCCTTCTTATGATTCTCCTGAGACCCAAATAGTCTATTCTATTATTGGACATGATTCATCCCGATACAGCCACATCTATTCCTATCTTTGTGACCAAATTATCCCTAAAAACCTTACTCGTAACGAGAAAAGAAACCTAACTCGAAACGCTTCGCGATATGTTATCATAACTAATGATTTATTTAGACGAGGTTTGGATGGTACTTTGCATAGATGTCTAGAAACTGAAGAATCAAAATGTGCATTATCGGAAGTCCATGAAGGTATTTGTGGATCTCATTCGAATGGTTTTACTTTAGCTTGGAAACTATTACGGGCTAGCTACTACTGGCCAGATACAGAAAAAGACACTATAAAATTTGCTAAGACTTGTGAGAAATGTCAGCTTCATGGAAATCTCATACATGCACTGGCGAGGGATCTCATACCATTCATTACACATTGGCCTTTTCAGCAATGGGCCTTTGATCTCATTGGTCAGATATATCCTGCTTCATCCAATGGACATAAATTCATTATAACGGCCACTGAGTATTTCACCAAGTGGGTAGAGGCAATTCCGCTCATCAAAGCAACTGGTGAACAAGTCGCCTTATTCATCCTAAACTATATAATTTGCAGGTATGGGATACCTTCGTCCATCGTGACTGATAATGGAGGATAGTTCAAGAATAAAGACCTGGATGAACTTTGTGAGAAATTCAAAATAAAGCAACACTGGTCATCAGTATATTACCCTCAAGGTAATGGACAAGCTGAGGCGTCTAACAAAAACTTACTGACTATCTTGCACAGAACAATGAACAAATCCGGGAAAGATTGGCATCTGCGGCTCAATCTAGCACTATGGGCTTATAGAACAAATATCAGAACACCTACTGGGGCTACACCTTTCTCTTTGGTGTATGGGTCCGAAGCAGTATTACCTATTGAAGTAGAAATACCATCTCTAAGAGTTTCGTTGCAAGGTCTTGTTACTGATGAAGATCGTAGAATATCTAGATTGCAAGAACTCGAATTGCTGGATGAGCGTCGGCAAATGGCGTTTAATCATCTCAGAGTGTATCAAAAGAGAATGTCCAGAGGGTATAACAAGAAAGTTCAACAAAGAGAATTTCAAGTTGGTGACCTAGTTCTGAGAGAAAATCCAAAAAATCAACAGTTTCGAGACAACAAAGGGAAGTTTGAACCCAAGTGGCTTGGTCCCTATATCGTTACTGTAGTCTTCGGCTCTGGTGCCTATCAACTCTCAACATTGGAAGGAGAACAGCTCCGAGAACCGATTAACACCAGCCACCTTAAAAGATTCTTTACTTAGCATTCTCTGCTCCAGCAAACTGTACAGCGGAAAATGTCTTGAAGAAATCAAAAAAATCGGAAAATGTCCTGAAGAAATCAAAAAAATCGGAAAATGTCCTGAAGAAATAAAAAAAATCAGAAAATGTCCTGAAGAAATTAAAAAAAAATCAGAAAATGTCCTGAAGAAATCAAAAAATGTCCTGAAGAAATCATAAAAATCATAAAAAATCCTGAAAAAAAAAAAAAAAAAAAGAGAGAGAAAATGCCCTGGTGAAAACCTGGTAAACAGGCACCTTGGTAAAAAAAAAAAAATGAATCTCTGCCAAGCAGGTGAAAACCTAGTAAACAAGCGCCTCTTGTACTCAAGCACTCCATCTATCAACGCAACGTTGGCATTTTCCGCTCTCAAATATCTTTTGCTTTCGCTTGTACATATTTTCAGTCACTTTTGTGACATCCTGGTTCGTTGGAACCCTCATGACTTGAAACAAATCAATGTCCTAGTCTTAGGTTACTCGATAGAGCACATTATATATCCTAAGCAGTGTCAACCAAGTCATTATTCCGTCAGTGAAACCTGGTCAGCCACTCCGAGTCAGTCACTTGTCTCCTGACTACTACAGAGTTTTTATCACTGAGTTCACAAGCAAAACAACATAACAAAGAACAATTACTAAACAGTTTGAGCTATGAATGGAAAATTTTCTTTGTATGCTGTCTTTTATATTGGTTTTTGATTATTATCCCCCTGAGTAACTCGAGGAAGTTTGTATTGACTAAGAGGTGCAAGGATTGGGGGCATAATATTTTCTTTGTTTTCTGCTTGTAGGAATGATCCCGATGATCTGGAAACATATAAATTAGTTGGGTGTCTGTGATAAGAGCCTTCACATTAAGGTGAAATCACCTCACATACCTTGACTCCACTTAATTGTATACTACAGGGAGGTCCATGTCATTTCTTTGTCTGTTTTGAGGGAATTTCTTTAAGATGCAATTCGGGTCCCTGCGAAATCTGTCCAAGGATATGAACAAAAATAAGGGTCATTGCGGACAAGATAATTAATATTGCACATTGAAAAAGAAAGGAACTCTACCTTGACTGTTGTGTTCGTTATGCTCAGTGATGAATCTTAAGTATTTTAAATTTAGTGACTAGGTTTAGGTTGCGTTTTGCATGTCATTTTGCATTTCATTCTGCATTTTAGTGAATCTAGGGTGATTTTGGTGTGATAATAATAATCTCTTTATCTTCAGAATGTGAGCTGAAAGCATCATCATTTCTTACGCTAAGTGATCTATTTATCATTATTTCTCCGATCGAGTCCTTGTGTTTTGAGACGTTTAGTTGCATACATAACATTTCATGTAGATTCATTCATTTTATTATTAATCATTTGTATTCATCTTATTACATGGAAAACAAAAAAATAAAAAAATTTGCACTGCTCATTTTCATTCATTTATTTGCATATGAAAAGAAACAAAAACATAGACATCCATTATCATTTGTAATACATACATTCATGCTGAAAAAGAAGTGCATACATATAGAATAAAGCATATAGAAACATCTCATAATCGAATTGGCACAAGTACAATGAAGTCAAATCGGATCTCGTATATATATATATATATATATATATATATATATATATATATATATATATATATATATATCATCTCAAGTCTAAGAGTACAAAAGGATGTCCAATGACATGTACAAACTCCCATCGGAGCAAGAATCGTATAGGCTACAAAAACACAAATGGGTGTGTCTACAAAAAAAAAAATATATTCGAGCTACAAAAAGAATCATCTAGCTGGCACCCTCTCCCTCATCGCCTGGTGGAGGAGGAGGATCCTGATGCCCGGGATCCTGTCAAGGTGCTCACACTCCCTCCGATCTGGCCATATACTGCGAATAAGGTTGCACCTGTTGTGCAATAGGAAATACAACACTATACGCGACTACATAAGAAGATGCCCTACTGCTCTGGAGAAGGACCTCCTGTCGTAGAGACTCTATCTCTTCTCTCGACTCTGCTCTTAAAGCCGCAATCTGGTGATCACGCTTAGTCCTCACCTCGGCTAGCTGTCGATCTCACTCCGCAAGCTGAGTCTGCGCCACTAACAACTGTGACTGTAGCTCTGCAAGACGTGCTCTCATCGACCGACCCGTGTTAGCCCCCTGCTCTCTTGCAGGCTCTCCGCCACCATCTCCACCACCCTCTCCACCTGTGGCTCCGCCTTGCTCCTCTCGTCATTGACGGACCTGCCTCGGAGCTGCCCACTCCTCCTCTCCCCCACCCAACCTCATGCCTACTCTCCCAAGGGATCCACCCTCACCCCTCTATTGTCCAATGTCAGCTCGCACTCCGCTGCTACTGGTACCAGGATCACCACTAGTTCGTCATGGAGCATCTGGTCTCTGGCCCTATCCCTACCTATGACCCTGTCTCTGTGCCTGTCCCTATGCCGGTGCAGGGGCATCATCCTCAACATCCTCGATATGAGGAGCATGCTCTCCAGGATCCGTAAACTGAGGGAATGGATGCTGCTGCAAATAATCCCTGTACTGGGGCAATACCCCCGCATCTGCTATATCCTCCAGGTAATCCCACCTCAAGCGAGGTAAACATGTCAGCTCCTGCATAGCCAAGGCATAAGATAGCCTAGGTCCCCAACCCTACCTCTCCTCGTCCGCATACCTAGCATATGTTGTAAACTCCTGTGAGATCCCCTGAGGCCGGCCATACTGCCTCATCACTCGTGAAACGATGAATCGCTCCACAACAGTCTACGATCTACCAATCACTAGGCATGTGATAAATAGATCTCTGCGCACTGCCCGCCAGTCATCCCATGGCTCTAACCCTCTATATGGTCGCCATACGACAGCTATCAAGTCATCGAGCTGCCATCTCCAGTAGTCTGTCTAGCCCAGATGGGGGTGCGTGATATATCCAGTATATCTATAAATGATTGGTTGTCCTGACTCCCTATTGTCTGTCACTATCGGCCGACACACGGGAAGGTGCTCCCAAGCCCACACCTGCAAAATGTACACCCCAGTAGCCATGCTCTGCCCCTCTCTATAAACAATCTCATGCATCTCTCGATACATCTAGGCCAGTAAGCAAGAACCCCAGCCAAGTCTCTGAGGGGACTCTATCAATCGCTCAAGCATCCGGCCCCATCCGCTCTGGAAACCCTGCTGCCATCGGTCTGGCATCAAAAAGCACCCAATAAATCCTATTAAGACACATGCTAGTGGATACTCCTCACTGTACCTGCTCATCAGTATATCCCAACTCATAGAACGAGTCAAGATATCTGGATCCCTGAATACATTCCTCAGTGCCTGCAGTCTAGGTAACAATGCGGTATCATAGTCCACCTTATCCCCAGCAAAAGGGATACGAAGAATCCTGTACATATCCTAAGGAGTGATGGTCAACTCCCCAACCAGCAAATGAAAGGTATTATGCTCCGAATGAAATCGTTCTACTAACGCCATGAGCATCCCATGGTTCACATGGATATCAGGTAATCTCATCAAATGAGCCAAGCCGCATAAATCAACATGAGCCTACTCAACCTCAGACAAATCCCGAACTAAAGCCATCGTGGGCGGATATACACATCTGAAGAGCACAAGAGGTAAAGAAACCTGCAAAACCCAACAACGAACATCAGAAAACATTCCAAATTAGCCTACAAGAGGAGTTAAACATCACGCAAATCCAAATAAGTTAAATACAAAACCAAAATTTCATGTTTACACTTTCAAAAATTGTCACTGTTTTCCGAATGACAAAACACAGTTAAACAGAATCTCGTACAAGTCAGAAATGGCTATCGTATGAGAAAATACCCTCAAACGACAAATTTTTATACATAGCACGACAAAATGGTCTTTTAATTGGCCTATCGTACGACACAAGGGTTTCTCTCGTACAACAAATCTAATGGGTTGAAACGAAAAAACACAATTTGCCATTTTCTCGTACGAGACAGGATCCTGTCTTGCACGATAAACCAAGAAACCCAACTTCAAACCCGTCAAAAATGTGAAAAATACACAAAAAAATTCAAATTTGGAAACATACAAAGGCTAAATATTGATCACTTACCACTGGCTCGTTGTTTCGGGGTCGATTATGTCGTCTTTGGTGCTCGAATTGATGCTGACGAGTAGGGACCACCATTTTTCTTCGCAGAAGGTTTTTTGAATTTTCAAACTTGGAGGGTTAAAATGAATTGAAAATGACACTTTTGTCCTATATATAGCCTAAAACCTAATTTTTCAACTTGCTCCGATGGACACGAAAATTGTACCCTTGGCTAATGTGCCTGCTCTGATTCCATTTTCAAGATCGAAATCGAAATTCGAGATTGTCTTGCTAGTCAATTTCACAATTTTGACCACTTAGCACTTTTTTCATTAATGCTCATTCTTTCTTCAAATTGCGCTCAATTTCAACGCTGAATCTTAATTCAATTTCAATTCTACACATCCACATTTCAATTCTACCTATCAACTCTACGCTCAATTTCTCATCAATCATTGCCAAATCTTCAGAAAAATCCTCAAAATCAATTTGTGCTTAAATCACTTATTTTCGCCAAACAATTGCCTATAATCAACTACCCTCACTATCTTTTGATTTTGCTCCCAAGGGGGCATACTCGTGACCTTATGACTTCACATCTCACAAGTCGAGAATTTTTTTCAAATCTTCATCAAAAGTCGAGCAAAATCCTTCTAATTAAAATCCTCATCGCTAAGGGGCATCTCAACTTCATCGCTTCACATCAAGTTGAAATCTCTTGATCATCTGAATCAATCAATCGCTAGGGGCATATCAGTTTCATCACTTCAAATCAAGCTGATATTTGTTTTTCATCTAAATTAATCTCTTAACATTAATCAGTTTCATCGCTTCAAATCAAACTGATTATTCGTTTAAACTCAATCAAAAGTTTAAAGAGTTTCTTTGGTCATTCTAAATCTAAGTGGGTGTTCAGTATTCATTTCTTGATCAAGCTAGATGGTTTATTCTTCGCTCATCGTGTCTTGATCAATCAAGTTCAAGATCAATTTTTATCATTATTCACTATATCTAAGATCAATCAAGTTCTAGATCAGTAAGATCCGCTTCTTGATCAATCAAGTTCAAGTTCAGTATCTTTGTTTTCTATCGTTCCTCAGTTCAATCAAGTTTGGGATCGGTATCACTTTAATCAGACCTCATTTAGCTTTGTCGCTTCGAATCAAGCTAACACCTCACTTTTTATCTAGTTCGTGATCAATCAAGTTCAGAACTGGCATCTCCTAGACATCACACATTCTTTGAATCAAAGCGCTGCTCGCACATTAATTCAAAGAGGGGCAAATGTAATACCCTAAAATTGGTCATCTAAACCATGGGCCCCTAATCTCGACAACATCACCAAGGTCCTAACCAAAGGCAATTAAATCAATCTTGAGCACATTATTAATTTCTTAATTATCAAAAAATCACATGGCAAATCAACCACTCAATATTAATTAAATATTTATTTAATTAATTGAATTATTTCAAGAATAATCATTTTGATCAATTATCCCATTTTAATTTATTAAATATCTTTGCATATTTAATTAATTAATAAATTTGCCATTCAATCATGCAAAAGGATTAATTTATTACAAAGAGTTGAATTGAAACAAATCAAAACTCAAAACAAAAAAAAGAATTGAAGAGAGAGAGAAATCAAACTTGAGATATTATTTCTTTTTCTAAATTTAGAATTTGAAATCAGAAAAGCAATTTAATTGAATTGTTGAATTATTCTCTAAAATTGGAACTCAAAGCTTTTCAGAAAAAGAAGTTCAGTTGCATTAAGAAAACTCTTTTCTTGATTAAATTGAAGAATTATCTATTTTTATCAGATGTGCATGGAATTAATTTATTATTATTTTCCAATGCAACTTGGACTTCTAATTTGAATGCATTTCAATTAAACTATAATTGGAATCTATCTCAAGGTTAACTCAACCTGATTTCTCAATTATTTTCAATTAATCCTAAATTGAGCTTTTTTGTAATTCTCTATAAATTCAGTCTTCAGCTCTCATTCCAATTCACCCCAGAGATTTTTGAGAACACGCTTGGAAATTATTATCACGCTAATTTTGCTCTGGAGTCATTGAAATCATTGTGCTTTTTTAGATTACTTGCATCCATTTTACGTTCATTATTGCTTGCATGCATTGTTGCTTGGATTTGCTTGAATTGCTCATCCATCTTGCATCCATATAGCTTAATATCATATAGATTAAATCCTTCGTCTTGGTGTAGTCTAGTCACTAGTATTGCTTATAAAAATCTGAGAGCAATCTTATACTCACATCTTTTAGAAGGCAATTAGTCGCTTTGCTATGGTTTATTTCTTATTGCTTATTGATTACTAACCATGCATATAATGACTTAATTGAAGTGTTGTGCTTGCAGCTACAGGTTCACTTTTTCACACACACACTAACTTTCACTGATTGCTTCATTGGGTGTCGGAGTAGCGTATTTCCCTCACTTTTGATAGTTATAGTCTCCCTGATAGATCCGCCCTCTATGGAATTCTTCCCATCAGGCATCGGCACAACTTTAAGAATGTTTCTCCGGTAGGGTAAGCTATCCTGATGAGTCTTCTTGCACCTTACACTCCTTATCAGGTTTCTTCGGTCTATAGGCATAGGATTTCCCAATGTAGTCACTTCATTTGTGTCGAGCTCATCTTCCTCATCGGGCATCAGGATAACCCAAAACGTATCTCCCCGACAATGTATGTTATCTCGATGAGTCTGACTCCCTTTCTTGCTTGGTATCACTTTATTGGAGAGTCTCTCTGATAGAGTCGCCTTCTCCATTTAATGCATCAGGTATTGGGGTAACATAAATTGGGACCTCCCGATAACCCGATGTCACCGCTATGAAGACATCACTCCATCAGTTGTCGGCAAGAGCTCCACCGATAACCCCATCAAGTATCAGGATGACATTTTTTCCTCATTGTCGATAGTGTATCTTATCCCGATGACTCCGACATCCTATCATATCATCGTCGTAACTTGCCCTGATGGATTTCCACTTAGTCGCACCTTTTCCCACCGCTCACGCTTTAGGAAACATCGTCGACATGAGTTACTCCTATCAACATACTCATTCCTCCTTAGACGATCTCATCGGGATGACTTATGTCGATAAGCAAAATTTTGCAGTTTTTGCAAAAGAAAGCCCTCTTTATGGATGCAACTTTTAATAATCATACTGAAGGGTTTCTCCCACACCCTTTACCTCTCTGCACATGCTCACAACCTTGCTCTATGCTGACCTTCCAAAAATTACTCTTGCAATGAGACTAACTGTGAAGATGAGGATTGCCAGAATGCCATCATACTCAACACTTCCCTTGAATATGCCCAAGTGATGCCTTTTTTATGAATACATTGCAACACATCGCCTGCACATACAATCCAGTAATAAGTGCTCCTATGATGAAACTATATGCAAAAGCCTCCATATATAGCACAAAAAAAATTTGTAAAAATATGTGCTAACACTCTCGAGGGGGCATACCACTACCACCTTGTCATCCCTCCTCTAAAATCATGACTAGGGCATCATGCTACTATTCTTAATCCCTTTTATCCACTGTATTTTATTCTTCTTTGATGTAATATCACTTCATGACGCTATATCAAAGAGGGGCAAAATCTATACATCTAAAATTAATTAAATTAATATTTAATTAATTTAAGCCTTTCCATATAATTAATTTATTAAATTGTGTTGGTCTTTATTCTTCTTAAAATTAATTAAATCTTAATTCATTTTATCATTGCAACCTTATAATCAATTTATCAAAATTGATTATTCCCCTTTTCTTCTAAAATCATGTGATTCCTACAAATCACTTCTAAATCCTCACTTAGCCTAATTAATCTTTCTTATCATTATCCTCTAATTTTAAATTCCCCCTCATTCTCTCTCATCATGTCATGCATCCTCCTAACTTTCCAACTTGCATTCTAATCTCTTATTAGCCCATCTAATCACCTCTCTTAATCATTTGCACAATCTTAATCCCCAAGATTAGGAGCAAGTCAACTCTTTTCCATAAATGGTTTTCCCATCTCACCTCCCAACCTTAAATGCCACCCTTTTATCTATCCAAGGAATTTTGAATTCCTTGAATCTCCCCATGCCCTCTCTTCCCAAGGAATTTTTTATTCCTTTTCTCTTTTATTTTTCCTACACAATCTATTATTAGAGAATTTTTAATTCTCTTGTCCTCTCCCAAGGAATTTTAAATTCCTTTTTATTCTCTCAATGTACTTAAGGATCTCTTCCCCATGTACCTTGAGGTGTGTGGAGACAATAAATACCTTTATGGCAAATCTCTTAAATCCCACACCTTGTCCTCTCAATCCTCTCTCCCACTTTCTCTTAATCCTAGCCCTCCATTTAAAATCAATCTTGGCCCTCCATTTTGGCCTCTCCAATCTATAAATTAGAGTCTCCTCCCTTCATTTCACAAGAAATCTTAGTGAAAGTTCATGCTATCCAATTAGGCTTAGAACTCTCTTCATAACATCCTTATCATGCCCATTTCATTCCCCACTTAGCTAGTCAATCCATCCATATCACATCCAATCCTTTGTTGTTGTTTTAGTGGAGAGCAATGTACATCCCACCAAGGAGCTAATCAAATAAAGCGAGGAAGGGGTGTATTCTTCACTTCACTAAAGTCTCAATCTGAGGGAGTAAGAAGAGGTATAAAGGTTTCATTTGTATGTTTATGCTTTCTTCGCAATTCTTGATTATTGTATGCATTTGAATCCTCGAACCCCCTTTTTCTTGTCTCTAGTTTCCTTTCATTTGGTATTAAATCATGATAACCTCAAATTCCAAGTGTTGGGTAGAGGGCTTTTTTAACTATTATTCATTTGAGTGGGATCTTTCATAGATAGGGTTTTTATCTTATAGCAAGAAGAGATGAAAAGAATATCAAAGATAGGGATGGAGAAGCTCTCAAATATAAACTTTGATTTGTGAAATCTCACTATGGAGGATGTGCTTGTAGACTAAGATTTATGAGCTATAGTATCTGGATCCAATCCTATAGCTACATCATAAGAATATTTGGACATGATGAATTTACAAGAAAAGGGTCAAGTATTAGACTCACTTTGGTTGATTTACTGTTGTTGAATGTGCATGAAGAGACTGCAAAAAACCTTCAAAAGAAAATGGATAAATTTATTTGGATGGTAGATTTATGGCTAAACATCTAAATATCTTCAATGTGGTAAAAAATGGAGGAGGATTGGTGTATGAGTCTACTATGCTATTTTCTAGATTCACATGACCACCTTACTATGGACATCAATAGAACTACGACCAAGTTCAATATGGATAAATTGGTTGCATCTTTACTCTTTGAAGAAATGTGAAGGAACAGTTCTACATTGACTAAAGAAGCCCTAGTGGTTCTCAAACGATCTATAGAAAAATGAAAGAAGGATATGGAACAAGATAAGTTTAGATCCAAACCTATGAAAGATCCAAATATTTTCATAATTTCAAGATGAACTGAGGGCACTATGGAAAGCTAGACATCTAAGAAATGACTATGAGGAGAACAAGATGAATAGAAAATTAATTTGTAATGATGAATCTAAGAGATCATTCTAGGATGAAGGTGATTCTTTAGTTGTTGTATTTGCCCCTCATGCATTTGAAGGTGTGTGATTGATATATATTGGTGCCTATTTCAATATGAACTCATTGTAGAGGATGGGATTTGCTACTTTCAAAGTGATTGACTTCAAGGAACAAACTATAGACACATAAAATTAATTAAATTAATATTTAATTTATTACCCTGTATTGCATAATTAATTAGTATAATCATGTTAGCCCTTTCCTATGTCCAAATTAATTAAACCATATTTAATTAATTTCTCCCTACCATCCATATAATTAATTTATTAATTAATTATATATGTCTCATTTCCTCTAAAGTTTAATTTATTTCAATAAATCAAACTCAAACTTAGGTAATATTTCAATCCTCCTCCTAATTTTGATTAATTAAATTAATTTGGTGATTTCTACAAACCCACCTTTCAAACCCCTTCATTAAGCTAATTAACCAAAGCCTAATCCCTATTTACATTTATTCTATTTTTAAATGTTACACACCTACCCAAATCCACATGTGACTCCCATCATAAATGACTTGCATGCACATGTTATTTCACCTCTCCACCTCACCTTTGACCCAAGGGGTTCCCACACGTGTGAAAATTTTCTTCCTCATGGGGCCACCCTACACCTTTCCCTTTTAGTCCACATATCATAACCCCCCTTCCTATAGCCTTTACACTTTGATAAAAGTTTTTCCACTTGTCAGCCAAGTCATGGTCTTCCCAAGATTTTCTCTCACATGTGTGAGCAAATCTTGCCCTCTTCCCCATGAAAAGTGTTCTTTCCAAGATGTGTGAGCACATTTTTCACTCTTCTCCATGCCAAGTGTTCTTCCCAAGGATTGACACTTGGTCCACATGTCAAAAGGCTATGCGCCTTATCCAACTCATCTCCTCACCTTCAATCAACCCTTCATTTAACTTCCAATCTTGATCATCCATTTTAAATCCCCAAAGTTTATAAATTAGAACCTCCATTCATCTCAAATCATCCACTTTCATCATATTCTTATTCTTTCCTTTCAGTTTCTTATCCACTTTTCATTGCATTCTTATAATACCTCTTTTGATTCTAAATCCACTCCATTAGCAATCTTATTCTTTTAGTTTGCATCCAAATCCACTTCAACATCTGTCCATTCACCCTATGTTATGCTAATGTGAGAGCCATCCACATTCAACTCCATCCATCTCTCCAAATCTTCATTTGTTAATCTTGGAGCATCAGGGTCATGAAGAGAAGGACAAAGAAGAACAAATGGCATAGGGATAATTAAGGGAAGTAATTTTTTTTATATTTATTCATGTTTTCCATTTATAATTTATGTTAATATTTCTTGATATTGTTTTGAAATGGTTTGATTTATGTTGATTACTAATTGTATACACCTAAAAATGGTCTGAAGATAATTAATTAAATAAGCAATTATTTAATTAATCCCCCTTCCCAATTTAATTGAATTCACTAAGCAATTTGATTAAATTCCCCCTTTCATCTACTTATTAATAAATCTAAGGATTTATTTAATAAGTTCATTTTCATAATCCCCTTTGATTAATTAATTCAAATTAATTTATTCTCCCCCCCCCCATCTTCAATTAATTCTTCTAATCTTCTAATTAATTAAAACAAATCAAAACATGAGTTATTGATAATTAATTAGTCTTATTTGAATTTTTAAATTCAAATTTACCCACATGCCTCCTAACTTCTAACCACCTAACCTAACCCCTTCTAACATAACCCCTTCCATCTAACCCTGGGTTTAATTAAACCTACTCTTCCCTTGAGACACATGGCATTCTTGGGCCACATGTCCCCTTTCCTTAAACACTTTCTCTCTCATGAGCAAAGCTTCTTGACACTTGTCACCATAGAGATGGTAAATGTTCCCTTTCATTCAACCTCTTTTCCAACCTCCTCCAATTTCACCATTGATATCTTCATACTTAATCTTGACCGTTGACTCATGCCACCTGACCCCTGGCCTTTGAAATCCTATAAATAGACCCCATTTTGTAGCAATAATGATCCCATCTCATTTTGCATTTCAAGCATTGTTACTATAGGCATATTGATCTTAGCATATCATTTGAGCATTGTTATTATAGGCAATTGCATTCTTAGATCTAGCTTATTTTCTAGCATAATTGTTGGATCATGTAGCTTAATCATTCTCTTTTCTAGCTTAAATGCATTATTATCATCTTAAATCCTCCATCTAGATGTAGTCAAGTCACTGTAATTTTCTTATCTATATCTAAGAGCAAATCTACACGCACATTTATTAGGAGGCAATAGATCGATTAGCCATGGTTTTATCTTTCTTTGTTTTAAATTTGCTAACCATGCTTGTAATGGTCTATTGAGTGTTTTGTGTTGCAGCGGTAGGTATACACTTCATAGGCACGACACTAATCCATCTAACCATTTTGATAGCGATTACAAAAACCAACCTTCGCACTACCTCACTTTACTGGCCTGCTTTGGTGAGCCATGGAATACAAACTATAAAACTAAATAGACAAGCCACTGAAATCTTTGAACAACCTTTTCTAAGTCTCTATTCTTAGGATGAACACATACAGATGGGACACCAATGTGGTACACTAACATTTGGTACAAATAAAGTATAGAAGTTTTACAGTGAATGTGGATATAACAAAATTACTAAACTAAATATGTTATGCTAAACAAAAGAGCTAATATGAAATAACAACAGTTAAAAGAAGACAAAGAGGGATGAAGAAGGTTCACAACCAGTCCACGATTGAAGTCTCTAGCAAATAAATCTCCCTTCCTTGATGATGAACCTACACACAAACTAGAAGAAAATTGTTGGGGTTGTGTTAAGAGGTCTGCCTCAATTAGACCCCCATTTTGATGCTTCCACCTCCATGGATAACCAAGATAATAGCGATGAATAAAAGAAAAATGATAAAGAAACAAGTAGATTAAAGATATGCTTGATAGAAAATAATGGATGTGTAAATGAACACACACACACACACACACACACACACACACAGAGAGAACTCCCCTTCAACACTTGAGGTGTTAGCAACAACAAAGAAGGAAAACTAAGAGGGGGGGGGTGTAATCGGTTTTCACTGGATCAACAAACTTAACCACAAATGCAAATTTGATAAACTACAACAATAATAAGGATAAGGAAATAGATAGCACAACACACAACACCAAGATTTTGAACTGGAAAACCCGGACCCCGGTTAAGGGAAAAACCACGGTGAGAACCTACCCACAATAAGATAATACTCTGCAGTAGTATGTGAAAATATTATAATGGGGAATGCACATGCATCCAAGCACACTACCTAGAGCTCACTGCTCAAAATATAATGACCTGGAAGGCTACAACTCTCAGGGAAGTCTCACTAACTTACAACAAGATTCAAACTACAATCCGAAAGGAATGAACTGCAATAATAGCATCTCCAAATGCCCAATGATAGTTCTTGTTAAGCACAACTATCTGCTCTGCAACACCAATCTCTGCTCAATCACAACACTGAAAGATGAATCCTTGGTTGCACATACACTACTCTCTGATAATGTAGACACACCCTCAATACCCAAATTACATGACAATATCACCTATTTATACAATTCATCAACCTTGACAATAAGGTCAGCTAAACCCTCAACTCACAATTACAAAATTACATTACACGATACAAAGATAAACCATTGGACCAATATAATGATATATATGACATAACATGGACCTAAAAAAAATCTCCAAACATGCAACACCACCGAAAATCATGCCAAGATCAACCGCAACACGCTACACCACCAGGAAAACTGCATAACACGAAGAACATCACTGGATCAGCAAAATCACCAAAAAAACTCGCACAACGATCAATGTGGATCATCAAAACAAATAGGACACAATTAGGAAACACCAGCAAGCACATTAGAATCATCAGTAACAGTTACACCAACACCAACACCACTTATCAAATCTTCATCAATCAATATCTAAACTTAAAGAACACTCAGATATCAACAACTATCACAAAGAAAGATAACTTGAGGAGCACTAAATCATGCACCATCTACAATGAAGATACACAAGACCATCCCAAATAATATCCCAAAATCTCATCTCAAGATCTGATCACACCGGAATATACTGGAGGAAATACTGAACTCTGCAAAGCACTGATCAGAAAAACAAAATGCAAAACCGGATCATATGGTATGATGAATTAAGCTTCCTGGATCACCAAAACCAATAAATCATAGGAATATGTTGACATCAATGACAACAACATATCCTAGCAGCAAAAATGTCCAACAATCTCCTTCTTTGGCATTGATGGCAACATATGAATGTGAAAACAATCAATACAAAGAAAGAAAACATCTCCAACAGACTCCCCCTAAGATCAAGCAGATAAAATAGTTTTTCACATGCTTCTCTCCCCCTTTGCAAACAATGCCAAAGATATAATACACATTATGCTTCACTCCCCAAAACTCATCCTCAAAGAAGGACAATCTCCCCCTTAGGATAAACTAACAATTAATCATCTGAAACACATATTCACTACTCCGGCTGAGTAGCAGCATCAACTCATCAACCCAGATAGAAAGATAAGGCTCTAAAATCTATCGAAATGATGCAACTCAATGCACCTAGTTTTCATGAGGAGGGGTGGATACCCCTAACTTGTCTCTCAAATAGACAAATATGTCTGCAGGCAAAGGCTTAGTGAAAATATCAACAATGTGTTCCTTTGTAGACACATATTCTAGCTTCACTTCCTCTTCATTGAATTTTTCTCTCAAGTAATGATATTTGATTGACATATGTTTAGTCTTTGAATGTCACACAAGATTCTTTAACATGTTAATAACATTGGAATTATCACAGTATATGACAATAGGCTCACCATAGATAACTATAATATCCTTCAGCATTTGCTTCATCCAAACCACCTGAGTATAGCCACCAACAACATCAATGTATTCATCTTCAGCAGTAGATAAGGACACTGAATCCTATTTCTTACTAGCTCATGAAACCAATTTCTTACCTAGAAAGAAGGCACCTCTAGAGGTACTCTTCTAGTCATCAACACCACCAGCCCAATCAGCATCAATGTAAGCACATAACATAAAATCATCATTCATTGGATACCATAAACCATAATCCCTAGTTCCCTTCAAGTATCTGAATATTCACTTTATAGCAGTGACATGACTTTCAAGTATCTGAATATACTTGAAAGCAGTTCCCTTCAAGTATTTGAATGTCGCACAAGATTCTTTAACATGTTAATAACATTGGAATTATCACAGTATATGACAATAGGCTCATCATAGATAACTCTAATATCCTTCAGCATTTGCTTCATCCAAACCACCTGAGTACAACTACCAGCAACATTAATGTATTCATCTTCAGTAGTAGATAAGGACATTGAATCCTATTTCTTACTAGCTCATGAAACCAATTTCTTGCCTAAAAAGAAGGCACCTCCAGAGGTACTCTTCAGGTCATCAACACCACCAGCCCAATCAACATCAATGTAAGAACATAACATAAAATCATCATTCATTGGATACCATAAACCATAATCCCTACTTCCCTTCAAGTATCTGAATATTCACTTTATAGCAGTGACATGACTTTCTTCTGGATCAGTTTGATATCTAGCAGCCATGCACACAACATGCATAATGTATGGCCTAGTATGAGTAAGATATAGCAATCCACCAACCATAGATCTGTACAAACTTTGATTAGCTTTTGGAGATTCGTCATTCTTAGACAATTTGCAGCCAACCACCATAGGAGTTCCAACCAGTTTGGAGTCATCAAACTAAAACTTATTCAACAATTCCTTCACATATTTAGTTTGAGATATAAAAATACCTTTTCCAGTTAATGAAATTTGCAAACCTAAGAAAAAATTTCATCTCCCCTATAATAGACATCTCAAATTCTTTCTGCTTATCACTAGCAAACTTCATACTCAAGTCATCATCTCCTCCAAAGATAATATCATCAACAAAGACTTCAACAATCAAGATGTTATCATTCTCAATCTTTAAATACATATTACTATCAAGATTCCCTTTATTAAATTCTAATTTCAGCAAATACTTATCCAATCTATCATACCAGGCTCTAGGGGATTGTTTCAACCCATAAAGAGCTTTCTTAAGTTTGCATACCATGTCTCCATCATCAGATAATGAAAATCCATCAGGTTTCTTAATGTAGACTTCTTCCTCAAGATCACCATTTAGAAAGGCAAATTTGGCATCCATCTGATACACCTTGAAATATTTATAGGCAACATATGCAAGCAACAGTCTAACAGCTTCAAGTCTGGCTACTGGAGCAAAAGTCTCCTCATAATCAATCCCTTCTTTCGATGAATATCCCATGCATACCAATCTTGCTTTATTCCTGGAAACTTCACCAGCTTGATTCAATTTATTCCCGAATACCCATTTAGTACCAATCACATTATTATCTTTAGGTCTAGGCACAAGCTCCCATGTGTTATTCTTTTCAATATAATCTAATTCTTCTTCCATAGCTCTCATCCAAATTTCATCTTTACAAGCTTCAACAACATCTTTAGGTTCAACTTTAGAAATCAAACATACTTCTTCAGCAAATAGCCTTCTTCTAGTCATCACACCTTTATTTTTATCACCAATAATATAATTTTCAAAATGATTCAATCTTACATACCTCAGAGTCTTCTGATTGTTCTAATTTTTAGGTTCCTGCACCTCTCCACCAGCAGCATCAACATCTGGATTAACTGTCTCTACCGGATCATTCTGCTTTGATTCTCCAGTTTGAATAGGATTTAGAACAATGTGCTGACCATCATCATATCTGCAAGCTCTGATCTTTTTTCCAAGGTTCTCATCCACTTTCACATTTGCACTTTTTAGTATCTTTCTAATTCTCTTATTGTAGCACTGGTAGGCTTTTCTCTTTGTTGAATATCCCAAGAAAATTCCTTCATCACTTCTTACATCAAACGTTCCTATGTTGTCATCTCTCTTGATACAACATTTTCTACCAAATACTCTGAAATATCTCTAAGTAGGAACATGACCAAACCATAACTCATAAGGAGTCTTACCAGTACCACCTTTAATATGAACTCAGTTGAATGTATAAACAACAATGCTAATAGCTTCTCTCCAATAGATCTTCGAAACATTCCCTTCAATCAGCATAGTCCTTGCAACATCCAAGACAAACATGATCTTCCTTTCAACAACTCCATTCTGCAAAGGGGTTCTAGGAGCAGATAGTTGTCTTCTAATCCCATGCTTCTCACAGAATGAATCAAACTCATCAGAACAAAATTATCCACCTTTGTCAGATCTCAGACATTTCACCTTCAATCCCGACTCAGTCTAAACCTTTTCTTTGAATATCTTGAATTTATCTAATGCTTCATATTTCTCCTTCAAAAAGACAACCCACATCATCTTAGAATAATAATCAATTAGTAAAATAAAATATCTGTCACCCTACACACTTCTAATAATTGTAGGTCCACACAGGTCAGCATGCATAAGATCTAGCAGTCCATCAAATGTATACTTCTTGATCTTGAAAGAAATTCTTGTTTGCTTACCTAATTGACATTCCTTACACACCGGATTAACAGGCTTAACAATCTTAGGCAGATCTCTAACAACTTGAATAGAACTAATCTTAATCATTGAATCAAAATTAACATGACACATTCTCCTATGCCACAACCAACTTTCATCAATTTGAGCAATCAAACAACTTTTCTCACTAGCATTCAAATGAAAAATATTACCTTCAGTCTTAGTTCCAGATGCAATCTCTATATCGGAGGCATTTAGGATCTTACAATTACCATTCTTGAATTGTAAATCATAACCTTTGTCAACCATCTCTCCAACACTTAAAATATTATGCTTCAAACCTTCAACATACAAGACATCATCAGTATTATGCTTACCATCAAAGGAAATAGAACCTCTACCACAAATCACATAAGGTTTTTCATCTCCAAATCTCACTATTCCACCATCATATCTTTCCATACTCACAATTTTGCTTTTATGACTAGTCATATGATGTGAACACCTACTATCAATCACCCATTCATCTTTTTCTTCAACTTTAGCAGCTAAAGCTTTCTCCTCAATAGTGCAGCTTGTGAAATCAACAGGTACCGGTCCATCTTCTCTAATATTAAGAAACACTTCATGTCCTTCTAATTATTCATCTGTAACACCTTCATAAAAAACATAATAGCATTTCTTCTAATGCTTATACTTCTGGTTAGACTTGTAGGGCTTGTCATACCTTTTGTGCTTCTCGTATCTATCATTTATATCATGCTTATCAAATTTATCATGCCTATCATACTTAGTCATTCTCTCTGGACACCCAGAAGCAAAATGTCATACCTTATTGCAAGAGAAACATTTCAAGGGCAATTTTTCATCATACTTACCAGCTTCCTTAGGAAATCTCTGGGCAATTAATGCTTCAAGCTCATCCAATTTTCTTTCTTGATTTTCCGTCTCTCTCTTTTCTCTTTCATATCTGGATATTTTGCATTCTTCAGGATCATACTTCTACTTTCCAGATATAGATGCTCTAAATGTTGTCTCGGTCTTTCCATGTGATTCACCAAATTCACTCAACTCAAATGCAACAATCTTTCCAACCAACACATCTTTTGTTACTGTAGTCACATTCTGAGTCTCATCAATAGTAGCTACCTTATGTTTAGAAGTAGGAGGCAAAGATCTCAGCACCTTAGCAACAATTTCATCTTCTTCAAGGGTTCCACCATCACATCTGATACCTTGGACAAGGTCATTCACCTTAGACATAAAGGTAATTATGTTCTCATCTTCTCCCATCTTCAACATCTCATATTTCCCTTTCAAACTCTACAACTTAGCAACTTTCACTTGTTTATCTCCTTCATACAGGGTCTCAAGCTTCTCCCAGATCTCATGTGTGGTCCGAAGTCCCATTACATTTGTCATCTCTGAACCAGTTAGGGAACTCAATAATGATTCCTTTGCTCTAATGTTATATTCATCTTCCTTGATCTCATCAACAATCATCAATCTATTCGAAGGAGAAGAATAGGCATTCTTTGAAATCTTCCAATAATCTTATCCAAGACATCTCAAGTACACTTTCATCTGGTTCTTCCATATAGCATAGTTACTTCCATCAAATATTGAACCCTCCTTCTTAAAGCTAACACCTCTAGTTCTAGTTGCCATCCCAGATCTTTGTCAAGCGGTTAAGCTTCTTCCAAAGGATCTAGCTCTTATACCAATTGTTAGTAGCAACAAAGAAGGAAAACTGAGAGTGGGGGGTGAATCAGTTTTCACCGAATCAACAAAATTAATCATAAATACAGATCTGATAAACTGCAACAATAATAAAGATAAGCAAATAGATAGCACAACACACAACACCTAGATTTTGACATGGAAAACCCGGTTAAGGGAAAAATCACGACGGGAACCTACCCACAATAAGATAATACTCTACAGTAGTATGTGAAAATATTACAATGGGGAATGCACATGCATCTAGGCACACTACCTAGAGCTCACTGCTCAAAATATAATGAGATGGAATGCTACAACCCTCAGGGAAGTCTCACTAACTTACAACAAGATTCAAACTACAATCCAAAAGGAATCAATTACAATAATAGCATCTCCAAATGCCTAATGATAGTTCTGGTTAAGCACAACTGTCTGCTCTGCAACACCAATCTTTTCTCAATCACAACACCGAAAGATGAATCCTTGTTTGTACATACACTACTCTCTGATAATCTAGACACACCCTCAATACCCAAATTACATGACAATATCACCTATTTATACAATTCATCAACCTTGACAACAAGGTCGGCTAAACTACCTGGAAACTGAAGGAATAGGGAAAGCTCAAGGCCCCAGAACCCGCACCAGAGGCAAAAAGAAGGACAAAAAGCCTAACAAGGATCTGGAAGACCTTAAAGCTGTCGGGGCCACTTACGACGAGCTGGTGATAAAGGCGGAGGACTTGTTGAAGAAAATTACTATGTAGCACCTTCTTTGTTTCTTTGTTGTTGTTTGTTTTGTTGTCCTTTCAGTTCACTGGCTTTTTGCCAGTCTTTTTGTATGTGGTTCTTAAGCACTGATCTTTTTGGTGTCTTATCTTAATATCCTTTGTTAAAGGTTTCGGGTCATGAAAACCTATTTTTTTAATTAATCAGAACAAGGTCGGCTAAACCCTTAACTCACAATTACAAAATTACATTACATGATACAAAGATCAACCACCAAACCAATATAATTATATACATGACATAACATGGACCTAAAATAAATCTCCAAATATGCAACACCACCATAAATCACGCCAAGATCAACCGCAACATGCTACACCACCAGGAAAACCGTATAACACGAAGAACATCACTGGATCAACAAAATCACCAAAAACTCACACAACGATCAATGAGGATCATTAAAACAAATAGGACACAATTAGGAAACACTAGCAAGCACATTAGAATCATTAGTAACAACTACACCAACACCACTTATCAATTCTTCATCAATCAACATGTGAACTTCAAGAAGACTCAAACGACAACAACTGTCATGAAGAAAGATAACTTGAGGAGCACCAAATCATGAACCATCTGCAATGAAGATACACAAGACCATCCCAAACAATATCCCAAAATCTCAACTCAAGATCTAATCACACTCGCTTTTAGGTTGGTTTACAAGATATAAAGAATATGATGGAGGGAAGGTGTAACTTGAAGATGATTCTCATTCAAAGATTGTTTATCATGGTATAGTCTTGATTTTATTCTATTATGAAAAAGTGAAGGGGATCAATAGTGTATTTCATATCCCTAGTTTTGAATGAGCCTAATTTATATAAATAAGTGTTGGTGTAAATAATTATTCATCATGGATATTATTACACCTTACTTAAGTTTACTTAGGTACATGCATTTAATAGTAGTTTGGGTATGAGACACTTGGGTGTTTGTGCCACATTGGTATAGTGTGTGTAGGATAAATTCCACCTTTTATGATGTTGATCGTGTTACTACTCTATCATATCCACTTATTGTGGAGTGATAATTCCACCTTCGGTGGGTGATCCACCTCTTGTGGAATATTATATTATTTCTCCTACCTACCACACCTATTTCCTACCTACCCTTGTTTCTTATTGAGCCACATGTCATGTTTGTGTGCTCATATATCCATATTGCCTTGCCTATATAAGCAGGCTCATCTATATTGTTTGTACGGACAATCATTGAACAATTGATGATCTAGTTGATCAGTATTTTGCATCTTGATAGAATACAGTCTATTCCTATCATCTATTTTGTCTCTCTTATTTGTGTTTTCCATTGCCTCTAGATCTTGGCAAAATCTCACATGGTATCAGAGCCAGGTCCAGGCTAGGAGCCCCAAGCACACGAGAGGTGTGGCTTAAGGGGGGTGTTGGTGTTAAGCCACACTCGGACTGATGATGGACTGATCCAAGAGAGGCTAGTAGCTCAGTGGTAGAGAATTCTAGTAGTGTATGGAAGGTCCTAGGTTCAATTCCTAGCTGTTCTATGTCTCACATGGTATCAAAGCCATTAGACTGTCATTGGTTTGCCAATTGAGAGAAATTTGGGGTTTTGCATTTTGGAGCCTTTTATTGCAGGTTATTATTAGAGCTTGATGGGTCAAATTTGAGGTCACCATTGGATTGAAGAGGTCCATGAAAGTCAGTTTTGCCTTTTGTTTCATCTAAATCGGACTTCGGAGGCCAAATCTAGAGGCATTTGAAGTTTGAAGTTGCGACAGAAATTTTCCAGATTTTATAATTTTGTAGGCAATTTTCAAATAGTGATATCTCACTCATCCGAACTCCTTTTTTCGAGAAATTTTTATTTGGGGGGGTATAATTTCATGGTCTGTACAATGGTGCAAGATTTTTCTGATTTTCGGATACAGGTTTTTCGAAAATCATGAAATCTCATTTTTTACAACTTTGGAGGCTTCGTTCGGGCTCATATGGACTCCTTTTCAGGTGTCATTTTTTTGAAAGTGCATAATTTTTTGTCTACTTTCATAATTTGCCATTAGTTTGTAGTGATTGTGAGTAGAAATTGTACTTTCAATATTTGGTCATTTTTTGGCCTATTTGGTACTTGTATTTTGCTTGGATCTCAGTTTAGATCACTAGCAGTATTTGTTGAAGTCTCTTATATCTCATTTTGAGAAGTTGTAATTATTGAAATTAGAAGCCCACTCTGCCATTATTTGCAAATGCCAACATGATCTTTTTATGGGGGGTCAATTGTTCATTTATATCTCTTGGTGAAATTCCATTCGGAGGCATCTTCATCTGCAATAATCTACAGGGCTTCTTTGTTGGTGGCATCATTTTCATGTTTCCACATTTGAATATTTTATCATGATGTATTATCTTTATTGAGCAATGTTGTACTCACACTATCATAAAGTGCCACACCTCTTTGCATCTTGTCTTTGATGGCTATTTGATGTAGTCCTCTTGTACACATAGATTAGGAATATCCTTGTGAGACTTGGTGCATGGCTCCAGTTGAGACTTAGATTGTACACATTTGTGCATGGCTCCTGTGAGACTTAGATTGTACCAGTATTTCTACCATTTATGAGTATCCAGATGATGCTCAAAGTGAGTTGTCTCCATGTCTGATCTTCATTTTGTTGCAGCGAGTGATTCATCGTCATCGACTTGGTACCTGGTTTTGTCACACTTTGACATTATTGGTGCAACATTGGATCTCTTTCTTCCTTATGGGGAGGTATTTTGCTCATCATCATTGGACCATCTTTGCAGGAGATTCGACATTGAGGGAGGGCTTCATGGTCTCTTCTTCTCTCTTATGGAGGGGATATATTTTGTTCTCCTCATTCATCATTGAGAGCATTATGTGCTTTCATCATCTCTCTTTTGGGGAAGGGTTTTTCCCATTGGGTTTTTCTCTCTTTCCTCACTTTGTGAGAGATTTCATTGCATTGGTTTTCTTTGCATTTGCATTTGTACATGTGTACCTAACATGGCCTCGTGGCCGGGACCCATCTTGCATTTCTTAGTTGCATTGTAGACTTTAGTGCATTCCCCTAAGTTGCACTTAAGGGGGGGTGTTGGTGTAAATAATTATTCATCATGGATATTATTACACCTTACTTAAGTTTACTTAGGTACATGCATTTAATAGTAGTTTGGGTATGAGACACTTGGGTGTTTATGCCACATTGGGATAGTGTGTGTAGGAGAAACTCCACCTTTTATGGTGTTGATCTTGTTACTACTCTATCATATCCACTTATTGTGGAGTGATAATTCCACCTTCGGTGGGTGATCCACCTCTTGTGGAATATTATATTATTTCTCCTACCTACCACACCTATTTCCTACCTACCCTTGTTTCTTATTGAGCCACATGTCATGTTTGTGTGCTCACATATCCATATTGCATTGCCTATATAAGCAGGCTCATCTACATTGTTTGTACGGGCAATCATTGAACGATTGATGATCTAGCTGATCAATATTTTGCATCTTGATAGACTGCAGTTTATTCCTATCATCTATTTTGTCTCTCTTGTTTGTGCTTTCCATTGCCTCTAGATCTGGGCAAAATCTCACAATAAGTTAAATGATGTGGGTGTGCATGTTGTTTTATCAAGTGGAGGGTGCAAAATAGTCAAAGGAGCTATGTTTCTAGTTAATGATGTTTATATTGGCACTCCTATTTAGGTTGATGCATGCATATTTTAATGTAACAGTTCTTTGATTCTTACAATGTAGAGATATGCAAAATATTAAACTTCACCATTGGAACCAACAATAAGGACATGCATACAACTTTATAAATTTTTGAAAGGACAGAGTGTCCTCGTAAAGGTGGAGGCAGGTTTAGGGTTTCACAAGGAGATGCAGAAGTCGGGGATGATGATGAGCCAAATGAGGACGATGATTGGCTTCCTTCAATGGAGGTGGGTTCGACTCTTCCTTTTTGGTTTGGATTTGATATGTATGGAGGTGGGAGTGGGAACCACACAAGGGTTGCAACTAGATGGATTTTTGCTGGTGATGGAGCTATCTTAGATGTCACAAATGGTAACGGGGAGGTTTATCTCCTACCTTCTTCTGTGGCTATGGTTGTTTTCAAGTGTATGGTATGCAAGAATGGGGGTTTTTCCCATTTCCTGGTTGTTTTCCCTTCTACCTATTTCGCTCTATGCTTTGGCATGTGTATAGTTGTGCACGCGCATGGTGGAGAGGCTTGGGATTCAACTAGAGAGGTTGTTGCTAGAGATGCTAGAGTCCCAGATGGAGTTGATGAGACATGGCCTTCCCATGCGGTTGTGGGCTCTATTTTTCCTCCAAAATGCTTATGGGTGATGGCCCTTTGTTTGTGATTTGGGCCATGATGCTATTAGAGGTTACTTGGAAGTGTCAATTGCAGATCTTATTGTTCGGGGTTGGTTGGGGCATCTTTTTTTGTGCTTTAGGGTATCCTCATGGAGGCTTCTGGCATTGCATTAGTGCCTTGCTTGGTGGGTGTTGTGGTGTGCCTCTTGACCTTGGCATCTATTCGGCCTTTAAGGGGGGTTTTATTGTTCTTGCATCATGGACCTTGTGCTTTTTAGTTGTTATCCTCATCATGATGGATTCCGGTGCTATTTTTGGATCTCATCTTGCTCTCCTTCTTAGCCCGTTCTATTGAGGTGAATGGCTCTTCTATTGAGGGGAAGAGTGGTTAGTTGGATGTTATTGGATGGAGTCTTTTGGGGACTATTTTGGCCATGTTTCTTTGTTGGTATTATGGATGACTTCGTCATGTGTTGCATTGGTTGTGTCATTGATGTCAACACTTGTCTTCTTGGAAGTTTACATTATGTTCACCAGTATGGTTAGTGTCTTATGCACAGTCACCGGTATGTGTTCACCAGCAGGTTATATTGTTCACCGGCAGCAATGTTGACTTGTTATCATCTAGAGATCATTTGGTTATGTCGAAGACATGGACTGGAAGTTTGGATTTGGTGTTTTTCTCATTGGTCTAATCGGGTTGACAGATTTGCCTTTACCAACAGATAGGTCTAGGTTATGGATCGATACATGTTATCTATTCCAGATCAGCACGACACATTATGGAGATTGTTTATTGATTAGATAATATGGTAAATGTATTGAGCCGACATGTTGTATCGCATCAAGACTTATTTGTAATTGATTTGATTGTAATATCTTTAGTGAGCCGACCTATACATTTGGTCTTAGGTTTCGTATATATGATTGTAAGATCTTATTGAAGATCGGGATATAGGATTATGGTATGAGTGTGTTCGAATATTGAAGAGCGAAAATAAGCAGATCCTTGTGCGAATCATGCAGACATTATTTGAAGGTTGAAGGAAGGTTATGAAGGTGTTTTGACACTCATGTTCAGAGCTTAAACCAGTACTAAATCCAGCATTGCAAATGCTATTGGATTTAACCATCCAATTGTGTAGTCGATGTGACTCCTATTTTGTGATTGAGTAGTGAGCTCTAGGCAATTGGCCTTTCTGCATGTGCATACCCCATTTGTATACACTTACTATCTGCAGTAGTATCATCTGATTGTGGGTAAGGTTTCCCATCATGGTTTTTCCCTTACCGGGTTTCCACGTCAAAATCTTTGTGTCATGTGTTATGGATGTTGTTTCTTTTTATATTTTATGCATTAAGTTAAACCAATATTGCTATAATTGTTAATCTATTTTACCGGCAGTTAAGTTTGGTTTACCAGCATTAATTTGAATTACAATTTATTGAAAACTAGTTCAAAACTGATTCACCCCCCCCCCTCTCATTTGTCCTTCCAGGGTCCTAACAATTGGTATCAGAGCTAAGTCCTCTTTTTGTAGAAGCCTAACAACTTGAGGAGATCCTATGGCAACAAATATTTTCAAGAAGGACAATCTGAAACTTGATGGAACTAACTATAGTATATGGAAGATCAGAATGGAAACACATCTGAACTACATTGGAAGAGATATATGGTATGTTACTAAGAATGGCTATGTTGCTCCTATTCCAAATCAACCTCATCCACCAGCATTGGCTAAGGATATGGACAATGATTACAAAGAAAGAGAAGCACTTATGAGCGCATTATCATATCAGCAAATCATGGGATTATCAGATCAATCTACTGCTAAAGCTATTTGGGACAAACTGGAAACACTGAATGAAGGATATACCACTATCAAGATTGCAAAATTAGAATGTTACCGGGTCGGGTATGAAAATTTAAAAATGGAGGAAGATGAAAGAATTTCTGCATTTATGAAAAGAGTTAATGAAATTGTTTTAGGAATACAATGTTGTGGAGGATCCTTAAGTGAAGATGAAATTGTGTCTAAAGTTTTAAGAGCATTGCCACTGGCTTACAAAATGAAAGTGACTGCTATTAATGAGATAAGAACAGTGTCTAATACTTCAGTTTCTAGAGATACTTTGGTTGGAAAACTTTCAACATTTGAGCTTGAAGAATTTGGTCACGTTGCTACTATAAAGATTGATTTAGCTTTTAAAGCATCATCATCAGCATCAACATCATCATCATCTGACAAAACTGATTGGAAAGCACTTTATACAAAAGAACTTGAAGATATGAGGAGAGAAAATTAAGAACTTGAAGCACTATTTGCAAGGAAAATACCTAAAGGTCCAACAAGAAGTAAGTATGAAGGTAAAGCACCTTTCAAATGTTTTAATTGCAATAAAGTTGGTCATATGGCTTCTAGGTGTCCTGATAGACATGAAATACTAAGGGAGGAAGCAAAAAGAACATATAATCCTAACCCTGAACATCAAAGATACAGATTTAATAAAAACATAGATAAGTCATGTTACTATGTAGATGAAGGTGTTGTAGATGATTTAGATGAAGATCCAGCAGATAACGGATGGGCTTTTGTTGCAATAAAAGAAGATCAATCGACACCTATTGTCAAACCGGTAGAGTAGGCACTGGCAGCAAAAATTGAAGAAAAGGGTGAATGGATTATAGATTCTAGATGCTCGCATCATATGATTGGTGATAAAAGAAAATTCTTATCCAGGAAATTCATGGAGGTCTAGTAAGGTTTGGAGATGATAAAGCTTGTTTAATCAAAGGAAGAGGCACTATATCTTTGGATGATAAGCATAATACTGACAATGTTTATTATGTAGAAGGTTTAAAGCACAATCTTTTGAGTGTTGGTCAGTTAGTTGAAAAAGGATTTCAATTACAATTCAAGAATGAGAAATACAAAATCATAAACAGAACTGGATTGGGGATTGCAACCGATAATCAGACTAAAGCTAATATCTTTCACTTGAATACCAGTGATAAAACATGTTTGATTGCACACATTGATGAAAGTTGGTTATGGCATAAGAGACTTTGTCGTGTGAATTTTGATTTCATTATAAAGATCAGTTCATCTGATTTAGTAATGGATTTACCTAAGATTGTGAAACCTCATAATCCGGTATGTAAGGAATGTCAAATGGGAAAGCAAGTTAGAACATCATTTAAGAGCATTACTGAGAAATCCAATAATATTCTTGATTTAATTCATACTGATTTGTGTGGTCCAGCAAGAACAAGAAGTCTACAAGGAGATAGATACTTTATGCTAATAATTGATGATTATTCTATAATGTGTTGGGTTACTTTTCTTAGGGAGAAATCAAAAGCTTTTGAAAGATTCAAGGTATACAAGGCAATGGTAGAGAATGAAACCAACAATAAAATCAAATGTTTAAGATTAGATCAAGGAGGAGAATTTACATCTAGATAATTTAATGCATTCTGTGAAGTGAATGGAATCAAAAGACAACTATCAGCACACCGGACACCCCAACAGAATGGAGTTGTGGAAAGGAAGAACATAACTATTCTAGATGCAGCAAGAACCATGCTAATGGAAGCAAAACTACCTCATGTGTACTGGAGAGAAGCAGTGAATACAGCGGTTTATACTTTCAACAAAGATCACATCAAAAGTGAAACCGATAAGACCCCTTATGAACTATGGTTTGGTCATATTCCTACTCTTAAGTACTTCACAATATTTGGAAGCAAATATTATATTAGAAGAGATGAGTATATTGGCAAATTTGATTCTAAAAGTGATGAAGAAATATTTCTTGGTTATTCATCTAAAAGCAAGGCATATAGATGTTATAATAAAAGGTTACAGAAAATCATTGAGAGTACTAATGTGAAGACAGATGAACACTTTAGAGGAGATTCAAGATTTGTAGAACCGACAGTTGAAATTATTATAAATGAACCGACATAGATTGCACTAGTACAAAATGAAGACCCAGTCACACCGACATCATCAGAAAACTCAACTGTGACTGAAGAATAGCAGCATGTGAATGTAAATCAGAACAAACCTAGGTATGTAAGATTGAATCATTCAGAGAATCAGATAATTGGAAACAAGACCAAGGTGTTATGACTAGAGGAAGACTGGAAAATGAAGAGGCATGTTTAATTTCTCAAGTTGAACCAACATCAATTGTTGAAGCTTGTCAAGATAAACACTAGATAAAAGCAATGGAAGATGAATTAGAACAAATTGAAAAGAATAATACTTGGACATTAGTTCCCGCCTAAAGAAAAAAATGTAATTGGAACTAAATGGGTATATAGAAATAAACTTAATGAATATGGAGAAGTAATCAAGAAAAAAACAAGATTAGTTTGTAAAGGTTATTCATAGAAAGAAGGAATAGATTATAATGAAACCTTTGCACCGGTAGCCAAAATTGAGGCAGTTAGACTATTTCTTGCAGTTGCAGCCTATAAGAACTATAAAGTTTATCAAATGGATGTAAAATATGCATTTTTGAATGGATATCTTGAGGAGGAAGTTTACATTGAACAACCTGATGGATTTTCTTTGACAGATAACAAGGATATGGTTTGCAGGTTAAGAAAAAATTTATATGGATTGAAGCAAGCTCTATATGCTAGATTGGATAAATATATTTTGAAGCTTGGTTACACAAAAGGTAATGTTGACAGTAATTTGTATTACAAAGTTACCAATGATGATATTTTGGTTATCGAAGTATTTGTGGATGATATCATTTTTGGAGGTGAAGATGGATTATGTAAGGACTTTTCTAACAAGATGCAAAAAGAATTTGAAATGTTTATGATTGGAGAGATAAAAAAATTTCTAGGTTTGCAGATTTCACAAATAGATAAAGGTATATTCATATGTCAAACAAAATACTTAAAGGAACTTTTGAAGAAATTTGGTATAGAAAATTCCAAACCGGTAAGCACTCCTATGACTACAACTGATAAATTGACATTGAAAGATGATTCAGCTCCTATTAATCCGACAAGGTACAAATTCATGATTGGAGGATTACTGTATTTAACACAAACAAGACTTGATATAATGAATGCAATGTGTAATATTTCAAGTTTTCAAAGCAATCCTAAAGAAAATCATGAATCAACAGTTAAAAGGATTTTCCGGTACCTACAAGGAACAACAAATCTTGGTTTATGGTATCCTAAAGATGAAAATTTTGATTTATGTGCATACACCAATGCAAATTGGGCAGGAGATGTAGATGACAGAAAGAGTACCACTGGCGGTGCATTCTTTCTTGGCAGAAGATTGATTTCATGGATAAGCAAGAAGTAGACCTGTACATCATTATCAACAGCGAAATCAGAATATGTTGCAGCAACAACTAATTGTACTCAGGTATTATGGATCAAGCAAATGTTGAAGGATATAAAGGTAAAATGCAAAGAACCAATAATTATCTATTGTGATAATTTAGCACCAATTGATATATCAAAGAATCTGGTATTTCACTCTAAGACAAAGCATGTTTCTATTAAGTACAATTTTTGAAAGAGAATGTTGAAGCAAATGAAGTGAAATTGGTTTATGTGAATACTAAAGAGAAAATTGCAAATATCTTTACAAAGCCTTTGCCTAAGGAAACATTTGAATATCTTAGAGAGAAGCTTGGGGTAATTTTCCCACCGACAGAGACTTGAATGATGAAGATTAGCATCAAACCGACAGGGACTAACATAAAAATCTTTTTCCGGCTTTGATGAAGGAGAGCTACTTCTCAGGGGGAGTAGTTAGTTGAATGCTATGTTTTTGAATTCTTAACTGCTTTGGCATTTGATGTCAAAGGGGGAGAGATATCTATGGCTATGGAAAAAACTTTATATTTGGGGAGAGATGATCATTCTACTTGGAGAGAGGTACTTTGGTTTCTGTTTCCATTATAAAACTTTGTAATGATCTATCTTTGGGAGATCATTGGTTTATTGGTTTTTGGCATTCTGTTTTTGGCACTTAGATGTTTTTCCATCTAGTGTTGCCATCAATGCCAAAGGGGGAGATTGTTGGTATTATGGATGACTTTGTCATGTGTTGCATTGGTTTTGTCATTGATGTCAACACTTGTCTTCTTGGAAGTTTACATTATGCTCACTGGTATGGTTAGTGGCTTATGCATAGTCACCGGTATGTGTTCACCAACAAGTTATATTGTTCACCGACAGCGATGTTGACTTGTTATCATCTAGAGATCATTTGGTTATGTCGAAGACATGGACTGGAAGTTTGGATTTTGTATTTTGCTTATTGGTCTAATCAAGTTGACAGATTTGCCTTTACCGACAGATATGTCTAGGTTATGGACTGGTACATGTTATCTATTCCAGATCAGCACGACACGTTATGGAGATTGTTTATTGATTAGATAATATGGTAAATGTATTGAGCCAACATGTTGTATCGCATCAAGACTTATTTGTAATTGATTTAATTGTAATATCTTTAGTGAGCCGACCTATATATTTGGTCTTAGGTTTTGTATATATGATTGTAAGATCTTATTGAAGATCGGGATATAGGATTATGGTATGAGGTGTTCGAATATTGAAGAGCGAAAATAAGCAGATCCTTGTGCGAATCACACAGACATTATTTGAAGGTTGAAGGATGGTTATGAAGGTGTTTTGACACTCATGTTCAAAGCTTAAACCGGTACTAAATCCATCATTGCAAATGCTATTTTGAGCAATACATTATCATTGGATTTAACCATCCAATTGTGTAGTCAGTGTGACTCCTATTTTGTGATTGAGTAGTGAGCTCTAGGCAGTTGGCCTTTCTGCATGTGCAGACCCCATTTGTATACACTTACTATCTGTAGTAGTATCATCTGATTGTGGGTAAGGTTTACCACCGTGGTTTTTTCCTTACCAAGTTTCCACATCAAAATCTTTGTGTCATGTGTTATGGATGTTGTTTCTCTTTCTGTTTTATGCATTAAGTTAAACCGGTATTTCTATAACTGTTAATCTATTTTAACGGCACTTAAGTTTGGTTTACCGACATTAATTTGAATTACAATTTATTGAAAACTGGTTCACAACTGATTCACCCCCCCCCCCCTCTCAGTTGTCCTTCTCGGGTCCTAACATTCTTAAGGATGGCTATTTGACTACTTTGATCTCCACTTTGTTGGCTCTCTATCACTTTTCTCCTATGGAGGTCGCTTTCTTGGGGTATGATTGGTTTGTGCCTTGTCCCTCTTTTAAGGTTTTGGAAGCCTCTCTAAAACCAAAATTTTCAGCAATATGGTGTTGTTTTGATCTTTTATTTCTGGATTTTGTGGGGTTGGACGATGTTTGGCATGTCCATTTGGTAGTCTATTTCTCTTCAACTCCTACTAAGGTGGATCCTTTTCCTATAGAGGTGGTGAGGAGTTGTGCTAGAAGGGAGCTAACTTTCAATTGGTTTGTCTTTCTTGACTTCAACCTAATGGTTTTGGGAGCCAATTCAAAACCCAATTTGAAGGTTTAGGGAGCCTTTCAAAACCCCCTAGTTCCATATTGTTCCTTCAGGATTCTGTTCATGGATTTGGTTGATGTTAAGGTTATGGGTGCCTAGAAAAACCCTCGGTATTTGTTACAGGTTAAGGGAGCCTTGAAAAAACCCTTAGATTTTCTTGTTTTGACATCCATTGGTATTGTTTGAGTTTAGCTTTGGCCTACTTCTGTTTTCAGCCAGTTCTTCAATGAATTTACCTTATTGATTAAGCTAAGGTTGGGTTGTTGATTTTCTTTGTTGTATCTTTTGACAATGTTCTACTTTGGGTTCCGGATCCTTGTAAAATCCGAGGGTTTCAGGTCCTTTCAAAACCTGTTGTAAGGGGTTTGGGGTCCCCTTAAAACCTGTTTTTTCATTAATAAAAAATAATAAAGACATGCATTGTGTTTGCCCTTGACAATCATGCTTTTTGGGTGCCTAATTCTGCCTATTTCCTAGATACTAATTTATAAATAATCAAAACAATGTTATGGAACCAAAGGGTAGATCACATAGGTGAGAAGGGTTAAGGACCCAAAAAAATAAAAAAAACCTTGTTAAGGAATTTTAAATTATTATAATCTTGATTTTGATTGCTATGAATATTGCACATATAGAAAATAAAACCACATTCATTTTCACTCTAGTTCTTATAAATCTTTTGGATTGTTGGATTTAATCCATTTAGATATATTTTGTCCCATTAATGTTCTTCAATTTCAAAATCTATATATCAATTTTGTTTCATTAATGATTATAGTATTTAATTACATGGGTATATTTTCTTAGAAGTAAATATAAAGCCTTAATCCATTTTAAAGAGTTTAATTCTCTTGTAAAGAATCAAATTGGTGGGAATATTTAAATTTTGAGGACTAATAACAGTGGCAAGTTCTTTTCAAATATTTTGGTAGATTCTATAAGGACCATGGGATATAAATACATGAGATAAATCTACACACCCTTTGGTAGAATGTATTGAAAAAATAATAAATAGGACCTTGATGGAGAGGGATAGGTGTATTCTTAGTGGGGTTGTCTTGGAATAAAAAATTGAGGTAGAATTAGTTTTCACAAATTTTTACCTAGTGAATAGGTCTCCTACATTATCTCTTGTTGATTAGAAACCTATAAAGGTAGGCTAGGAAAAAACTCCTCATTGAGATATATTGTCTTTGGCTATGAGGTAAATATTCATGTTCTTGGGGAGAAAGTAGTCAAAGTTGGAGAACAAGTTTATAAAATGTATCTTCATTAGCTATGGTGTTGGTGTGAAGGGATATAAGGTTTGGAACTATGTGGTTGAGACATTTTTCCATTATATAAGTGTTCTCTTTTATAGAAGTTATGTCTTCTTCCACAATATTTTAACCAAGAAAGGACAAAAAGAAAGATGTGGTTTAACTAACCCCAAATACTAAGAAGGTTGAACTAAAATCCCATGAAGGACCTCAAGAGGAAGAGAGCATAGATAGTTCATAGAGTTCTAAAAAAGATATTAAACCTCCACTTCAATCATTGACAAGATCCACATGAGAAAGTCAAGAACCAAAAATGTATACTCCCTCTTATTGGGGATGTATTTTTTTGTTGCTAAAACTAATGAGCCTAGAATTGCAAAGGAGGCTATGCATTTGAATGATGTAGAGTCCTAGAAGGTGGCCATGGATGATGGTATAGATTTTCAATAAAAATAACACATGGCACCTACTACCTTTTCTTGATAGAAAAGAGAATGTTGGATGTAAAAGGGTGTTCAAAAGAAAAATAGGGTCTAATAGTAGTCTTGAGAAGTATAAGGTGAGATTGGTTATGAAGAGTTATTGCTAGGTATTGGTTCTCCAACCTATTATTAATTATTTCTAGGGGTGTGAATCCCTATGATCAAAACAATTAAGATGTTGGAGCAACAAATGAGATATATATGATCACCTCCTACAATTCATGCTCTAGACAAAACCTAGGCATGTGTACCTAATAACAACACTAGATATTTATATAGTAATGGGTTTATCATAATGAAAGAGATAGATAAATGGTTCGTGCAAATACAACAACAGTTTGGAGATAATATTATAGTATTAAATTCATGTCCCTTTAATGGCAAGACATGAACATATTAGACATACCTAAACTAATATACAACACTGAAGTGTGATTCATCATTTTATGTTTTTTTGAATGGATAAGGATACTAGAGAAGCTTGGTGCCTATTGGGGATAGTGGAGTATTAAACTTATACTAATATGGATATTACATCAAAATTGCATCTCTGGAGTTTAATAACAATTTATGATTTCCTTACAATGATATAAAACCCATGTTGATTTACAAAATGAGATTCTACTTACTATTTCTCCACAAATACCATACACCATAGTTATCGTCTCAATATGATTATCACCTTTCTTAAATATGAACTAATCAATTCCATAACTCCTACAATAAATGTGCAAGTGTAGATATTTTTTATTTCCTTGAAAACTTACTTCTAATAAAGAACATGCAACATAGTGTAGGAGAAAATAAAATTTATAAACACATATTCATATTATTATTATATAGTGAATTTGATAATACATACATGTACTAAACATAAAATTACAATATCTATATAATATTTTATAAAGAAATTGAAACATTCAACAAAGTTTCTCTTTGCAATGCCTGTCTCTTCTAAAAAAATCCCAAACTAGTAATATACCAAATGGGCATATATTTATGAAACACTTTTTTGGCGACCAAATTTAAGTGAGAAAATAATTCTTAAATTAATGCAATAAATGGAAGATTCATAACATCTTCTACAAATGGTGTGTTCCTCAAGACAAGATCCATGAAATATTCTAAAATTGGTGTGTTCCTCAAGACAAGATCTATGAAATCTTCTAATAATGTGACTTGGGGCAACACGTAAATTATCAATCTTAATAATCTTATTTGATGCAATAAATTATGACATGGAACAAACATTGATTTTCTTATTTGAAATTGTGCCAACTTGCATAAAGGATGATTTTGGGTGCCATAAAATCTAATTTAATGGTTATTTAGGGTTATTCCTAGGTAGGTGGAAGCATTGGAACTTAAACAAACAAGTTTCAAACCTAGCATACTAGGGAAGGGAATTTTGACAAGCATGTCAAAAAAAGCATGCCTAAATGCCAAGAAGGAACAAGACATTGGGATTACAAGATCGAGAGAGTTAGAAGTGATAGGGAAGTAACGCTTGGTGGATGTGGGATGAGAAGGTCAACAAGGGAACCTCGATGAAGGAAAGGTAATTGGGATCAAAGTTATATATGAGGCTTGACTTGGTACTAATCTAAGGAATTGTTGAAGGTCTAACTTTCCAAGGATATTTGAAACAATTGATGAAGTTTTAGACTTTTGGGTTGGGTTGAAATGAGTACTTGATTAGGGAAGAGTCCTAGAGTTTAACTTTGACAAGTTATGTAGATAAAATCAATAGAGTTTTAGACTTTTGTAATTTAATAGAAAAATATACTTGATTAAGGAATGGGAAAAAGTTTGATTCTCATAAACAATAAAATTTTCAAGAAAACAGTGGACTTTCAAACCTTTAGAGTTTGGTGGAAAAAAGGCACCTAATCAAGGAATGTACAAAAGTTCAACTCTATAATACTTAGTAAATTTTGGGAATGCGATGCATTAGTTTTTGGGGAGAGGAGAAGAATGAGAAAGAGTGCCAAATGATCATTGGATGAGGAGGTCTAAATTTTTAATGGATGCAAAGGACTTAATACTTCAATAGGTTTTTGAGCTTTATGGAGTAGGAATGATAAATGTCACAAACTAATAGAATGATATTGAGGTATAGGAAACTCAAAAACTTTGACAAAAGGGATAGAGGGAAAAATCAAAATTTTAAGGAAAGGTAAACTAGAGGTGACACATTTGACAAGGATAATAGGATCTAAAACTCCAAAACTCTAAAAAGGAACACTTAGATAGAGAGAAAATTCTTGAGATGTTAGGATTGGTACAAGAAATTATGAATGTATGGACAACCTCAAAAGTTTGAAATGCCAATAAAAACACTTAACAACAATGAAAACATCAAAAACAACCCAAGATTGTTCATTTTTTTTAATAGATTTTTGCATCTTTTGACACTCAAGGGACCCATTTAGAATATCTTAGATCAATTATAAATAATGGGTCAAATATGGATAAGATGCATAAAATAGAAGATAATTAAGAAAAAATGACACTATAGATTTGAGTCCCAACACCAATTTGAGAGAATAGACTATGGTGAGATTTTCTCCCCACTAGCAAAGTTGACATCCATTTTATTTTAATTATCTCAAGTACTACAATGTATGGTTTGGAGGTTGAGTGCGTGGATGTGAAGACAACATTCCTTTATGGTGATTTGGATTAATAGACTTATATGATACAATTGGAGCACTACACTAAGAAAGATAAATAAAATTTATTTTGTAAGTTGAATAAATCTTTGTATGGTCTTAAGAAATATCCTTAGATATGGTACCAAAATTTTGATTATTTTCTATTAAGCTTGATATTTTTTTAGATCTAAATTGGATCATTGCACCTACTATAAAATGGATAGTGGGCACATTCTTGTTACTATATTGTATGTCAATGATATCTTATTTTTTAGTAATGGTAAAGGTTTGATTTATGATTGTTGAAGTCTTAACTTTAAACACAATTTGAGATGGACTTAGGGACAACTAAGTACATCTCGGGGACAAAGATCATTAGAGATAAAGTGAATGAAAGATTTAGTTTGGCTAGAGTAAGTATGTGAAATTTATTGGTGAGGTTCAACATGTCAAATTGTAGGCCATTATGTATTCCCATTACAACAGGGATACAATTATTTATTAACTAGTATATAATATCTCATTTTGAGTTGGAGGATATGAGTAGAGTACTTTATGATAATGTAGTCATGAGTTTGATGTATGCTTTGGTGTGCAAGACCAAACATTGCCTGAGTAGTGAGATTCCAAGTAGTTGATTTATGATTAATCTTAGATGAGTACACTGCAATGCAATGAAGAAGATATTTAGATATTTATAAGGTAATTTGGAGTATTTTTTATGTTATCATGTTTTTTTGTTTTTTTTTTGGTAAAAGGTCGAGGCCTATAATATATTAAATATAATAAGAAGAGATTACATAAAGGAAGTAGGGCGCAAAATGACTGCCACCCAAGTTACAATAAAGCTTCCATGATAAGTGACCGAGAATAAACCATACAGGATAAAAGAGGACAAAAGATACAAAATATGCTATTATGGAATGTTGCTCCAATACATGAGGAAAGAGAAGCTAGATCTGCAAAATTTGAACACTGAAGATGTATTGGGACAACCTATGTCAAGTACCAAGATCAGAAGATGGACTATGAGCACATACAACCATTGGCAAAAAAGAGAGCTTGAGAGAATTCCGAAATTCCGACTTGCCACATCACTGCTTTAGAGCGCCCACTGCGAACATAGCATCAAGACCACCCCGCTCGCAAAAAAGGAAATACCTTATGCACAACCTGCAGGATACCATAGGCATGCATCCACCCACACCACCAGAAACAACAGAAACCCACTGGACACCATAGTCTTGAATCCGCCCACACCACCCAAAAATTAATAGAGAGACCTCCACTGATAAAACCAACCCCACAAAATTTGAAGCCCAAGACTAATTACTAAGAAATTATGGATTCGAGAGAGGTGGTCACTTCGCTTGGCAAGGGGAAGGACTTATCGTTCCCAACAAAGTCTAGCTCTGCAAATTCCCTCAAAAACCATACTGTCGTGAACTTCTCAATTAGAATTGACTGTAATGGCTCTCCAATAAGCCAAGCAAATTGATGAACCCAGTCTAGAAAGGGGTGAGGAGAGGAGTACTGCAGACCGCGAACAAATGATAAGAACACTGATCTAGGGGTGGATTCAACCCAAAAAAAATCCTTGTTTAGGAAGCCACCCCACCACAAATCTCCATTGGACAAAGAATAATTACCCAATTGTTGATTCACTTCATCCCAAGTGAATGCAAAGGAGTGGACGAATGCACCAATTACCAAATTTGTGAGGTCCTGCGAGTGGCATAAATCCATGAAATTGGAGGTGAATCTGGACGCGACAATGCTAGGAGGAGCTACTGGGTTAGTCACAATCCAGTGCTCCCCAATGACCGATCTCATTGCCCATTCTAGGAAATCATTGAGGATTGAAAATGTATCCTCCATGTTGATGGGATGAACATGTGCAAACGCAACAGTTTGTTGGGGTTCCCCTGAAGATGGATTCTATGTGCCATGAGTTGAAAGGGCGGAAAACACCCCAGACCAAACCAATTATTCGCAAAGCAATGACTGGACACCCAGAGTGATTGCACACCACCCTTAATCAAGAATCCCAACATGCTAAAGAAAAGTTTGAAATGAGGTTGAGGGCAGTCCACAACACTGGTACCGAAGGAATTGAGAAAACCAGTGCAGAACATCACTGAGGCCCCGTATTTCAGTAAAGTTCCCATGTGTGAAGCTCTGCAAACCACCTAAACTGTGAGAGGAGCTTGAGATTAATGCTTTGAATGACCTGCACTTGGCGGGGATTGTATGACTCATTTACAACCGCCCTCAAATCATCAACAAACAATAACGAGTATGAGATAATTAGAAATCCTTTAAGCCACCATTCCTTTCATAAAGCAGATGAAAATTTGTTAGAATGATTGCTAATACTTCAACTCGTGTTGAATTTACATCGAATTGAAACTAAACTCATCCATCCAACTTGACATTGTACCAAGAACGAGTTAAGATGGTGCCACATAATCCCCTGTCGTGTCAAATGGAGTGCATTGAAATAAATATTCTCACTAATTGATATCTCTGAGAAATGTACTTCATCTGAGATTAGGACTCCTATGAGATTTACCCACATGATGCCAGACTAATCTTCTCACTTGATCTGACATCCACTGAACAATCGGCTTGGCAAAATATCTACAGGAGGCGAGGGAGAAAATGAAGCTCAAGCTCGTCCATACTAGCTTGTCCTTGGAAAGAAGAGTGAAGACCAATGTGAAGGAGCAATTGAGTTACGTCCTATATGAAAAAATTGAGCATGACTCAATGATAAAAACTCTCATTCAGCCTTATCTGCAATCAAACAAGCACTGAGTTAGTAATGGGATGGTCAATTATGCGACAACTCCCTATCTGCTTGATCCTTGAGCACTTTGATTGTTTGGAAATCTTGGTGTGACAACACCACTTTCTTTAGGTCTTGATCACAACCCAAATTTGCCAAGATATCCGCTACTTTGTTGGCTTCCCTATAATAATAAACTATTTGATAAGGGGCTAATGAAGGAATTAATTCTCTGGCCTCTTGAATGATGTAGTCTACTTGCCAATTGGGAGTTCTTTTCTTGAGGAGAGCAGATAAAATATTATGAGAATCTCCTTCAATAATTAGATTGCAGGCATTGACTTCAATTGCTAACTTGATGCCTATAAGGAGAGCCTTTGCTTATGCAATGTTATTAGATCCATTTGGGATCCTTCCATAGCCTGCTACCTATATTATTCCCTCTTGGTTTCTGATGACACATCTAATACCTGAAGTTCCTGGATTCCCCTCAAGCTGCACCATCAAAGTTTAATTTGGAAAAATATTCCATGGGGGGTTTCCATCTAATTTCCTTTCTGTCAATTTTGGCCGTTTGATTGCACATTAGGCTCCCCTTAAAAGGTAGCTTTATGAATTTCCATTTTTTTAGTATGTCATCATCCCATGAGGAGAAAAGTGAGCTTAATTTTTTCTTTCTGGATGTGCATGCATTCACTGCTTCTGAGATTGAAGATTCGATTCTGAGCTTCATATCAGCTAACTTATTTATTTCTTTTCTAAATATTCTTTTGTTTCTTTCCCATCAAATATTCCATATCAAGATAACTGGGGCAATTTCCCAAATGACTACAAAGAAGGACTCTTTATAGAGTGAGGGCCAAGCTTCAAAAATCTCTGAGACTGACTGTTGCATAGGGGAAGACCAGTCTAGTTTTTGGAAAAGTCACTTCCAACATTCTTGGGCTACTTCACATTGTAAGAGGAGATGATCTAAAGTTTCAATGCATGAGTTGCATAGAGCGCAATTGAAAGGTGCTGCTATTTTCAGAAGTGCCAATCTGTCACCTGTTAGAATGCAATCCTTCAAAGTAAGCCACACAAAAGCTCCCACCTTTTGCAGGCCATAATCGTTCCAATAGAAGGAAAACTTTCGTGATTGGGGAGAAAGGTCCTGGTTCGAGAGGATTCTGACTATCTTTGACTATGTAAGATCCTGATTTTGATGGAGTCCAAACCATCCTATCATCCTTATCTTTGAAGAAGATCTGTCTCATTTCTAAAGATGCTTGTAGTTTGTGAATTTGGAGCAGTGGTACTAGAAAATGAGAAAATGATTTCCATTTTGCTTTGGGTTTGCCTTTGATCGAAGTGACATAAAAATAATCCTTAACCAAATAACCCCACTATTTTTGCAAACATTGCTTGTTGTCCTCTAAACCCTGGATGTTAGCTAAAGCTGGAGAATCATTCCAAGGGTCTTCCCAAAATCTTGCTAGTCTACCATTGTGAACTACCCAAGCTAGATTTGGAAGCAAAATCTTTCTGCAATCCACAATGAAGTTCCACATTGTTGATCCTTTGGGTGGATTGGCAAGAGTAAAGATCCTTTTTGGTTCGTTGGAGTCCAGGTACTTGATTCTAATAATAGAGGACCAAATGGAAGAGGGATTATCATAGATTTTTCATACTAGTTTTGTGCCAAGAGCAAAATTTATGTCTTCAAAGTTTGGGATGCCCACTCGACCAATTCTTTTTGGAATACAAACCTTTTCCCAAGATAAAAGGTGGATTTTATTTTTGGTCTCTCTGTTTCCTTGCCATAATAATTTCTTGAGGTGGGATTCAAGGATATTTCTTGTTCTAGATGGCATTGGTAGCAATGACATAATGTAATTGGGGATGGTAGACAATACTGACTTGATCTGAAGTATTCTCCCGACTAGTGATAACCAATTATTCTTCCAAGAATCCATTTTATTTTTAATTGATGTAATGATTGAATCCTAATATTGATTTCTATTTACTCCTAAAAACAAAGGGATACCCAAATACTTACAGAGAAGTTTGGCCTGCTTGAATCCTAAGGTCTTGATCAATTTTTTTGACAAGATGGGAGAGCCTGGTGGATTAAAAAAACTTCTGATTTTGCCTTATTGACTTTTTGACCTGATACTTCACAATATGATGAAATGATATCCTTGATGACCTTGGCCACTTTAACCAAAGCAGCTGCAAACAAGATTGTATCATCTGCAAAGAGGTAGTGAGTAAGGACAATTTGGGATTGGGGAATGTTAATTCCTATCCATAATGAGGACTCTTGACTGGCCAAAATTCCTCTGCTTAAAGCTCCTGCCATAATGATGAAGAGAGATGGAGACAAGGGATCTCCTTGTCTCACTCCTTGAGTAGATGAGAAAAAACCCACTGGGGATCCATTCAACAGAACTAAGAACTTTGCACCCAAGATGCAGCAAAGAATCCATTTGCTCCAACCTATAGAAAACCCAAATTTAATAAGGACTAGATACAAGAAATTCTAGTTTACTTGGTCATAAGCTTTTAGCATATCTAACTTGATAATCATAGCTTCCATTTTATGTTCTATGATTGTGTGAATTGTTTCATGAGCCACCATTGCCCCTTTTGAGGTATCTCGGCCCTGGACAAAGCCTCCTTGTTGTTTCGAGATGATCCTGGGAATAAGGGAAGCTAGTCGAAGGGAAATAGCTTTAGTGATGATTTTGTAAATTGAATTACAAAGGGATATAGGTCTGAAATCTGCAAAGAATAAAGGATTAAGCATCTTAGGGATGAGAACTATGAGAGTAGTGTTAAATTGATTCGGCATTTTGCCATGTTTTCTTGATTCCTCTACTACCTTCCAGATGTCAGAGCCCATAAAACTCCAACATTGTTGAAAGAAGAGGGCAGGGAAACCATCCGACCCTGGAGATTTGTCTAGATGCATGGAGAAGCCAATATGTCTTATCTCATCTAAAGAAAATAGTTTCAAGAGAAACTGGTTATCTTTCTCATTGATTAACCGAGGTATGTGTTGAAGAATAGCCTCTGATTTCTGCCTTATCTCTATCCCATCAGGAACCCCATTCGTGAATAAGGATGAAAAGAAGGATACTGCTTCTTGTTGAATCTTGTCTGCATCGACTAGGATATTGGCCTCATTATTCTGGATTTGACGAATTAAGTTATGAGCTCTCCTCATTTTGACCGAAGCATGGAAATATTTTGTGTTTCTATCCCCTTCCTTAAGCCATGTTTCTTTGGACTTTTGCTTCCAGAATAGTTCCTCTCTAGTCAAAATTTCTTGGAGTTGGGCATTTAGTTCCTTTTGCAGCTTATAATTATTCTAGTCTATTCCATTTTTTATTATGAGAACATTTAAGTCATTGAGCCTATTTTCAATTTGACTTTTGACTTGGAAGATGTTTTGGAAAGAGGATATATTCCACTCTTTAATTTTTAATTTTAACCATTGGAGCTTTTTACAAAACTGAAATATTCGGCTTCCTTGAATAAAAGGTTCCTCACCCCACCATTTATGCATCAAATGAAGGAAGGAGAAATTTCTGAGCCACATCTTTTGGAATTTAAATGAAGGTTCGCCCTTCCTCACAACCGAGATGAGTGGGACTTCAATTTAAAGAGAAAAGTGGTCAGACCCTGAAAGTGGTAAAATTGTGGAATTTGGGATTCCAAAAGCTGATATCCAATTGGGGTTAACAAAAAATCTGCCCAGGCGCTCTGCTATATGTGTAAAACCCTTTCTTCTATTTGTCCAAGTGAAGGAGACATTGATGGGGATACAATCTTTCAGAGCAAAGTTAGAGACAAAATTGTTGAAATCTTGCATACTTTTAGGAGGGGGGATGATGCCCCCGGTCTTATCTTGAGAAGATAGAATAGCATTGAAGTCCCTGCCTATAACAAAGGGGTCTAAGGGAGAGCTCAAGAGGATTTGAACAATGTTGTCCCAAACTACTTTCTTCCTTGTTGTAGTAGTTGGGCCATATACTACTATAAGCTGGAAAAACCCCTGGAAGTCTGGACAAAACTGCGAATGAAATTTGTCGTAGTTGATCTGATTGAAACATTGCCCACATTTGAATTCCATAATATGACTAATCCCCCAGAAGCCCCAATGGCTTGTGAAGAAGAATAGCTCCACTGATACCATTTTTGGAAAACCTGATCATCTTTACTGTCTGATAATTTTGTTTCTTGGATGAGAACAATATCTGCCCCATAATTCTCAATTTGAGATTTGATGTGGCGTCTTTTGTCAGGGGCATTAATACCCCTGACATTCCATGTTATTATCCTCATTGAGAACCCAGAGAGTGACTCACTCTCCTCAAATCTAGTTTGTCCTCTAGAGTGGATTGTAGGCCTGCTTTGATTTCCTCATTCGTCTTTCTTATGAGTCTCTTCTTTTTTGGAGGCCTACCAACCTTTCCTTTAGGTTTTAGACTCTGTTTTGGAGTTTTGGATCTTGTTTGGTAAATTGAGGGTTCAGAGGATGGGAAAGCTTGCTGATCTTGAGAGGGTACCGAAAGGTGATCTGATGAGAGTTGATCCTGATCCTGCTCCAAGGGAACCGAAAGGTGATCTGGAAAAAGTTGTTCCTGATCCTGCTCCGCTATTCCAATGTCTTGCAACTTTAGAAAGGAGCTATTGGGATTCACATTAAGCTTGTTCTTTGATACGATGTTATCAAAGATTAGGCGAAGGTCTTCTATCCCTAGATTAAACGGTTCGTGTGCCAGTTGTTCATCAACAAACATTGAAACAACCCTGTGAAGTTGTTCTTCAATGATTTTACATTGCGAATCTCACAATTTTGGAGTTTTGTAGTGCAAGAGAAAATCCCTATTACTGATCTGATTAAGGGACATGAGGGTACATCTTGTAGGAGCTATAGCTATTAATAATGATTGAGTTTCCGACTTGCCAAACCCGTTAGTGATCTTAATAGGCCCTGCGATATTAGACTGCTCAATGGCTATCTGAGCTTGCAAACAATCCTTTTCTTTATTAATATCCCTCAATTCGGGCTGCTCGGAATGCACATTTTGAATACTTGGTCTATTCACCATCTGGAGTTTATCTTTTGGGAGGAAGAGTAAACCTGCACAACCTTTGTTGGGCTCATTTATGCTAGTAGCTCTTGCCCTCAAAACCTCTAAAATTGTGTCCAAACTTAGATCAGAAGGAAGGGTTGTGTCTAGGGATCTAGGGATAAAAAATTTAACCCTTATGATTCTATGATAATTGTCCCAAGTGTGCTGTCTTACTATAGAGAAAAAATATTTAGTTTGCATTCATGGATTTGTGCTCATTTAAATTGGGCTAGAGATATTGACAGTCAACGATCCACCAATAGATATGTTTTCACTATGTTTGGTGATGCAATTAGTTAGATGAATAAGTGATAGTTATGATTGATTTGTTCACTATAGAAGTATATTACATGACAAATAACCATGCTTGTAAGGAATCCATATGAATTAAGAGGGTGTGTTCAAATTTTGGGCTAGAAGTAGGAGCCATTATATTTCATTGCGACAATTAGAGTACCATATGCTTGGAAAAGAACCCAACCTTTCATGCATAGACAAAGAGTACTGATTTCTACTACCATTTTGTTCATGATATGGTAAATGATAGGAGGGTGATGCTACAAGTTGACACTTTGAAGAATGTTGTAGATGCACTAAAAAATCTAGTGGGAACAAAAAACCTAAGTGATGCTACAAGTTTATGGGCCTCTTAATCCCTAACAATTAGATAATGGTGTTGATGCATCCTTTTCTCTTGCAAGGCATTCGACAAGTGAGATAATGTTGAGAAAGGTGTTTCAAATCTTACTCTTAATTTTAAGATTACAAAAAGTGATTTTTAAAATATCAAATGAAAAAATAATTTATGGGCTATAGAGTTGTTTTTAGCTAAAATAAAGATCCTTAGTTGTTCAACATTACTTATATCTCATTGTACTTCAAGTTGAAACAAGGAGCCCAATCAACTCATCAGAATATAAGTTATGACCTCCAAAAATTTACAAAGGAAATATAAAAAAGTTTTTTGATGCATAAATGAGATGTAAAGGGGAGTAAACTTGTTGGACAACATATGCTATGTGTTATAACACATCATATGACATATTTTATCAAGGTATAATTTGGGTGACACATTTTGGTTTGTTTTAGCTTATGGATTTCTAGTAACCATTTGATGGTTTTAAATTTTATATCTCCTATATATTATGCACTTGAGATAAGTTATAAGAATTCATGTAGATCTTTGGTTGGTGATACTCTTGTGAAAGTTTGCTCTGCAAGCCTATTGTAAGTAACTATGGTTCATTAAATAATAGATTGAGCTACTTTAGAGTGCAGGTTTTTTCTCCTAAAAACGTTTTCCCCATGCACATCTATATTATGGTATATATTATTTAGTTTATGCTTTTAAATGTGTTTATACTTTTTGTGATTCTTAAAAAAATAAAATTTGAATAATGCTCTCCTTAGAATAGTAATGTAGGAAGCATTTTCACATACCTTGCTTCCTTTCATTTATGACATCCCTAATTACACCCATTCCCACATATTCATCATCATTAGCCATTTATTGCATCTACTATTAAACACATGTCCATACATTTAAGCTGCATCTTGGGGATCCGTAGTTCCTTGTCCCAAAGCCAACCATGTAATATTTGGGTTCAATTTGAGTTGCTTGAGATTGATCCAAAATTCAAATTATCATCTTTCACCCTTTTCACTAGTTGTTGAATTGATAAATGTTTGCACAACTTCTTGTCATTGATTAGGATTTAAAGATATTTGTCATGATCCAAGAATAATTCAAAAATCAAGCAAACTATATAGAGAAATCATTCTAGGAACATTGATTTTGAGCTCTACTAAGGAATGCATTGCATTGATATCTACATATAATACAATTATATGCTTGAGAATGGTGTCTTCAAACATTTGCCCAAGGTTGTAAAGTTGGTTCATAAGGGGGTTGATTGAGGAAACTTGGACCCTCACAATTCAACATGGACCCTCACAATTCAACAATATCTCTAAGATATTTCTAAATAGCAATTGTTCTTACTCATCTCTAAATATTAGAAATTGAGGTGACACATGTTGTAAGGGTCCATAATTAGCTAAACTTATCTTGCAAATTAGGTCAATCTTGAGCTACTTGAGATTGACCTCGAGAGATGCAAATTTGATCTACACAAATTTATACAACTATAAAACCCAAAGTTGAAAGTAGGCCAAAAAAATCTTATTTTGTGTGTTTAAATAATTAGATTTCACATGACATCAACATTTATTTTGTACCATAACAACTTCCAAATCTAAATTTATTATCCCTCTCACTTAACTTCTATTTTTTCATTTAATTACAAACATTGAATCTCTAATTTAAATTAATTACGTGGTTATTATTTACATTTATTCAATCACCCTACATTTATGTGGAAAATGATTTTATTCTTTGAGATATGCAAATCTGATCAACATGGAGCCCAAATTCTCAAGAGATACCAATTTTATCCACATGAATTTTTTTAGCTATGTGAAATCCAAAATTGAAAGTAAACCAAAAACATCTATTTTTGACCTAAATAATCAAATTTCACACAACATCAATATTTGTTTTAATGATAACTTCCAAATATAAATTTATTGTCTCTTTCATATAATTTTCCAATATTCATTTAATTACAAATATCAGTAATAGAAAATGATTTTATTCCCTTGATATTCCCCTTGTAATCTTGTCTTGACTAAAATTGCTTCTCAAAGAGGCCAATCAAAGTGCCAACTTTTAACGTGTCATATAATTAATTTCGATGTAGACTGCAGGACAGTTAAAGCAAGACACTGAATAATGTGGCGTTGTTTATTCAGCATATCCAGCTTCCAAAACAAAATAAACATATTCTCTTTTTCTAGTCCTCTTGGCACCCATTTGGTACACTGAAATGGTAGTGAAACTCGCACTTTAAACGAGCGATCAATATATGAATGCTTGCATTTGTTGGTACTCTCGACTTACGATTACTCCAAAAGCTTGCTGGCTGCCTGCTTCGGAGCTTCCTACTCAAGGTCGGTTTAGTTGGGTAAGTCAAGAAATAGCTAAAATGCTTATACAGCTGCCAGGATAATGGATTCTCACTCTTTCTTTACTAAAAGGGCGAAAATTGTGGTAGACAGCTCGGCAAGGCTAAAGGAAAAGGAAGCGAGGACTGGAGTTTTGGGGAAGATAGAGATGGAGATGTAAAAGATGAAAGCTTGGCCTTTGATCTGCTCGGATCTAGATTTTCAAGCTTTGAGCGGGGTAGATTGTCCCAGATCTGCTTATACAATTGCACTGTTGAAATATTTTATTGAGCTCAAGGTGGGCAGGACTTATGCAAAGGGAAAAAGAGATGAGTGGAATGAGAATCAAAGACCATCTGGAGGAATATATGCTTACAGCTGTGCACAGGAAAGAAAACAGGTCGGTTGGGTTACATACCAGATGACAAGGCGGCTGCAGGAGTTTTTAGTTCAAGGCTATATCTGTATGTGGGTGTATTCAACGGCATTTTAGGTAGACAGTTTTAGGCTCACAATTCGACCGGATTGGCAGTTTTGGGGTTCATCGGTTTTCATTCCAATGTATGGATATCAAGTCGATTGACAGTTTTAGGCTTGTCTGTGAGAGTGTTTAGGTAACATTCCGCTAATTTCAGTGTTCACTGGCAGGTTTCGGGACATCAAATCTGGATTCTCAGCAGTTTCGGAATGTTGGTAGTCCTATACTGCTAAGTTTTGAGCTCCGGAAATTCTATGGTGATTCACAATGTTGAGGTAATAAATTGGGCATCTTCTGAATGGACAGTTTACCCGGCATTTTGGAAAATGGGGCAGTTTTAGGATTCGGCGTTTGTTGGAAATCATATTGGTTGATTGGTGTGAGAGGGCATTATTGAGCTTCCTCCGGTTACATCCAGCTGATTTATACATTTGCAATTTTTGAGGACGTTTCCGATCGACAGGGTTTAGTTTCTATCCAGGGTGTGCAGGAAAACCACGAATCAGGGCAATGATTTCTAGTTAGAACATATGAAATGGATTTGGGAAATTCTTCGTCCAGCTGATTTGTGACTTGCAAAAGAGTGGAGAAAATGGCTCCTCCCCCAGTTTTGAGGCGTTCGCCTGTGAGGGAAAGACATAGAAGGGGGCGAAGTGTGGAGAGTGCACTAAACGACAGGGATCAGGAAGATGAGCTTGCATTATTCCAGGATATGCAAACAAAAGAAAAGGACAATTTCTTGCATCATTCCGGAGATGACAGTGATGAATCCATATGTAGTTTCGGACCCCTCTTATCTCCTTCTGTATTTTTTGGGTTGTTGGATAGTGAATGATGTCGTTTGTAGAGAAATGTAGTATTTTAGAATTGAGAATTAACATCATGATGGTATGGATGCAGCTTTGAAATTGAGGGGCTTATCAGACTTCAGACTTAGTATCTCAACTCCTGTTAACCGAGAGAGTAATGATTTGATGAACAATGATGCTGACAAAAATGATTATGACTGGTTAGTCTCTCTCTTATATTTGGGCTTATGTCGTTTTGCAAAACACCAGTACCCTTTTCTTTGGTTGCTCAAAGTTTGTGAAAAAATCGAACTTTGGCATAGGTCTGAGTAAGTATATGGCTTATAACCATCCTTATTTTGATTTTTTTTGAAAACATGAAGCTGACGATTTCTAAAACTATCCCACAAAAGAAAGGATTACAGAACTCGATAGATGTCGAGGGTTTGTAAACATTGTCCCTTGAGATGATAAAGGTTCGCCATTTCCCGTTGCTGGACAAATGCAACCACTGTAGTGAATTCTATTTTTTATTTGCAACTGACATATTAGCCAGGATTCTATAGAGGTGCGGGCAATGGGTTGCAATCCAGTTACAGTCATCCCTTCACTTCTTTTCACATTCAATCTAAGTATGACAAACGCTTTTAAATTTAATCCCACACTATTGGACTTTGAAAACTAGGTCGATTCTTTTCACAAATTAGCCTAGCCGTAATCACTTTAAGTTCTGAACTGGGTGTACATAATAAGCCATAGGCGATTCTATGAAAAAAACAACGAAAAACTCGTCAATGGGCTTGAGAAAAATATGGACATACTGTTGTAAAATAGATTATTCTCATGAAATTGTAAGGCCATTTAGAGGTGAAAAGGAGGGTATATGTCTGTAAAAAGAGAAATTCTTATCTTTTCTGTAGTTAATCAGTTTGTAGGCCAAGTACGCCACAGACATTGACATGATTTAAAGAAAAGATATTATAAACTTTTAAATAATGCTGATGGCTATGGTTTTTGTTTCGCGCAAGTAAATGGAGCTTTTATCGTTTGGGATCCTCCAATTCTCAGCAAAATAGTAATAATGAAGTAGCTTTATGTTCCTTCAATTTTCAAAATACATTAGTGCTCTTTCCCTTTTCTTAGGATGACATCATATTCCCAGTCAAATAACAGACACTTTTCAAGAACAGGATAGTATTAAAAAATACATTTTTTCCTGCCAAAAATATAGCTTTCTGATTTTTGTCTCCAAGGACACCTTATACGACATGCTTATCCAATCTGAGCTTTGAACCCCTCTAATGCATGAAATTTTATAGAGACTGGAGTTGCAACTGGTAACCGGGTGTCTGCTTTGGAAGTTATAAATGGTTTCATCCCATACAATTACGGCAGACTTGTGTTTATGGCTTAATTTTCACCACAAACACTTTTTTATTATTTGAAATGCTGGAAAGAGTATATCACTCACTACAAATTTGTGTTGGATGGGGGAACATTGCCGAAAGCACATCTACCAGTTGCATCTGCTTGATAATCTCCAAGGGTTTTTGAACAAGTCCCCTTTTTAACATTTCCTTCAATCAGAGCATCTATGACACAACTGATGGCCTGATAGACATGGGTTTTTAATCATGAAATTTCAAATACTTGGCTACAGAAAGTGTTATTTGGCTTTGACGATGATTTCTTAACTGACAAGTTGCCTTTCAATAATCAGTATGTTATTTTTGCAATATGAATACAGGCTCCTGACTCCTCCAGACACGCCTCTATTTCCATCATTGGATGAGAGGACTTCACCTGTCAGCATTTCACAGAGAGGCCGACCTCAAAGTCAACCAATTCGCATACCAGGACCATTGAGGGTGAGTGTTTTGGAATATGCAATATTAGGGAATTTGGTAATTAATGGGATATCAACATCAAAGATAGAAGCATGATGGCTATTATAGGGAAAGGGAGAATAGAAACATTCTTTTTAATGTGTCGATAATTAGCAACATGTATTACTTTTTAACACTCAAAGATGGTGTCTATTATTGAGTGAGAGATTGTTATGTTGTATTGTTGCAGTCTTAGAAGAAGCTTTTACCTTTTACAAATTTAATAATAGCTGGGCAAGTTGTTTGATGAGTAGCCCATTGGTTGATAGGGGCTTTTTTGTTTGTTATATTGAAATGTGCTTTGCCATTTAGCTCTTATCAGATTACTTTTTTTTCTGTTTCAGAGCGAAAGTAGTTCTAGGGCTGGTCGAAGTAGTGCTAGTCCACGGCGATCAAGCCCATCACCTGGTTCAAGCAGTGTTAATACATACTCAAAACGTAGGGCATCTCCAGGCCCAAGTGCAAGTGTGAGTCCCACTCTGCGGTCATTAACACCTTCTGTGAGGGTCTCTACAGCCACTTCCAAGCCTTCCACACCACCTATAAGGTCAACTACTCCAACACTTAGGAGATCTAGCATTGGTTCAGGTAGTGTAGTAGCAAAAGGTGGATCATCATCAGGGAAAGCAATCCGTGGTAGCTCTTCCTCCCCTAAGTTGCAGTCTTGGCACTCAAATAATCCTGAATTTGCAGCAGAGCCACCTCCAAATCTTCGTACATCTATAAGTGATCGTCCAACATCGAGCACAAGAGGGTCATCTCCTGCATCAAGACGTGGATTATCTCCTGTCTCAAAGCGTGGGTCATCTCCTGCATCAGGGCATGGAATAGAGTCTGGAACAAGGCGTCAGTCTGTGTCTCCAACAGTTTCTAGAAGTGCTAGCTCTTCAAATAGCCATGAACGGGACCGTTTTAGCTCCCAAAGTAAGGGCTCTGCTGTTTCATCATGTGAAGATGAGATGGATTCCGTTCAATCTACATTTTCAGGGAAGAGAAGAACAAGTACCGTAGGTGTTTTGGGTCGGCAAGTAACAAGAAAACAGGAACCATATCCACACAGCAAAATTCAGTCATTCTCCAATCGATCCACAAGATCAACAGCAATGGCTAACATCTCAATGAGCTCTGCACCAAAGAGATCCTTTGATTCTGCAGGGCGCCAAACAGTATGTATTATATTCTACAGTGATGAGTTTTTAAGCTTTTAGTGATCTTGCAGGCTACCTGGTCTTGACTGCATACCTATATTTTATGTTTTGAAGTTAAGTGCATTTACTATTTCTTACTTCTGGTCCTCTGACGAATTTGCATTGTACTTCTTTGTTGTATTGCATAAACTGAAATTCTGAGATGTTATTTACAACTTACAAAGATTTTGATATCATAAAAAATTGTTGTTATAGAAAGACTTAATAATGGCTGATGTAATGATGTGTAGTGGGTATTTCCACCTGCTTCACATAATTTTAAGCATTTGGACATAAGTTCCTTAATGCTGGTAACAGTGGAATCCCAGGCTTAACAATTGTGTATTCCAGGCAATGGTTATTTTCAATAAATGTTAATATTGCATGCACTTGCATAGGAAGTTTTTTCATTATTCTCTGATCTATATAACCCTCCATATATTCTGATCTATCACCTTGTGTGATAATTTGTGTATTTGGCTCCAAAACCATTTTGGTCATTTCATACTTCGCTGCCATACACACAGAATCATCATTATGCATATTTTGCTATTAACATAGACTTTTGTCTGATAAATAATTTTCTTCTGCATAGACTAAAAACAGTTTTATAAAGTGGAAGCAAAACTGTTTTTCTAACTCCTTTTTTCCACATACCAAAGACTTTAGCTTTTGGGTAAAAGTCCACTTTTTGCTGCCACACTAGTAAAGGAATATATGATTCATGTCCTTGGCTAGTTATAGTAGGCAATAAATATTAAGAGATGCAATGCAGCTGCTCTTTTTTTTTTTGGTTTTAATTTATGCCTATTTGCAGGATGTTCGTCGAAATTCTCAAAGTATGTTCAGGCCCTTACTGTCTAGTGCACCAGCTACATCATTTTATGCCAACAAAGCAAGTAGCATACAACGCAGGACATATTCCATGAACTCTTCAATGACCACAAGCAGTAATGCGAGCTCTGAGCATGGTGCAAGTGTCATGCCTGACATTGAAGGAAGTGAGCATGATCAAGATGATGCAGGAAGTGAATGGGAAAAAAGTTCATTTCCCCATGTTCAAGAGGATGTATTAGTTGTTGATAAGATAGAAGTAAAACATACAGATTCCAAGACTCGCTCCCCAGGTATTGATGGGCAGCAAGAGGATGGTCCTGACCATGATGTCACTGGGAGTATCTCTGTCACCACAGACATCCACCTTGATGCACACAAGGATTATAGCTTTTCTGAAATGAAGTCAAGTGACTTGGATTATTGGAAAAATGGAAAGGTGGTTGTGGATATGAAGGTGAAGAGCCTACCCAATGTCATAAATAATGGTTTATCTGATTGCAATCACAATGATGCTATTGGCTCTACTATACTCAATGATCATGTGGCTGGCATGGTTAATGCTAAGGTCGGTGAATCAGATTCTCATAGAAACGAATTTGCCCGAAATATTGTTGATGACTCTGCAGATGGCACATTTGTGGATATTCAAGTGGATGTTCCAGGAAAGAATTCTATCCTCAAAAGAGATAACAATGGCACCCGGAGATATCTTCAGGCTTCTCTGCTAAGTGATTTAGACACTGGTACTGTGCAGAAATTTAACTGTACCTCTGGGCAAGAGTCATCTATTCCTAAATCTGCTGAAAAACAAGATGCTGAAATTGGTCCATTTCCATCAAAACAAGCCGAGAATATTGAACCAAGATACCTGGAAGAGAGCAACCTTATTGAATCTGTTGGAAAGATTGAAAATCAAATTTTTCCAAATAACTTTACAGAGGCTAAGCAGCAGGAGAGTGTGTCTAAATTAATAGGGGAGGAGGGAACTAAAAAAGCTGGGATTAGAGATGATCTTCGATGTATCACAGGTATACACTTGCAGGACACACATGGAAAAGTTTCTTTGGAGAGTAAGGGGGAACTTTCACGTGTGTCTTCAGTTTCAATGAATTGTTTGAGCAGGGCAAACAGTTGCAAGTGGCCGGTTGTGCATTCAAAAGTTGTGAATACTGCTGATCTGCGGGAGGAGGGTTTGCGTCTCAGACGATCTCTAAATGATTTGAAGAGCATAAGGTGCGAGGAGAATGCCTCAACTTCACAATCTTCTGATGCTTGCTCAAAACAATCAGAGATAAGGTTAATACGTCAAATGAGTGTTAGGAAACTAGAGATAGATAACCCTGCAATGAGCTCTAACACCAAAGTGCCTTCTGGCATGACTAATTCAGCAATGCGAGTACAGAATGACACATTTCAAATTCCAGACCATGGTGAGAATGCTGCAACAGAAGTTGGTGATTCCTTTATAGATGTTTTTGAAAGTTCAAGTTGGATGCAATCAAGAGCTTTAGAGCATACTACATCTGCCCCATCTGAAGAACCTGGAAGAAGACATCAAAGTGGCACACCAGAGAGTATTACAAGAAATAATTTTATTGAGTCAGTTTCAATTTCGCAAAACAACCCACTACTCACAGAAATGGATTCAAATATCAATGAAAATCTTGTATTGAAAATTACAACAGAAGGACAGTGCTGTCCATCTGATATAGTTTCAAACATGGAAACTCAGGACTGGCAGGATGTATGTACTGAAAATTGTGAGAATAGTTGCTCCTGTTCTGAACAACTAGGTGAGGATGGAATTGTAGACAAGAAGCAGGCAGAAGCACAAGGTCATGAGCAAGATAGAAAAACCGCAGACAATGATTGTTGTGTGCAGTTTTCATCAGATTTAGTTGTTCCAAATGAACAGAACATTGCCGAGGGAGGATGTTTCAATAACTTGAACGATACTGATAAGTGTTGTCAAAATGAGGTTACTGCTTCTCATACTGAGCAGAATTCTATAGAGATTCCAACAGAGCCTTCTTTTCCATCCACATCCGAAGAGAATGGCCAGAGCCAAGATATGTTTCCAAACCATCCTCAGGCAGACGGTTCTAAGGAGGAATCTACCCATGTTTCTCAGGGTATGTTCCAGAAGTACATTTTCAAGAGTAGTTATTTCTTTCATGTTTTTTATTTCCATTGCATTTTTTATTTATTTTTTGTGTGGAGATAAACAGAGTTACAATTAAGATGGTTTAAGTTTAACATGAAACACTGCCAAGACATTTATTTTGATGGAAATTGTCTTTGATCTTAAAATGTCTTGTGGCTGTGTTAGTTTTTGCAATCCATTCAACATATAAATTATAGACTCTAGGGTTGGGGTCCCTGATTGAGCGAGCTACACGACAAAGTTTGCTATATCAGTTTCTTTCAAAAGCTTAATTTTGAAGTCTGTGGTCTATCATAAAGGTTGGAGCCTTAATGCTACAGCTACCCTGTTTCAAAGCTTGACTGGCATAACCCAGAATCCTCTATTATAACAATAAACCCCCATAGGACAATAAAGATTATTGTCTTTAAGATTTGATACTCTTTTTAAAGGTAATATTTCTAGATTTTACCCCCTTTAAACAGTTTTGACTTTTTAAAATAATTGTTTTTATCAGGAGCTTCGTTCCCCTTGTAATTCCACAGCATCTTCAAATGATGGGCTGTCAGAGGATCTTGTGGCCAATAAGGTTATCACACATCTCCACAGTGCTTTATAGCATAACACAGATCTGGGGCAAGCCTCCTGTGGGTTGACTGGTTTGGCTGAGACTAGTAGGCATCCCACAGGGAGCATTGGCGTCTGGCAAAACATATATATAAATAGATAGATACCTTATACAAAGTTCAAACACACACAGACACATATACACTGTTTATTTTTACCTGTTTTTCTGTATGTCTGTCACCTTTTCTTTGAGTTTCTTCAATGCTTTATAAATTTAATATATTCCATGTGAAGGATGCCTATCTTGTTCTTAGTCTGCAAGTTGGGTATGTTGACAGTTTCGAGTGAGAAATGCTTCTGCAAAAAACTGTGTAAAATTACATGTGCTATGTTGACAGTTATTAAATAATAATGAATATGGATAATTTGGTCCTTCCATTGATCTTCAAACATTTTATATAGTTTCAAACAAGTGGAGAATAAACTGTTTTGGTTCCTTAATTACGTTTTAATATGTGTGAAATGAAGTTCGGTAAGAATGGGAATGTGTAGGGGATCCAGGACCAAAAAAAGTAAAATGTTGGGAATTATGCAAGTTTTTTCAAGAAGCTTTTCACTTCCACTCACATGGACTGTAAAAATCTCATGTTCTATGTTGACGGTTATTAAATAATAATAATATAGATAATTTGATCCTTCCAAATTTCCAATGATCTTCAAATATGCTCATACATTTTGTATAGTTTCAAACAAGTAGACAGTAAACTGTTTTGGTTCTTTAATTACATATTAATATGTGTGAAAGTCCAGTAAGAATGGGAATGGATAGAGGTCCAGGACCTAAAAGTAATTGTTGGGAATTATACAGATGGAATGGTAAGAAGACACATGAAAAATAATCGTTGGGAATTATACAAATGGAATGGTAAAAAGACCTGCATTTCAAGTTTAGGAATTTCATTGACAACTTGTACACAGTTTCCTGCAGAAGCTTTTCTCACTCAATCATATGCCCTGTGAAAACCTCATGTTCTATCGTTGGCAGTTTATTAAATTATATATATATTCAATCCTTCCATTGATCTTAAAACATAGACATACATTTTATGTAGTTTCAAGCAAGTAGAGGGTAAACTGTTTGGGTTTCTCATTTACGTTTTAATATATGTGAAATGAAGTCCAGTAAGAATGGGAATGTGTAGAAGCCCAGGACTTTTATATGGTTGTAGACACATGCTTCTTGAGTTTAGGAAGCTCATTGACAGTTTGTAGTAGACAGAAATGGGGCATTTTTCTCTGTAGCTCTCGATTGAATTTGTAAATATAATTTGTATGACAGACATTGAGAGGTAGTAGACATCACTAGCAATCTATTAGCATTTAGCACCAGAAAATTCTTTTAACACTATTCATTGGTAAACTTGTGAAGTGAATCCACATTGGGCAGATTTCCAAAAAATTACATTCTTAATATCACCAGTCCTGCCCAGCAGAATATAACCAATATGACAAATTGAATGGTTTTGAGTCCTCGACTATTTTAAAATTCCATGTCAAGGACACAAATTTGGTTAATATTAGATTTTAATCTAGAATTTCTCACTAAGCATTCTCCTCGACATATCTTAGACTAATTCCAGGTCAGTTATTAGATGAACCAATATTGAGTCTAGGTAGGATAGTGAAGGAGCACAAATTTAGTTTTAAAACATGGTTGTCCCCTGCAGTACTTCTTCAAAGTAGAAGTTACATAAAATGCATAAGGTGATAGAAGACAGTGAGAAATGTTGGAGCAGCTTCCTATATTTATGAGTGCTTGCTATTACAATGCAAATTTTCTTACTGTTGATATAGACAAAGTTAAGTGTGCTTTGTGTGAAGAAGACAGGTGATTCCTCTTGTTGGGTGGTAATGTTAAGCTGGAGCTCTGGCTTAAGAATATTTCTGGGAGCCAAATTTTCAATAGGATAACAAAGATTTTGTCTTGTTTATTGCAAGTTGACAATTAGTTTATAGATTATTCTAATTTCTTATTTTCAGTGCAAACGAAACTGTAACCATTGACTCATGGTGATGGAGCCATACAAAAATCATATTGATAAAAATAAACAAACTGTGAGGATGCCATTTGATAGTTCATCTACCTTTTATGATTGCGCTACCAACCAAAAAGCCTCTTAAGAGGCTGTCTGGTGTTAGTCCAAAAGTTGCATAATGCAGAAAGATAATTTTTCATGCTGCTATATGACATCATAGCATACCATTAATGATCCTTTGAAGTTCATTTCACATGAATTGTTATTTTTTTTAGTAGTTATAGTATTTTCTGATGTCTTTTTTAACCAGCACTTTAGACAGGAATAGCACTCACTGAAACTAGGATTTTTGAGAATAGCAAATGCTTAATGAATACCTGCAGTTTACTTTACCATCATGTTTGGTTGAGAATCAGTATAATGCAGATGTATGTCATAATATTATATTACTTAACATTTTGCAGAGGAAAACAATATCAAGGCTGATGCTCCAAGAGGTCTCTCGAGAAGTCTCACCCTGGAAGAAGCTACAGATACCATATTGTTCTGCAGCTCTATAGTCCACAGTCTTGTCTATAAGGCTGCAACTATTGCCATGGAGAAGGAAAATTGTTCATCAACTGAAGTTCTCCGACCCATGGTCACCATTGTGGGGAAGACTGAAACAGATCACAGAAATTCATGTGCTAGAGCTTCAGGACGACGGACTTCAAAATTTCACAAGATAAAGTCAAGGCAAACAGCAGCTCACCTTCAAGCTCCATCTTGTAATATCGAGACCAATTTGAAGAATCAGGAACCAGTGATGCATGTTGTAACTAATCCAGAGAGTGCTGACACTCTGAAACCCCCAACTATTAATTCAAAGTGCAACTGCACTATTATGTAAGAGTTATATAATTATTTTTAGTTGTAACTTCTTATCTATGAGTCGGCTTGCATTCAACCTAAGAATCTATAAGAGTGACATGAGAAAACACAGTACACCTGATTAGAAGGTTAGTGTAATCTGCAAAGTGTGTGGAGAGCATTGCAGTTGTGTATGTAATTTTAGAGATTTTATTCTCACTGGGCTGAGTATGCCCAACTGATTTTATTAGATGAGATCCAATTATTTTTAGGTTCCTATTATAAAACACCACTTTGTGCTGGTGACAAAATCATGTAAATTCTGGCCATTCACGGAATGAGGTATTGGCAGAGATGAATATTTTACAGTTTCGTCAGGAGAAAAAATGTGAGCAGTCCATTTGCAATCCTATATTCTTATATGATAGCATAATTACTTGATGTCATGGAAGATAATATTGAGTTTCAGAAGTTTGGCTTGAGGTTTATGCTTCGAGATGAATAATGTACTCGCTTTTTGCCTCTCATGCTGACAGGTTTTCTCCCATGCCTAAATTTGGCCTTTTCTCATGCACCAATGTTGTAACAGATATTATTGTTGCACTTTAGAGTTATTTTTTTGACAATTGGCAGCCTGGTTGCATTAACCATGCCAAGATATATTACACCTTAAATCTGTCCATTATATGGAAACACAATTTAACTATACAGTGACATTTTGGCATCTTATTTTTTGTAAAACTGGCAGCCTGGGGCTATCTACTATGCCAAGATATTGCACCTTAGACTGTCCAATATATGCGAACATAATTTAACTCTACTGTGACATTTTGGCATCTTTGTTTTTTTATTTGAAAATTGGCAGCCTGGCTGCATCTACTATGCCAATATATCGCACCTTAAACTGTCCAATATATGCAAACATAATTTAACTTTACAAGACATTTTGTCATCTTATTCTTTTTCTAAATTGGCAGCCTGGCTGCATCTACTATGCCAATATATGGCACCTTAAACTGTCCAATATATGCAAATATAATTTAACTATACAGTGACTTCTTGGGTGTCATTTGTCTGAAAATTGGCAGAGCCTGGCTGCATTCACCATTATATTGCACCTTAAAACTGTCCGATATATGCAAACATAAGGTAACCATACAGTGACATTTTGTCATCTAAGCATTGAATTTTTTAATATATGCAAGTTATAAGAGCTAGCGACATATCCAAATTTCTTCGTTAAAGTTTGGGGCTCCTTAAAATCTTAAATTTAAGGGACGAGTCATTCCTTCTAAAGAATTTAGAGTTTATAATCTGATTCTCTGGTTAACTTTCTAATGAAATATTATTTTTCAAATAGCGATCTAATTGGATGCTTTTTCATTCATGGATTGTCTCTTTTGTATCTCTGTGTCTATGGATTCATTTTCAATTAGGGTTTCACATGGCATTCGTTTGTCCTCCATTTTCTTGGTTTCCATAGTTATGTTTCTAAGATTAAGTTAAATAGGATGTGCGTGCCAAATGGCATAGCCTCGTTCCATCTTTCTTATGTGTTAAAAAGTTTAACTTTGAGATTGGAACTTATCCAAGCACTGACCTGACCATCTTAGCTGGCGTCTTTGTTTGTTTATATTTATAACATTTTTGTGGGGCATCTACCACTACCCACCTACTCAGGTTTGACTGCGTATTCTTAAGTTATTTAAAGAAAAATTAGTATGACCGCGATCAATATAATCCATTGCTTTTCCTGCTACGACGATTCTTTTTGTATGCTGTACGTACTTTAATATTTATTTGCACCTGCTCATTTTGTAAGTCACAAATTTGATGGTCAACCCTGCAATTTATGTATATTTATTTTTAAATATTAAATAATTTAATTTTAAACAAAATTATATATACATATAATGATTTTGTAGAAATTTTGATGATCTGTGTGAAATCTCCTTTAGTTGTAGGGGAAGAGTATAGTTACCGTCCATTCACTCCTTGCATAACCAACCTTTCAATTATCTCCCATTTACTAACTAAAAGTTCATTAATAAATTTCACATGTACCATTAACTGTTCATTTTTTAACATCCACTTTTATTGGTACTTATTGCGCACGACAAATTGAACTGTGCACTTTTTGACCCTTGCGCACATAATGGATGAGTGTGCATTGCTACTACCTATAGCCATAAGCACTTAAGTTGCATGCAAACCCAACAAAAATAAAATCATCAAAATGGGTGCATGAAGTTCGCTATAACGGCTATTGATACGCTTCCCCTATCTACTTATTTTCTATTAGTTTAAATTTGGTAGCCGATTTTGTAGTATTTTAACAATGCATTTCATTTTAAATAAAATTGTATATATAAAGATTATTTTATAGAAATTTTGATGGTTATTCGTTTTTTTTCCTTTTCATATGATATAATCTTTTTAACATTGATTTTATTTTATAATTTTTTAAATATAATCGTATTATCTTGAGTTTAAGTTTTTTCTATTAAAGATATTGCAACAAAACAAAAAACACACTATACAGAATTGGAGCCCCTGAGAGTATCAGATTTTATAAGACCACATTCGAGTTTTCATGACTATATCAACAAAACGAAGATATTCTAAGACTACATCAGATATGAATCAGAACCTATTCGAATTTGCACAAAAAAGAACTAAGAAAGACTAATCCCATGCTCTAATAACATTATTGCAACATTCAACCTTGTCTTCTTCATAGTGACCAAGAGGTGGTTTAATTAAATGTGGATCAACTTCTAAGACTATGTGGCCATCTACAATTTGCCTTACTTTAGGTTCTTGTGACGGCTTAGGGATCCCCTTTTCCTATAAATACTTAATTGAGAAGCTCCATCTCTTATTGATTCAAGTTGTTCCTTCCACTAAGGAAGACGTGAGCAGACTTGATCTCTGTTATGTACATAGTAGTAATTTCCTCTTTAAGCAAAATCATGAAGTGGTCTTTAGGAATCTCAAGGGCAGCTAAGGCTTGCAACAAGATAGTCAGATAGGTGAGCTTACATTTGAACTTAGTAAGGTGCCTTCTAATGCCTTGAAAAATCTTTGCATTCCTCTTCTTCCAAATGAACCAAAAAACCTCATTTGTAAAAACCAACCAAAACTTATTCAACTCAGGACTAAGAGGTTCAACATAACTTGCCAAAATCTCATGCCAAGAAAAACCACAAGTATTATTCTAGTTAGTAGGGAGACCAAATAAAAGAGACTAGATAGCTTTAGCAAAAACATATTCAAAGAAAAGATGTTCAAAAGATTCCAAGGTTCCACAAGCATCACACATTCTAGAATCCAAACCATAGGATTGCAGAACAATACCAACAACTAATTTGTTAAGCAATAAAGCCAATGAAAACACTCTTTTTTCACAGAATTGTGCCAAATATAATTGGTTTATTGACCCATTTTGAATTAGACTAGTTAAAATTCCAAGATTCGTTAAGTCTACTATAGACTTCCCCTGAGCTAATTAGTGTAGTATAGAGTTTATTGACATACATGTCCTAAAATTTGGAGCCATCAACCCATCTGATACTACTAAGAAACTCTATATCATTTAAAATTTTACAAGGGAAGGAGTCCCCCAATTCTTTTATAAGTATGGAATAAGTTTTCTTTTGAGAGTGTGCGATATTCAGGCAAGCAACCAACTGTTCCCAAGTCCTAACACATTGGTATGTAAGAATGTTTTGAAAACAACTCACTCCTAAGGAGTTCCAATAGTTAGCAGAGTAGCCCTGAGACAAAGCAAGGGGCTTGTTGTTTAGAAACACATTTCATTGTATAGATCTATTCTAAACATAGTATGCAAGGGAATGAGAAAGTGTTGAGCTATTATTGATCAAATGCTTAACCTTAGTCCATGCCTTCCATAGAGTGCTAAAAATAGTAGAGCCGGAAATCTTCACTTCAAACTAGCCAAACATAATGTCCTAGATATGCACGAGTACACAATGTTTCCTTTGCTCGGGACTAGACAAAAGCAAGTTATTTCTTACCAAAAAAATTCAAGACTTTTTCCCATCCATTGCCTTGAAAATCCATTTTGCAACCAATGCAAGAGCTTGGATCCTAAGATCCTTGAGGCCCAGGCCTCCCATATGTTTGGGTAGGCAAGATCACTCCCACTTTACACAATGTCTCTTCCTATTGCCTCTACCATGAAACCACAAAAAGTCTCAATTTTATTTGAAGCTTCCCAAACTGATTATTAGAAAATAACCAAGTTGAAGAGTGATATATAGCATGAGAGGAGATAACCTTCTACATGACCTATAATCTACTAGCTAAAGAGAGCATATGAATTTGCCACTCAACATGTTTTTTCTCATTCTTTTGGAAAACCCAATCTCACATTGATTTTAGGGATGGGTCAATATAGAATGGTATGCCCAAATATCACTGAATACTCAATATAGAATGGGTCAATATAGAATGGTATGCCCAAATATCACCGAATACTCAATATAGAATGGGTCAATATAGAATGGTATGTCGCGATGGGAAGATGATCGCCGAATACTCACCGCGACTTGGCGATAAAGCACGTGCGAAAAAGGTGAGCGGCTTAGGTGTTAAGGGTTCAGCAAGTTTGAGCCGATCCAACGGTTGTCGCTGTTCCGCAATGAAAAGATGATCGCCCATTAGTCATCGTAGATCAACGACTGATGACGTGGCGATTAAGGTGGCGCCCAGTTGGATCCAAATGCGAATAGGAAGTGACACGTGGCGAGCCCGCCAGAAGAGAGAGTAGCCCAGGCGAATTAGCGGGTGGGCATGTCAAGGAAGATCTAGCGGTTGTCGCTATACCGCAATGAAAAGGTGCCTGAATGTTAATCCTCGCGACATAGCGACAAGCCGTCAGCAGTCCCGACGGTTGAATGTTAATCTGTCATGTGCTGACGATTAATGCAGGCGATTAAGTCAAATGGTCAAGTAACCGGTAGCGTCCAGGTGGACTCAGCGCGAAATGAGGAGAAGTCATCAGGTAGTTTGGGGTCCGATTTAAGCTTGAGAGAAAGTTAGCATGAGTTCTTCTCATGATTTTGAGCCTATTTTGGTGGCTTTTTATTTCCACTCGAGGATCAGTTTTCAGAAAAGATATTTTCAGTGGGAGTTAATCTTTAGTCATTCTGGAGTCATCTTTCCTCTACCTTTTTGGAAGGTTTTTGTCTAAAGTGAAAAGGTTTTATCTTTTTTCAGAAGTTCTTGATCATTCTCTTGTTGGTTTTAGCAAAGAATACATTCTTGTAGCTCATGTGCAGTTTTATGACAGAATACTGAATAAAATTATCAGCTTATGCCTTATATCTTTGGAGTTCATTTTCTTATTCATGATTGAGAGTTAGTTTATTGTGTTATTATCTAGATAACCTTTAAATTTTCTGTCTCATTTGTAAGTCACAGGTTGTGCATTGTGATAAATTGGTTCATTTGGTTGATTGTGAAAGTTTTCTTTCCTTTTAATTTCTTGAAGTTTAAATCCTTTGCATGAAATATTTATGTGCTATGAACCAAAAGTCTATTTGTGCAAATTGGTGTTTTTAGGAGTGTATTTCTATCATTTTGAGATATCATATTGATGCTTCACCTTAGTTTAGCATTCGTAAAGTCATTCTATTTTCATTTTTAGTTTTCCTATCCCTTTTCTTGGTAAAGAATTTAGAGTTATTCACAAAGAACCAACCCTTCATCTGGAGGTTAATTCTCACTATAGGCAACCCACAAGCCTGAGAATTATCCCATGTGTCACCAAGTTGCTCGAGCTTTCAGCTTGTGCATTACGGGTGCAATTTGAGTGACAACAGTTTTTGGCACGCCTAGTGGGACACATTTGAGCTATCTCAGTTCAACAAATATTCACTCTTGCTGCTTTTGGTGTGAGGAGCAGCAATTCCAGCCTTCAGAGGCAACAATTTTCATACCTGGCGACTCATTTTCTTGGTTTCTATGAAAATTGAGTGATATTTTGTAGCTTATGAGAAAGATTCAAACAAGATAAGTAAAGATCCTATTGAGCATTCTCATCTATCACCACCAAAAAGAGTTAAAGAGGTAGCAAAGAAGGTTTCAAATCCATCAAACCCTTCTAATTCATCAATTCCAGATTTGTCTACTCCTCCCATTGTTCAGCCTCCAGTTACAACCTACAATAATCATTTGTTTTCAAACTCCTCATCTCAAGCACAACTAAATCCACCTGTTATCCCAATGGCTATGCCAAGAGCTCAACCTTTTGTACCTTTCAATCAAGGTAGCCCTTTGAATCTTACTCATTATGATGATATTCATGTAGCAGCATTGAAAAGCCTACCCTTTTTCACAGGAGAAGATAAGACCACTCCCATCGAACATATAAGGGATGTAGCTTCATTGTGTGGTGTACATCATATCACACAAGAGAATGTTGCAATCAGACTCTTCGCTGCCTCATTTAAAGGGAAAGTGCTTTAGTGGTTCAGAGGACTATCTGTAAACTCAAATGATACTTGGGATCAGCTGGGTGATAGATTAAATTCATAGTTTGAGGACAAATCTGACCATTTGTCACTATTAGAACATCTGAGTACCATAAAGAGATCTCCTCAAGAGAAAATGACCGACTTCAATTTTTCGTTTCCAGAAGACTTGGAGCAAAATCCCTGTCACGGTAAGGCCTACTCCTGCACATGCATTTCTATCTTATCTTAGGGCCCTTAATAGTGACATTTCAGTCTTGATTCAGTCTATGGGTACAAATACTCTACCAAATGCATTTGATGTTGCTATTAGAGAAGAAAACTGCCTAATTCAAGCTGGTAAAATAGCCCCTAGGCCCCCAATGCCCATATTTCCAGAAATACAGTTTATTGTACCTCTTTTAGAGCCTCCTCTAGTCGCTATCCCACCTTTACCAGCACTAAATTATCAAGTGGTAGCCTAAGCAAATACTGTCACTCTCCCAAATCAAGAAATTCAGGAGTTTAAAAATGAAATGAAAACCATGATCCAAGGCTCTGGTAACAAAATGACCAATATTGAGAAGAAAGTTTCCCAGAACACCAAGCCTTATCAAGCCCCTTATTAGAACAACCAGCAAAACATGCCTCCTTATCAAGCTAACCCTCAGGGTCAAAGAAGAAATTATAACCAAAGATCCAGTATACCTTACAATCCCAACACTACCAGCACATCCAGAGATATCGTCCCAACTCAAAACAACATGGCATCATATTATGATTGGTGTTATCCTTGCAACCAACCTCATAATCAGACCACTTGTTCGAATGGTATGCTACATTAGGCACTCATGGTTCAAAATAATGTTGTTGTCTTAGAAGATAGTACTCATGGAACTAATGATCAACAATTTTCTCATTCTGAACAAGGCATGGATGTCACCTTGGTCAATTGGCAAGGTGAAGAATTTTGCGGAGCAAATCAACCACAAACTCAAAATCAGTCCTACACTTCTATTGCAACCAATACACGGTCCAAAAAGAGAGCCATTGATATAGGACAACAAGCTGATAAAGGCATCAATCAGGCTTCTATAAGCCAACAAGCACCACCTGGACCTCAACCCACTCCAAATACACAAATCCTACAAAAAGGGCAACCGATGGTCAACAAGGATCAGCCAAGAGGTCAATTACAAACATCACAAGTTCAAGAGGATGCTGCTATTAAAAGAGGACAACAGAAGGTTAGTACAAGTTCATTTAATATTTTGGATCAATTGAAAAAGATGCATGTGAGTGTCTCAATGTGGGATTCCTTAGCTCTTCTAGGGCAAAAGGATTTTCTTAAAAATGTCTTGTCTAACATCTCTTTGTCACAAGAGCTTCCTAATGAGCAACCCAAAGTAGTCTTATCCAATGCCCCTCAGGAAAAGAAGGACGAACAACAAACTCAGAAGGTTAAACCCCCTCCTTTTGATTTGACTTTAATTATAGGTCAGCACCTAGTGCATAATTGTATGATTGATTTAGGTGCAAGTAGTTCTGTCATGCCAAAGAAGATAGTTGATAAGCTGGGTTTGAGATATGAGCCTCTTTCGAAAGGGGTAGTCCAGCTAGATGGGACAACAGTAAACATAGTAGGTGTGATTAGAAATTTGGATCTCATATTGCATGCATGCCCAAACTTCTCAATCCCACAAGATGTCTACATCATAGATCTTCCACCTTACTTTGCTTTATGCTTGTCCAGAGATTTCATAGCCAAGTTGGGTGGGTATTTATCTTTTGATTGGTCACACATGTTTTTCAGAACAAGATATGGTACCAAAGTGACCATAAAATCAGAATTGTTAGCTAATGATCATATAGAACCGTACATCCCAATTGTTGTTAATACAAATTTGTCTAGCAGGTATCCCATATACAACCTAATATCCCAGATCTAAACACCCCAATAGAAGGGATACCTGATGTAGTATTAGATGAATGGGCAGTAGAGAATGAAGAGGAAGATCCATTCAAGCATATGGAAGAATTAGAGCTAGGTGTCTACATGATCCATGAAGAAGGTGTCGTTGTCCCTAATCTTGAAAAGGGTGACAATCAATTGTCCAATCAATAGGGTGAACAACAGAGCAATGAATTGTGACAACTCTATTTTGATGGCTTGAGGAGCAAGGTTGGTTCTGGAGGCGGTGTTATGTTAATCTCTCCTGAAGGTAAAAAATACTTTTCAGCCTTTAGATTTTCTTTTAGCTGTACTAATAATACAGCTGAATATGAGTCACTTGCACATGGATTGGAGTGGGCTAGAAAAATAAATGTAAAGTGTTTGAAAGTATTTGGGGATAGTGAGCTAGTGGTAAATCAAGTAAGAGATGTCAATGTGACTAAAAATGATGTCCTTAAAATGTATAAGCATAGGATATGGGACATAATTGAAGAATTTGATGCTTTCAATCTGCTGTCCGTGCCTAGAAATAAAAAAAGGAAGCAGATAAGTTGGCTGCCTTGGGTGCTCAATTCGACATACCAGATGAGGTAAGCAATATTGAAAGACAACAGTATGTCAAAGTGGTTGTTAGGCCTTCAATTTTAGATAATATTGTCAATTGGCAAGTCTTTGATTCAGATGAACAAATTATTAATTTTCTTATTGAAGAGGCTGAATTTGCAGTTGGTAATCAACATAAATTTGTAAAGCAATATGAAAATCAGATTCTTCAATTGAAAAATAATAAGTTGCCAAAGGGATTGGTAACCCTTGAGTCAATCTTTAACACTGATGATCAGGTTAGAAAGGAAAAGGGCAGCATGCTAGTTAAAGAGGAGCACTACGAACCTATTGAGATCTTCACAGATAAGTTATTAAAACTTGGAAAGGTATGTACAGCTGAAGATAAACGAGCATTTGTTTTGCTTTGTCAAGAGTTTAATGACGTGTTTGCATGGCAGTATGAAGATTTGAAGGGATTTAACCCCGCATTAGCCCAACACACCATAGAGTTGGAAGCTGATGCCAAGCCTGTGAGACAAAAGCAAAGACCCCTTAATCCAAAACTTGAGCATCTCATGAAGACATAACTAAACAAGTTGATCCAAGGTAATATAATCTTTCATATAAAGCATACATCTTGGGTTTCAAATTTGGTTCCCGTAAGAAAGAAGAATGGTGAGCTTAGACTTTGTGTAGACTTTAGAGATCTTAACAGAGCTTCTCTAAAAGATCATTACCTACTGCCCTCAATGGAGCAGATCTTACAAGTAGTTTTAGGTTCAGATAGATTCTCACTACTTGATGATTATTCTGGTTATAATAAGATTCTGGTAAAAGAGGATGACCAATTTAAAACTGCCTTTACTACAAAATGGGGAACAATGGCATATAGGAAAATGCCTTTTGGTTTGTCTAATGCAGGAGCAATCTTTCAGAGGGCAATGCATATGGCTTTCCAAGGTCTTATAAATAAATTTGTTTTGGTTTATCTTGATGACGTAACCATTTTTTCAAAGCATGCAGAAGAGCACTTTTCTCACTTAAGGCAGATTTTTGAAAGGTGTAGAGAATATGGAGTATCTTTAAATCCCAAAAAGTGCATTTTTTTTGTACACGAGGGTAAGTTGTTGGGCTATATTGTCTCCAAACATGGAATAACCATAGATTAGAAGAGGGTAAGTGCTATTTTAGCTTTTCCTTTACCTGCACATAAGAAAGGCCTTCAAAGCTTTATAGGCAGAATCAATTTTGTAAGGAGATACATCCCCAATATAGCATTTCTTATGAAGCCATTGACTAGCATGCTTAAGAAAAATGTTACTTTCAGCTGGTCCAAAGAGGCTAAGAATAATTTTGAAGAAATTAAGACGACCGTAGCATCAACGCCTACTTTGATTAATCCAGACTTTGCAAACGATTTTATATTATATGCTTTTGGTACTTTTGATACTATTTCAACTATGTTGATTCAACAGAATGATGAGGGATTGGAGCAACCAATTGCATTCTTTAGCCAAGGCCTATAAGGGTACGAACAAAATTATTCTTTTGTTGAGAAACATGCATTAGCAGTCACTAGAAGTCTAAAGAAATTTAGACACATGCTTTCAAATAACAAAATTCACCTAATGGTTGCTTATCCTAGTATAAAAGAATTTTTGTTGAATAGAGATTTTAATGACAAAAGAGCTAGTTGGATCACGAAAGTGATGGAGTATGATGTCAATATCAAGGTAACGAAGATGATTAGAGGTAAGGGACTATGTGAACAACTTGTTGATCACACATAAAACAACGAACAAGAGAATGAAGAAGCTATCCTAGTTCATGAAGATAATGAACCAATTGCTGTAGCAACACCTCCTACAAGTTGGGTGCATGAAATGATACATTTTCTTTAGACTGGTGAGTGTCCCTAAAGGCCTAAATAATGCTAAACGAAGATACTATAGACTTCAAGCTATCCCTTATATCATTTTGAATGGAATTTTGTTTAGAATTTCTTTTAATGATGTATTGTCAAGATGTGTAGATTCAGATCAAATTGAGAGAATATTAGAGGAATTCCATAATGGACCAGCTGGTGGTCACTGTGCACCACAGACTACAACATTAAAGATCATGAGGGCAGGATATTTTTGGCCTGATTTACATAAAGATGCATATGCTTGGGTAAGGAAATGTAAGAATTGTGCAGTATTTGCAGGCAAACAGAAGATGGCAGCTTTACCCCTGCAACCTGTTCAAACTGAACAACCATTCATGAAGTGGGGTCTTGATTTTGTCGGAGTCATCAATCCACCTTCAAGTTCTGGGCATAAATTGATCTTGACAGTCACTGATTACTTTACCAAGTGGACTAAAGTTGTACCCTTGAAGGAGGCAACTGAAAGTGCAGTCCTAAACTTTTATCAGGACTTAGTAGCAAGGTTTGGTATTCCTGATTCAATTATTTCAGACAATGCATTAGCTTTTGTAGGATTTAAGATTACTGATTGGGCTGTCTAGAACAACCTATTTTTGAGTACTTCGTCCAATTATTACCCTTAGGGTAATGGACAAGTTGATTCTACTAATAAGAACTTGATTAGGATAATCAAGAGGACAATATAAGATAATTAGAGAACTTGGCACACTCAGCTGAAACATGCATTGTGGGCTGATAGAATCACCCCTAAGGGAGCTACAAGTATATCTCCTTATGTCCTCATTTACGGTAAAGAGGCAAGATTCCCAATTTCAGTTGAAATGCCTACACTAACTCTGATTAGAGAGCTAGAAATGTTGCAAGAAGAACCCATGCAGGTTAGGTTGGCATAACTAATGGAGTTAGAGGAGGCGAGAAAGCAAGCATTGATGATTATTGAAAATCATTAAGCTCAGATGAAGAGGACTTTTGACAGGAAGGCAGCTCTGAGAGTTTTCAATGAGGGAGATTTGGTTTTGAAATGGGATGAATTAAAAAGTAAGCTTGGAAAGCATACTAAATTTGATGCCATATGGGATGGCCCATACATCATTACTGGGAAAAAGCAACATAATGCCTTTCAACTTTCAAAGTTGAATGGTGAAACCCTTCCAATCTCAGTTAATGGGATTCATCTCAAAGCTTGCCTTTGATTTTTTCTTTTTAGTTAATAAGTGCCGATGCACATTTTGTTTTCTATTTTTGCTATTCCGAGTTTCAACAAGTGCTTACACATAGTTTTGTGGTTTCTATTTTAGGAAGCACCACTTGTTTTTTCCTAGTTTTCCTGTTTTGTTTTGCTGTCATGTTGCAGAGCAGCTAAATTTCAAGAAGTTCCATTTGGAGAGAGGGTTGAGATGACTCTATAAGCCCAATGGATAAGCCATGACTGGTCTATAGTGTTTAGTAGGCAAACACTCCACAGAGGTTGCAAAAAATGTTACCAAATTTTTGCACATGCTAAATTTGGTGGCCTAATGAGGCTTGGCCTTCATTTATATTGAAAGGTGTCAAGCAAATCAACAAATATCAGGTCAAATCATTAGCAAGAAATCAGATATGCACTTTTTTTTAAACTTGTTTGCTTCATGTGCGGATACAAAAAAAGTAAAATACAACATGTGGGTCAAAATGTGGCTCCCATGAGGGTTGAGCCCAACATGCTGATGGAGATGGGTGTTGCAAAGATAAATAGATCACAAATATTTTCATGCTCCATTGCACTTTCAAGAATGGCGTGACTATTAAAACCTTCAGGCAAATTCATTTGGCAAGTGTATCGCCAAATCCCCTGCGTGGATGATGGAAGGTAAAAGAAACTTCAAAACAAATGCAATCGGCTTGTGTAAGGCATTGTTTACCTGGGCGCCAAGTTGGGTTTATAAAAGAAACGAACTTTCAAGGGAAAGCATTTATCCCACATTGGTAGTGTAGAGGAAATTCATCGCATTTAAAGGCAAAACCGCATATATCCTTAGTGTCAAAGCTTACGAGCTTTTGACAAGGAGAATCTCAGCGTTGGTGGGTCCCCTGCATGCGTGCGCATCTCAAGGCACTCAAATTTTGCAGTAGAAGGGAAAATTATCCAACGAGCAGAACAAGGAAGATCAACGGTGATCAAGAAAGATCCAACAGTGGTCGCTATACCGCGATAGAAAGATGCCCACTGAATACTCCTGTGACTTGGCGACAAAGCACGTGTCGAAAAGAGGTGATTAAAGGGCATGCAGATCAAGAAAGGTGGCAAACAGGTGGTGCCTAGATGGTGGCTAGCTAGAAGCGTAGACAAACCTGAGAGTGACTTATCGAACAGACCTTGGCATCGATGGACCTCTAAAAGGATTCACCGAAAGCATCGGTTCCATCAAAGAAATCATAACCGGTCCCACTGATTAAATAAAACGTTTCAATGAAACTAAGGTATCAATGAGACATGTGAGCAGTTCGCCAAGGGAGGAAGTTTGGCCGAAAGAATAATATCGAACGAACCAAGGCGGACCCAAGTCTAGTGGCAGGTCCAAGTGGCAAGATAGGTGAATCTCATGAGCAAACCAGTGGCTGACACGTGGTGACACCATGTCATAAGAGAGAGTCGCTCAGAGAAATTAAAGGTTGGGCATGTCAAGGAAGATGAATGGTGATCAAGAAATATTCGACGGTTGTCGCTATGTCGGGATGGGAAGATGATTGCCGAATACTCACCACGACTTGGTGATAAAGCACGTGCAGAAAAGGTGAGCGGCTTAGGTGTTAAGGGTTGAGCAAGTTTGAGCTGATCCAACGGTCGTCGCTGTTCCGCAATGAAAAGATGATCGCCTATTAGTCATTGCGGATCAGCGACTGATGACGTGGCAATTAAGGTGGTGCCCAGTTGGATCCAAAGGCGAACAGGAAGTGACACGTGGTGAAGCCGCTAGAAGAGAGAGTAGTCCGGGTGAATTAATGGGTGGGTATGTCAAGGAAGATCTAGCAGTTGTCGCTATACCGCAATGAAAAGGTGCCTGAATGTTAATCCTCGCGACATAGCGACAAGCCGTCAGTAGTCCCGACGGTTGAATGTTAATCTGTCATGTGTTGACGGTTAATGAAGGCAATTAAGTCAAATGGTCAAGTAACCGGTAGCATCCAGGTGGACTCAATGCAAAATGAGAAGTCATCAGGTAGTTTGGGGTCCGATTTAAGATTGAGAGCAAGTTTGCATGAGTTCTTCTCATGATTTTGAGCCTATTTTGGTGGCTTTTTATTTCCACTCAAGGATCAATTTTCAGAAAAGATATTTTCAGTGGGAGTTCATCTTCAGTCATTCTGGAGTCATCTTTCCTCTAACTTTTTGGAAGGTTTTTGTATAAAGTGAAAAGGTTTTATCTTTTTTCAGAAGTTCTTGATCATTCTCTTGCTGGTTTTAGCAGAGAATACATTCTTGTAGCTCATGTGCAATTTTATGACAAAATACTGAATAAAATTATTAGCTTATGCCTTATATCTTAGGAGTTCATTTTCTTATTCATGATTGAGAGTTAGTTTATTGTGTTATTATCTAGATAACCTTTAATTTTTATGTCTCATTTGTAAGTCACAGGTTGTGCATTGTGATAATTTGGTTCATTTGGTTGATTGTGAAAGTTTTCTTTCCTTTCAATTTCTTGAAGTTTAAATCCTTTGCATGAAATATTTATGTGCTATGAACCAGGAGTCTATTTGTGCAGATTGGTGTTTTTAGGAGTGTATTTCCATCATTTTGAGATATCATATTGATGCTTCACCTTAGTTTAGCATTCGTAAAGTCATTCTATTTTCATTTTTAGTTTTCCTATCCCTTTTCTTGGTAAAGAATTTAAAGTTATTCACAGGGAACCAACCCTTCATCTGGAGGTTAATTCTCATTATAGGCAACCCACAGGCCTGAGAATTATCCCATGTGTCACCAAGTTGCTTGAGCTTTCAACTTGTGCATTACGGGTGCAATTTGAGTGACAACGGGTACAATAGTTGGATCACTTACTTTATGTTAAATTATTGCAATTGGATAAGATAGAATGATTAAATGCAAGAAATAGGGCTAATGATGCAAAATTGAGAGTAATCAACATAAACAGTAAGCTATTGATCGAATATGCAGACTCTAAGTATAGATCTAGAAATGAGAGTTAGAGATGAACTTGTGTCAACAATTTGAGACCAAAAATGATGCACTATGTGGCTAAGTGACCTAGTCTTGCATGTGTCTGATGTAGATATTGGAAACAGATTCAGGATTAGGAAGTCTCTTTGAATATCTTACTAATACTAGGTTTAATGCCCACCAAAATACCCTAGAGAAAATAACTAAACTATCCAACAAATAGAGATAATTTTTTTGTTCAAATCATCTACTAATGCAACATAGTAACCTATCATTACTCGAAACATGGCTTTTCTTCACATCTACGCATAAAACATTGTAACGTAGCAATATCTAATACACCATATAACACAAGCAAAAATAACATCTTAACCATATACATATTTCCATTCATCTATTCATTCTTTTATTCATTCATTCCCTAGGGTACTTCAACGTCACTACATACTATCAATAACACATAAACACATCCATAACATGAAATCATTAACACCTATTTCATTTAAGTTCTACTCAAATACTTTCTTCCTATCATGAGATTCATTTATTTCCAATGCATACCTATCATAACCCATTGACTCTTGGATTCATTTTAAACACTAAACCAAATGTTCCTAATTCCCTTGACTTTAACCATCCATCACAACATGAATCTGTATGCGGGAAAAGCGGGTCGATAGAACTCAATATGTGAAAATATTCTAAAAGACTTATCCACACACACATAGAGGACTTCTTGGTGCAAGCTATGGAGTAATGAAGTCTTACTCAGCTTCCCAAGGTTGGTCCCATGGTTCTCTATCTTACAATGTCCCTCAAACCAATGTTTTTGCTCTCAGATCACTGAGCAAAATGGTTTAGGGATGGCAAATGTAAGAACGAGGGATGCTTTGATAGATTTTAGAATGAAATGCATCCTAAGCTATGCATGATCCTATAAATGCAATAAACTAGATTATAAGATGACAAGGTTAGTATAAATACTATCCTAACATGATATATATTAGTCTATGATTGAGCTAAATGATAAAGAAAGTATTCTAAACATGCATATTTAGACTAATTCCTAGTTAAAGAGAGGCTAAAATGATGAGCATAAAAATGATATATGAAAGCTTGAATGTATTTGAGCATAAGTATGATACTACAAATTTGGAGGATGATTAAAATGGAGGAATGAGAGCTCTATTTATAGCAAAAACAGGGCAATGGATGGTCAGGATTGAAAGGTTTAATCAAGGGCCAAGCTTGAAAGTTGGGAATCCATGTTTGCAACTTGCACTAATGAAATGGTGACAAGTGTCAACATAGGGTTGGGTTGAGAGAAGGTGTTGGAGGCATTAAATGCCTGAGAAGACCTTATGGTTATCTAGAGATAAGGGTTAAGCTTAAGTTAGGCTTACCCACTGGATTAAGAGTTAATCCAAGGATAAACCCTTGTGCAAATGATTAAGAGATAATCATGGTCAAAGCATTAAAGGCTTGATGAGACCCTTGGGTTGGATGAAGGTTGAGTTAAAAGAAATTCTTTAACCATGTAAGAGGGTTTGAGTTAACCATTAATGGTTATTGAAGACTTTGGGGAATTAAGTGGTTGAAGACTTGAAGCCTTTAATGGTTATCAAAGACTTTGAGGATTTGAGAAGTGACCTCCCCTTGCTTAGGGATGTGACAAAGTTTAGAAGATGGGTTAGGCTAATTAGAAGCGATTAGAAGAGTCTAGAAGGGATTAGAAAGGGGTTTAGGAAGGCAAGTGGGAGATGTAGGATTTTGCAAGTGGATGGAGGGATAATAGGATTTAATTGAATTAAAGTTAATTTAATTCAATTTGGTTGTAATTTGGGGAAATTAAATAAATTAGATTTATTCAATTTAGGATAACTATTTAATTAAATTTGAATTTAATTAAAAGTGGATAGGGGGGATTTAATTGAATAAAATGATTTATCCATTATAGTGAATTTAATTTAAATAAATTGAATAATTTACTTAATTAAATAGAGGAATGTGGATAATTTAATTAAATTGGATTTAATTAAATAGAGAAATGAACATAAAATATTCATTTAGAAATATGGTCATTTTTATACGTCTACATTTTGCCCCTCTTTGAAGTGACGTGTGTGCACATGTTATTTCAAAGAAAACGATGCGTTATTGTAATTTATGATCAAATGCCATTTTTGTGTCGCTTTTTTGATTTGCAAGCCGTGCCCCAATTTTGATTTGATGTGTGATGCCCCAGATTTGATATTTGATGGTGATGCCCCCTCGGGAGATGGAATCAATATTTTGAAATTTTTTGATTTGATTTGATGAGTTGCGTGTGATGTGTAGGATTTCGTCTATGTGAAAGGTGGGTAAATTGATTCATCTCCCGATAAGTTACAACTGGTAGGGTATAAGGGAGACCGCGACCATATTACAGGTCCGTTTGGCTAACCCTAATTTCATTTTCCTCCTATAAAAGGGGAAAAGGGCTTTGATTTGATTCATTTGTGCCTTGTTGACTTTGGAGAAAGAGAATTTGGTCTGAAGAGAAAATGCCTATTCCGTATTTCAGACACCGTTTCGAGCACGTTCGGAGGTACCGGAGACCTGCAGCATATGGACCACCAGTAAGTCAACATTTTTGACCCTCTTTTGATTTCTGATTTGGTCGTGTTTAGTCATTTTTTTATTTTTAAAACTCGGTTTTAGCGTTTTAGCGCGTCAAAGTCATAGATTAGCGCCTACAAAGTTTTAAGTAGCGCATCAAGTCTATTTTAGGGGTGCGTCCAAAATAAAATAGGGTAGCGCATAAGAAATATAGGTTAGCGCATAAGCATAGAATAGCGCATGGCGATAGTCGGGTAGCGCATCAGGTCAGCAAGTTAGCATGTAGGATAGACCTAGCGCATAGGGGTCACAGGGGTTCGCATAGGTAAGGGGGTTTAGCGCGTAGGGTTAACCTAGCGCATAGGATCAAACAGGTAGCGCCCGGGAGGTATAGATTAGCGCGTGGGTAGGGTTTAGCGCATAGGATAGGTTAGGTGGCACATGGGGTGAAAAGATTAGCACGCAGAGTCAGGCTAGTGCATAGGGTGAATAGATTAGCGCGTAGGAAAAATAGCCTAGCACGTAGGCGGATTTTAGCACATTGAGAATCTGTTTTAGCGCATCTGAAAAAATTTTGCAAGATGAGGTGATTTTGTGAATTTGTCATGTCGTGCTGTCATGATTTTTATGGATTTGTCCAATATGAGTGTTGATATAACTTGTTTTGATTTGCGATATTTCAAGTTATGTATAGATATCAATGTGGTGTTTTTGATCGAAATATGATTTATTTGCATACCCTGTTTCAAGTTCAATGTGTGAAGCCTGATTTGTGTTACAAGCTGATATGGGTTGGAAACTTGAGTTTTTTTACAAGTTGATATGGGTCGGAAACTTGAGTTGTTTTACAAGTTTATGTGATTGTGGAGACTTGAGTTGTGTTACAAGTTTTGATATGGTTTTTGATAACTTGAGTTGTGTTACAAGTTGATATGAAATGATAGGATTTTGAACTTGATGTAGATGAGCAAATTGTTTCATATTGTTGATGTGAGTTTGATTTTGATATCTGTGTTTTGATGTGGAAACTGATATTGGATTTGTTTTGTTTGTTGACAGGAGCGATTGGGTGTGGTGCAGTCGCGAGAGAGATTTTTGAGACCGTGGTCATTGATACCGCGGTTGACCCAGGCTGATCTGGACATTATTGAGAGATGTGGTTTGACCTCCCTTTTGGATATGCCTCGGTTCACTATGAACCAGGGGCTACTAACAACACTTGCAGAGAGGTGGCACAGTGACACAAACACCTTTCATTTTGCGACCGGAGAGATGACAATCACACCAGAGGACTGTTACAGGATCCTACGCATTCCCGTAGTAGGTGCACTACTACCGTATGAGCAGTCGGAGGAGGGTGGGACAGAGGCACTGTGTCGTATCTTCCACAACGAGACAGTCTGTGGTTATGAGATCCCATGGCAGGAGTTTTTAGACCTAGATTACGCACCCCTACCATCTGTACTAGCAGGGTTTATTGGTGGATTCCTTTGTCCTGATCGCAGGTCAAAGGGATTTTTCGTGTGATGGGGACTGGTATTGGAGGAGATGGTCACACAGGGCCGGAGGTTTTCATGGGGATCAGCTATGTTGGCCCATTTGTACAGAGGCTTACATGAGGTGGTATACCTCGGTTATGACAGTTTGTCAGCTGGCGTGACACTGTTACAGGTATGGTGCTAGGAGCACATTCCAGCGGCGAGGCCACTAGCAGATAGAGACAGGCCCGTGGGGTGTGCATATGCATATGGATATAGGGGTCTAGTTGTCCAATGCAAGCTGGGCAAACTAGAGCATTGGAGAAGAGTACTCGATGATATTGATATGGTCACCTGGCGACCGTATACAGGATGCGAGGTGTGGGCAGAGGACGGGCTGGAGATGCCCTTTGTTTTTATGACTAGATACCTGATCAGGAGGACCCCGTTTGTGATAGAGAGGTTTGTGGTGATCCGAGTTTTGAGATAGTTTGTGTGCCAGTAGGGTATTCCACAGGGACATTTCCTATATGCACGACGGAGGCAGGATGTAGCGGATTGGGGTCCGACCATTGATAGCGCAGTGGTGGTGGAGGAGTTTGTCGGGTTGGCAAGGCAGATATGGGATTATGCCCCAGAGATTCTGGATGCGGGTATGACCGATGAGTTTGCCAGATTGTTTGCTGTGCGGGCAGTGGCCAGGATATCAGATCCGAAGGAGATGAGGCCAGCTTTTGATTCCGATGAGATGGAGGGAGAGGGAGATGATGATGATGATGGAGAGGATGGAGGAGATGGATGAGGGAGAGGAGCCAGAGGGAGGCGAGGAGGTAGAGGGAGGAGAGGAGATAGGGGTGTGGAGAGAGCGGTGAGACAGGGGGTGATAGACAGGGGGAGAGGTGGATTGGCGATTGGAGCTGGTGGAGAGGGGAGAGCGGGGGAGGTGTTAGCTGCAGTGGGGGGCACTGATGAGGCGAGGCGACCAGCGTAGAGGAGGAGGACGGATGTGCTCCCACCCCCAACACCGAGGATAGGCAGGGTTGGAGGGGTTGCCCCTGCATAGGTACCACTACGGGTTCGGGTCCCTACACATGTTGAGGATGCACACATCTAGACCCTACAGGTGACTGTACAGCAGCTGCAGGCACAAATTTTGATATATCAGCGACAAATTGCACAGTTGACCACTGAGCGAGACACCGAGATAGAGCGGAGGGGGTGAGTGGAGGAGGTGGTATCCAGTATGCAAAGAGCAGCGACGGGTGGTCCGATGAGAGACACCCTGAGAGAGATAGCATTGAGAGCTCAGGAGGTGGAGTACTATCGGCGGCACTATGAGGCGGCGGTACCCAGGGATCGTCGAGTATAGAGCTTTGCACAGTCGAGATCTAGTCGATCTCGAGATACTGGGTCGCGGTCTGAGAGCTAAGGTGTCATAGGGCCACCGAGACAGGACCCTCCTGGAGATCCAGGGGCGGGTACATCTGGAGCCAGACCATCTCCGTCAGAGGATAGTCATACTTGAGAGACGGGGTCTCTGTTGTATTTTTTGATCATTGTATTCTTTGTACTGGACACAGTGATGATATATTTTGCACATTTTGATCATTTTGAGAGATATATATATATATATACGGCACCATTTTCTTTGATCATGTGGTGTGTTTATATGGATGCATGTTATGTGGGTTATTTCTTCATGATGATTCAATGCTTTAAATGTATGATATAATGTATGATGCAGGATGTATGCTTTTATATGCTGTGAGATGTATTTTGAAAATGAGATGTATGATAATGATATACTGTGAGATGTATCTTGAAAATGAGATGTATGATAATGATATGCAACTAAATGTAAAATGATATGCAAATATGTTAAAATGATATGCAACTATGTTTTTGGTAGCATCCTCATTCTATATTTGCCATCCGATATAGCCATATGTTGTTTGCTTTCTTTGTAGGTATCATCATTGAGTATTGATTTGTTTTAGGATATGTTGAAAATTTATACAAGCATAATGGTATAATTGAACCATAATGACCTGAGAAAAATTTACATGATGTTTGATTTTGCAAGATAGCACAAGCATCAAGGTATATTTGAACCAAGGCGACCTGAGTGTGTATTGCGTAAATAGACAAGATTAAATCATTTGTATGCGTGAAGTGGAATCAGGCCTTCAGTGATATTCGATGTATCACGTCTCGAGGCAAGTATTCACACAATACAAGTGATCGCCTCCCAGATAGAAGACTAAGAAAATATTGGAAGTTCCTCATGATCTCTAGCTTTGAAGCATTTAGTGAGACAAGGAAGAGAATCCAATAATTCAAAAAGTTCAAAAATGCAAAACTAGTTAAGATTTTTATGCGATAATGCAACATTTAGTACTTCAGAAAATCATCCATCCTTGGTATTTCTGTGAATTGTTTTGTTTTGTTTTGCGATGAAGCATAGTTTTTGGGTGCTGGATGTCATGCTTTTGAGTTTTGCAAATAGCTTTGATGTCTGGAATGTTTGCAATATTTAGATGATTTGAATGCCCCTAGCTGAGTGTGCCTCTTGATGTGAATATGTACAGTGATTTCCAAGCCATGGTGGATTTGTGGTAAGAGGATATATATGGATAAACCAGGATAGTGGCTACGCTAAGTATGTCTTGAATGGATATGTGCTAAGTGTCGGGCGATGGTCGATAGTGTGTGTACAGATAAAATGGCCTGGCGATAGATAGAGGAGCCGTTCTTTCACAAGAGCACCTGTTTACCAGGTTTTCACCATTTGTTTTTATTGTACTTTGTTTTTGCTTTTTCTGGATTTTTTGATTTTTTTGCTTGTTTTGTCTTTTTCCGTGCACTAGGCTACTTAAGTGTAGTATTTCTTCAGATGGATGTTGTTAATTGGTTCATCGAGCACATCTCCTTCTGAAGTTGTTAGCTGATAGGCACCTGATCCATAGACTGATATGATAACATAGGGACCCAACCAGTTAGGTTCAAATTTCCCTTTCTTTTCTCGATCTTGCTGATTTCTTGGATTTTCTTTGAGAACTAGGTCACCAACTTTGAAGTTGCGGGGGATGACCTTGTGATTGTAGCTCCTGCACATGCATTGTTGATATGCTTTGAGATGAGTATAAGCATGCTGACATCTTTCATCTAATAGTTCAAGTTCTTGGAGTCGGTTAACTCGATACTCTTCATCTGGGATTAGGCCTTTCAAAGAGACTCTGAGAGATGGGATTTCTACTTCCAGGGGTAAAATGGCTTCTGATCCATATACCAATGAGTATGGTGTTGCTCCTGTAGGTGTGCGAATGCTGGTTCTATATGCCCAAAGTGCTGGATTGAGTTGTACGTGCCAATCTTTGCCTGCATCATTCACTATTTTCTTGAGGATTTTCAGGATAGTTTTGTTAGATGCTTCCGCTTGACCATTTCCCTCTGGGTAGTATGGTGTAGAGAACCTATGTTAGATTTTGAATTTTTCACATAGTTCTTGGACATCTTGATTTTTGAAAGGCCGTCCATTATCTGTGATGATTGAACTTGGAATACCATATCTGTAGATCAGATAATTGAGGATAAAAGAGGCAATTTGTTTCCCAGTCACTGTGGTCATGGGAACTGCTTCTATCCATTTGGTAAAGTATTCTGTTGCTGTTATAATGAACTTGTGTCCATTTGAAGATGAAGGATGAATTTTGCCCACTAAGTCCAGTCCCCACTGACAAAAGGGCCAAGATGTTGTAAATGGCTGCAGTTCCTATGCTGGTGCATGTATCGGATTACCATGGATCTGGCATTTAAGATATTTTTTAGCGAAGTGATATGAGTCTTTCTCCATTGTAGGCCAGTAGTATCCCATCCTTAGAAGCTTTTTAGCAAGAGTAGTACCGCTTGAATGTGTGCCACAAATACCTTTGTGAAGCTTGTGTAAAGCAGAATCGAAATCATTACGATCAAGGCAATGAAGAAGAGTACCATCTAGACCTCGACCATACAAAGTATCAGCGATAAGGGTGTAATGGGCAGCTTGTCGGATAAAGTTACATTTTTGGTTATGGGATTGGTCAATTGGTAAGATATTGTGCTTGAGGTAGTCGTATATCAGTCCATATAACGGAGAATCTGAACCAGTCAAGGCATAGATAACCTGGGATTCAGAGTGGTCATAGGCGGGGGAGAACAATTGCTCTACCAGGAACTCGTAACGACTCTGTTGCTCTGGAATTTGTAGTAGTGAAGCGATAGTAGCCATTGCATCAGTTGCTTTGTTGTTTAACCTTGGTATTTGTTCGAAGGTGATGTGCACAAAATACCGTTTGAAGTCATCCACCATTCGTTTGTAGGGTAGTAGCTTGTCATCCTTTGTCTGATAGTTGTTGTTGATTTGATGGATGACCAGTTGTGAGTCCCCATAGACTTTTAACTCTGTGATTTTCCATTCTACGGCCATTTTGATACCTATAACCAATGCCTCATATTCAACCACATTATTTGTGCAGGGAAACATAAGCCTATATGATCTTGGTATAGTGTGTCCTTCAGGAGTGATGAACATAATGCCAACACCTGAACCATGTTGTGTATAGGATCCGTCAAAGTATAGGGTCCATTGTTTGGTAGAAAGAGCAAGAACGTCCCTGTCTAGAAATTCAATCTCCATGGTGTGTTTGCCTAGTAGCGGTGCTTCAACCAACTAATCTGCAATTGCTTGTCCTTTGATGGCTCATCTTTCTGTGTATTGGATGTCAAATTCATTGAGAATCATGACCCATTTAGCCAATCGGCCTGTAAGAGCTGCCTTACTAAGTAGATATTTGAGAGGATCAATTTTTGCAACTAGTTTAATGGTGTGTGCTAGCATATAATGTCAAAACTTCTGAGATGCGAAGACCACTGTTAGGAAAGCCTTTTCAATGAATGTATAGTTGAGTTCATAGCCATTCAATGTCCTACTGATATAATATATGGCGCATTCCTTTCCTTGTTGATCTTCTTGTGCCAATAGTGCCCCCAGCGATATATCTGTTGTTGAGAGATATAGAATAAGTGGTTTTCCTGCGACTGGTGGTACTAGAACTGGTGGATTCATCAGGTACTGTTTGATTTGGTAAAAAGATTCTGCACACTTGGTCCCCCATTTTAATGGTATATTTTTGTGTAGTAAATGGTTAAATGGTAGACTTTTATCTGCTAGTTGAGCGATGAATCGCCTGATTGATTGAAGTTGTCCTTGTAGAGATCTGAGTTGACTGATATTCTGTGGTGGTGGCATGTACATAATGGCTTGTACCTTTGCTGGATCTACTTCAATACCTTTAGCTGAGACAATGTAGCCTAGTAACTTGCCTAATGTAACCCCGAAGACACACTTCTTAGGGTTGAGCCAGACTTGAAATTTCTCCAATCGATCAAATATATTTGTTAGAATGCTGAGATGTTCTGCTCTGGTAAAGGATTTAGCTAGTAAATCATCCACATAGTCTTCCATAAATGTGTGCATCATGTCATGGAATATTGTTGTCATTTCTCTTTGATAAGTAGCCCCTGCATTCTTTAAGCCAAAAGGCATAACATTCCAACAGTACGTTCCCCAAGGACAGGTGAACGCAGTTTTATCTTGATCTTCTAGAGCTATTTTGATTTGATTATAGCCTGAGAAACCGTCCATTAGTGAGAGCATTGCATGGCCTGCTGTGAGATCTACAATTATGTCAATACTGGGCAGAGGAAAGTCATCTTTTGGACAAGCTTTGTCGACGTCTCTGAAGTCAGTACATATTCTAATACTACCATCTGGTTTTGACATCGGAACGATGTTGGAAATCCATTCTGCATAGTCAATGGGTCGGATGAATCCGACGTCTAATAGTTTCTTTAGTTCAGTTTTGACCATGAGTGCCACCTGTGGATTCATCTTCCATAGCTTTTGCTTGACTAGTTTAACTCCTGAAGAGATGGACAAGTGATGCATGATTAAGTGTGGATCCACTCTAGGCATATCAGCATATGACCAAGCAAAGTTAATTTGTTGTTCTGTAAAGAAAAGGATGAATGCTGATCTTTCTTTCTCTGTCAGAGATTCTGCAAGGTGTATGTTTTTGGCTGCTTCCGTGGTACCAATGTTGATTGATTGAGTGGGCTCAATCAATATGGGTGATCACTCATGAAAGTGCTCAGGAAGAGTGTCAAGTCTCCCATCATTAGGTGCCTTAAAAAGGTTTTCACCCTCTGATGCGTCCTTTGTTTTTACTTTTTTATGATTTAGAGCTACCATTGACTGGTTTTCAGCATCAGACCCTTTACTTGGTGCATTTTTGCGACTGAGAGACTTGGCACTCCCTGGTTGGTAGAAATTGTTACTTTGTTCACTGGTAGAGTCTGTTTCCGGATTTACGGTACATAGGTAATGGATAATAGATTCATCATCTGGGAAAATTGGTATATCATGGATTTTAGGTTCATCCCAGTAGATGAGGTTAGGAAAGACAAGCGGTAAGGAATCGTTAGGTGGATCTAGTTCGGCTACTGTGAATGTTAGGACAGAGTTTTCATCGTGATTGTTCTTGGTTTTAAAGAAGTCCAGGATTTCATTGAGGTCTTCGATGGTATTATCTTCCACATAGACTTGTTCATAATGTTTCTGTTTGCTTTCCCCGGTGTCATAGATATTTTGCGGTCCAAATTCAAGAGGTCTATCTTCTGCGTTATGTTCTTCTTGAGAAAGGGATATAGAATCAGTATCATTAGGGATATCTGTAGTAGCATTGGAGCAGGTACCCCATTCATATTCATTGGAATCAGTCTCTGAGGCATCATCCCAGATTCTATTAGTGCTGTAAACTGGTATGTTGTATGGTGAAAACAAATCTTTGATGATAGATACCATTTTGATAGTTTTTGTTGATTCTGTGTCAGATCCGTCTTCTATTTTCTGTATTTGTTCATAGACTGTGCTTCCTCGAGGAGAAACAAAGGTATCCGGAGATGATTTTATTTGTTCTTGAGATATTGGTATTTGAATATGAGCTACTGCTGTAGATATGGCCCTTTTGTGTTTTAGAAGCTTTTCCTGATGTAACTTCTGATCTTGACGTTCCCGTGCTTTGCGTATTGTTTCTACTGATTTAAAGAGTGCTTCCTGCCAGGATTCTTCTTTGTACTTCATCTTTACTTTCCATTGAGGTTTTGTAGTTAGGTGGGGTGGCCTTTTTAATAGGAAAGTGAGCTCACAACCCAATCCTGCTTTGTTTCCATTGGGCTATGAAGGAAGATCTATAGGTTCAGTGACTCCTCCTTTGCATTTCCCAATAGGTCCTTTACCGTGATATCCCATTTGCTGCATGATTAAGTATCCTTTTCCATATAGGTGTGTAGGTAGAACAATGTCTAGAGCAGCTGCTCTATTATCTTCTTTCTCATCTTTGTATAACCAGCTAAGAATATCCTTGTCTTCTGATTCATGTGCTAGAGTGCCCAATTGGATGAAGGTACCATCAAATTTGGTGATGAGCTGAGTGACCAGATGTGTTGATGTAGTAGGCAATCCATGAGATCTAGGTGATGTTGGCAATTTGGCCAAACATAAAGGCTCCAAAGAGTATTCTCCTATGCCTTGGTCTTTGATTTGCATTTTCTGTTTGAAGTCTCCCAATAAGGAGTTGGATTTTGCTATTTGTTGATCTGATGTTGAAGATCGCTGCTTTTCTCTATTATGAGGAACCAAATTGTCTTGGGCTGCCCCCATTGCGTTGCAATGTTGAAATGGATTGTGATCAACAAATATGGAGACCTCTTGTCTGTCATAAGGAAATTTGACACACTGGTGATACGTAGAAGGTACTGCTTGCATTTCATGTATCCAGGGTCGCCCTAACAAAATATTGTAGGTGAGATCTATATCTAAGACCTGACATATAGTATCTTTTTGCACTGGCCCTACTTGAATGGGTAATATCACAGTTCCTTTAGAGGATCTTTCCTCATCATCATATGCCTTTATGGTAATCTTTTTATAGGGATCAATAGATTCTTCTGAGAAGCCTAATGCATAGATAAGCTTTAAAGTACATATATTAAGTCCGGCTCCTCCATCTATTAAGACTCTTTTTACTCGGTGTTTGCAAACAATGACTTCGATATGGAGAGGAGTATTATGCGGATGGCTTAAGGAAGCATCGTCATGCTCTGAGAAGGTGAGGTTATGGGGTCCTGTCATATGGGCGACCATGGCTTGAAATCTGTCTGTATCCAGATTTTGAGGTACATTAGTTTCCAATAGCGCTTGTTCCAATATGTCTTTGTGCTTTGGTGATAGTTTTAGCAATTCTAGTATAGATATCTGAGCTGGATTTTTACGTAGTTGGCAAACCAAGTCATATTGGATTTTTGGTGTGGTAGTTGTAGGTGCAGTATTTCCTTTCAAGACATATTTCTGAGTTCGGGTTGTTACATTGACAGATTCATGATCATGCTTATCTCGGATGGTGATGACATTTACTTGATGATCTTCAGCTAATATGTGACTTATGGTGTTGTTGTAGATATGGTTGACACGAGCTCCGCGTGTATTATCCGAGGTTGAAGCTCCATCTTTGTAATTTGGAAGAGGATTTTTAAAGGCTCCATGATCACCATTTGTTTTGAGACCATCTATTGTTAAGTCACCTCGATCAATCATATCCTGCACCACGTGTTTTAACCTCATGCAATCGTTCGTCTGATGACCCTTGTTACGATGGTAATCACAATAGTGTGAATCATTCCACCAAGGTGGTTTGATTTGGGGTTCATAGTTGCTGATTGGGGGCAAAGAAAGAATCTTGTGTGCCAAAAGTCCTCTGAATGCTGATTCTAGTGATTGCCCCAGTTGTGTGAAGATACACTTTTGGAAATTGTTTGTGTTGTTGCGTGAATTGTTGTTAGGTCCTGGATTCATGTTTTTGTTTTGAGTATCATTGGTGTTGTTTGTGTTGAGTTGTCCTTGATCAGTGTTTGATGTATATGTGTTAGCATTTGGATTAGCATTCTTAGGATTTTTCATGTTTTGAAGATTCCTAGATAATGCGAGCACTGGTTGCTTAGATTTGGGATCATATGTTTCATTGTTGCCTTCGTTTTTGTTTCAAGTCCAAAATCGAGATTTGTCAAGGTTGGTGTTGTTCTGGTTATTGTAGTTTGATGAGTTTGTTCCTTCCTTGTAGAATTTGAGTGTTCCTTTTTTGACACATGCTTCTTCTACTTGAATGCCATTCTCAATTAATTTAGCGAAAGATGGTATGCATTGAAGTTTTAGTCTGTAACTCATTTCACTATTCAAGTTATCGATGAAGATTTCCATTTTCTCCTTTTCGGGAATATCTCGAGGATATCTGGAGACCATACGTCGCCAGCGCTGAAGAACACCATGAATGTTTCGTTGTTCTTTTGTTTGGTGTTGCAAACATCTAGCATGGTTTGGCATGTTGGATGTTATAGGAATATTGGGTTATGAATTTGTTAACCAATTCATCAAATGATCTGACAGGTGGCGTAATTTTGGATAACCATTCCATTGTTTGCCCTCCCAAGCTTCTTGGGAATAGCCTCATCAAATAGGTGTCATCATGAGCAAATTCAAGGCTCATGGCATAAAATTCTCGAACATGATCCCGGGGATCACTTATCCCATCATATTTATCAAATTTGGGAACATCTGAGTTGGGAGGAAAAGGCACCATGTTCAATCTTATGTCGAATGGATAAGGACAGATTTTGTTTAAAGAGTACCGTACTATTGTCCCTTGTTGCATATCCTGTATTTGCCTTTGCAACATTTGCATTTGTTGAGTAAGGGCAGCCAAAGGTATATTGTCTTGTCGAGGGAAAATATCTTCCCTTGTATTTGTTCTCAGTTGAAAAGGTGTGGTAAATGGTATATTTTGCTCTGGTGTTTCTAGTTTGGGTATACACATTTCTGGTATGCGTTGTTTTGGAATGCGTTGCTCAGGTATGTGTTGTTCAAAGTTATGAGTTTCGTCTTCTCTATGTTGCTCTTGATATGCATATTGTTGAGATCCAGTTTTAAAGATGTTTGAGTCTAAATCTTTGGGAAGTTTAATGCCTTTACTTGTAAGCATGAGCAGATATTTTTCTTTGTCATTCTCCATGAGCCTTTCTACAAGCTTTTGGAATGAAGGGTTTTCCTGACATTCTTGAAGAAGTGCTTCAGAAATTTCAGGTTCTTCTAAGTGTGGAACTTCAAAAGGATTTGACAATCTTCGATTCATACTAGACTCGACGTGTGTCTCGCTTTGTTGGTTTCTTTGAGAGCGAGTAACATGCATTTTAGTAGAAACTTTCAGTGATGAAGGGGACAAAAGCCTCGTTGATATGTTGCTTGGGGGTGGGTGGTTCTGGTTGAGGTGTGTTATAAGTGATACACTCGTCAGGCAAGAATGCTGGACTGATTTTTCCTCTGCGGTTTATGATTTGATTAAAAGCAGATTTTTGACAGTAGGCTCTTGTCTTCAAGGGTTCTTTGTCAAATTCATTGGATTTGTTTTGGATATAACATTTGACGTGATGAAGGAATACCCGATGAGATTTGAATAGTTGACGATTGATGTATAAAAACTTGTTTCTTTTGATGAATTTGGAAAAACTAGGTTGTTGTTTCTTCAACGTGATGTTATGATAAAGGTTCTTTCTTCTCAGAATATGAGGATTAGTCATGCATGAGTGATCAATGGGTTCCTTTGATTTGTTTGGATTCAGTTGATCTTGTTTGAAAAATTTCAAATCTTACTCTATCAAAGTGAAGGTTTAGATGCCCCTTCACGACAAAGTGTGTCAAATGATAGGGATAAAAGCCTCCCGATATGGAAACTTGATTTGACAACTTGAAAGTTTTAAACAAGTGTTTTTGTGAGATAAAATCCATAAGATGGTAAGGATTCTGTTGATACTAATGATGAGGTTTCCAAATTATGATAAGATAGACATGTTTTATCGTGTGATTCGTTTAGGATTTTACAACGTTTGTTTTGACACAAATTTAGCTCAAGAAATAGTCTTAACGGTTTGTTTTTGCTACTCTGTTTTGATGAAAAACGATGTTTGATGAAGAAGGCTTCGGAAAATGTTTTCAAAAATTTAAAATTCCTCACTGTTTTGGCCTCTATTTTTATGTTTTGGATCACGCGCTAAAACAGAGACTATATGCGCTACAAAATTTACCCCATGTGCTAAAATAATGACCACACGCGCTAGGCTGCCCCCAGACACGCGCTAAAGTTTTGACCGCTCAAAATTGTTTTCTATTTGTTTTGAAAAACCTATGCGCTACCCTGGGCCTACAACGCGCTAACCTGTGAACCTGATGTGCTAATGTTTAGCCTCCACGCGCTAAGTTGATGCTTTCACGCGCTAGACTGTTTCTTTGATGCGCTAAATTTTTTTCACACTGTTTTGTTTTGAGATGAAACGCTACTGTTTGGAACCGACACGCTAATTTAATGGTTGGATGCGCTAACAAAAAGTCCTCATGCGCTAAGAAGTTTCTCTTATGTGCTAAACTGCCCTAATTTTTCTTTCGATTGATTTTTTTTTGCAATTTTTGAATTTTTGCCTTGAATTTTTCAAGTTTGATGGATGGTTTTCTGAAGTAGTAAATGCAAGCACAACACAAAAAGTACAACCATTTTGCCTAATCTAACAAAAAGTGTATGTTCTGCGAGGATGTGTTCAAATCCCCAATGTTTTAACAGGTTTTGATATGAATAATACACTTCAGAAAGACTCTTTAGTCAAGGGTCATAAATAACATCATAGCCCACTAGTCTCGATACTCCGTCAGCTCAAACAGCCATGTCACCCCCTAGAGGGCACCCATTTTTTTGCCTTTTGCCAGAAATTAACCCAAAGTGAATTGATTTCACAATTGAGTAGTTATCTTGGGAGATATATGGTGAGTAATCTTGGGGGCGGATTCTTCCTCACCCTTGCACTATGATGTTATAAATGTCTGGTTACTGACTCGGTTCAAAGCTTCTATTTCTATGGTTTGTAATCAGGCTTCCCATTCGGCCGTCAATGATAAACTCCCTCAGGAGGCTTCCCAACCTTTAGAACAAAGGCTTTACGTATCTCGAGGATACTGGGGGAAGGCTAATCACTACGCACAATCATTGAAAAGGACTTTCGTCACTTTCCACGTTTGATTATAGTGGGTTGGAATTCTTGGCGTCAAAGTCATTCCCCACTTAGGTCGTTCCCTTCACACTGGCCATAAACGGCTTTAAGAGTTGATTTCAACTCCTCGGGAAGGTAGGCCTGCTAAAGGATTTATGCTTGAAGTAAAGAAAGCTTTAAGAGTAGTCTAGATTTTTGATCACCCAGTAAAGGGGAGAGCATATTCCTTCCACTTTCAAGGCAAGGCAAACAAGGTTTTTTTTTTTTTTTAATCTTTCAAGGCAATGATTTGCTAAAATCTATATGGAGATGTTGCTCCACGAAAACATGGTGTTTATTTTATCCTTTTAAGGCAATGATTTTCTGATCTATGAAAAATAATTGGTCAACAAAGTAAATTCGATGTTTTGTCAACAAAAGAAATCGATCAAAAGGGGAAGATCTTCCCTCTTTAGTTGCAAATGACTTTGGACATGTGTGATTCTTTTACTTTGCAAAAATTTGAAGTGAATCCTTTTATGCACCAAAGGATGGTGAAGTTCTTTTTAAATACCTTTGTTTGCAAAAATGAAAAATTGACTTGTTCTTTTTAAAGCCCAAAATGAAAATTTTGTCTTCCTAGGGAAAGCAAGAAAAGATTGTTTTTGTGGTTCTTTTTATAGCCCAAATAAGGTGAGTTCAATTTTATTTAATAAGAATTAAAAAGACTTTAAATTCTAACTAACTTAAACAAGCTAGTAAAAATTTAAACAATTTATAATTCGAAAAATAACACTAAGCTCCTCCCTGCAATAAGATGTCAGAAATCCTGTAAAATACCCACCACAGTAGTTAGAAAAATATAGGATTTTGTGGACTTCGACAAGTCTAACTTTAAACTTGGTTACAATTTTAATTTTTGCTTTCTGTCTGTGATTCGCTACAGAAAGGACTGTACGCGCTACAATATATCCTAGATGCGCTAAAATAGTGTCTCAATGCGCTACACTATTTTCTGGATGCGCTACTCTGTGCGTCGAAAGCGCTGCTCTATTTTTCTCCCGCGCTGATACCTACAGAAAACTGTTATAAATATGATGCGCTAAGGAAAAGACTTCACGTGCCATAGAATAGACTGCATGCGCTAAACTGTGAGCCAGATGCGCTATCTGACAGACCCGACGCGCCAAACTATTTTTCAGATGCGCTACTCTATTTTTCTCCCGTGTTGATACCTACAGGAAAATATTAGTGGAAGTCATGCGCTAAAGAAAGGACTTCACGCGCTAGAGTATAGACCCCACACACTAAACAGTAAGCAGGATGCGCTATACTGTTAACCGGATGCGCTAAACACTAAACTTAACATGCTAATTCATTTTTCCCGCATGCCTGCAAAAGTGGTTATATTTGAAAACCGATTTGATATATGGGGTTGGGCCCCACGGTGGGCGCCAGAAATGTATGCGGGAAAAGCGGGTCGATAGAACTCAATATGTGAAAATATTCTAAAAGACTTATCCACACACACACATAGGACTTCTTGGTGCAAGCTATGGAGTAATGAAGTATTACTCAGCTTCCCAAGGTTGGTTCCATGGTTCTCTATCTTACAATGTCCCTCAAACCAATGTTTTTGCTCTTAGATCACTGAGCAAAATGGTTTAGGGATGACAAATGTAAGAATGAGGGATGCTTTGATAGATTTTAGAATGAAATGCATCCTAAGCTATGCATGATCCTATAAATGCAATAAACTAGATTATAAGATGACAAGGTTAGTATAAATACTATCCTAACATGATATATATTAGTCTATGATTGAGCTAAATGATAAAGAAAGTATTCTAAACATGCATATTTAGACTAATTCCTAGTTAAAGAGAGGCTAAAATGATGAGTATAAAAATGATATATGAAAGCTTGAATGTATTTGAGCATAAGTATGATACTACAAATTTGGAGGATGATTAAAATGGAGGAATGAGAGCTCTATTTATAGCAAAAACAGGGCAATGGATGGTCAGGATTGAAAGGTTTAATCAAGGGCCAAGCTTGAAAGTTGGGAATCCATGTTTGCAACTTGCACTAATGAAATGGTGACAAGTGTCAACATAGGGTTGGGTTGAGAGAAAGGGGTGGAGGCATTAAATGCCTGAGAAGACCTTATGGTTATCTACAGATAAGGGTTAAGCTTAAGTTAGGCTTACCCACTGGATTAAGAGTTAATCCAAGGATAAACCCTTGTGCAAATGATTAAGAGATAATCATGGTCAAAGCATTAAAGGCTTGATGAAACCCTTGGGTTGGATGAAGGTTGAGTTAAAAGAAATTCTTTAACCATGTAAGAGGGTTTGAGTTAACCATTAATGGTTATTGAAGACTTTGGGGAATTAAGTGGTTGAAGACTTGAAGCCTTTAATGGTTATCAAAGACTTTGAGGATTTGAGAAGTGACCTCCCCTTGCTTAGGGATGTGACGAAGTTTAGAAGATGGGTTAGGCTAATTAGAAGCGATTAGAAGAGTCTAGAAGGGATTAGAAAGGGGTTTAGGAAGGCAAGTGGGAGATGTAGGATTTTGCAAGTGGATGGAGGGATAATAGGATTTAATTGAATTAAAGTTAATTTAATTCAATTTGGTTGTAATTTGGGGAAATTAAATAAATTAGATTTATTCAATTTAGGATAACTATTTAATTAAATTTGAATTTAATTAAAAGTGGATAGGAGGGATTTAATTGAATAAAATGATTTATCCATTAAATGGGTATAGTGAATTTAATTTAAATAAATTGAATAATTTACTTAATTAAATAGAGGAATGTGGATAATTTAATTAAATTGGATTTAATTAAATAGAGAAATGAACATAAAATATTCATTTAGAAATATGGTCATTTTTATACGTCTACATAATCTAATTAACTATCTGCCATGATAGGACTAGATCATTCCTTAAGAATCATATCACTTCTCATCAAGGTTCTACTCACATACATGTTCAAGGATTAGAAGAACAAGTATAAAACTTATTCCAAATAGAATCCCATATGTATATGCAAGGGTAACTCATGAACTCATACACTACAAGAACACATATAAACCAATAATTTATTTTCTAATCCAATATAGAATCCATATTTCTATCTCTTACACATTGAACATTGATTACACCATCCCACATCTTTACAAGCCATAATCTCAGCTACTACTTCATATCTTAATCTCATATACTACAAGGCATAAGAGTACATAATCTCTTTTACATTTACAATGTCATGATGATACATAAGACCATTTCAACACATAGAAATCAGCTCCGCATAATGAAGAGTCATAGAGTCCATACAAATCTACAACTACCCATTCATATCCATATCCCAAAGATAACTAACATTAAGGATTAGCAATTTTCAAATCAAGGCATACATGATCGTTACCATATCCACTACCACCCACAAGATAATCCAATCATATCACTCAATCATTTAATTCCCTTCCAATCTAGAATTGTATACAGATTGAATATCCATTTACATCAATCTTATCCAATACATCTCATTCTGAAATCAAGCTACTACAAGTCCTAATACATATGTTCACAAGATACTAGCTGTTACATCTTTCTCGAGATACAAAAACACATGATATCAATTCCAATTGCATAGTTTATGCTCCAAAGATCCATCCACATGATGAGATAATATAAATCCATATCCACGCATGCAAACATCCAATGAAGAACATCCCAATGGAAGAAGACATCAAACCATCTGACCACTTGGAACCAATTAGGAACCACCCTTTGTGCTAGGAGATGAAATGGGTCCCAACTCACACACAAGACCTAGGCTGACACCTAACAACCAAGGGACTTAACATGACATCCACAAAGATAACAACCAAGGACAATGGATCAAATCATATCATGAGGTTAATCATAAATCAATAAACTCCTAGAGGCATAATCAACAAAAGGCATAAGGATAATGGACACATGTAGGGAAGAGTTCCAACACATGCTATCCTCTCAAAGAAGGGTATAATATATAAGTATCAGGATCTCCACCCACACCCCTAATAGATGTGTGGAACCATCTCAACCTATGAGAAATCAAGGGATTTTGGCTTACTGTCTCCCAAGTCTTCCCAAGCTCATCCCAAGTCTCCACTCAAGGGCTATGAGGTGGGGCACTATAAATTAATTTAATTATCTTTATTAGGTGAATTTCCTAATTACCCAAACCCACTAATCAAATTATTAAGGTTATCACTTGCAATTACAAAGGAAAAATCTTCATGTGCTTCCATCCGGTCTAGACCCCTTCCTTGAGGCCTATTGCTTATGACCCTAGTCCTACACATGCAAGAGACCACTCCCCCTAATCATGGACCAATACCTCAGGGTGAACATAACAATAACATCACATGAACATTTAATCCAATAGCATAAATGATAGCCATAATCATTTACAAAGAACTATACATCAGGAATCAAGCCATACAGCTCACGATGCCAAATTACAATGGTAGTCAAAAGCCTCAAGAAGGAAAAATACACATAAATAGGGGCAAAACATAATTCCAAAAACACCACATAATCCTCTACAACGAGGGACATCATATCCTCTCGCTAGAGCAACAATAGTCCATCCTCAAACAACAAGGATTCACTCAACTTGCTAGAGCAACACTACAAAGCCTCAACAAACAAGTATGAAACTTCTCGTTGAAGCTCAAATGAATACAAATTCATCATATATGAATAGCACAATGCCCCCAAGAATCTCAAACACATCAAATCAAAGCCTCTGGAAATCAAACAGATCAGGAAAACCAACTTAGAAGGGTCAAAATTGTCAAAAACCCCAAAATAAGCAATATGACGCTATTGTCACTTATAGTAGCACTTTTGTTTCATAAAGTGGTATTTTTGTTCATAATTTTAGCACTTTTGAAATAGAATGCTAAAAACTCAGAAACGGGACCCATAATGACTTAAACTTGCCCAGATTTGGACACAGGCCTCATAATAGCGTAAAATCAACCCAGAAGGCTTGTAAAACCATAATGAAATCAAAATAAATCTCTAATAAGGCTAACAAGGTCAACCTCCATCCATTTGACAACATTTCAAGGCAATACATTGCACATATTTAGACACAAACCCAACCATTCCTTAATTTACTTAACCAAAGGGACAAATGACACAAGAATGTCCTGAAACAAGGTATGCAATGACAAATAAAGCCTCAAACAAAACCAAATCAATACCACAATGAAAGGAAATATAGATTTGTAAAGAACAATGCAAAATATACACTCCCAACAATACTTCATTTTCAGATTTTACACATATATTATTATACATATAAATCAATTTCCAAAACCAAAATTGCAATCTTGAAACACTAAAATTTCCCCTACAAACAATCTTTCAACATACATGATGAAAACAATCATTTTGAATTAAAATGCAAAAGAAGGGTTGAAGCTCCAACCTGGAAAAATCAAAAGGTAAAGAAATTCAAAGTAGAGTAAGTCCAACCGCCAATTCCAACCAAGCAAACTCCAAATCCAAACCTTCAATAATCCAACTTCAACCAAATTCAGAACTCCAAATGCAAGCAAGATTTTTTTCGAAAGGTAACCTGACAACATTATTAGAAAACTAAATAAATAGAAAATTGAATTTAACTATAGAAAAATCTCCACCAATCAAAATATTCCAATAAACTATATTACTTACCTACTATGCATAGTTACGAAGTAAATAATATAAAATAATATTATCTACTTAACCCCACAAAATTATCCAATAGAATAATAAGGTAGGTAAACTCTATAATATTTATTTACCCAATTAGTAACAAGAGGATATATTAATAATATAATATCCACTAATAAATAATACATCAAATCCCAATAAAATAAATCAAGGGCAGTATAAATAAATGCTCCAATTAAATATAAACTACAAATAATATAGATAAATAAACAAACAATCAATAATTAGATAACCGATAGTTAAATAAATAAATAAATGTATAGACATACATAAATACTCAACCAGTAATTAAACAATCAAGCAATAAATAATCATGTTCAATTAAATAAATCAAAACCAATATAAATAAATGTCATAAATAAATATAAAATCATAGCCAACATTAAAAACAACAATTAAACAATAAATAAATAATCAACTAAACAATAAATCACTAAACCAATTGAATAAATATCAAGACACCAATAAATCAATAGTATTAATCAAATAAATTAAGCTCAATAATCATTAATCAAGCCAATAGAAATAAATATTAAATAATCATCCAAATAATCAACTATCGAATAAATCTATAGTATAAATACTATATTAATGAAATATATTAATTAAATATTAATCACATACTCACAACACCTTAAGGAAATTCGACATAGGGTTGAACTTTGACACAAGACTCTAACCACCAACTCGCACCACAACACAAACTAACAAGGTAGAGAACTAAAGCCTAAAGTATAAAGAGGGAAACACATGTCATCTCCACAACTTGCCATTGGGATAAGACATGCTCAAACCTGTGAGACTAGGTGGAGTCGATGTCTAGTACTTGCAATCTTGTGAACCCCAATAACCACAATACAACATGAAAAATAATATATCATAAATAATCAAGCAAGTGATAGAGAGTCACAACACCATATCATGCTTGCAATGAGTGGTATGGCAACACCCCTATCATGAAGACACTAGAAGACAGTCACAATCGTCATAACATCAACTCAATCATCATCATAACCATGGAGTAGGGTTAGCATAATCAAGATGCCATCATAACCTCACAAGCAATATAATCCATACATGAATAGTGAGTTCATAAGCCTGGTCAACATATTAGTCCAGTACATAACTTCATCTACATAAATCATAATGAATCCACTAATGTCAAAGAGACTATCAGAGCACAAATCTAAAAGTGTATATTACACCCTCTCATAAAGGATGAGTCGGGGAGGGGCACTACAAATGATGAATCACTGTGTGTCACTAGTAGCTAAAGTTAAAGCTTTTGAAAATCTTAAAGATAGCTCATGATTAATCTCAACAACTTCATCCATATCATCAAAAATAATTAGTATTCACATTATTATTATCAACATCATAATATTTAAATTAATCACAATAGGAGATCTCATGTGTGGTGGACATGAATAAGAAGAATAATTTTGTATAAATTTCAATTTTTGATGAGGATGATTAAGATAAGATCCTTCCTAAGATTAGCGAAGGTTGGGAAAATGGGACCAAGTCAATAGTCCATGAATTAAGGGAGGAAACACTTTGAGAAGCAACCTCATGGCCTTGGAACAATGTCTTAGTCAACATTCTCTCACACTATGATTTCTTTAGTTACGACTTGAGGATTGGGAAGGTTGGGGATCACTCAACATAAGCTTCTATTTTTCCTTTGTAGGAGGAATAGAAGAAACCTCACTAGGTTGATAGATATAGGATGCTAGATGCTTTTATCTTTGACCTTTATAAGATGTAGTAGGGGGAACCACAACACATATATGAGGAATAGGAAGAATAGGAAGAATTATAGGTCTGAGATGTGGAGGCAAAATATCCATATCTATAGGTGAAGAATCATTAGGATTAATCAAGGTCAATATCATTTTAGATTTAAACTTTTGATAGGATAGGAAAATGACATCTTGATGAGATTATAAAGGTTAAGGTTTATGAGGCCAAAAGAAATCAAGGGTCAAGTTTCCACGATTAGCTAAGGGATTAAAAAGATTATGATTGATCATTATAACACACCCATTGAGGAAAATTCAAACGCTTATGAATGGTAGAAGGTATAAATTTCATAGAATCAATCGAAGAGTGTCCCAATTTCACATGAAATTGGTTTGAGGTAGGGATGATGACAAATGTGACATCTTTGCACTTACTACTTATTTCAAGGGGAAGGGTGATGGAACTTATAGTAGGACAAATGAAACTATCATGCACCTTAATCATAACATCATATTTATCATATGCATCTTGATATAATTGGTGAGTATAGAGATGTTCTTCCATGATAAAATTCACCATACATACTGGATCTATGAGTACTCCTCATGAGAGCTTTCCTTTAATCTTCGCAATAATGTATAATGATCCATTAGGGGTTCTAATGTTATCTCTTGAGTCAAAGGTGATGCAAGGGTTACACTTAGGCTTAGGTTTCTCAATCAAACTCACAAAATTGATGGCTTCACTAGATATATCATCAATAGATATATGTCCATTATCATTATGCCAAACAACATTGGTAGAGTGTGAATGCAAATGATTGGTAAAGATCTACAAATTTTGATTAGGAGGTGCTAAAATTTTATTTCCTTTATCATTCACACCATCCACTGCTATAGTATTAGAATAAAAAAGATCTTTAATGTCATGCTTCAATCTATAGAACTTCTCAATAATATAGCCAACTTGATGACGATATTGGTAATAGGCTTTGGTATCAAAGAAGATGTCAAAGGCTTGGAAGTATCTATGGGATAGATGAGATGAAGATTAATCACATTAGAATTAATCAATTTAAGCATGATGTTATGCAATGATTCATAAAGAGGAGTGAAGTTACGATGACTAAATTTTGATGAAAAGGGAGCTACAATTGGTGTTGTGGCTGCCACTTGAGAATCAATATGATTGGAAGATTTATTGTTTATCTTGATGAAATTTTTTCTTTTCTTTTGAAATTTTTGAAAAGTTTGATGGGCCTCTTCATTCTTATCAACTGGATCCAACAATGAGGAAGGTTGATATTGACTCACTTGAAGAAAATAATTATGAAGCTCTATGCACAATTGTGTGAAATATGAATAATCAAAAAACAAAATCTTATCTCTAATATTTTTACAAATTATTAGGTAAAGAGATGGTTGGGAAAGAAATGGAAGATTGGTTGAAGGAGGTGTTAACGTTTTTGGCCCTTTTTGGCACAAAATGTCATTAAAGTTACCACTAGGTGAAGTAAAGGCCTTAGGTAGTCTTATATGATCTAATTGTAAGTTAAAAGGCAATTTGGAGTCTTAGGCGCCAAAAGGGAAAATGTAGAGAAGAATAGGGGAAGAGCACTAGTAGTGGATATAGCTAACTTTGCGCACCTAGAACTCTCAAACCGTACATCAAATTTCAATGATTTTTTTTTGTTGTCTCTATATACGACTTATTTACTGATAACTAAGGTTATGGCTTTTGGTTAGTAACGATGCACACTATGGAATTTGTTATGTGTGAAAAGGTTAAAAAATGGTCATTTCAAAGTGCAACTCAATACATAGTCAACTTTGCGCCAATAATGGATTACAAGACCACCAATAAAAATGAAAATAAAAACCAATTCCAAATATAAAAAATATACAATTATAAAATAAAAAAGACCTAACTGTAAGTGTTTATACATATGGGCCCACGCACATTTGTCACTTTAATGTTAGGAGTGTGTTGCCACTGAATCAGTGGCACACAATTTTATGTCCAGTCCCGACCACGTACATGTCTTCATTGACACACATTTGAAATATTGACCGAGCCCTAAAAACATTTTATTTTGGCAAATTTAGGGTTTATTTTACCCATGACTTTCCTCCTGCCACGACTCTGCAATGATTTTCCTATCCTCATCGCCTCTGATCGACAAAATGAGCACACATACCTAGGTAATGTGCACACATCCTTCCTCGCAATTTTCAAGTTCAATAATGGATTTTTGATCCTTTGTACTTGCATTTTGCTTTGTTTTTTTTATCATTTCTGTTAATGGCATTGAGGGTATCATTTCCACGATCTCTCACTTTATAATGCATAAATCATTACACAGAATGCAAAAAAGTATAGATAAATGTCTGATTTTATTTGAAACCCCTCATGTTTAATTGTGATATTTAATGGGATTAATGCTATGTTGTTGAAGGCTTCATTTCAATTATCTCTGTCACTTTATAATGAATAAATCATTACACAAAATGTGAAAGGGTTAATTATTGTCTCTTTTTGAAACCCCTCATTTTAATCGTAAAATTTAATGGGTTTACGATTATGGTGTTCACGATTTCATTTGAATTATCTCTCACTTTATAATGCTTATAAATCATTGCATAAAATGCAAAAAGGATATATTCATGTTCCATTATTTTTAAACCCCTCATTTTTAATCATGAAATTTAATGGGATTATTGTTATGGCATTGAGTGTTTCATTGCAATTATATCTCTCACTTTATAATTCCAAAATCATTACACAAAATGTAAAAAATGATAGATTATTGTCACATTTTATTCAAAACCCCTCATTTTTATTCATGAAATTTAATGGGATTACTATTATGGCATTGAGGGTTTCATTTCAATTATCTCTCTCACTTTATAATTCCAAAATCATTACACAAAATAAAAAAAAAGATAGGTAATTGTTTGATTATATTCGAAACCCCTAATTTTTATTCATAAAATTTAGTGGGATTACTATTATGTTGTTGAGGGTTTCATTTCAATTATCACTCTCACATTATAATTACAAAAACATTACACAAAATGTGAAAAAAGATAGATAATTATCTAATTTTATTCAAAACCCCTCATTTTTTATTTATGAAATTTAATGGAATTACTATTATGGCGTTGAGGGTTTCATTTCAATTATCTATCTCTTTATATTACTATTATGTAATATGTATGCATATGCATTCATATGCATACACATTCATATGCATACAAATTCATATGAATGCATATGCATACATCTATGCATTTGAGTAAAGATGACAACAAACCTACATATGAATGCATATGTATTCATAAGTATGTATGCATATGCATACATTTACTATTTTGAGTAAAGAAGACAACAAATATATGCCCCAAATTTTCCAAAAAGAGATATTTTTAGGGATCAGTTAATATTTCAAATGCGTACCAACCAAGCTATGTACATGGTTGATGCCACATAATATTTAGGTTTCTAATTGGTTATTTTTAGATTTCTTATATAGATGTTTCCATACATGTATATCGTTGTATGTTACATTGTAGTCCTAAGCCTACACAAATTGCAAAATAAAGCAGGACACACTGTATATACGTATGCATATGTCTACCTTCCATTTTTGTTGTCCATAATATATATGCATACATATGTATGTATATTTATACACTAATACATTTGGCATAAAAGTCCGATGGAGGTTTATGACGAAGAAGGTATATTGTGACCAAATTTGATTTTTTTTTGAAAAAATGCGCGCATTCGTCGGAATTCTGACGATAATTCAACATTTGGTTTCGACGGAGAAGGAATTGGCAATGAAATTTGTGTTTTTTAGAAAAAGTACCCGCATTATTACAACGACCGCAAGCATTACTTAAAAAAAAAAAGACCAAGTCATTTGATACACATTATTCCCGCCTCTTCGTCTCATCAACCTCTGCCATTACAAAAAAATTGGGGCACATTACTACAAGGAGGGAAACAATTCTAGATTGGGGTGCCGCCAAGATCCAATTGAAGAAAAAAAGTAGTGTAGAATCAACCAATTCATTGTTATACATATTGTGTTGAAAAATATTATTTTCTTTTCAAATGTCTAGATTCAAAGTTTATTATAGATTTATCAGAGATGGTGAGAGGTTTCTGTAATATGATATGATCGATTTAAAAGAAGAATTTCTTACAAGACCTAAACCCTTGAACAATCCTACAATCATGTATTAATTAAATCACTGCATTTTTTTCCATATCGATAAGTACTAACCAAAGGGGGTTAGTTCCGTTATGACAGAAATAAAACCGACTAGACACAGGTCCATACATCCAATCTTGAGGCTATACCTATAAAGGAATCTATAGAGCCTGGAGGATGATGGCCAAGTGCACTTCAATTTCCATTACTTTGCCCACAGCGGTCCTCGTGAGCCAACAAACATCTCTATCCAGCAGCCTTTGGAAGGGGGAAAAATTCCTATTGATGACTCCAATCCGGTAGACTTCCCAGGCATCTTCTATCATGGATTTCAATATTTCCTTCTCTGCCTTGGCACAATCTCTTTCCTCATCTTCAAGGCCCTAGTCATCTTCTGAATCTGAGGAAACATAGTTATCTGAGTTTAAGTAACTACCCAATCGGCTAACCCACCTATCCGCAACTAGATTCAAAATCTCATTAGCAATGGCTTGCCCATGCATCGCGCAGATAAAACCATCTATCCTCGGGATGCATACTTCCTTCAACCCCAGCATATCTATCATTGGGCAAATCACTACCTCATAAATGAAACCATCACACCAGTGTATACCTCCGCCAAGGATGGATGCCACCAATCTCCAAACTGCATCGAGGACACTCAATCCAAAATAATGAACCATATTTGCACCTCAAGACTCGAATGATTTCTCCCTTCATCATGATAACCATTATACAATGATCAACTCAAGAAGCCTCGAGTAACATATGAAATCGATAAGACCCATCTGCATCATTCAGTCTGCTTATTGTCCTCAATATCTCTGTAAAAGTAAATGTGTATAAGGTTAAGGTTTAGGATAGGATGTAGGAAAGCGAAGGAGGTTAAGATAGGGGATATGAAAGGTAGATGGAAGGTAATAATGATAGGAAGTGAGGTAAATGTTATGAGGTGTGGGTTAGAAAATAGGGTGTAGGAAATGGAAGGAAGGGTCACCCATGCTGTAGTGCTTCAAGAGGAGCACATTCACATGAGGGACAAGAAGAGTCATATCACTTTGAGAGTTTTCATCAAGATGAGTAGCCCGAGTATGGACCTCAAATCTTACAAGCCTTATAGAATTTGATAGGTGTGATACATGATAGGTTTTCACCCACAATAGAGACACCTCATGAGGATCCACTTGTAGTAGAGGAGAATATACTTGCATCTTGGGAGATTATTAGGAGTTCACCTTGAATTTGGGAAATACACATAGAGGAGATAGAAGATTTATCAATACACATTAACTAGCCTCATCATACATAAATACAAGAGGTAAATTCTATAGCAAGCACATATCATGAGCCAAATGATCATATTTGAGAGTTGCTTCATCTCCAATCCTATACATTTTTAAGATCCAAAAATGGGGTTGAGGCTAAGGCTTGGTTACTTAGCCCTGACTTATGCTTTGGGTTGCATCTATATGTGAGCAACCTAAACGCATAATTTGTAATGCAATTTTTGAGAGGACTTTCTTCCACCTTGTGGTACAGGGAGGATAAAATGCACCCTCACATTGGAAACCCTCTCATGGGATACCATTTTGGAGTGCTTCAAAGTGTGTTCTATTTAAAAATATTTTTGATAGATGCATAGATGAGTTCACAACTTACATAATGAGGTTTTGTAGTGGCTCAACATGAGAGTTAGTTTCTGGAGCTCTTGTAGTTTGTAGATTACATTCAAGACAAGTTACTTGTCAATTATTTCATTAGGGGTGGAAAGCCCAAAATTTGTACATGGGAGGACACAAGAGGCATGAGAGAATTTTGTAACCTTGATCAAGGGATTAAAGTGTCCATAGGCCTCCCCATCCTTCAAACGAGAATTTAGACTTACTATAGGATTTCAAAGAAAAAACCAATAGTATCAATATTAGGGACAAAGGTCAAGAGAATAGTAGGGGCCATAGGGTAGTCACATGTAACCATCATCGACACAAGGATATTTTAGGTATGAGAGACTATAGCTCTATCAAGCTAGGCCTTCTATGACTCAACAACCTTTTAGGGGAGAATCTATTATTTTTAGTAGTTAGGATCTTCTAATTATGGTGGGGCATAGCCAACATAGGGTTATATGAGAGGCACATGTTATGTATATGTTAGTATCAGATAGAGAGTTCCCACAAGGTTTTAGAGTAGGTGGACACCATCCTATAATGTCAAAGTAGATAGTTGATATGTGGGTCTTTACCCTCCCAACCACTTAACATATACCACCATGGGTCTTTACCCTCCCAACCACCCAAAGGTCAAAGGAAGATTCACTGCTGCAACACTCACTTTTTGTGATAGTCTCAAGCACTTAGGATAGTCACTCCTTTCATGCCATTCTTCTTCACAAAACTCTCTAACATTAATTATGATGATAGTGTAAAGACCCACATATCAACTATAAAAAATGAGAGAAGAAACATTCATGTTCTTTTGGTACTTTGTGATTTCTAAACCATGTTTGAATATTTCTTATCTTATGTGAAATAATCTTAGCATGATGCCTTTAAGTACACAACCTTAGATACACAATTCAAAATTTATGACATCATACCAATCGATAACAATTAGATCTAGGAATCGTCAACCTTGAAAAAAATATGAATTTAAACAACTAAAATTTGGACCATGTCCATTATCTAGCCTAAGGATAAAATCATATATGTGATTCTTATATGATAAAAAAACTAGCACATATGAATTTTTAAATCTAGCAAGATCAAACTGCAAAAGGTTAAAAGGTAGGAATCTTATGTCTAAGACTTTTGTTGTGGAAGTTAGGGTGGTTGTCACCTATGTTGCTTTTACTCAATAAAATTTGTAGAAATTTGTTGAATCTTTACACCTCAAATTAATCATTGATAGTGTTGAGTTGGTTGATGATAAGTGATGATATGAGGGTAGAAACAAATACTAGCTCCCTCATCTTATGTCTATGTCTATTTGGCTTGTGGTACACTAGGTTATTGTAAAGCATGACAAATGTCAAGGTTCGTATAAGAGTGTATATGAATGTAGTGTGTTTGCTATGTAGAATGTTTTTTTTTTAAGATCGATTATCAAAATAAAATCAAAGTACAAAGTCAGGTTACAATAATAGTGACCAATTTGATTACCCCATCAAATTCCCAACCAGGCTAAACCGCCTTAAAATTAGAAGAAAAAAAAAGAATCAGTTTATACAATGTAGAGCTTCAAGTCAACATCAAATTACATCAATATTATATCATCTATTGACAACATATTCAAAAAGATAGATTGTAATAGCTTATTAAGATTCATTATCACTATCATTATGTGGATTCTCCTCTTTCTCTTCATTCCCCCCATCTTCATTATTAGCTTCTTTGTCTTTTCCTTTGTCATTATTCTTAAATTCAATCCTACTAATTTGGAAAGTATCAAATTCTCTTCCAAGGGTCGCAAAGATCCTCTCTCAACTAGAGCAATCAAAGTTTTGGTGAGCCATTTCTAGGTGTCTTATAGCTTCACCCCTCTTTAATTGATATTGGTGTTCTTTTTGGCATTTATTGTAAAAGTCTATATACTCTTCCTAGAATTTCTTCCCTATCTTTCTTAGATCTTGGGGTCAATAGGCAACATCCTAAATTTCTTCTTTATATATTGAAGAGGAACCTTCATCCAATATCTTCATGAATCTTCCTGTTGGCATCTTCAATGTAAATGATACCTATTCAATAATAATTAGCATTATGATTCTAAGATTACACTCAATAAGAACCCCCCCTTTACCTTGGAACACATTCTCATTCCTTCTCTTCCAAAGAAACCAAAGAATTTCAATAGACAATAAAATCCAAAAATAGTTAGAGTTTTTACTTAGATTGTAAACATACCTAACAATAATTTCAAACCATGAGAAATTATCAACAATATTCCCGCCTAAAATGTTATAATGATTGACAATCATGAATTTTCTCTTGATTAATATCTTCCATGGTTCATTCCCTTCTAAAGCCTTGACAATCTATTTGATTTCTAAGGCAATACCTTGTTGCCTGAGGTCTTTGATCCCCAATCCACCTAAGCCCTTACTCAAGCAACACCATTTCCATTTAACAACATGCATCCTTTTCTTACCTCTTCCATCTAACCATAAAATTGCACCAATGATAATGTTGTGGGTCCGACAGTTTGGCTGTCGGTGCTTGAAAGCATTGCATGAGTTCTACTTTTAAAAATTACATAAAACATTTTTTATTTATTTGATTGAGTCTTATTTGAAAAAAATATTATCAATGATGTTTCCTTTCTCCAAGAATTGGATCTAGGATCTTTCCGTCATAAATATGTAACATCCAATGACTAAATCATTTTTTACAGATGCTTATTTTATTTAATCATCTGAGCCAGAATCATAATTTATATCCGTGCAAAAGAAAAAGATACAAGATGAAGAGTCATGTGTAAGTAAATTTCGTAAAAGAAAGCAAGCAGAGATTATCTTGAATGACATGGAAACAAGCTCATCAGCTGCCTAGAAGAGAGCAATTGGAGAAAAGCAGAGGAAAGTGTTAAAGGGTGATAAATACATAGAGAGTATGCAATCCAAACAAACAATGTCTGGAGTGTGTGATGTGACGTCTGTAATTTATGTCCGGAGGGACTAACTGGTTTTGGAGTTCCTGGGAAAGCTATTGGGCCACTCTTGGAGGAAATCAATGTGTACATTCAAGGGCCACCTTTTTTCTATTATGAGAATGATTCTTTTGCACCAAAGGATATTTGGAAGACAATATCCAAAAATTTCTATAGTGTGAAACTAGAGTTGGTGGACTCGAAGTACTTTTTAGCTTCCAAAAGACCAAGAGGTTATGTACACAATCTCCCAATAGAAGGGCAATTTCAAACATTACCTCTCCCCCCCCATGACTATTCAGGAAGCACTTCCTTAGACAAAGGACTATTGGCCTTCGTGAAGAAATCTGTACTATAATTGAAAATTCACGAGGGAAATTGCAAGATAGTGAACAAAAATACATTCTTGAAAAGTGTGAAGAATGGAATTTGGTTTGGGTGGGGCCAAGTCAGGTGGCTCCTCTAGAGGTTGACGAGATAGAAATTATATTGGGATTTGAAAAAGATCACACTCATGGAACTTCTTGTGCGATTGATCGATTGCACTATTTGGGTAATGCATTCCAAATAGATACAGTTGCATACCATTTATCTGTCCTAAAAGAATTTTATCCTGATGGCATTAAAGTTCTTTCTCTATTTTCTAGTATTGGTGGAGTAGAGGTTGCTTTGCATCGACTTATCTTAGATTTTAGTTCAAGAAATTAGTGTTGAATGCAACCCTTTAACAACAGATGATAAAGCAAAGTAGCAAAAGTCTTGGTCTGATTTGCACAAGATACTTTGACAAATTCATTATCTTCAAACTTTCATAATCGCCTTGCACAAGTTTGCATTAGAGAGAATCGCTGCTAGTAGAACAAATAGAAAAAATATGAATTGTGTTGTGTCTCCAAATGACTTCATCTTGGAGCATTATATACCAACCTTAGGCGCTAATCACCCTCAGGTTGGCTTGCAAATAATAATAAATTATTATTCTATATTCCCACATTGGATATTGGGTCCAACCCAATAGTTGTTTAATTTCCCTTAGCGTGTTACATTTTGGGCCCAGCCCAATGACACATTGAATTCCTTTATCATGCTACATTTGGGTCCAACCCAATTTAAGATGACTTTCATGTTACATTTTGGGTCTAGCCCAATGAAATATTTAAATAAAGGATAATACAAATGCATACAATAGGTATCCGAGCTAGCTATTGTTTCAACAAACCAAGGTCTGAAAATGGTACCTGGCTATGATAGGTTGGAATCACTCTGAGTGATGTTTATTTGAAGTTTTGAAACAAAAACCCGTTGTAGAACATAATGGTTAACCCTATGTTAGTGATCTCGGGATTAGGTAGAGAAAACACATGAAAATGAATACAAATGTATTAGAGAGCACATATCAGTGTCACACAACAAGACAGATTCAAGAATGAGAAGACACTGTGCTAAAACTGTAGGTTGCAAAATTGTTTATGCAAAAGTATCTGCTAGGTGTCTATCTTTTGTAGTCTTATATTCTTTTGTCTAGGAACAAATTTATTACATTATTATACAAGAGTAAAGATGAGTGTCATGGAAGTTACAAGACCCACAACCACTCACTTTCTGTCCATTCATGTCCTATGTCTTTTTGTTTTCTTGAGAAATTGTAAATGAAAATAACATTGTCATTGTCAAAGTTGTGAAATTAAAATGAAATGGAGCTAAGAGTGCTGCAATGTGAACACGTGTTTTAGGAAATGTGCTAAAGGTAGTGGTGAAGAAATATATGTAATGAAGTACTACCATTTCATTCAAATCCATCAAAGTGTCATATCCTCCTAGATCATTTGCCTCTCCTTGAGAAGCAACAATGTCAAGTTGCAGAAAATGTGGAGAGTTGCTAGAAACCTGAGCTTTGGTAAACCATTTTCCTTAGGAAGGAATTTGACATACATTATAAATCTAGTAAAGAAAATTTTCTTCAATTTTGGAGCATTTTACCCTACCTTCAATGATTTGATCACTTCTACTGGTATGCCACAACCAAGATTGATATTCGCTGGCTAAAGTTCTTTTGAAAAGTATCGAACAAGGGTAGAAAGTAATGGAAAAAGAATTTTTCAATAAAAACATGATGTAAATTGTTACACGATTACTAAAATTTTAGAAAACAATATGTCAAATTCAATTAGGGCCAACCTAATATTGCCTAAAATTATGGCCGACCAGTTTTGTCTTTAATAATATGAATAATTGTGTATTTATATCACTTGCACTTGTCCTCCTTCTCTCATTCATTTCGTGGCAGTCTTCCAGTCAGCAACACTGAAGAAAAGATAATGACATTAAGGGATTGAGATTGGAATCCTCTACAATAGAGTAAGCAGGTAAATCATGTAAGGCAAAGTTTGAAGTGTTAAAGGAGTTCAAATGCAACATTGGCAACTCTAGTTCAAGACAACTTCAAAAACTCTAATAAAAAAATCCAGTACTTCTGTATTCAAATCTTGGACATCTTCCCTTTGAATCAACCTACCTGTTTGTTGGTTTTTTATCCACCAACTATTAAGGACAAGCCTATTCTTTTCACATATTTCTGCAAATAAAACACAACTTAAATGTATCCCAAGTTGATGCAAAGCAACCTTTGCTCCACCAATACTAGAAAATAGAGAAAGAACTTTAATGCCATCAGGATAAAATGCTTTCAAGACAGATAAATGGTATGCAACTGTATCTATTTGGAATGCATTACCCAAACAGTGCAATCTATCAGTCGCACAAGAAGTTCCACGAGTGTGATCTTTTTCAAATCCTAATATAATTTTAATCTCGACAACCTCTAGAGGAGCCACCTGACCTAGCCCCACCCAAACCAAGTTCCATTCTTCTCACTTTTCAAGAATGTATTTCTGTTCACTATCTTGCAGTTTCCCTCGTGATTTTTCAATTATAGTACAGAGTTCTTCACGAAGGACAATACCACATCGTCTAGAGTCTATGCAATTCAATTTTTTTCTTTGATCCCATGGAGGCCAATAGTCCTTTGTCTGACGAAGTGCTTCCCGAATAGTCATGGGGGAGAGAGGTAATGCTTGAAATCACCCTTCTATTGGGAGATTGTGTACATAACCTCTTGGTCTTCTGGAAGCTGAAAAGTACTTCGAGTCCACCAACTCTGGTTCCACACTATAGAAATTTTTGGATATTGTCTTCCAAATATCCTTCGGTGCAAAAGCATCATTCTCATAATAGAAAAAGGTGGCCCTTGCATGAACACGTTGATTTCCTCCAAGCGTGGCCCAATAGGTTTCCCAGGAACTCTAAAACCAGTTAGTCCCTCCGGACATAAATTACAAACGTCACATCACACACTCTGGACATTGTTTTTTTATATTGCATACTCTCTATGTATTTATCACCCTTTAAAACTTTCCTCTTCTTTTCTCCAATTTCTCTCTTTTGGGCAGCTGATGATCTTGTTTCCATGTCATTCAAGATAATGCCTTCTTGCTTTCTTTTACAAAATTTACTTGCACATGACTCTTCAACTCGTATCTTCTGCTTCTGCACATATATAAATTATAATTCAGGCTCAAATGATTAAATAAAATAAGCATCTAAAAGAAAAAATTTAGTCATTGGATGTTACATATTATCTAACGGAAAGATCCTAGATCCAATTCTTGGAGAAAGGAAACATCATTGATAATCTTTTTTTCAAATAAGACTCAATCAAATAAATTAAAAATATTTTATGTAATTTTTAAAAGTAGAACTCATTCAATGCTTTCATGCACCGACGACCAAACCGTCGGAGCAACAACATCTGATGACATTGGAATCCCAACGAAAACTAAAGAAACATCTGACAAGGATGTTGTATGTCCGACGACACTTCCTTTTCGGATGGTCGTTGATGCATGGTAGTGGGGGAGTGTTGGAATTACGTGTTTTTTTTTTTTAAGTGGTTATTTTCAAAATTATTTTTGTTGTATAAATACATACATACATATACCTCTCTGTGTGTGTGGGGGGGGGGGGGGGGGTGTGAGTGTGAGTGTGTGGGTGTGCGTGTGTACAAATCAGACATAAAACAAAATATAAAACAAAATAAATTGAAGTCATCGTAGAAATCAAACAATAAATTGCAAATGCAAGTATGAAATGACATATTGTTTCCCACGTATATTCAAAATTAAAAACCATCTTCCAAAAATTAATGCATTCTTAAGGAGGAATTGCCATGGTCATTTTCATTACAAGTATTTCTTTGTTTTCACTAAATATCCTCTACAATTTTCGGAGCTTACGAATGCATATATGATTATTGTTTATATCTTGGTGTTTTCATATATACATATGCATATGGATATAAATTTTTGTAAGGATCCAATTGCATGCAATATTGTGAGGATGATTTCATGTGATAACATTACTACCCCCAATTATTACACTTTTTTTGCAGTTATGCGAGAGAGTTGAGAGCTAAACCAAGTAGATGATCAACCCATTCCACGTAATTGTGTTTCTTAACACACTATTTTTATGTGAAAATTTTCTCATTAGGCTTTAATAGTTTTGTATTATGTGATTTTATTTTTCTCATTAATTTATTCTTTTAATATGTTTGTATGATACATGTATGCATGAATCTATTTTGGCAAGCAATAAGGACTTCTTAGAAATTTTTAGAAGACAACAAGCCTTTACAATAGGTAAAGTCTTTATGACTTTACTGTGGCAATGACCTAGTAGACTGTCTGTATTTATGTTTTGTATACATGTATGTATGTTTGTATTTATGTATGTATTGCATGTATGTATTTATGTTCTTTCTCTTATTTACTCAATCCTTGAAATCTCTTTATGTTCTTATGTTGTTTCTCTTCTTTACTGAATAATACAAATGTATGCATTTATATCCACATGTATGGATATTATATGCATACATATGTATTCATATGCATACATGTGTATGCATATGCATATGCATATAAATATGTATGCATATGCATATGCATATAAATATGTATACATATGCATACATATGTATACATGTTATTGTTTGTTCTCTTCTTTATTGAAATGTAAATCTCTTATTTACTCAAATGTAGTAATGTTCTTTCTATTCTTTATTCAATACTTGAAATCTATTTATGTTCTTATGTCCTTTCTCTTTTTTTTGTTATTTGACTTCTTTTTTAAATGCTACAAATGTACGCATATATCCATATGTATGGATATTATATGCATACACATATGCATACATGCGTATGCATATAAATATGTATACATGTGACTATTTGTTCTCTTCTTTACTGAAACGTAAATCTCTTCTTTATTGAAATGTATTAATGTTCTTTCTTTTCTTTACTGAATACTACAAATGTATGCATATATATCCATATGTATGGATATCATATGCTTACCTGCGTATGCATATACATATGCCTACATGTGATTGTTTGTTCTCTTCTTTATTGAAGTGTAAATCTCTTCTTTACTCATGTATACCTGTATGCATATGAACTAAGAAAATAATAAACATATAGGGCACCTTCAACATAGACAATAAACACATATGACTATAATAGGTTCAATATATAAATCATGAAATATAAGTTCAATATATAACAACAATAGTATCATGACATTTTATAGTCATAATAGATAGCTTTAAGTCAACATTTGATGTATCAAAAGTGACGTTTGAAATATTACAACATCGATATTATGCCATTATTTAATCATATCAAAGTTATATCCTAACTCTGTCTACATCAATAGATTGTACAAAATCAATAGATACCCAAAATATGTTGCAACGTTGATTAAAATACAAAATTCATCAAACTTAATCAATTGAACATACCAGTAGGAAAAGGAGGAGCTATCACATAGCCATGGTCAACACTATTTGCTCCAATTATAGGTGCAATTTGTGACATAGGAGGGGTGTGGATGCAACTTGCTATACGAGTGAGCAGTGTCTAGTTTGCCTCTGAATTTAGTTGCAAGTGGTCTGAGCTATCAGGTGCAGTCCCAACTTGCATATTACTAATAGCTACAAAGGTTGGGGACAATAGGTTGATCATATCAATCACAATGGGGTGTTGGGGGGGTAAATAATCCTCGCTTGTACACATCTGTCTTCTTTTGTCTTCTTGTTTTGCTTTCTTTTCTGCTGCCTTTCATTCTTGATCAACCTCTGCCTATTGTTGCACCCTTGCCTTCTCCTCTTTCCTAATCAAATTTACCTCATCTTCTTGCTCTTTTCTTTCTAGCCCCACCGCATTGCTTCCCTTTCTTGTTGGCATTGTGTTGTCATTGATGTCAATCGGTATAGGATGGCTACTGGTATAAGAGATGTATGTGCAATAGTGTCATTGATGCATACTAGATGTGATGTCTTTGATGTCACCCAGCTTAGAAGGACACTGGTAAAGGGAAATAATGTCTTTTAGCACAATGGCCTTTGGAGTATTTGATACACAAGTTAGTGCTTGATGTGTGTTGAAGATATGGACAAGAGACTAGTATGATATAACAACCAGTAAATGATGTCATCTGTAAGAGAGCAAGATGTTGGTCGGTTGATTGTGATGAAGAGGGAGAATGTTATCTAAATCAAATCAATACTAGAAGAGAAGGATGCACAGGTCACCGGTATGCTGTGTGGATGTCAATCAATAGGACTCCCATCAGATAAAGATGCAGTCATCATTTGAAGAGAAGACTGACGGAGAGTATGCCCACACTGGATCACATGTGCATGTTTGAAGATATGCTGCTCAAATAGGGAAGCCACATTGGTGCATTGCAGGATGCAGATGACAAGGATCCACTCCTACTGGTAAGTGGAGCTTATCTCCTATTATGCATGAAATGCATAATTGTCCACTGAGATAAGAGAGAAGAGTAGAAGGTAGGTGATTGAAGGCTCACATCGAAGGAACATGTGAAACCCTAAGCTACCTTATGTGCATGAGATTAGGGATGTGCACCGGATCAACATGTGAAGACATGATGTGCTACCGGGACAAAGAATGAAGAGTAAAAAAGTAATGTGTTTGCCACTTTGACAAACCAGTTGAGATGATGTCTGGGCTGATGATGAAGAAGGCAAGGTTGAGAAGCTCCATGTAGAGAGTGCAACCGGTAGGTAGATTCCTCAGATGGAAACAATTGAAGGTTGATGACATGGTTTCATCAAGGTGGTTACCTGTAAGTATGTCCACCGGTAATGTTGACAAAGTGTTGATGCAAAAGAATCCCATCTGATGAAGATGTGCATAAGGTTGGTTAGAAAGTGTGCTGACTAGTTGAGTGTTCCACCAGAAGAGAAGCATAGTAAAAGGGTGAAAGAAGACCGGTTAGGGTATAACCGACAGAGTCTATGAATCGGTAGATAACCCAGGTGAGTGGCTGGTTGGTGATCTTGTCTAGACCAACATGACTGACCTAGCAAAGGTGGATGCCGACAAAGGGACCATGTGGAGGTGAAGTGGCAAGCATGCACAAGTCAGTGTGATGTATCTGTGAGATAGTTGGCGATTGGTTGACTGCGTGATTCATGGGATGTGTAGAAGAGGTTTACAGCTCAAGGTCAAACATACAACAAAGATCCAGAACAAATTGTTTGAGTAGATCAAGGTAGGTGAAGGAAACTATAAAACCATTCTTGGTGATTGAACAAGAAATCAGTTGATAGATTAAAAGCAAGTTGCTAAATGAGGAAGGTGTGTTCTAGAAGGCACGACAATGGTAGGATTGATTGATGAGTTGCAGTTCATCAATCAAGGAGATCAGATCCGATAAGATCTGTTGGATTTGGTTTGCCTCGAGGACAATGATGAAACCCTAACCACCTAAAATTTGAATTGGTTTTTGGTGGGAAAACCAGTTTATAAATATTCAAGCTAAAATCGATGAAGGCTACCACTGAAGGAGAGGGTATTGTTGCTGAAGAAGTGAATTCAGTCAAGTGCTCACCAAGAAAGAGAAGAAGAAACTGAGTGTGAGAGAGAACTATTGGCCATTTGGTGGAATTGATTATGTGTTGCATTGATGTTTTATCATTGATGCCAACACTAGCTATTTTGATGCTTTATCGACACCCTTCTGGTCCTGGTAGGTTGAGTGGTTTCTGGTTGACTTGGATCCAGTATGATCCGGTAGGCTCTGGTATAGTTTGGTGATCGAATTGTCTTGTTCATGATGCTCATTCTTTTATTTGGTTAGTTGGTTTTGGTTTGATTATCGGATGTTATCCTACTTTCTTTGAAGCTTGGTTTTTGGTTCTGGTGAGGGTTTCATCGACAAAGCTTTTGGTGGAGATCTTTGATGAATTTCATAAGTGGTGTTGGTGCATCTTCTGGTGGAGTTTCAAGATGCTGTTGGTAATCATGTTCGAGACTTGGCTAATGGAGATCATTGATGTAGCGTGTGGACCTATACTGGGTCCTTATGGACTGACTTTAAAGTAAAGTGTGGATTGGACCTATTGATGTATTTTTAGGATGTCTTATGCGTTGGATATTATTTGTTTGGTCTAAGGATGACATGGTTTGTAATTATGTCATTGGTTTATTATCTGGTGGCTGACCTAATTGTTTATAGTCGAGGGTTTGTATATATAGATGTAAGATCTCATTGCAGATCATCATGGTTATGGTTAGAGGTCATGGTCAAGGAATGTAATGTGTGAATAATATAATATCATTCAAGAAGAGGAGTTGGTTGATCATTGGAGATCAAATTGGGTTTATGTAAGAGGATTTAGTCATCTAGTATTGAGCTTAACCAGAACTGTACTTAGGCATAGGAGATACTATCTTTTGTAGTTCAACACTTCTCTGGATTGTAGTTTGGATTTCTATGTAGTTAGTGAGGCTCCTTTGTGATGAGCAGTGCGCTCTAGGCTATTGGCCTTTCTGCAAGTGCAGTCCCCTTAATTGTAATTCACATACTTAGTGCAAAAGTATTATTTGACTATGGGTAGGCTTCCCACCATAGTTTTTCCCTTTACCGGGTTTTCCACGTACAAATCTTGGTGTTATGTGGATGGATTTTATTCTATGATTACTGTTTATGCTTAATTGGTTTAGATGCTATTCCAGTATTAATGTTTTGGGTTCTGGTATTAAAGTTTAAATTGCTAATGGTTCTGGTAATATGTGACAACTAATTCACCCCCCCTCTTAGTTGTCTTCCAGTTATTTGAATTGTCTAACAATTGGTATCAGAGCTTTGGTCCTCTCTACAGAAAGCTTAACTGCTTGAGGAAGATCCTATGGTGACTAACAATTCAAGTTCATCTAGTTGTTCTAGAGCTATCTTTCGAAGGGATATTCCGAGGCTTGATGGAACAAATTACACAGTATGGAAGATTCAGATGGAGACTCATCTGAGATGTCTTGGCAAGGAGATTTGGGAGATCACACAGAATGGTGTCACACCCTATAATTTGAGATCTGGAAATCCTCCTACGGCAAACCTGGACAAGGAGCTTGAGAATGATTATAGAGCAAGATAAGCCCTCTTGTGTGCACTTTTTGATCAGCAAATAATGGGATTAACCAACAAATCATCTAGAAAGGGTATATGGGATAAGTTGGAGACTCTTAATGAAGGTGACCCTATAGTGAAGATTGCTAAACTTGATGGTTACCGGGTGAGATATTAAAACCTGAAGATGGAAGAAGATGAAAGGATTACTGCATTCATGGAAAGGGTAAATGCGATTGTTATAGGAATTCAATGTTGTGGTGGAACTCTGAGCGAAGATGAAATTATTTCTAAAAAACTGAGAGCCCTACCAATGGCTTACAAAATGAAGGCTACTGCTATTAATGAGTTGAGAACAATGGCTAATACATCTGTCAACAAAGATACTTTGGTTGGGAAACTATCTGCTTTTGAGCTTGAAGAATTTGGACCTTCTGGAGCTGTGAATTCTGAACTTGCTTTTCATGCATCTACATCTACAATCGATAAGCAAGACTGGAAAGATTTGTATGCAAAGTAATTGGAAGATATGAAAAGAAAAGATGATGAGTTTGAGAAACTTGAAGCACTATTTGCTAGAAGAGTACCTAAAGGACCGGTAGGAAGTAAGTATGAAGGAAAAGTACCTTTTAAATGTTTTGCATGTAATAAGATTAGTCATTTTGCATCTAGATGTCTTGAAAGGAATTCATGATTTGAAGAAAGAGTTAGAAGATCATTTAAACCTAATCCTAAATATCTAAACAAGTATAAATACAAGAAAAATAGAGACAAATCATGCTACATAGCGGATAAGAAGGCATTACTGATTTTGATGATGAACCGACACAAGACTCTCCTAGTGGATCCGACAATGGGAAGGAATGGGTGTTTCTGGCTGTCAAGGAAGATGATCCAACACTGGAAGAGAATGTACTTGAAGAGAAGGCACTTGCTGCTAAAATTAAAGACAAGGATGAATGGGTAATTGATAATTGTTGTTCACATCATATTATTGGAGATAAAAGGAAGTTTCTGTCTTTGCAAGAATTTGATTGCGGTCTAGTTAGATTTGGAGATGACAAAGCATGTATGATAAAAGGAAAATGAACTATATCATTGGATGGTAAGAACAATACTGACAATGTTTATTATGTTGAAGGTTTAAGGCATAATCTTTTGAGTGTAGGACAATTGGTAGACAAGGGATTTCAATTACAGTTCAAGGATGGAAAATGCAAAATCATTACCAGATCTAGTTTGGAGATTGCAACCGGTACACAAACAAAAGGTAATATATTTCATTTGAGCTCCAATGAGAAGACATGTTTGATTACACATATTGATGAGAGTTGGATATGGCATAAAAGGCTATGCCATGTGAATTTTGATTGCATTGTGAAGATCAGTTCAACTAAGGCTGTTAGGGATATACCTAAGATTATGAAGCCCTATAATCTGGTATGTAAAGAATGTCAAATGGGTAAACATGTCAGAACCTCTTTTAGGATTATACAAGATAAATCAATTGATGTTCTTGATCTTATTCATACTGATTTGTGTGGCCTTGCTAGAGTTAAAAGTTTTCAAGGTGATAGATATTTCATGCTAATCATTGATGATTATTCTAGAATGATGTGGGTTACTTTTCTAAAAGAAAAATATGAAGCATTTGAAAAGTTTAAAATCTTTAAGGCTAAAGTGGAAACTTAGACAGGATTGAAGATTAAATGTTTGAGGTAAGATCATGGTGGAGAATTCACATCCGATGAGTTTAATAACTTTTGTGAGAAGCATGGTATACAGAGATAATTTTCTGCTCCCCGGACACCTCAACAAAATGGAGTTGTGGAAAGGAAGAACAAAATTATCTTGGATGTTGCTAGAACAATGATGATGGAAGCTAGTATACCTCATATCTACTGGAGAGAAGTAGTAAGTATAGCGGTTTATACATTCGACAAAGTACACATCAAAGGAGAAACTGGTAAGACACCTTATGAATTATGGTTTGGAAATATACCTACAGTTAAGTATTTCAGAATTTTTGGTAGTAAATATTATATCAGGAGAGATGATATCATTGGAAAATTTGATCCTAGATGTGATGAAGGCATATTTCTTGGTTATTATAATGAAAGAAAAGCATATAGATATTATAACAAGAGATTGCAGAGAATTGTGGAGAGTGCTAATGTAAAAGTAGATGAGATGAACAAAAGTCAAATGAGAGTTTATAAGAAGGAACCAACAGTGGAAATGATTATATATGAACTAGTAGCACCTTTACCATATTAGAGACTTGAACCAGTTACTCTGATAGTATCAAATAATTCTACAACAATTAAAGAACAGGGAAGAGGAATAGAAAGTCAGAAGACTCCTAGGTATGTGAGATTGAATCATTCAGAAGATCAGATCATTGGGGATAAGAGCAATGGAGTGATGGCAAGAAGACTGGAAATGAATGAGGTATGTTTAATTTCATAAGTTGAACTGGTATCAGTAATTGAGGCATATAAAGATGAATATTGGTTGAAAGCTATGGAAGAAGAAATAGATCAAATTGACAAAAATAACACTTGGACCTTGGTTCCCCAACGTAAAAATAAAAATGTTATTGGAACTAAATATGTTTTTAGAAATAAATTGAATGAGGATGGTCAAGTTATAAGGAATAAGGCTAGATTGGTTTGTAAAGGACATTCTCAAAAAGAAGGAATTGATTATGGAGAGACTTTTGCACCTATAGCTAGGATTGAAGCTGTAAGATTATTTCTTGCCTATGCTGCTTATAAAAACTACAAGGTTTATCAGATAGATGTTAAATGTGCATTTTTGAATGGGGATCTTGATGAGGAAGTTTATATTGAGCAACCTAATGGTTTTTCACTATCAGATAATACAGATATGGTTTGCAGGTTAAGGAAAGCTTTATATGGATTGAAACAAGCACCTAGAGCTTGGTATGCAAGGTTGGATAAATATTTTTAGAAGCTTAGTTTTACTAAGGGCAGTACTGACAGTAATTTATATTATAAAATCATTGATGATGATATATTGATTATTGAAGTATTTGTTGATGACATTATTTTTGGAGGTGAAGATAAGTTATGCATAGAGTTTTCTAAAAATATGGAGAAAGAATTTGGGATGTCTATGATTGGTGAGATGAAATTTTTCTTAGGTTTGCAAATTACTCAGACTGACAAAGGTATTTTTATCTGGCAAACTAAATATGCTAAGCAAATTTTGAATGATATAAAGGTAGATTGTGATGCACCGATAGTTATTCAATGTGATAACTCTGCCGCTATTGATATATCAAAGAATCTGATATTTCATTCTAAAACAAAGCACATATCTATCAAGTATAACTTTTTGAAGGAAAGGGTGGAACAAAATGAAGTTAGACTGGTTTATGTGAACACTAAAGAGAAGATTGCAGATATTTTTTTCCCAAAGAATCATTTGAGTACCTGAGAGACAAATTGGGAGTTTCTACCCCTCAGGTAGATACTTGATTGATGTGGTTTGGCATCAATCTGACATGCATTATCAGAGATACTATTCATTCTAGCATTGATGTGGGATGCTACTGCTCAGGGGGAGTAGTCAAATTTGTGATTCAATGGTTTATATTTTTGGTTTGATATTTATGTCAGATTTCTGGCATTGATGTCAAAAGGGGAGAGATATTGATGTGAAAAATAAAAAGAAAGTGAAAGGGAGAGAAATTCAGAGCTTTACAAAGATATTATTCACAAGGGGAGATTGTTGGTTGTCTTCTATTGGGGGAGACTTGTTTGGTATTTCTTGGTACTTAGATGTTCTTCACATCTAGTGTTGCCATCAATGCCAAAGGGGGAGATTGTTGGCCATTTGGTGGAATTGATTATGTGTTGCATTGATGTTTTGTCATTGATGCCAACACTAGCTATTTGGATGCTTTACCGACACCCTTCTGGTATTAGTAGGTTGAGTGGTTTCTAGTTGACTTGGATCCAACATGATCCGATAGGCTCCGGTATAATTTGGTGATGGAATTGTCTTGTTCATGATGCTCATGCTCATAATTGGTCAGTTGGTTTTGGTCTAATTATCGGATGCTATCCTGCTTGCTTTGAAGCTTGGTTTCTAGTTCTGACGAGGGTTTCACCGAAAAGCTTTTGGTGGAGATCTTTGATGAATTGAATAAGTGGTGTTGGTGCAGCTTCTGGTGGAGTTTTAGGATGTTGTTGGTAATCATGTTTGAGACTTGGTGGATGGATATAATTGTTGTAGTGTGTCAACCTATACTGGGTCCTGGTTGATCTAAGTTATGGACCGACTTTTATGTAACGTGTGGATTGAACCTATCGATGTATTTCTAGGATGTCTTATGTGTTGGATATTATTTGTTTGGTCTAAGGCTAACATTGTTTGTAATTATGTAATTGGTTTATTATCTGGTGGCCGATCTAATTGTTTATGGTTGAGGGTTTGTATATATAGATGTAAGATCTCATTGCAGATCATCGTGGTTATGGTTAGAGGTCATGGTCAAAGAATGTAATGTACGAATAATGTAATATCATTCAGGCAGAGGAGTTGGTCGACCATTGGAGATTGAATTGGGTTTATGTAAGAGGATTTAGTCCTCCGTTATTGAGCTTAACCAAAACTGTACTCAGGCATAGGAGATGCTATATTTTGCAGTTCAACACTTCTCTAGATTGTAGTCTAGATTTCTATGTAGCCAGTGATGCTCCTTTTGTGATGAGCAAATCGCTCTAGGATGTTGGCCTTCTTGCAAGTGTAGGCCCTTCAATTGTAATTCACATACTTATTACAGAAGTATTATCTGATTGTGGGTAGGATTTCCACCGTGGTTTTTCCCTTTATCATTTTTTCCACGTACAAATATTGGTGTTATATGGATGAATTTTATTATGTGATTATTGTTTATGCTTAATTGGTTTAACTACTATTCTAGTATTAATGTTTTGGGTTCCAGTATTAAAGTTTAAATTGTTAATGGTTTCGGTAATCTGTGACAACTTATTCACCCCCCCTCTCAATTGTCTTCCGATTATTTGAACTATCTAACAAGAACTAGGTTGAAGAGTTCAACCGACAATAGTGAGCGGACTGGTATTCAGCCATCGAGTCTGATAGAGAAGTGAACTGATAGTGATATAACCAGCAGAGAAGAATTGCAGAAGACTGCAGAGAAGGCAAGCAAAGAACTGACAATGTAGTAGCAGTGGAGAGCAGCAGTGTAACAGAGAGAAGAGAGAACCGACAGAGAACATAACCGATAGAGAGAGAATTGACAAAGAAGAAGAAGAGACTGAACCAGTGAAGATGAAATAGAGAATAAGTTTCATTAGGAGATAGGGTAGCAACGGAGAGGTGAGCAAAGAACTGACAGAGAATTGGAGAGAGGAGAACCGGTGAAGAGATTTGCAGAAGTGTTACAAATCTCATTTGTAACAAGGCTTTTAATTTTGTAACTGATTATGTTTGTTGAAGATCACTGAGTTGGAGCTCGGTGCAGGGGTTGGTGCTCCTTGGGTTGGTGCCCTAAACATTGTAGTCAAAGTTTCATTGTGAGGCTAGATTGGAGCAGTAGACTCCAGCAACATTTCTCACCAAGGTTTTTCCCATCTTGGGTTTTCCTCGTATATGTTGGTGTTATGTGATGTCCCTTTCATGTGTGATTTCATTTGTGATAGTCTCCCATCTAACCAATAAGTGTTCTTTCCGTTAGACCTATTAACCAGTATACACACATGGGATAGAAAAGGGAAAAGTTTGTAAACCACTGATTCACCCCCCTCTCAATGGCACATTGTGTCTAACAATGGGTATCAGAGCCTAGGTTCTTGGTTGATAAGCTTTCTCCAGCTTGGGTAGATTCTAGCTTAAGGACACAATGGTTTGTTTAGCATCAATCCCAGCTCTGATATTTGATGAATTAAACTATTCCATTTGGAGTTGTAGAATAGAAGTACAATTGTCCTACCTAGGGTTTGATGTGTGGATGTCTGTTGTAAATGTCTGCCCTAGTAAAGTTAGTCCTCCCACCGATTCAGATGCAAAAAGAAGAAACCAGTGTAATGATGCAACAATGAAGGCTATACTCTGTGGGTTATTAGATGATGTCTCCTCATAGGTGGATAGATGCAGATCAACAAAAAGCTTATGGGATAGATTGAAGAAGCTCTATGGAAATGATCCTACTACTGTAGAACCGACTTGTGAAGATATGATGAGAAATGCATCTCATGTATCTGCAAATGATGAAGACAAATCTATTAGCAACCACAACATTGATGAAGAATAAACTCACCTCTTCATGGCACAAGAATCAGAAGATGAGAGACACACATCTGAGAATGATCATGCAGATAATTCCCACCGGCAAGATGTGTTTGGTAGTGATAGTGAAGGTGAAGAAGAAAAAGAAGCAGAAGTAGATCTAGAAGGAGAACTTATTAATGCACTTGAGGAGCTCGGTAGAGTAAGAAATGAATACATGTTATTCAAGAATGTTGCGGTTGTTAGGAAAAACCCATTGATCAAATTCCTTGAAGAATTTGAGAAGTGTATCTTAGAGTTAAAGACTCAACAAGGTGACACCATGCAGTGCAGGTGCAAAGATCTAGCATCTGAGCTAGAAGTCAAGGACAAACAATATCTACAACTTGTAGGAGAAATGGATATTCTCCGAAATGACCGTGAGAAATGTCAGGATGAGCTCAAGGTGAGAATCCGATTTGATGGCAGCAGTGATGCCTTGGATAAGATGCTAAAGAAACAAAATCATGCCAAGGATACATGAGGGTTAGGAAGCGGTGCCGATGAATGCTCCACCAGCAAGAATGTCCCCCATAATGACATTTTGTTTGTCTCCTCAAATGGAGAGAACAAGGGAAAAAATTTCAGTGTCCAAAATGCTCCCCTAAAGAAGGTAGATCTAACCACAACTAGTGAAGACATGCAAACAAGGATGAAGACCAGTACTGCAAGAAGGAGGAACAATGCAGATGAAAAAGGAAAAGGGAAGATGGGAGAAGATAGCTTCACCGGAAGCAAGAACATGAGAAGACATCAAAGAAGACCTCCTACAGGTAGAGGACATGGAAATGCTACTGCCCATAAGAAAAAGCGAGTGTGGGAAAATAAGAGATCAAATGGAAGAGCTACAAAGTATGGACAAGTCAGGATCCATCCCCAGAGAAGTAGAAATGGAGATGCCAAACTGGTAAGATCTCCCCATGCATGGAAGAATAAGTTTTTAAGTTATAAACCTTCCTTCTTTGGCTATTGCTTTGCATGTAATGGTCATGGCCATAGGGAAGAACAATGTAGAAAGGGATCTAGAATGAATAATCTAGGATCTCATAGGTATCATGCATATGATAAAAATGTATCAAGGAGTAGAAACATGCATACTTCCTCTCCCAGTTATGCAAATAGTGTTTGTTATAACTATAATAGATCTAGCCATAGAGAGTTTGAATGCAAGATGAAATATTTGCAGTCATATGGAAGCTGGTATAGTTGCTATGCTCAACACAAAAATGAATAGAGAGCATATGGGAGTCAGAGACCTGCATGGAACCAAAGGAGAAATATCCCTGCAGGGTCAAGAGGTCCACCAATTTTGGTTGCTAGTCACAACATGACCAGAAGAAGATGGTCTAACCGACATGTTCGAAGGTTCCCCAATCATGAGATTGGCATGGATGTTGTGTGCTACTATAGCACTACTTCTTGTTATGTGGTAGAATGCAGAAATGCAAGGACCCATCAACAAAAGAAGGTAAGACCTGCTCCCAAGATTGAAAATGGGAAGAAGAATGAGACCATGCAGGTATGGAAAAAGAAGCAAGAAGATGAAACCATGGACCATCACTGTGCATTCAATGCACATATGATATCTCCTGAGGATTAAATGAGATGTGGTACCTTAGGAGGAGTAGTACATTGATCTTATCATTCACCCCCTTAGTGGAAGAGGACACATGGAAGAACAAGTTGCTGCCAGTAAGAAAGAAGAAAATGAGATGGCAAGTGTGTGTGGTGGCTACCTTGGCTACACACCTATAGATGAGAGATGGATCACTACTACATGTGTCAATGGATGGGTAACTTGGATTTGGGATCAGATGCAAAGTGACACAAGATGTCAGGAGTTACAAGAAGGTGCTCCGATAGTGATGATCAACCGGTACAAGAAACCGATATGGGCAAAATGTTACCGGTATGAATGCTAATAGGTACTTACAGGTTATGTAAGACAATGAGGTACGAGATCATTGCATTAGCCCTGGTAATATGGAATGAAGAGGTTATGTCTCAGGTGGTATTGGAAAAGACCTGAATGACATATGATGGCCTGATTGTTGATTATGCATGCATGCATCCTTTGAGGGCTAACCAGTTTGATTTATTGCATCATGATGACATTGTATGACATTGTGTACATCCAGGATCATGTCAAGCTGTGGTGGATATAATGGAGCTGAAAGATCATCAAATGATCACATTTGCATAGCTCAACTGGTATATGGGGAAGATTGGAGTTCCAAATTTGGACGTGACTGACAATGAGGACCTGAGATGTATGACTTAGGGGTATTTCAAGTGCTTAGGAAGTAGACCCAACATGCTTGAACTTATGGGTGTAGTAGCTCCATCGACTGTAGAAGATAGAAATTATTGTAGGAATACCCAAGAGAATTTCATGATTAAGATCTTGCATATGCATTAGGGTTCTAGTTTGCATATACACTTGGGTGCTGAGAAAATTGGTGTCAGTTGATGGTCAATCCCTCCATCTCAAATACTGTGATTTGAGAGGATGAAAAGTATGAAGGTTGAAGGAGGAGAGGATACATTTGGTAGAGAAAAAGGGGAGAAGAATTTATGTCAGTGCCCAGTAGACACAAGGAGGAGAGAAACCTTGACAATGCCCTTTTCCATTGTTGTCAAAGGGGGAGAGAGATTATGTAGTATACTGCATACTACATGTGTGAGAATCCATGGATCACATCAAAGGGGGAGAGATATTATGTAGTATGTTGGATACTACATGTGTTGACATCAATGCCAAAGGGGGAGATTGTTGGTATTGTGTTGTCATTGATGTCAACCGGTATAGGATGGCTACTAGTATAAGAGATGTATGTGCAACACTGTCATTGATGCATACCGGATGTGATGTCTTTGATGTCACCTAGCTTAGTAGGTCACCGGTAAAGGGAAAGAATGTCTTTCAGCACAATGGTCTTTGGAGTCACCGATACACAAGTTAGTGTTTGACTTGTGTTGAAGATATGGACAAGAGACTGGTATGATATAACAACCGGTAAATGATAACATCTGTAAGAGAGAAAGATGTTGGTCGGTTGATTGTGATGAAGAGGGGGAATGTTATCTAAATCACATCAACACCAAAAGACAAGGATGTATAGGTCACATAACTCCCATCAGATAAAGATGCAGTCACCATTTGAAGAGAAGATGCAGTCACCATTTGAAGAGAAGACTGATGGTTAGTATGCCCATACTGGATCACATGTGCATGTTAGAAGATATGTTGCTCAAACAGGGAAGCCACATTGCAGGATGTAGATGACAAGGATCCACTCCTACCGGTAAGTGGAGCTTATCTCCTATTATGCATGAAATGCATCATAGTCCACCGAGATAAGTGAGAAGAGTATAAGTCAAGTGATTGAAGGCTCACACTAGATGAATAGGTGAAACACTAAGTAGCCTTATGTGCATGAGATTAGGGATGTGCATTGGATCAACATGTGAAGACATGATGTGCTACCAAGATAGAGAAGGAAGAGTAAAGAAGTAATGGGTTTGTCACTTTGACAAACCACTTGAGATGATGTTCGGGATGATGATGAAGAAGGCAAGGTTGAGCAGCTACAAGTAGAGAGTGCAACTGGTATGCAGATGCCTAATATGGAAACCATTGAAGGTTGATGACATGGTGTCATCAAGGTGGTTACTGGTAAGTATGTCCACTGGTAATGCTGAAAAATTGCAGATGCAAAAGACTCCCATCTGATGAAGATGTGCATAAGGTTGGTTAGCAAGTGTGCTGACTGGTTGAGTGTTCCACTGGAAGAGAAGCAGAGTACAAGGTTGAAAGAAGACTAGTTAGGGTATAGCCAACAGAGTCTGTGAACCGGTAGATAACCCGAGTGAGTGGTTGGTCAGTGATCTTATCTGGACCGACATGACTAACCTAGCAAAGGTGGATGCCGACAAAGGGGCCATGTGGAGGTGAAGTGGAAAGTATGCACATGTCGGTGTGATGTATCCGTGAGCTAGTTGGCAACAAGTAGATATTTATGTCGACTGTGTGATTCATGGGATACATAGCAGATTTTTGCGGCTCGAGGTCAAATGGACAATAGAGATCCAGAATAGATTGTTTAAGAATATAGAGGTAGATGAAGGAAACCACAAAATCATTCTTGGTGATTGGCCAAGAAATCAGATGATAGATTAAAAGCAGGTTGCTAAATGAGGAAGGCATGTTCTGGAAGGAATGACAATGGCAAGATTTATTGATGAGTTGCAGTTCATCAATCAAGGAGATCAGATCCGATAAGATCTGATTGGATTTGGTTTCCCTCGAGGATAATGAAGAAACCTTAACCACCTGAAGTTTGAATTGGTTTTTGGCCGAAAAACCAGTTTATAAATATGCAAGACAAAATTGATGAAGGTTGCCACTGAAGGAGAGGGTATTGTTGATGAAGAAGTGAATTCAGTCAAGTGCTCACCAAGAAAGAGAAGAAGATACTGAGTGTGAGAGAGAACTGGGTTGAAGAGTTCAACTGGAAACAGTGAGGGAACCAATAGTCAACCATTGAGTCTGACAAAGAAGTAAACCGGTAGTGACATAACCAACAGAGAAGAATTGCAGAAGAATACATAGAAGGCAAGAAAATAATCGATAGAGTGTAGTACCGATGGAGAGAAACAATGTAGTAGAGAGAAGAGAGAACCGACAAAGAAGAAGAAGAGACTAAACTAGGGAAGGTGCAACAGAGAGTAAGTTGCATTAGGAGATAGGGTAGAAGTGGAGAGGTGAGTAGAGAACTGACAAAGAATTGGAGAGAGGAGAACCGATGAAGAGATTTTCAAAAGTATTATAAAGCTCATTTGTAACAAGGCTTTTAATTTTGTAACTGATTATGTTCATTGAAGATCACTAAGTTGGAGCTCGGTGTAGAGGTTGGTGCTCCTTGGGTTGGTGCCCTAAATCAGGGGTTGGTGCCCTAAATCAAGGATTGGTGGTCCTTATGTTGGTTCCCTAAATCAGGGGTTGGTGCCCTAAACATTGTAATCAAAGTTTCACTGTGAGGCTGGATTGGAGCAGTAGACTCCAACAACATTTCTCACTGAGGTTTTTCCGATCTTGGGTTTTCCTCGTATATGCTGGTGTTATGTGATGTCCCTTTCATGTGTGATTGAATTTTTGATAGTCTCCCAAACTCCAAATAATTAAATACCCATACTTTATAATAAATGAAATAAATTAATATAAACATTAATAAATTATATTAATCTAATTGTTAATTAAATAATAAACACACACTCATATCACCTCAAGCAACTGGACAAAAGGGTCAACATCAACACAAGACTCTAACCACCAACTTGTGCCATGACACAACTAACAAAGTGAACAACTAAGCCTAGAGTGAGTGAAGGAAACTCATGCCATCTCCAAAAACTTGCCATTGGGATAGGACACACTCAAACCTGTGAGACCAGGTGGAGTCGATGTTCGGTACTTGCAATCTTGCAGCCACCACCAAACATAATACGATACATATACAACATATATACATCATAATAAACAAGCAAGTGAAAACAAAATCACAACGCCATATGATGTTTGCAATGAGTGATAAGGCATTGTCCCTTTCATGAAGACAAACACACAATAATAACATCAATGCATCACATGAAACCATAATCAAAAAATAGGGGTTAAGACTACCATAACATCATAAATCATATAGTCCAAATAGGAATATCAATTGCATATAATCCATCCATCAAGTAATCCAGAATGTATCATCAATCATACAAGTCATCCAACACCATGAGTCGTATCAAATATCCATCATCATCAATAAGCATCTAGAGTCTAAATAAGATAATAAGTGTCGATCAAATATATAATCAAAACATCAACCATGATTCTAAACAAGTCTATCATAGCATAAATCAAAATGTGAGCCTAGGAGGGATACTACATGTTCAACATATCTTGAGATCTTAAAATATGAAATTATCAACAAGAATTCATGTAGGGACACTGAAATTGGTTATTATATAACTAATTAACAAGTTAACTATCACCTTAGATGTAGCATTGTGGGTTGGAATCACCTCAATCCACTTGTTGAAGTAGTTAGTGGTTAGTGTTTATGCTGAATTTTGAGCCTATTTGTAAATTCTAACAAAGATCCAACCATTAACCCTAGCTCTACAAACTAATTCAACACAACATCAATGAAGAATCTAGCAAACATGCAAATACTAATGAAATAAAATAAAGTATACCTTTCACATATCCAATAAGCTTGTCTCCATTGTTCTCCTATCCTCCATGATATTGTATTTGATAGTATTGTTCTTAGATTTGTATGCAATTGCACAAGATCTCAAGGAAGAATGGATGTGGTTGTGATGATGTATGCTAGAATGATTTTGGTAGCGTATAGGTATGATTGCTTGATTGTTGATAAAAAAATGGAAGGAAAAAACCTCTTGATTTTCAAAAGAATCAAGGATTTAGATTAATAGGTTAAATGATGAATGACCAAGATAACATAGATGAAAGAGACTCAATAAGATTTAAGGGTAGGTAAAGATGAGGGGACGAGATTAAGAGGTGGAAAGGTAGAAGATAAGAGTGAATAATATTAAGACGTTAAATTTAAATGAAGGGGTAGTATTAAAGAGTAGGTAATTTAGGAAGACGTGTTGTCATGTGGATAAGAAGAAAAAGGTAAAATAAATTAATTAATCAAATTAAAGTATTTATTTAATTAATAGAAGAAAGCCCACATAAATTAAATAAATAATATTCATTTAATTTAGAAAAGGAGGTGCAATCTAAATAAATAGAAATATTTATTTAAATAGAAAGAAGAGTCTTAGTGAATTAATTAAATAAATAAATAATATTTATTTAATTAATAGTGGAAAAGGTTAATGAATTAATTAAATAAATAAAAATATTAATTTAATTAATAAAAGACATTGGGATTAAATAATTAAATAATAAATATTTATTTATTAAGTACCAATTTTAGGTGTCTACATTTTCCCCCTCTTTGAGACAACGTAGTTTATTGTGTTGTTTCAAAGAATAAAACATAGTGGGTAGGAAAGGGATAAGGACTAGAAGCATGATGCCCTAGTCATGGGAAGGGTGAGGGAGGATCACAATTGAGTACAATGATGCCACCTCAAGAGGACATATGGGTTAGGGGAACACAAGTGTTCTCTCAAAAGGAAAGATGGGGGATAAGGATAAGGAGATGGGAAATCGAGGTCCATAGAAGTAATTATGGATATGAATGGATGGATAGATAGAAATAAATGATGAGGGTGATGGAATCTTGTGCTTAATATAGTGCTATATCATCATTGAACTTATTATGGCAAGTGAATGCAAGCATCTAGATATGATAAAACCTAAATGACTCACATACTATTTGCAAGGAGTGATAAGACAAACCATAAACAACAATCAAATGATAAAAATAAAGATCCATCCTCGCTTATCTATGCACTTGTGGATATCCTTGAGTAGCATAGGATCATGACACAAGATAAATCAAATACAAGATAGGACTCACTGGGCCAAATGAGTCGACAACTATTTAGATCTTCTTGCCAATGTTAAGTGTTCTTATTAAAATGATGTTTGATAGTATGTACATTGCAGGAAATATGTATCCATAGGACATGATATCTGATAGGTTTCATTTTCTAGGAATGATGTATGTGTAGAGGCATGTTGTTTGATAAAGATGCTCAAACTAATAGGCAATTGATCGGTTAGGTTGTAGACTAGATTGGTAGTTTGTCTATTAATTCATGATTTGTTAAGCTCATTGTCCTAATTGTGTTTGTTCAAACTGTTGATGTCTTAACTATGGACAATTTATTATAGGTTATGAATTATTATTTTTAAATATTGTCTTTTTAAAGTTTTTTTGTTTTTTTTAATTTTTATTTTTTTATTTTGAATTTTTATTTTTTTTTAAAAACACATTTATTTATTTTCTAGAGTTTAAACATGTCAAGTGGTTTATGAAAACATGTTTTGCATTTTATGTCTTTAGTTTTGATCAAGATCAAGGGATGGATAAGATAGAGATACGATATAGATATAACAAGCAAGATTAAATGTGATAAGGGATGATGGAAGTAACAAATGGATAAGATGAGGGATATTGACTAAAGGGTGTGGATAAAGTGAATAAAATAGGATGCATGATTCCTATGGAGATCCTTAGCCTTGTCAAGATCAAAGGTGGAAAGGGGAATATGGAGGTAGATAGGGGAAATGAGGGATATTGGAGGATGAAGTAGATAAGATAGCATGGATGAAACTTTCACCCAATTCTAGATTGCAAGAGGGGAATGGATTGCACATGATATTTGTTTGCCAGGTTTTCATCATGGTACTTGCCCAAGGTGCCACAAGAAGTGGTTTTCACCATTAGATGAATTATTTTTCTTAACTTTTTTGTTTTTTCTTTTGGGAAGGTAATGGATGCATGATAAGAGATGAAGGACTCAAATATCTTGTTCTTTTTATGGTACCCCTAAAAAATGTGCTACAATGGACCATGGCTATTGAAGGTATGTTTAAAGATGTTGGTAGGGTGATGGTAAAGGGAGATGAAATGGATGATAAGGTGGAAAGGGGTAAGGACTCATGAAAAGGAATGGATGGGAGGGATGAAAGGATGGAAAGTAGGTGCTGAATAATGGATGGGGTGTTGGAATATTTGTGTAGGGCTGGATAGAAATGTTGGCAAGATCAACTTTGGTACACACCTTAAGGGGTAGTGGAGTGATGGAGGAAAAATGGATTTTGTAGTTTGAGATTTAAATGGAGAAATGGATGTGGATTTTGCGACATAAGGACCCAAAATAGATTTCAAAGGTGGGAGATGATTGGATGGAGGAGTGAAGGAAGCCTTTGGAATAGCAAACTTGCATGACAATTTTGATTTTTTTAGGATGCAATTTTCTATAAGCATCTTGGGAATCCACATAGCTTTTGATTTTTCTCTTCATTATGATTCTTTGGAATGCATTTATTTTCATGAGCAACTTAGGAATCCACATGGTTTTTTATTTTCCTTTTTGCTTGATAGACCTTTGTGACTTTTTGGATGTTTAGTTTTTCTTTTGGATCATATTTTGTTTTAATTTTTCATGTCTTTTAGATGGGAAATGTTGATCTTTAGATGTATTTTGATTTTTGTACCTATGAATTTTACACTTAGCATCCAAATTGATTTCAAGATCATAGGAATTCATGGGTCTTTATGAATGATATGGAGGTATTTAGGATGAGTTCATGTAGGTGGATGGTGGGAAATTTCTCAAGGATGTGTGACTTTGTTGATATTTATTTATGATAGGGTAAGTGGACTATGAGCTTGAAGTGAAATAGATAGTGGATGGAAAGATATAAGGACCTAAGATGTATGGAAGGGATGAAGGCTTTAGGTTTGGGGTATAAGGACCTAAGATGGATGGAAGGGATGAAGTGGGACGTGTATGTTTGGGTTTAGATGGAGGAATATGATACTTAGTAGGGATGGAAACTTCTTTAGAGTGATCTATGTACCCAACACCATGACAATTAGGATTCGATTTCCTATCAAAGGGTTCTAATATACCTTGTTCATGGATGCCTAACCATTTTCCTTGATAATGCATGATTTGACAGATCCTATTAGCAATGGGATACTTTTTTCTTTTGAAATATGATGTAAGTCCATTCTGAGGAGGATATGGTATGGAAGGAATGATAAGCTTATGGAGTAAACCAAATTTGATGAAAGTGGATGAACCAAGTTGATATGAGGTTCATGAATAACATTGCATAGGGTTGGTGGGATATTGAGGAGGATTAGGATCATGATGGAAATTTGGAGGGATAGTAGGGTCTTAAGGAGGATATGGAGGATTATGACAAGGATGTGAAGGGATACTTTGATCTTGACATGGAAGAGGATCATTGGATGGAGTGGAAAGGTTTCTTCTCTCTTGATTTTGAAAGGGATCATTGGAAAGGATGAAAGGGATATCACAATCCTTCTTAGGAAGTTGATTATGAGTCAGACTTGGAAGGATACTTTTCTCTTGAGATGGAAGGGGGTCATCTTTTATGGAATGAAAAGGTATAAGGAGATCACCATGACATTCTATGGAGATGGGGTCTTTGTAAAAAAATGGATGGGATGAAAAATATTGAGATCTTGATCTTGATTCATTTTGGGACTTGTTTCTTCGTACTTTAGATTATCCTCTTGACATGGGGTATGAGTTTGGATATGCATGGGGGATTCTTGGATGGAGTCCATGTTTAGCATGATGGGGATGGATTTTGAATAGGATTTTTTGGAGTGGGTTTGACTAGAAGTGGAGTGTATGGTGGCATTGGTTTTGAATTGACCCATGGGAGGGATTGATGCATTAGCTTGGATTTCTATGGTAGATAGCCCTTGGGGGTAAACTTGAAAGGTGTCATTGTTGGATTCATTGTTTGATGGAGATGGAGGGGATTATTTTTGTAAATATTTAGGGGATGAAGGAATGGTGGAAGAGACGGAGAATACATGTGATCCAAATTCTTCATGGGAGGTAGATATGTCATTGGTGTGATTATTATGGGATCAACCATTTCTAGACTTAAGTAGATGATTTTGGTCATGCTTGTCATAATTATCTTGACACATGCCTAATTTCTCATTAGGTGAATTATTAATAAGTTCTTCAATAGTAATATCACCTTGGTCAATAAGGTCTTGAATGGCGTTTTTAAGCTTGTGGAAATTAGAAGTTTTGTCTTGTGTTCCTATGGCATTCCCAAAATTCATTATCATTCCATCATGAGGGTTTGGTTCTAGGTTGCAAACATCCTTAGGAAGTGTAGTAAGATTGGAGGAAACAAGTCTCTTCAAGGTTGATTTTATTGCCTCTCCTAAAGGTGTGCATTTTTCATCCTCATGTCTTGTCAATGTTTACTAGAAGGATTTTCATGGATTTGTTGTTTTGAGAAATGTGTGAGTGGTTTTGGTTTGTTTGAGGTGTAGGTGTACATGTAGATTGTTGGTTGGGTAGAATATTATATTTGGGAATGTAGTTTGGATGTGTAACTTGGGGATTTGGCCTAGATGCTTTCACTTCCTTAACTATGTTTTCAAACTAATCTTTGAAATTTGGGTAGGAGTTGTATGTATCTATGGAGGAGGTGTTTTTGTTGTTGTTGAGGTATGTATTTTTGGTTGAATGTTTGAGACATGTGTGAGTTGGATTGATATGTTGGTTGGAGGTAAAATAATAAGTTCACATATGGTCTCTCAAATGGAGAGATATTCTCATCACCTACCCTTCAAAATGTGTAATTCCAATCCATTATGTTTGTTTGATTTTTCTTGGTTTTTATTTTTATTTTAGTGGATTTTTTATTTTTATGTTTTTTTTTGGATTTTTTATTTTTTATGTTTTTTTATTTTTATTTTTTATTAAATATGAAAACAAACATTAAAGAAAAGAAGAATACAAAATCCTATGGCTTCATTTGGATGATGTGTTCCCCTTTTGGTTTCAAGTTAGGAAGGTGGTCTAAACATTCAAACATAGAAGCCACACCAACAAGCCTACTGAAGTGGGAGTATCAATCCTTGCATACACAAGAAATGATGGCAAAAAGCTTCAACTATAGGATTTACAAGATCGAGTAGGGGTATCCTCTATATACCAAAAGGGTATGTGAGGCCTAAATATTACCAAACAACTAGGAGGAGAGGGTAACCCACTCTCCACCTTCACTTCTCTAAGGCATAAAGTACTTAGAGGCTTATCCTAGATTGACAATATTCCACTTCCAAGATGCATGTCTTTTGATTCACCTTTTCTATTTATACTTGTAATACCCTAAAATTGGTCATCTAAACCATGGGCCCCTAATCTCAACAACATCACCAAGGTCCTAACCAAAGGCAATTAATAAAATTTGAGCACACAATTAATTAATTCTTCAATCATTAAATGTCACATGGCAAGTGAATTATTCTATATTAATTAAATATTTATTTATTTAATTAAATCATTCCAAGAAAATCATTTTGATCAATTATCCTATTTAATTTATTAAATATCCTAGCATATTTAATTAATTAATAAATTTTCCATTAATCATAAAAAAGGAATTAATTTATCACAAAAGAGGAAGCAATATGCAAAGCAAGAGTTAAATTGAAAATAAAATAAAAGAATTGAATTGAGAGAGAAATCAAACTTGAGATATTATTTCTTTCTTCTAAATTGAGATAACTTGAAATCAGAAAAGCAATTAAAGGAATTTAATCATTCTTTAAAATTGGAACTCAAAGCTTTTGAGAAAAGAAGTTCAGTTGCAATGAAAAGACTCTTTTCTTGAATAAATCAAAGAAATCGCATGGAATTACCTATTTTCATCTCAAGTGCATGGATTTAATTGAAATATATCTCTAATGCAAACTCAAACTTACAATCTGAATGTATTTCAATTAAACTATAATTGGAATCTATCTCAAGGTTAACTGAATCTGATTTATCAATTATTTCAATTATCCTAAATTGTGCTTTTTCTTGATCTCTCTAGTGATTTTCTATAAATTCAACACTTCATCTCTCATTCAAAACACCCTAGAGATTTATTGTTATTATGCAATTTTTGCTTTGGATTCATTGAAGACATTGTGCTTGCTTTTTGAGATTATTGCATCTTAGTTTAATTTCTTTTTACATATTTTATGATTGCTTGAATTCATATAGCTTACTATTCATCCATCTAGCATAATCTTGCATCCATTTAGCTTAATATCATGCTCATATAGATTAAATCCTCCATCTTGGTGTAGTCTAGTCACTGGTATTGCTTATACAAATATGAGAGCAAGTCTATACTCACATCTTTTAGAAGGCAATTGGTCGATTTGTTATGGTTATATTATTCATGCTTATATTTGTCTAACCATACATGTAATAACTTAATTGAAGTGTTGTGTCTTGTAGCTTACTGACTTATTTCACTTTTTCACACACACAATACTCTGTCGAAACATGAGAGTTGAGGTCATCCACTAGAGTGATCACTTCTAAGCAGGCCTCCTAGAAATAAAAAACAAGATCACTTATTTCTAACCACTCATGGTTATCGTTGGGTTCCAAGAGAAAATCATACATAAGTGATCTTGGGGATGAAAAGACACTTGTTCATTTCAAGTCCAAATTGAAATGTGGAAGACACACCAAGAAAGTTGATCTAAAGAAAGAAATTATTTAATGATGAATGTAAAAGATCATGATCAATTTTTAGAATGTATATGAGAGGTTTTAGAAAAAGTGTCCCTGAATTTTGTGTTTTCCAATTGTGTTTGAAACTCCTTGATCCAATGATGAGCTCTAAGCTAGCTTTTTATCAACCTCAAATCCATGTGTGTGAAAATAGACCAAAAATGATAAACCAAAGCAAAGAAATGTTATGCATGAGTTGATTCATTATGATATTAGAATTGATAATAAAAGCATTTTAAGCATGATGTATTAATATTATGATCCAATAAAATATATATGCAAATAAAATATAAGCCCATCACAAGATTACAATTTCTTTTCTTTTTCTTTTTTGTTTTCTCTTTACCTAGTGAACAAGATCTTATTTTTTTGCAATTATTTTGACTCCAAAAATTAAAACGTGAAAAAGATACCCCTAATTAAATTTTGAGAGATTTTTGAAAATGTGAAAATTTTACAAAAAATCCTTAATTTGAGCCTTGGAGAGCATATTTATGGAAAAACCTTGATTTTCATAGATATATTTTTTTGTGAATTATTTTTCATCAAATTTAAAAATACTAAGAATGGGCTCTCTTATAATTTGATAGATTTTTCAAACAAATCACTAATTTGCACCTAAAATTTAATTTTCATGAAAAATAATAAAAAAATTATAACGCCCTAAAAAATGATCCAAAAAAATACGATTTTTAGACTGAAATCTCCTTATACAATCCCAAACATTCAATAAAAAATTGTTGAAAAAATCACAACTGTTTAAAAGACATGATCAAATATTTCCAAACCCTAATGTTCAAATATCTATTTTTTTGATAATTATTTTTTGTCAAAATTAAAAATATATAGAACAAAACCCCTTTCTAATTATAAGGGATTTTTGAAAATATAAGATTTTCTAAAAACTTCATTGATTTACGCCCAAAATTTAATTTTCATGAAAAATAATTAAAAATTTATAACTCGTTCAAAAATGATTTTAAAAAATTTGGTTTTTGGAACGAGAACTCTTTATACCATTTTCAACCTAATGTAAAAAAAATATTGAGAAATTATAATCTGTTTGAGAGATATGATCATTTTTTTCCAAACCCCAAGCTTGTGTCTCTAATACTAGCTACAAAAGGCTAGTCTCCAAATTCTTGTATAAAATAGCAATATAAGGTTTAGAAAATCTATAAAAATATAGATCCAATAGAGATCCAAGTTCCAGCAAGCGTGCCAAAATGTTTATGCTATATTTTTTAATCCTATTTGTAAACCCTAACTAATATCCAACCACTTACCCTAGACCTAAAAACTAATTCAACACATCAATAGAGAACTATCATGAATGTAAATAAGTTATAAAACAAAAAAAGATTATACCATTACATCCATGATAGGATTGTCTCCATTTTTCTCCTATCCTCCACGATCTTGTATTTGATAGTATTGCTCTCAAATTTGTATGCACTTTCACAAAATCTCAAGGAATAATAGATGTGTTTGTGATGGTATATTGCTTGTGATGATGTATGCTAGAATGATTGTAGTAGAGTATAGGTATGATTACTTGATTATGGATCACAAAATAGAAGGAGAAAACTTATTTATAGAAATCTCCAAGAGAATCAAGGGTTTAGAATAAGAGGTTATGAGTGAATAAGATTAAGAGGTTAAATTGAAATGAAGGGCTAAGATTAAAAAGTGGGTAATTTAGGAAGACGTGGTGTCCTATGGATAAGAAGAAAAAGGTAAAAGAATTAATTAAATAAATAAAAGTATGTATATAATTAATAGAAGAAAGGCCACATAAATTAAATAAATAAAATATTTATTTAATTTAAAAATGCAGGATCTAAATAAATAATAAATATTTATTTAAATAGAAAAAAGAGCCTTAGTGTATTAACTAATTAAATATTTATATTTAATTAATTAACAGTGGAAATGGCTAATGAATTAATTAAGTAAATATAAATATTTATTTAATTAATAGAAGACATTAAGATAAAATAATTAAATAAAAAATACCTATTTAATTAAATGCCAATTTTAGGTGTCCAGAATTACAATTATCAGTTTTTAACCATTCTTAAATATTTTGTAGATCTCTCCAATAAAGTCTACACATACTACTAAAAAGAAGCTTCAACTTGTTTTAAGGGAAAGTGCATCACTTTTTTTTTTTAGCAACAACCTTAAATAGGGTGGGTCACCAATACCCTTCCCTGAGGATCTTATGCTCAATGGTTTTAACTTTGAAGTGCCCTCCACAAACACCATGGTGACCCTCATTTCATTATTTTATTAGCTTGTTTCTGGTCTAGAAATTTCAGTAGCAACCTATCATGATTTCTCCACTTATTAAATCATTGTGTACCAACATATACCATTGAGAATGGAACTTCAACATTCTTTGCCAATTTTCATTCATCTTGGGTGGGAAATTAATTTACTTTTTAAATATGTCAATATTTATATACCATGTTGTATTCCTAAAATGACAAGACACACCACTATAATTTACCTCATTCACATCAGCTACCTCCAAATTAACATCTACCATTAACATGGCTTCACCTTAACCTCTAACCAACTTTATAAATTTTACATCTATTTCATGCACTTAAATCTTCTTGATTCACTTATGCCTTTTACCTAAGGTTTCTCATTCAATGAAAATATCCTTCACTACTATGTGTGATACACATGCAAAATAAACGTACCTATGCAATAAGATCTATTTTTTTATAAATTTTACAAGGGCATATGCATGCTTTCCCATCGTTGAGTACTTCAACTCAATAATTGTAATAATTTACTAATGATTCAATAGGTTGATTATATCCTTCTTTATTATTTTGAAGCAAGACAAAAACAATGGTTTAAAAGGGAAATAAAGAGAACAACTAGAATGGTTTGGACTTACCAAAAGTGGTGTCTCTATAAGAGCCTCTTTTATGCTTTTTAATGCTTTAGTTAGTTCTTCACTCCATAGAATAGATTTCTCTTTCTTTAGAATTTTGGATATGGCTTTAACCTTCTTCGAAAATATGGGTGGAAACCTCCTCAAGAAGTTGATTTACCAAGAGAAGGATTGCACTCCTTTGATAGATTTAGGATAACGCCAAATAAGGATTTTTTTGTAGAAATAAAGCTAAATAGAGAGTTTCCAAGGTAAGAAGGTTGTAAGAAAGTCTCTTTTTAGCTAAATCTAACTTCCAACTTAGTCTAGTTGTAATCATGTGAATTTGGGAATGATTAGAAACCATGTACTCCTAGGTTTGCACACAAAATAAGGATTTGTTGGTGTAAACAGGGGAGTTTCCAACTAGTTTCAAGTTAGGTCTTTTTTACACCTTATTACTTGAGTTTACTTAGGGTACACATAGGATTATTACCACTTTATGTATCATATCATAAGATTGAGACACCTCTCATATCTTATGTCTCATCTTGACCTATATAAAAAAAGGGTTCCCTTAGTAATCTCATATTACACATTTGATCTATCATCATTGTATATTTGCATTCACTGTTAGGAATTTAGTCTATTATTGTCATTTTGATCTTCTCATTTCATTGTGCTTTTCATTAGGCCTTTAGATCTTGGATGGTTATCTCCAAAACTAGCTCTTACATGGTATCAAATTAGGTTGGGTACCTTTGGTAGTATTTTTAAGAGATATTGAGTACAGATCTTAGTAGATATTAAAAATTTGATTATTCTCTTCTCTTACATCAAATGATAACCTAGACAATAAAAAAAACTTGATAAAAGTACAATATTTTAGGGGATCATCATCTTTGTGGGTTTATATTGCAGGTTCAAATTGAAGCATGTTGGTGCAAATATAAGCTCACCATTAGGTTCAGAGTGTCCAAGAAAGTCAATTTTATCTTTTGTTCAATCTAAATAAAAAATTTGAGCCCAAATCTATAAGGGTTTCAAGCTAGGAGGTGGTTACTAGATCTAGAAGGTAGCTATAATTTTGAAACATTTTTGGGTCCATTCTAACCCTTCCATTGAATCTAGAAAGACCAAGAATCCTAATATTGATTATAATTTCATTAAAATTAGACACTTAATATTATTAAAAGAATTTAGGTTTTATTTATATTTTTTAAACAAAATCAATTCAAAATTAATATATATGCAGTAATAAGCCATGTATAGTTAGGTATTATAGTACATTGTACTTGCATGGAATATCCCACAAATCAAACCACATCATCCAAGTTAAGAATTTATCGATGCCCATAAGAATATTTCAAGCACTAAAAAATCAATGGAGAGAAAAATCCAACATGAAATTAACAAAAAGAAAAATTATAAGTAATACTATGTTCGAAGATGTTATTTAGCCAGACCAAATGAAGTTCCTTGAATGAGCAGAGAGGCCTAGTTAAACTCTTTATACAAAAATTCACCAAGCCCTTATGGCCATCAATACTAAGCTATTTTATAAATCTATAAAAAATTTTACAAAAGACCAATCATAACAAAACAACACGATTACACAGACCCTTTGATCATTCTTATTCCTTTGGAGAGCTCACTATTGCCTTCTCTATTGGATACTTTTCTATAGCCACCTTTTTTCATAAATTCCACCATCCTAGAATTAGGCTCAATATAAGTAATTTTCTTTAGGAAAGAACAACCCTTAATAGCTTGGGGACGGTGATTGAGGATGTTTAAAGCTTTGAAATTCCACAAAAATGGGTGTTACACCACCAAATCCCCATGTTGTAGAAAGTGTTGGATATCGATGGGATTAGGAATGCCCATACCTAAGCACGCCACTATTGGCATTATGGATGAATTGATTATGTGTTGCAATGATGTTTTGTCATTGATGTCAACACTAGCTGTTATGGTTGGTTACCGACAGACAAGTTTTGGTTACCGGTAGAAGATCTAGTGTTACCAACAGAAGAGACTATCTGTTGGAAACTTCTGGCATGTTTGGATCAGTGAAGTATATTTGATTTCATGTGTTATATTCTCCATGAGTATGTTTTGGTCAGTTGGTATTAGCTTGGTAATCGGATTCTATCATACACTCTAGTAAATCCTTACCGGCACTAGTTTAAGGCTTTACCGACAAAGCTTTCATTGACGAATCATGACAGGGTGCATAGTTGGTGTTAGCGCAGCTTCTTCATGGATTTTAGGATGTTGAAGATGTTCTTTGATCATGCTTCAAATGCTTGAAGACATTTCTTTGGCATGGTGGACCCAGAATAGGTCTGATACCTATCTAGGTTATGGATCGATATCATGCTAACGTGTACTCTACACGTTACTGGGATGTTTCAAGATGATTTATGGATTTTTTTATTATTGTTTTGGTCTTAAGATGACATGGAATATCATTGTAATATGGAATCATGTAATGATCTTATTGTAATATCTTTTAGGTGGTCGGCCTAATTGGTTTAGGCCTTAGGGTTTGTATAAATAAGAGGACGAAACTCTTTGTAGAGTATCATGGTTATTGAAAGGTCATGATCAAGGACAGTAATGTGTGAATATTATAATATCATTCAGGAAGAGGTGTTGGTCGATCATTGGTGATCGAATTGGATTCAGAAGAGGATTTAGTCCTCTGACACTGAGCTTAACGGGGATTGTAATCAGGCATGGTAGATGTTATTTCTAGTAGTTCACTCTATTGGATTGTTGTCCATTTATCTTGAGATGGTTGTAGCCTCTCTGTAGTCAGTGAGACTCTTTTGTAATGAGCAGTACGCTCTAGATAGTATGCCTTCCTTCAAGTGCAGGCCCCTCATTGTAACACATACTTTCTGCAGATGTATCATCTGACTGTAGGTAGGCTTCCCACCGTGGTTTTTCCCTTTCCGGTTTTTCCACGTACAAATCATGGTGTTATGTGGTATGGTTTCTTTGCATTAATTATCTGGTTAATTGTTAAGTTGTATTGTTTACCGGTATCTGTTCCTACCGGCATCTATATGTGCTTTACCGGTATTTGATTTGTTTAAGGTTGTATTGTGGATTAAAAGTTATAATTTGTTAACAACTGATTCACCCCCCCCTCTCTCAGTTGTTCACTGGTTATCCTAACAATTGGTATCAGATTTTTGGTCCTCTTTTGCATAAGCTTAACTGCTTAAGGTAGATCCTGTGACAACTAACACTTCTAATCCACCGGCAACTATTTTCAGATGAGAAATCCCTAAGCTTGATGGAACAAATTATGGGATATGGAAAATTTGAATGGAGACTCATCTTAGATGTCTTGGCAAGGATATTTGAGAGATCACTGAGAAAAGATACACACCTTATGATCTAGCATCTGGCAATCCTGCTCTTCCAGACCTGGATAAGAATATTGAAAATGATTGCAGAGCTAGAGAAGCCCTCTTGTGTGCACTTACTGATTAGCAGATTATGGGATTGACTGACAAATCATCGGCTAAGGTTACGTGGGACAAATTGCAAACTTTGAATGAAGGTGATCCTACTGTCAAAATTGCTAAACTTGATGGTTACCGGGTAAGATATGAAAACTTGAAAATGGAAGACAATGAAAGAATGGTTGTGTTTATGGAAATAGTAAATGATATTATTATAGGAATTCAATGTTGTGGAGGATTTCTAAGTGAAGATGAAATAGTTTCCAAAGTCTTGAGAGCCCTTCCACCAGCTTACAAGATGAAGGCAACTGCAATTAATGAGTTAAGAACAATGGAAAACACCTCAGTTAACAGAGACATTCTGATTGGGAAATTATCTGCTTTTGAGCTTGAAGACTTTGGATCTTCTGGAACTGTAAAGTCTGAACCTATTTTTCATGCATCATCATCATCATCATCATCTACCGAAAAAAGTGATTGGAAAGCCCTATATGCAAAAGAATTGGAAGACATGAGGAAAGAAGATGAAGAACTTGAGCAACTTGAAGCCTTATTTGCTAGAAGAATACCTAAAGGACCAACTGGAAGTAAGTATGAAGGAAAAGCACCTTTTAAATGTTTTGCATGTAATAAGATTGGTCATTTTGCATCTACATGTCTTGAAAGGAATGCAAGGTTTGAGGAAAGAGTTTAGAAATCTTTTAAGCCTAACCAGAACGGATATAGATTCAAGAAGAGTAAAAAATGATACATAGCAGATGAGGAAGGAGTAACTGGTGACACTGGAGATGAATCGAAATAAGACTCTGCTAGTGGATCTAGAAATGGAAAGGAATGGGTGTTCTATGCTTAAAAGGAAGATGAACCGAAACTAGCTATCAAGAATGAAGAAAAAGCCATGGCTGCAAAAGTTAAAGATGAGGATGAATGGGTAAGTGATAGTGGATGCTCACATCATATGATTGGAGATAAAGGGAAATTTTTGTGTGTACAAGAATACAATGGCGGTCAAGTCAAATTTGGAGATGACAAGGCATGTATGATCAAAGGTAGAGGTATTATTTCTTCAGAAGGCAAGAATAACACTAATAATATCTATTATGTAGAAGGTTTGAAGCATAATATTTTGAGTGTTGGTAAATTGGTTGATAAGGGTTTTCAACTTCAATTTAAAGATAGAAAATACAAAATCATTAACAAGACTAGTTTGGAGATTGCAACTGGTATTCAGATAGGAAGTAATATCTTTCACTTGAACACTGGTAATAAGATATGTTTGATTGCTCACATTGATGAGAGTTGGCTATGACATAAGAGGTTGTGTCATGTTAATTTTGATTGTATTGTTAAGATCAGTTCAAATAAGGCAGTTAGAGATATGCCTAAGATTATGAAGCCGCATAATCTGGTATGTAAGGAATGTCAATTGGGTAAGCAAGTCAGAAGTTCTTTTAAGAGCATACATGATAAATCTAATGATGTACTTGATTTAATTCACACTGACTTATGTGGTCCAGCAAGGACTAGAAGCTTTTAAGGTGATAGGTATTTCATGCTGATTATTGATGACTATTCTAGAATGATGTGGGTGACTTTTCTAAGGGAGAAGTCTGAAGCTTTTGAGAAATTCAAGATCTTTAAAGCGAAAGTTGAAACTGAAACTGGATTGAAAATCAAATGTCTAAGATCGGATCATGGTGGTGAGTTCACTTCTCATGAATTTAACAGTTATTGTGAGATAAATGGATTTAGGAGACAACTATCTGCACCTAGGACTCCTCAACAAAATGGAGTAGTTGAAAGAAATAATAGAACAATTTTGGATGTAGCTAGATCTATGATGATGGAAGCCAAATTGCCTCATATCTACTGGAGAGAAGTAGTGAGTACAACAGTCTACACATTCAACATAGTTCACATCAAAGGTGAAACCGGTAAGACCCCTTATGAACTATGGTTTGGACATACAGCTACTGTTAAGTATTTCAAAAAAATTGGAAGTGAATGCTATATAAAAAGGGATGATTCAATAGGAAAGTTTGATCCTAGATGTGATGAATGGATATTTCTTGGTTATTCAATTTAGAGAAAAGCATATAGATGTTATAACAAAAGATTACAGAAAATTGTTGAGAGTGCTAATGTGAAAGTGGATGAACAGTACAAAAATCATTGTATAACATATGACAGGGAACCAGCAGTAGAAATGATCATAACAGAACCAACAATGCCTCAACCAGTATAGGAAGCTGAGACAGTTACACCGACACAATCAAAAAATTCAACTATGACTAGTGATCAAAGTAGTGAACCTGAAGTTCAAAAGGCACCTAGGTATGTAAGATTAAATCATTCTGAAGATCAAATTATTGGAGATAGAAATAAGGGAGTTATGACAAGAATAAAACTGGCAAATGAAGAGGTATATCTTATTTATCAAGTTGAACCGGCAACTGTTACTGAATCTTGTAAGGATAAACATTGGTTAAAGGTTATGGAAGATGAATTAGATCAAATAGAGAAGAATGAAACTTGGTCTTTAGTTTACCAACCTAAAAATAAGAATGTTATTGGAACTAAATGGGTATTTAGAAATAAACTGAATGAGGATGGTCAAGTTATAAGGAACAAGGCTAGATTGGTTTGTAAAGGATATTCTCAAATGGAAGGAATTGATTATGGTGAGACATTTGCACTTGTAGCTAGAATTGAAGTTGTTAGACTATTTCTTGCCTATGCAGCCTATAAGAACTATAAGGTTTATCAAATGGATGTTAAATGTGCATTTTTGAATGGTGAGCTTGAGGAAGAAGTTTACATTGAGAAACTTGATGAATTTTCATTGACAGATGATAAAAATATGGTTTGCAGATTGAAGAAAGATTTATATGGATTGAAACGGGCTCCTAGAGCTTGGTATGCAAGGTTGGATAAATATCTTTTGAAGCTTGGTTTTACTAAAGGCAGTGCTGATAGTAATCTATATTATAAGATCACTGATAATGATATTCTGATTATTGAAGTTTTTTTTGATGATATCATTTTTGGAGGAGAAGATAAATTGTGCATGGAATTTTCTAACAACGTGAAGAATGAATTTGAAATGTCCATGATTGGTGAGAGGAAATTTTTCTTAGGTTTGCAAATTACTCAAACTGACAAAGGCATGTTTATCTATCAAACTAAGTATCTGAGGGAATTGTTGAAGAAGTTTGGTATGAAGAATTCCAAACCGGTAAGTACTCCTAAGGCTACAAGTGAGAAATTATCTATCAAGGATACTTCTACACCGGTAAATCTGACAAGGTATAAGTCTATGATTGGTGGTCTGTTATATCTAACTCGGAATAGACTAGATATTATGAATGCGGTAAGTATTGTTTCAAGATATCAAAGTAATCCTAAAAAAAATTATGAATGTGAAATAAAAAGGATATTCCGATATTTGCAAGGAACAACAGAATTTGGTTTATGGTATTCCAGAAATGATGATTTCACTTTATGTGCATATACTGACTCGGATTGGGTAGGTGATACTGAGGAAGAGCACTTCTGGTGGAGCTTTCTTTCTTGGAAAGAAACTGGTTTCATGGATCAACAAAAAATAGTCATGCATTTCTTTATCTACTGCAGAAGTTGAGTATGTTGCAGCAACAACTAATTGCACTCAAGTCTTGTGGATGAAGCAAATGTTCAAGGATATCAGGATAAATTATACTGAGCCGATAGTTATCTACTATGATAACTCTGCAGCTATTGATATGTCTAAGAATCCAATATTTCACTCTAAGACTAAGCATATTCCAATAAAGTATAACTTTCTGAAGGACAAGGTTGAAGCAAAGGAAGTCAAATTGGTTTATGTGAACACTAAAGAATAGATTGCAGACATATTCACTAAACCGTTGTCTAAGAAATTATTTGAGTATTTGAGAGATAGGTTAGGGGTTTCTTCCCCTCCGACAAAGACTCAATTGGTGAAGTTTGTCATCGGTCTGGCATGCATTACCAGAGACATTATTCATTCTGGCATTGATGAGTGGTGCTACTACTCAGAGGGAGTAGTCAGCTTTGAGATTCAGAGGTATATATATGCTTTGATATTTTTGTCAGATTTTTGGCATTGATGTCAAAGGGGGAGTGATAGTAATGTGAAAAATCATTTAGAACCTTAAAGAGATATCATTCACAAGGGGAGAGCTATTGATTGTTGGTTGTCTTCCATAGGGGGAGACTTGTTTGGCATTTCTCAGTACTTAGATGTTTTTCACATCTAGTGTTGCCATCAATGCCAAAGGGGGAGATTGTTGGCATAATGGATGAATTGATTATGTGTTGCATTGATGTCAACACTAGCTGTTATGGTTGGTTACTGGCAGACAAGTTTTGGTTACCGGTAGAAGATCTAGTGTTACTGACAGAAGAGACTATCTGTTGGACACTTTCAACATGTTTGGATCAGTGAAGTATATTTGATTTCATGTGTTATATGCTCCATGAGCATGTTTTGGTCAATTGGTATCGGCTTGGTAATATTTGTGTTATTTCACCAATGAATTTGCCAGTTCCATAACATGGCCTTTAGCCTCTTCCAGGTTGAAGAGAGAAGATGAACCTTGATGATATATTTGTGTTCATATGGTACTTATCCTCTGCAACTATGAATTTAGCTCCCAAAACCATTTTAATTTCTTTTGCCATTAAATTATGTGTAATGAGCAGTACGATCTAGGCAGTGTGCCTTCCTACAAGTGCACGCCCCTCATTGTAACACATACTTTCTGCAGAAGTATCATCTGACTGTGGGTAGGCTTCCCACCGTGGTTTTTCCCTTTCCAAGTTTTCCACGTACAAATCATGGTGTTATGTGGTATGGTTGCTTTGCATTGATTATCTGGTTAATTGTTAAGTTGTATTGTTTACTGGTATCTGTTCCTATCACCATTTGTATGTGCTTTACCAGTATTTGATTTGTTTAAGGTTGTATTGTGGATTAAAAGTTATAATTAGTTAACCACTGATTCACACCCCCCCCCCCCTTCAATTGGTCACCAGTTATCATAATAGCCACAACCAAGACTAAATCCAAGTCACCATGAAAGTCAAATTTCACCAATGAATTTGCCAGTTCCATAACATGGCCTTTAGCCTCTTCCAGGTCGAAAAGAGAAGATGAACCTTAAGGATATATTTGTTTTCATATGGTACTTATCCTCTACAACTATGAATTTAGCTCCAAAAACCATTTTAATTTCTTTTGCCATTAAACCATTAGGAGCCAGAAAAACCACATTCAAATGATAGTCTATTATCTGACCAAGAAACATCATCTTTCATCAAGCACTAAATAGATGAATTTATAGGGTATCATCTCATCCCCATAGCTTGATTTATCTTTAAAAATATATCTACTACCCAAAAAACTAGTCAGGATTTATAATGGCAATGATGGCATTCCTCCACATGAGCCAACTGAGGAGTGTGACACCATATTTGCAAATACTAAACAAACCAAGGATAGAGAAAACTACTCATTTAAAATGAGCTCTTTGCATTTGTACACAATCAATCCTTTAAATAAGATAAAAGGATATTGCAATTCTTATGACAAGACATGAGTTTATTTTTGCATTTTTTCATCTAGCCACTTGGCAACTAAATTGTAGAAGTGTCACTAAAGGATACCAACCCAAGGTTTAAAGGGCAAAAATGCAAGATAGTATTGATGATTACCATCATATGCCTCAGAAAAGACCATCCTACTCTAGCCAAAGCATATTATAATGAATGTGAAGATGTATTGCAAAACACCTAATTTTCTAAGAAAACACTAGAAAGGATAGAAAGTGCCACCTAAGTTGGGTTGGTATGAATAATATAATGAATACCATCCACTACCAAGTTTGATAACCTATCGACCTCCATATTTGCTTCTCAAAAAACATGATTAGCTAGAATATTTGGAAAGTGATCAAGTTCCAAAAGTATAATATCTAGGATGGCTTGGACATGCCAGCTTGGAGTATCTCTTTTCTAAAATTGCATTAATTGTGACCAATGAATTGCCTTCCACCTCCAAACTTGTGATTTGAAAGTTTTGGCATAGTTTAAGACCAAGTAGAAGGGCTTGGAATTCAGTTAAATTGTTGGTGTCTAGTATTAAGGGAAAGGATATTGTAAACATTATCTTGCCATCTGAATCCCATAGAATGCTACCTACTCTAGAGTAGAAAAGGTTTCCTAGTGAAGCCCCATCAAAGTTAAACTTCATCCACCTTGTTGATGGTGGATGTCATTTAGCTACAACCCTAAGAGCTTGGGAAATAGCTCCAACCACCCTATTAACAGGGGGATGTACAACCCAAACTAGTTTTGACGCATCTAGTTGTCCTATGTGAGCATTATGGTTGTACTTATATTCACCTATTATGCTCCTTCCAGAGCTCCCAAATCAAAATGGAAGGGTTGATTACCCAGAGATTGGAGTAGACCATAGGTCGAAATAGAATGGGCCAACTCTAAAAGAGACTTGGGAGATCTTGTGGAATAGCTCCCCTCCATTTTAGTTTAGCAAAGAGCCATTGCCAACATTTATGGGTGAGGGGACAACCCAAAAGTAAGTTATTAGTCGATTTTGATGCTAATTGACAAAGCTCACATCAAGAGGGTCCTTAATAACCCATGTGGAGAAATTTGTCAATCATTAAGATCCAATTTTGTAGTGCAGCCCAGGTAAACATGCCAACCTTTAGGAGACATTTAGAGTTCCAACATAACGATATAGGTAAATCCATGGGTTCAATGCGTAGTTCCTACACCTTGTATCTATCCTTACTATTATATTATCAATATTTAGAGATGGACTAAATGATATCATCTAACCCAAGTCTAAGAGCTATTATTATGTCCAGTATGATATCTTGCAAAGCTTTAATCTCCTCTTTAGGAAGATCGAAGGAGGAAAAATGTCTAAAAAATAAATCAAAATGTCATTTTTCTCTAAAATACCAAACATAGTTGTTAGAGGCCCCAAGATTTTTGAAGAGATATTTTTAAAGTGAGAACTTGAACTAATTTGTCAATGCACAAGTATCCGTTCTAAAAATCTTCTCAAAAGAGGCCTATAGTTCCTTCATTAATATCCCAAGAAATGTGATCTATAATAACCACCCTACATTTTAGCATGAAGTTCCAGATGCATGAACTTGAAGGAAACCCCCTTGTTAATAGTAATGCAGATGGGACTGTGGTTCCCACATATTTTTATTAAAGAATCCAAGCACATTTAAGCTCAAGCTCTAAAAAACATATGCTATATTAATTTGGCACCAAGCATTTAGTTTTGAGGTAATAAACATCTAAATCCCATGCCTCTATCTTCTTTGGGTTATCAAATCCTATCCCAAGTTATCAAAGCTAAATTCTCTTTCTTGGCATTGCCTTGCTAGAAGAACTTTCTCATCTTTTGTTGTAGTGACTGGCCAACCGATGAAGGTAGAGCCATACATGATTACAAATAAATGGGAAGAGTTGAAATTATCACTTTTAGCATCATCACTCACCCAACCCATGAAAGACAATGTCCCTTCCATAATGACATCCTAGTTAACATCTTATCTCCTAGGGGATCCCAAAGATTTGTTGTTCTAAGACTTGTAGAAACCGGAGGCCCCAAATAAGTGCATGATAAGGAACACTGACAATATCAAAATAACCAAAGTATCCCTTGTTGAATTCGTGGTGTCATAAAGAAAAATATCTCTAATTTGTTTGCATTCATTGTCTATCCAGAGGCCTGAGAATAAATATCCAAAATCTCAACATATATGTGTGCTTCCTGTTTAGAGGCTTTACCAAAAAGCATTGTATTATCCACAAATTGTTGATGAGTGATTGTTGGTAGTTGATTGGTAACTCCGATTCCTAAAATCTACTCCCTATTGAAAGCATGTTGAATGGTCTAACCAAGAGCCTCGACCATAATAATGAACAAAAAAAGGAGAAAGTAGATCTCTTTAGTGAAGGACCTGAGGGAAACATTGCAAAACACAAAAAAATTTGGGGTAGAAATATTAGTGTAGATTAATTGAATTGATTCCATACCAAAGAAAAATGCTCCCGGAACCTTAAGTATAAATCTCCATTCCATTTGGTCATAAACTTTTCTTATGTCAAGTTTAACTAACATATTAGGAGAGGCTAAAGTATAAATGGAATGTATAATCTCTTGGGCTATAATAACCCTATCTATGATAGAACGATGTGATACAAAACGTATTTGTTCTTATGAAATGATATAAGCCGAAATAGGTTTGAGATGGTCAATTGGAGCTTTGGAGACGATTTTGTATAGGGTGTTATATAAGGAAATAGGTCAATATTCTTCAAGAGAGACAACATTCTCCTTTTTAGAAATGAGAGTGATAAAAGTATTGTTTATCTCCTAGAGTAAGCTATTCTTAGCTTGTGAATATTCCACTGCTTCTTCTACATCATTTTACAAGACATGTCAACACTTTTGATAAATACTGGCAAGAACACTATTGGGACCAAGCGATTTGTCTGGATGGAGTTAAAAGGCGGTAGATTTAATCTTTATAGTAGTGAAATGATCAGACAACATTTTATTTTGATCTTTAGTGATAAGTCGTGGGATATTTTGTAGAATTGAATTGTAAGCATGAAGGTTTGAACCCTCCCAATTATTGAGAAAATTTGTTAAAAAAATTCACTATAGGACCTTTCATAGTGGCAAGGTCTTCTGTGACAGATCTATTGGAACCCTAAAATTTGCAATTTTTAGAATTCCAAATTCCAAGACAAGGAGCAAGAAAAATTCTAAATATATATATATATATTGAATAGGTACAAGTAATATATTTTATATTTGTTGCACAATATGAAACCATAACATAAACACAATAATGGGCATAAAAAATGGAGTGTGAAGCACCAAAGGGGGTATTTACATCATTTAAAGACCATTTATCCATTATATACCCATAAAATAGCCTTAAAATACCTCTAATATGCCTAAACAACTTGTAAAGTGACAATTAATTACATAAACTAAGGCAATTTCGGGATTTGGAATTATTTTTATTTAGAAGGGGGGTGTCTTTTCACCCAAAGGGGTATGACAACCATTCAAACACATATATATGTGTGATGTAAAATGTAAGGAGAAAAAAAGGAGAAAGGAGAGACAAGAATTGGGGGCAATTTTGTACTTCTAAACTTTTTATCAAAAATAACCAGTTGCATTTTCTTTCTCATATGTGTTGAGAGTTAACATATTTTTAGAAGGCAGTTGCTTATGATATTATCTAAAAGTGGATAAGGTTATTTGTGTTCTTCCAGTAAAATTTTGTGTTTTATATTGTAGATTTGGATCAAAAAGATTTACTTGCGAATTGTAATTGTTCCTTGTATTTCTTCCTTGGATGGTCTCTTAAAAGTTAGGGTTAAATTCATTCAAGCAATTTACAATATAGACATTGAAGTAGAGCTCATAAGAAACAGTAACTGACAGACTCATTGAGAGGTGGTGGGATTAAAAACTATCTCATAAGTTTACACAATAAGTCCTGAAGAAATATAAGACTCTGTAGCCCAAATAGGAGGAAAGGCACTGATCATTTGTAAACAAACCCTTTAACCATACCAGTTACCCTTTACCTTTAAGAATTAGGATTAGTAGAGTAGGTATAGTAAGGTAATTTAGCCAAAGTGTAACATATATACCTTTGTAAGATACATAGATCAATACACACATCTGAAATCAATCTGTTTGAGAAACTTATGCCATTATGAGACTAGGAGATATCAGATTAAGACACTAAATCTGCTATAAAAATCATTAGTTGAAGGAACAACTAGTGAGTAGGTATACCCGCCTAGGTCCTGCAGAGCCTAAAGTGAGAGAGTTAGTAACCAAATAGGTTCACTCTATAAGTTGGCCAGGTCAATTGGAGGGTTTGATCATAGGAGTTGGCATTTCCTTAGAACCTATCCAATCTATTGATTTGAGACCCAACAGATTGGCGACTCTGCTGGGGAAGAATTATTAAGACTCTGCTGTGGGAGAGAACTCAGAAGAAATAAATAACTTATGTCCTCTAGGAAAGAGGTGGCGACTCTGTAAAAAGGAAAATTAAATGAAAAAGATCAGTAGCATTTAGTATGTTTCAATATCCATATTTTTATCGAGAAGCATCTTCAGAAAAATATGCACAGTGGAAACCACAGCCACAAAGAGACAGGAATATTCCAGGAAGATTTAAGCCATTGGATTTCGGTAACATCCTTGAGTATCCATATGCATTTCCATGTGAGTTGAAGATCTGTATGCCGAGGTTCCATGGAGATGAAAGGGAATCACCAATTGGGCATCTAAAATCATTTTATTGGTTTATTGAGACCTTTAGAATCTACTCAGAAGAAACGATCATGAAATGGTTTGTGCTAACATTGGAGGATGTTGCAGAGTAGTCATTCAGCTTGTTACCCCCACAAAGTATCTCATCATGGGAAGAACTTGAGTGGTGGTTCATGGAAGAATTCTATGGTGTAATCGAGGACAACACTTTAGCCGCTAGCCCTTCAATTGGTTCTCCATACCAACATCAGATTCAATCAGATTATGATTGTGGCAATGCAATCTACAACATAAGAAGAAAGGAAGGTGAATCTATAGAAAAATTGATTGGCAGAATAATGGTGACTTATTTCCAAATGCCTAATAATATACAACTTAATTCAGCTATACTAGAGGAATTGATCGTGAGAGAATGTGGGTCTAACAGTTTGGAATCAGTATGTTCAATTCTTGAAGAATTGAATAAAAAAATACATGATTTGTGTGAGACGAGTAACATCAACATAAGAGATTCAAATGAAGATGATTATATAGAAGAATCAGTTATCCCTTTGGAAGTCCCATCTGATGAAGAAGCAATTGATGATGTTTGTGAGTACAAGTCAGAACCTGAAGAAATTGTTGCTAACATTGATGAAGAATATTGTACCAGCCATGAGGAGAGTGAATCCATACCTGAGTACCTTGATGATACAATTGATAAAGAGGAGGTATGCGAATTTGAAAATGGCTTTCAAATATTTTCAAACCCCTTATGTGATGAAGTGATAGAGGAAAATCATATTCCCTACTGCCATAGTATGTGTGAAAAGGATTTTCATGTATTCTCAAATCCTTTATATGATGAAGAAGAAAACATTTCAGATAGTATGGACAATACAAACATGTGTGAAGACAACATGGGTAATAATATGACTAAGTCACATGATAAAGGGACCACAAAAATAAGAGAGTTACAAAAGGAAGGTACATCACATAGAGATAAAATAAAAGGTGAAAAGAAGTACCAATTAGATAATATGCAGCATTCCAATAAAATAGAGATGAAGAATATGCGGATGCCACAAGAAGCAAACTTTTGTAAAAGTATAAATATCATTTCCTATGGAATAGGGGATAATGGTAATCCAGGTGAAATAAAGAATCCTTATAAAATAAGGATGGATAATGCATCTTATGACAGGAATTGCCAATTAGGTGATATCACTAATTTCAAAGTTTTTATACTACTTCATGATGAGAATCAGATGTTTGATAGAGGAAAGAATTGGTGTTCATTTTTTGGGGTTGAGGCCACCAAAACAGGTCAATGAATTAGGCACATGGTCTGCTCTACCAGAGATCTGAATTCTTGCTATGCCCATAAGGGGCATCCATCCCCAGACAGAGCCACTGTTGGAACCCTAAAATTTGCAATTTTTAGAATTCCAAATTCCAAGACAAGGAGCAAGAAAAATTCTAAATATATATATATATATATCTATATACATATATATATATATATACAATATGAAACCATAACATAAACACAATAATGGGCATAAAAAATGGAGTGTGAAGCACCAAAGGGGGTATTTACATCATTTAAAGACCATTTATCCATTATATACCCATAAAATAGCCTTAAAATACCTCTAATATGCCTAAACAACTTGTAAAGTGACAATTAATTACATAAACTAAGGCAATTTCGGGATTTGGAATTATTTTTATTTAGAAGGGGGGTGTCTTTTCACCCAAAGGGGTATGAAAACCATTCAAACACATATATATGTGTGATGTAAAATGTAAGGAGAAAAAAAGGAGAAAGGAGAGACAAGAATTGGGGGCAATTTTGTACTTCTAAACTTTTTATCAAAAATAACCAGTTGCATTTTCTTTCTCATATGTGTTGAGAGTTAACATATTTTTAGAAGGCAGTTGCTTATGATATTATCTAAAAGTGGATAAGGTTATTTGTGTTCTTCCAGTAAAATTTTGTGTTTTATATTGTAGATTTGGATCAAAAAGATTTACTTGCGAATTGTAATTGTTCCTTGTATTTCTTCCTTGGATGGTCTCTTAAAAGTTAGGGTTAAATTCATTCAAGCAATTTACAATATAGACATTGAAGTAGAGCTCATAAGAAACAGTAACTGACAGACTCATTGAGAGGTGGTGGGATTAAAAACTGTCTCATAAGTTTACACAATAAGTCCTGAAGAAATATAAGACTCTGTAGCCCAAATAGGAGGAAAGGCACTGATCATTTGTAAACAAACCCTTTAACCATACCAGCTACCCTTTACCTTTAAGAATTAGGATTAGTAGAGTAGGTATAGTAAGGTAATTTAGCCAAAGTGTAACATATATACCTTTGTAAGATACATAGATCAATACACACATCTGAAATCAATCTGTTTGAGAAACTTATGCCATTATGAGACTAGGAGATATCAGATTAAGACACTAAATCTGCTATAAAAATCATTAGTTGAAGGAACAACTAGTGAGTAGGTATACCCGCCTAGGTCCTGCAGAGCCTAAAGTGAGAGAGTTAGTAACCAAATAGGTTCACTCTATAAGTTGGCCAGGTCAATTGGAGGGTTTGATCATAGGAGTTGGCATTTCCTTAGAACCTATCCAATCTATTGATTTGAGACCCAACAAGATCCATGTAATGTCCACCCATAATTTTTTTTGTTTTTTTGATAGAAATAGATAGAAATGCATGTGTTTTTCTTCAAGTTTAATTCAACAATATAATTGCACTAAGGCTAATAACATAGCATTGCAAGATGATAACTTTTCATTACATCAAACAAAAAACAACCCAATTACATTATCAAAGAGATTTGATTTACAAACTAAAATTAGATTCAAGAAATGAATACCAAACTTGTTCATAGGCTAATCGACATGTTTTTAGGTCTTCAAATGGACAACAAACACATTCCATCTCCTTACGAAAGTATATATGCGACTACCAAACAACTTTGAACTGTTTCATTTCATTAACCAACCACCTTACTATACAAAGGACGCCTAAAAATGCAAATTATAGAACTCTAAGAATGCAAATATAAATTCAGGCTAAGAACCAAATCATGAGGAATGGTATGACCTTCTTTAAGGGGCAATTTTGCCACTTAAAATAAGTTTTTATAAAAAACACCACAAATGATTGGTCAAAAGAAGTCGCCCAGTTGTAGTAAATCCAAGGGATCAATACCCAAAATGATATCTATCTATCCCACAAAGATATGAACAATTTTATGTTTCCCAATTACTCTAAAAAGCATTACCGTCACTCAAATAATCAACACTAGCACTTAGAATCAGACTCTATTCATTTCTGAACTCATAGTACACTAGAAACAACAACCCACATGAAAAAACTGTATATATCTTTATTATTTCAAACCCCAAATCTCTACACAAGCCAAAAATCACTCAAACTTTAATCTCTAATGTAATGACCAGCTAGGGTGGGTCTTTCACCACCAAAATTAGTGTTCCAACTGAGGGTTTTCATCCTCTAACTAGTATATTCAACTTTCTAGAAATAATCCAACAACATAACATTATGTTGTCCAAGCAAGAATACAAAAGTGGGAGCTCAAAAATGAATGAATAGGCCTCCTTTTTGGTTTCAACCATTTTCCCTCCAAAACTGAAAGTTTAAACCCCCCAAAAGTTCAAACTTTTTATGAGCTCACAAGTAAAATATTTTAATTTACTTTTGTCTACATAAATCCCCTAGATACCCCTTAGGCATAAAATCTAAATACATTTCCTTAACATAGATGACGCCTCTTTGGAAACAATGTTGTGTTACTAGGGTAAGAGAGGATATTTTAAAAAGCACTTTATAGGACAATGAACGAAATAAAAATACAACTCTTTTGAAACAAAAAAAAATAGCCAAGCCCAACTAAAGCCCATTGCACTGAATTGGAGAAGGAATTGAGACCATGGCCAAGTGCTAAAAATAACACTTACTAAAAAAAACCTTTCTCCTAAAAATAACAAGAACTGCCCAAACCCTGAAATTGAAGATGCTACACACTTAAGCTAAGAGGAGACCAAAATTTTGATTAGTTGCCAAAATAGTGGTTACTATAAATATTAACTGATAAAAATAACAACTACTAAAACTAGTAAGTAAATTGAAACTCCCAACTGTCCAATCGATGTCCAAACTAACATTTCTAAAAATACTAACTTACCAAAAAATGTAAGTCTTAGACAAGTTGTCTAAAATCAATCTAGAAAGTACCATTCATCTGTATTAACTCGTCTGAACATACTAGTGACATCAAAAAATTCCTTTGATCCTTCTGACACCTACCTAGAAAACCAACACTAGATGCACTACAAGAGAATAAGAAAATGAGGACATGACAATCTGCCCTTCCCAAAGATTGCTTGTCCTAAAACAATGCCAAAGCAACTCCACAATCACCAAATTGATCCAAACTATAATCAAGAATGATCCCAGGATTCCAAGTCATCCTAGGAGATTTGTAGTACCATCTTCTAAAAAAATTGTTGTGCAAGGTACCCAAACAAATGGCATCTTGAAAACCTCCTAAAAGAGGAGCAATCAAATATTGCACCTGTATACGGTGAAAATAGATAGTGAAAACAACAATATTAAGAGACTAACAAAGATCCAACCACAAAAACCCTAGCCTAACAATGAAAACAATCCACCATACACAAATTAAGATACCTAATACCATGCAAACAAACAAAATAAACCAAGATATACCATTCACATGTCTAGTAGGCTTTCAATCTCCATTTCTTCCTATCTCCATTGATCTTGTTTGAAATATTTGCTCTCAAATTTTATGTGTGCACAAGAGCTCAACAAAGAATGGAAATATGGTTGATAGCTTGATTGCAAGAAGGTTTATTTCTGTCATTAGGGTTTATAATGAAGGAGAGTATCCTCTTATATACAGAACACTGTAAGAAATGAAGGGATAAGATTGAGAGGTGTAAAGGATAAATGGTCGGCTAGGTTTAAAGGGTGGGTAGTGGAAATAATTAAATGATAAAGGGGGTAGGTAAGAGAAGAATTAAGAGATGAATGACACATGTCATGTGTAGAAAAGACTAATGAATTAATTAAATAAATAAAGATTTATTTAATTAATAGAGGAAGGAACAATTAAATAAATAAAATAATTTAGGAAAAGGGCAATTTAAATAAATAAAAGTATTTATTTAAATGAGGAAAGGCTTAGAAGAAAATTAATGAATTAATTAAATAAATCAATAATTATTTAATTAATAGAAGACAGGATAAAATAATTAAATAAATAAAAATATTTATTTAATTAGACAGGACAATTTTAGGTGTCTACATTTTGCCCCTCTTTGAGACAATGTAACTTGTCGTGTTGGCTCAAAGAAGATAAGATAAACTGATTTTAAGTTGTCCCATGACGGGAATGATATGCCCTCTCGAGAGATTGGATGAAAAAACTAAAAGGGGTGCACACAATCTCTCGATAAAAGAGAAAGGCTAGGAAGGACTGACAAGATAGGGTTACAAGGTCACGCAAAAAAAAGACTGATACTGGAAACTAGTGCTAAGTAGCCTATATGGTAGGGGCCACAAGGAAAAAAATCCTCATTTGCATCCACACTTAAGAGATCAGAGTGCAGAGAGAGAGCTTAGAATAGTCATAGCAGTCAGCGATGATGGATAGAGTTCACAGATTCGATCAAGTCTGGTGATATCAGAGACCAGACGACCTGGGTGAGCTCGTAAGTACCTCGAAGCCACTTTGTACATTTTTACATTTATTACTATCATTAATGTATTTTAGGCTTGATAAACAAAAATGTGAAATCAGTGTTTGCACTAGGAACGCGTCTAGGTCAGTGCCAAGCACATCTAGGTAGAATAAGTCTAGGATAGGTTTAGTCACATTTATGAATGTAATCACATCTGAGTTTAGTATGGACGCGTCTATGTGCAGAAGTCCCGTTTGTGTATAATAGTGGTGTGTCTGTGATGTACAGGCATGTCTAGGGCAATAAATCAAGTTTAGGTTGATAAAAACCACGTCTGAGTTGTAAAAAAATGTTTGTGTCTAAGTGGGCTCAAATCGACAGTTATATGATGAACATATGTTCTTGATTGGATAAGCTGCCGAGAGGATACACTCAAGAAGGTTCCTGTGGAGACAAACTGAGAGATAGGCTAGAATTGACAATTTTGTGATAAACATATGTTGCCAATTAGATAAGTTGTCAAGCACATTCACTCAATCAGGGCCTCTAAATAGGATCAAGTGCAATGTGATGAGAATATACACTATGATGTAGCACCATGTGATAAACATAACAACTACGATAGAAGTAGCACTATGTGATTGACATGAGTACCACTAGGATTGACATGATTGGTTTTCTTGGATGCAGGAGTACTTGCCCCAGATAAAGTCGCGAGACAAATTCCCTATGACACATAGGTTGCAACTAGAGTTGACCTTTGAGGAGCGGGCAGCTGTCGAGGGTATGGGATTAATACACATCATGTATCTGCCTGAGATTCGGGTGAACAGAGGATTACTACCTGCTCCAGCAGAGAGATGGAACTCTGAGACCTGTTTGTTTCATTTGTCGAGTGGCGAGTTGTCAATCACTTTAGAGGATGTTTATAGGATTCTGAGGATACCGATCCACGGCGAGCTGGTGTCGTATAATAGAGAGGGAGATAGGGATGCACTGAGACGAGTCTTTGGGGACCTAGAGCTGGAGATGAGATTGAGTCATGTTAGCTAGGATGTTATGCTAGCTACTGGACGTAGTCTATCGGTAGTAGTTGGAGGGGTGATTAGTGGTTACCTTTGTCTAGATAGAGCAACATGAGGTATGAATGTTGGTTGGGGGAGGACTCTAGAGACGTTGGTGACACAACACACTAGGTATGCATGTGGCCCATGTGTACTAGCACATTTATATCATGAGCTTCACCGGTTTGTGTATCTCGGTTGCTGCAGGTTAGGTTGCAGGGTGACTCTATTATAGGTGTGGTCATATGAGCACATTGCAGTGACTAGACTGGTTCACTTTAGAGGGAGAGGGCATGAACAATCCTATGCACACTTGTACAGTATGATCACTTCCCAGCCATGGATTGGGAAGGTGGACTATTGGAGACAGGTTATTGACGACATAGATAGTATCATATGGAGACCTTGTCTTGACTGTGAGGATTGGGAGGAGGACACCACAGAGATACCCTATATTTTTAAGAGCAGGTAACTGATCAGGTGGACGCCTTATATACTGGACAAGTATCTAATTGACAAGGTGTGTAGGCAGTTTGGGTGGCAGCTAAGGATGCCTTGGGGATCTGGTGAGTTTGCACAGACAGTATGGGAGCAGGCTCACTGGGGGCCAATTTTGTCCTATGATGTTGCAATTACACAGCTTGAGCAGATGGTATTGATGCCTTGGGACTTAATGCGATATGTAGTTGATGTAGGTACAAATGTGGAGTATGATGCTTATTTTGCAGCACATCCAATACCAAGGTGTACAGATCTAGATGAGCCTGTGGCAGAAGAGGATGATCATGATGAGGATAGGGGTGGAGGGAGACAGAGGAGAGGAGCAGCGAGGTGGGTGGTGAGGGGCAGGGGTGGACATAGGGATGCTAGAGAGGGGTGAGGAGAGACATGATCCATGGGTAGGGAGGCAACTAAGACCACCAAGGGGTAGAGGAGGGCAGGTGTTATAGGTTGGTGGACAATTATAGTGACATGTACTAGGGAGAGATGCACAGAGACATGATAGGAAGGAGAGAGTTCTCAGGGTGGAGATGAGGAGGAGGATGAATTGTTGGCATTGCAAGAGATTGTAGCAGGATAGGCCGATGAGATCGAGGATCTCGAGAGAGACGTGACTCAATTGAGGTGACGGTTAGCAGAGATGCAGAGGGAGAGGGATTTGGCCATCCATAGGTACACTGAGGGCAGGCACGAGAGTAGTTCAGGACACAGGGGATGGATATGCATATGTCCTATGGGCAAGAGAGGAGATAGCCTATTAGAGAGCTCTATACTGTGCAACTATTCCTCCAGAGATGAGGGCTAGGAGCTTCAAGAGAGCTTCTAGGACGACTACCACAGGGGGGAGAGATAGACGACAAGCATGCAGTGGTGGGGTTATGGGTCCACCCACACCACTAGGAGGAGGAGACAAAGGGGGTGATCTTGGAGTAGAGACTTTGAGAGCTCAAATTCCTTCGATGCTAGTTGGCTCCAATGGAGGGAGTTCATCATAGCTCTTTTGGATTCCATTTTGTATCAGTATTTTGTATGATGATGTAGACACCTTCGGGTGATTTTGTAGCCTTTTGAGATATTGGCATCATTATATCATGACACTGATTATTTTTTGATATATAAGATGATTCATCCTTGCAGCAGCTATATGCATCTGTATTATGTGATACTTCAATATATTTTATGATGATTTTATGATGCTTATGATATGAATGCAAATATGTACATGATGAAATGCAATAGATTTTTGTTCTTTTTTTATTTTATATGTCATGCAAATGTGGATGCACTATACATGGATGTATGATTATTATAATGCTATAATTATTTACATGATGAGAATGTGAATGTATATATGATATGTTAATCAGTAGTGTGTGCAGAATGTAATGTGATTATGATTTCTATATGTATGCATGAAATGATATATGCTAAAATATGTTGATGCAGGTAAATAATACATGAAATGCAGATATTTTTGGTGTGTCATTATACTCAGTCATGTGATAGCGAGCTACATAGACTCAAGAAGGATGATGGAGGTCAATCAAGAAAGGGGGATAAAAGGTAGAAGATATGGAAATGAAAGAGATTCTTGTGCTTTATCATCATTGAGCTTTATTATGGCAAATAGGTTATGACAATAGAGGTATAGTTCGACCCAGAAAGTCATTGTACCCATTTGCATGGAGATCAGACAGTCACAAACAAGGAATGCCCCAATTCATACTAGACTCACAGTGTCCTCATATCCTTGGACAAGTCATAGCAGTAATAAGATACAATCCACAGACAATAAAACAATAGGTGACTCATATCCCATCCTCACCTTTCTAGTCAAAGACATCCTGGAGATAGAATCTCTAGTCAGAGACATCCCAGAAAAGCTAAAAGACATGTCACCAAAAAGATGAAATCAAAAGAAAACCAAGACTTGACACCAACACATAATGAAATCTTCAAGCTATTTGTGTTTCTTGTCACAAATGTTAACATGTTTGATTTGGTCACAATGGTGTTATCTTGATAAAGGATAGATCATGCTGAAAACCATGTTGTTGCCAAAGTCTACTGAAAGATTTGATTTGTTGAAAGCCCACTTTTACTTGTGTCTCATCTGAAACTGACTGAATCCATGAAAGTGATACTTTATTGCAAAGAAGAATGAAACTTTATTGTAGATTGGAGATACAAATGAATTTTTATTGTAGATTGTGCACAAAAAGGAGGAAGAAAAAGATGATACTCCTCAAAACATGCGATGCTTAGGATACCACTTCCATCACTAGATTTAGGATTTTTGCCCCAGTTATAAATTGGACCTGATTTATTATGGAAGGAAAGGTGAAAAGGGAAAGGTTTATTACAAATGGCTAACCAATATTAGGTAGATCAATAACAAACCATGATGGGAATAGGTAAATTTATTATGGATGGATAGACTATGAGTGTGTGCTAAGTGAAAGGATGAGATTGAATCTTGAAGGAGGGAGGAGCAATGTCTCTACACATGACGTCAGTAACCCGGTTTTCACCACGGTACTTGTCTAGGGCACCACCCAAGTAGTTTTCATCATTGGACGGATTTATTTCTCTTTACTTTTTCCAATTTTTTTTTTTTAAAAAATTGTGTCACAAGGCGCCTGTTTGCCAGGTTTTCACCAAGTAACGATTTTTTTGTATTTTTGACATTTTTTTTTATTTTTTTTTATTTTTGATATTAGGATACTCTGCAAAGCTATGTGTAAAACCTACAAAGGTTCATTTTGTTGATAGGATCCTCCAAAGGTTCTTTGTCTGGTGTTGAGAGCTAATATGCACCTAATCCATAGACTGTTGTGATGATGTAAGGACCAAGCCAATTGGGCTCAAATTTTCCTTTCTTTTCTCGGTCTTGCTGATTTTTAGGATTCTCTCTCAATACTAAGTCACCTACCTCAAATTTGAGAGGCTTTACCTTATTATTGTAGTTGTGACTCATTCTCTATTGATAAGCTTTAAGATGATTAAAAGCGGTTTGTCGTCGCTCATCCAATAGTTCTAGTTCCCGTAAGCGAGAGACCCCGTAATCTTTGTCATTGATTATATCGCGCAAAGAGACTCGTAAGGATGGTAACTAGACCTCAATAGACAAGATAACATCGACACCATAGACAAGTGAATAAGGGGTATCTCAAGTAGTGTGCGAACACTTGTGCGATAAGCCTAAAGTGCGGGATTAAGTTGGATGTGCCAATTTCGGACAGCGTCATTGATTGTCTTTTTGAGGATTCTGAGAATGGTTTTATTAGACGCCTCAGCTTGACCATTACCTTGAGGGTAGTATGGAGTGGAGAAGTGGTGGTTAATATGAAAGCAATCACAAAGTTCACGAACATCTCGATTCTTGAAGGGATGCCCATTATCTATGATAATGGAAAGGGGAACATCATAGCGACAGATAATATAGTTAAGGATGAATGTAGAAATTTGTTTTCCGGTGACTTGGGTGAGAGGAATGACTTCAATCCATTTTGTGAAATATTTTGTGGTAGTGACAATGAATTTATGGCCATTGGAATAAGGAGGGCGAATCTTGCCTATGAGATCGAGACCCCACTGACAAAAGGGAACAAAGGAGTCACAATCAATTGAAGTTCCTAATCTAGTGCATGAATAAGGTCTCCATGAATCTGACATTGCTTACATTTATTGAAAAACTGATATGAATCCTTTTCCATAGTAGGCCAGTAGTATCTGGTCCTGATTAGTTTCTTGGCTAAGGTCGGACCACTAGAGTGGGTGCCACATATACCTTTATGAACCTCTCATAATGAAATCTGAGATTCATCACTCTCTAAACATCTAACAAGAGTACCATCTAGACCTCGACGGTAAATGGTATTGGCTAAAATGACATAGCAAGAAGATTGGCAGATGAAAGTACGACGCTAATTGTTGGATAGGTCAAGGGGAAGGGTATTGTTGTGTAGGTATGTAAAAATGGTACCATACCGAGGGGAATCGGGACCAACAACACATATCATCTCTACAGGAGTGATCTCATATGAGGGAATCAAAAGGTTGTCCACCAAGAACTCATAACGGATTTCATTCTGTGGTAGATCAATCAATGAAGCAATAGTAGCCATGGCATCTGCAACTCGATTATTTTCCCTTGGAATCTTCTCAAAGATTACCTCTATGAAGTATTGTTTGAAATAATCTACCATTTTCTTATAAGGCAATAATTTTTCATCTTTTGTTTGGGAGTCATCATTTGCTTGACTAGTTACAAGTTGAGAGTCCCCAAAAACATGAAGTTCCTGGATCTTCCACTAAACTACAATTCATAAACCTATTGTCAACACTTCAAACTCTACTATATTATTGGTACAAGGAAATGAAAATCGATAGGAATTAGGAATGGAATCCACTTGAGGTGTGATAAAGAGGATACTAGCTCCTGCGTTGTGCTACGTGTATGAACCATCAAAGTATAATTGCCAAGGCTTTGTGTGTGCCACCATCAAAATGGATTCATCTAGAAACTCTGAAGTCATAGTGTAGCATAGGAATTAGGAATCATCAAAGCAATATATAAAAGGACATATTATTCATTATTAGCTCAATCCCAAACACACATTGCAATGATCTAATCCTAAGCACACTCAATAGAGACATAAAAACAAAGCATTCAAAAATGAAAGATTATGCAAACCAAATGCAGACTTGAATGCTCCTTCCATGCGGCTCCATTGTTCTTCTTTCTTCTCCCAATAGGTTTGTTGTGGATCTCACCTTCAAGTGCATATACCTAATTATGAAAGCAAGATTGATATTCAAGAATACTCGAAGCGTAAGTTCAATAATCTGATCAGGGATTCGGGATCAAGAATCAAGGGATTTGATTGAAGAAAATCATCCAATTTATAGAGAAATTGGAGAAATGAACAAATTAGCATGATAGTGATTCGAATGGAAATTCAAATCAAGAATAGCAAAATTATGACATGTTTATGACAAATTGCTATGCAAGGATTTATGACAATTTATGAAAAATTCTATGACAAATTTCTATGCAAGGATTTATGACAAGATTTTGAAATAGAAATAGACATTTAGGAGAAATTAGAAAATTAAATTGGAAATAATGACTTGGAAATTAGGAAATGGATGAAAAATAGGTAAATTAATTAATAATTTCTCATTTATTAATTAATTCACAAAAGAGGAATAATTAGCCAATTAAATGAACATTTAATTGCAATGAGAAGACTTAGGATAAATAAGTAATTTATTAATCCTAAAGGAGGAAATGACAAACAAGGTTAAATGATTAAATCACAAAACCCTAGAAGATAAATTAGCAATGCGAGAATGACAATTAGGTCTTGATTGAAGATAATTGACTCGATCATGATTTTGAATTTGATAAATGACCAGTGTTGATAAATGATTTGACTGAGATTGGTTGACAAAAATCAATGACAAATTGACCAAATTGACATGATTTGAAAAGGACAAGGATCGATGACGAATCGATCACAATATGACAAGATTGACAAGGACAAAGATCGACCAAAATCATGATTGAAGCTTGTTGTCGACAAGACCAAATTCGAAAGCGAGACAGATGAAGAATGTAGAAGAAGGACTCGATGCTCACAAATGATAAAGACCAAGTGCGTGACATAGGAGGAATGTTAATGCGACGCAAAAACCTAAAATGAGGCAATGCGCAAATGTTAAAGTATGACCTCGCAAGCGTTGACCATTTTTAGGTGTCTACATTTTGCCCCTCTTTGAGACAATGCGATTTTAAGCATTGTTTCAAAGAACAATAATGAAAATGCCCCAGACAATGACAATGACATATGCATGCCCCCTCGAGGAATTGGCTGAAAACATGCAGAAAAGAGGCCAATTGATCGATAAAAATGATAGGATCGAACAGACTGATAATCGAAGATCGGATGCAGGAAGGACAAGCAATTTAAGGTGCACAAGACCACGACCAACATAAGATGGAGAGGATGCACGTCCATCTATGCAATGACAAAGAGCTATAAATGAGACCAAGAGGTTGAAAATGGCTCATTTGCACTAGACAAGGAGGAGGATTTGTTGCTCTGGATAAGGACACTTGCAGAGAGATGGCGAACATTCCAATGGCGGATCACCTTGGAGAATGTGTACGCACATTCAGATGATCGGACGACGCAGGAGCAGCGGTATGACCTCGCAAGCGTTGACCATTTTTAGGTGTCTACATTTTGCCCCTCTTTGAGACAATGCGATTTTAAGCGTTGTTTCAAAGAACAATAATGAAAATGCCCCAAACAATGACAATGACATATGCATGCCCCCTCGAGGAATTGGCCGAAAACATGCAGAAAAGAGGCCAATTGATCGATAAAAATGATAGGATCGAACAGACTGATAATCGGAGATCGGATGCAAGAAGGACAAGCAATTTAAGGTGCACAAGACCGCGACCAACATAAGATGGAGAGGACGCACGTCCATCTATGCAATGACAAAGAGCTATAAATGAGACCAAGAGGTTGAAAATGGCTCATTTGCATTAGACAAGGAGGAGGATTTGTTGCTCTGGACAAGGACACTTGCAGAGAGATGGCGAACATTCCAATGGCGGATCACCTTGGAGAACCTGTACGCACATTCAGACGATCAGACGACGCAGGAGCAGCGGTATGGATCTCAAAAACCCATGTTTCCAATTTCATGAATTTGACTTGCTTGCGGGACATTGCGGGGCCCACAAGGGATGCAGAAACTAACTTCTGCGCTTGTGTAGGGTCTTCTGCGCTTGTGTAAGGTCTTCTGCGCTTGTGTAAGGGTACACAAGCATAGGTTACATGACACAGGCGCAGGTTACATGACACAAGCGCAGGTTACATGACACAAGCGCAGTTGTGCTCTGGGAACTCAATTTTGGTCCAAAACAACACGCAAATGATCCGAAAAGAGGGGATAAGGGTAGGATAGGTCAGAATAGATGAAAAACACCCTAAGGTGGACATGAAAATGAGGAAATGCAACCCGTAGGAGCAAACCCTAAAACTAAGAAAATGTGCCCCAATTGTGATGCAGAGTCGACAGTATCCGTTGATCACGCGGGAGAACCGACCTGACTGCTTCATGTTACGACATAGACTCAGAAGCATGGGCAGAGATATATTAGCAGGACTTGAGACATGGTAGGGATGAGGAGGATAGAGGGAGAACCCAGTGACAGAGGCACATGCTCCTTATGACAGACAGTGGACATTATGTAGTTCGACATTATATAGTCAGCCTGCGGGCCATACTTAGGACAGATAGTCCAATTTTGTACTCCGATATTATTATGACATATGATATGATATGCATCGATATGATGGGATGCAATGTGTTATGATTTGTAGTTATTTTGCTATGTATGGATGACTTATGTACTTGTTTATGAACATGTATGGATGGATTTTTATGTATTTTTGATGTATTTATGAAATGAAATGGATAAAATGCTTGATGTGGTGCAAATGTAATGCAAATGCACTAACCAAATGGATGCAGGATGCAGCATATGTGTCCGGGGAAATCGGAGCACTAAACCGAACTGACTATCCGAACTGACGGAAGATATGTTAGTAAGAAGAAAATGAGATAGAAGACAGTTAAAGATGAAGAAAACTTGCTTTCAGTAATGCACTTTGTAGGTGAGAACCTTTATTTTTATGTAGCAAAATGGATGCGTAGCATCATGGCATTGAAGGCCAGAGCTGAAATGCAACCCTTTTTGCAAAAGACAGTCACATCACAGACAAACGACAATCACAATCAAAAAAGAAAAAAAACCATGAGCCATCCCGGTCACTCTAAATCACTCAGTGATATCATCAAGCAACATAGGAACATGGTCGAAGCCAAATATAAATCAATAAAAAAAATAAGATGCACAAATTCCAACAAATCAAACAAACATCTTGATCTTCATTGTCAAAAGTTGAAAGTGCTGAGAGGACGAGCATGCTGTCTGGTTTCAGGAAATGTGGTACCCCATCTAAGACAGGACACAGTCTGGTTTCGAGTATACCACACCCTGTATAAGACCCATGATAGTAGAGACAAGGACAAATGATATTGAGGTTGATTGATATGACAACTCGGATCAGTTTGAATGTTTGGTTTGATGGAAAAGCTCATCTGTTTAACGCATGATTTCATTAAAGCACAGTGTACGATTGATTGCGAGGCATTGGATGGATGCTCAGTGATCTGTCTATGCACAAAGGGGATCCTTTATTGCAAAATGCTTGTTTTTGGATTTTAATGTTTTTGAAATGTTCTTGCGTTCATTTTTTCAAGACTTTTTATGATTTTTATGGATTTTCAATTTGTTGATTTTTTAGATATTTTTTTCAGGACTTTATTCGATTTTTTTGAAGATTTTTTTCAGGACATTTTTCAATTTTTTATGAGATTTTTTTCAGGACATTTTTCAATTTTTAAAGAGATTGTTTCAAGATCATATTCGATTTTTTTGATTATTTTATTTTCAGGACATTATTTGATTTTTAAAGATTTTTTTCAGGACATTTTTCAATTTTTTTGAATTATTTTTCAGGACATTTTTCAATTTTTAAGATTATTTCAAGACATTTTGAAATTTTTATGATCTTTTTTCAGGACATTTTTGAATTTTTATGATCTTTTTTCAGGACATTTTTGAATTTTTAAGATTTTGCCCCCAGTGTCTAGCAAGGTAGGGAATATGATAGGTGAATAAATAGGCTTGCTGAAATGATGGTGGATAGAGGGAAGACAAAGGCCTTTTATCATGGAGACAATACGGATGCAATTTCCAAGGGCTATTGCGTGGTGGGACAAGAGACTGGATATGACAATGTAAAGTAGTGACATGGCATGAGGGACATGTCAAGAGGTTTTTGAAACCATGTTTAAATTTTGCGTCCTTATGTCAGATCAAGATCAAGGAATGAAAAAGAGTGTATGGATAGTGATAAGATATGGATAGGATAAGCAAGACCAAGAATGGATAAGGGACATGGATTGAAGGTCGGGATTGGCTAAGGGACAGTGGCAGAAAGTTGCAATAAGCCAGGGAATATGGATGAAAGGTTGAAATAAGCAAATGGATAAAGACCAAAAGCTATGATGGACTAAAAGCTGCAAACAAGATGCATGATGCTCATGATGATCCTCAGCCTTGTCAAGATCAAATGTGGAAAGGGAAAATGGACATGAGGGACAATAGGATATGAAGGAGTGTGACATGGGTTCGATAGGATAATGGAGGGCAATAGGATATGAAGGAGGAAAACTGCCCCCAATTGTGATTGTGCAAGAAGTTCATAAATTACGCATGACGCCTGTTTGCCAGGTTTTCATCATGGTACTTGCCCAAGGCGCCTGTTTGTCAGGTTTTCACCAGTGGATGAATTATTTTTGTTTTACTTTTTTTTTTTTCTTTTGTCTTTTTTTTTTCACTTTCTTTTTTTGTATGTATTTTGACTTTTTCAATAGAAGACGGACACATGATAGGGGATGGAAGAAGGACTCAAGCGTCTTTTTGATTGGATAGTAGCCTTCAAAAAAAAATGGACCATGACCTTTAAAAGTATGCTCAAAGACGTTGGTAGGATAAGGACATGGAAAATGACATGAAACTAAGGCAAGGATTTATGCAAAGGATTGGACCAAAGGGATGGAAGGATGGAAAATATGCATTGGATAATAGGTAGGGTATTGGAAGAATTGTGCTTCAGTGGATGGAAATGTTGGCAAGATCGACATTGGCACACACCTTGAGGGGTGATGGACTGATGGAGGAAAGACGTATTTTGGATATTGAGATTTGGATGGAGGAATAGCTTGGGATTTTGGGACATAAGGGCCCAAAATGGATGTAGCATCGGAATTAGGAATCATCAAAGCAATATATAAAAGGACATATTATTCATTATTAGCTCAATCCCAAACACACATTGCAATGATCTAATCCTAAGCACACTCAATAGAGACATAAAAACAAAGCATTCAAAAATGAAAGATTATGCAAACCAAATGCAGACTTGAATGCTCCTTCCATGCGGCTCCATTGTTCTTCTTTCTTCTCCCAATAGGTTTGTTGTGGATCTCACCTTCAAGTGCATATACCTAATTATGAAAGCAAGATTGATATTCAAGAATACTCGAAGCGTAAGTTCAATAATCTGATCAGGGATTCGGGATCAAGAATCAAGGGATTTGATTGAAGAAAATCATCCAATTTATAGAGAAATTGGAGAAATGAACAAATTAGCATGATAGTGATTCGAATGGAAATTCAAATCAAGAATAGCAAAATTATGACATGTTTATGACAAATTGCTATGCAAGGATTTATGACAATTTATGAAAAATTCTATGACAAATTTCTATGCAAGGATTTATGACAAGATTTTGAAATAGAAATAGACATTTAGGAGAAATTAGAAAATTAAATTGGAAATAATGACTTGGAAATTAGGAAATGGATGAAAAATAGGTAAATTAATTAATAATTTCTCATTTATTAATTAATTCACAAAAGAGGAATAATTAGCCAATTAAATGAACATTTAATTGCAATGAGAAGACTTAGGATAAATAAGTAATTTATTAATCCTAAAGGAGGAAATGACAAACAAGGTTAAATGATTAAATCACAAAACCCTAGAAGATAAATTAGCAATGCGAGAATGACAATTAGGTCTTGATTGAAGATAATTGACTCGATCATGATTTTGAATTTGATAAATGACCAGTGTTGATAAATGATTTGACTGAGATTGGTTGACAAAAATCAATGACAAATTGACCAAATTGACATGATTTGAAAAGGACAAGGATCGATGACGAATCGATCGCAATATGACAAGATTGACAAGGACAAAGATCGACCAAAATCATGATTGAAGCTTGTTGTCCACAAGACCAAATTCGAAAGCGAGACAGATGAAGAATGTAGAAGAAGGACTCGATGCTTGCAAATGATAAAGACCAAGTGCGTGAAATAGGAGGAATGTTAATGCGACGCAAAAACCTAAAATGAGGCAATGCACAAATGTTAAAGTATGACCTCGCAAGCGTTGACCATTTTTAGGTGTCTACATTTTGCCCCTCTTTGAGACAATGCGATTTTAAGCGTTGTTTCAAAGAATAATAATAAAAATGCCCCAGATGCTGACAATGACATATGAAAATGCCCCAGACAATAACAATGATATATGCATGCCCCCTCGAGGAATTGGCCGGAAACATGCAGAAAAAAGGCCAATTGATCGATAAAAATGATAGGATCGAACGGACGGACAATCGGAGATCGGATGCATGAAGGAGAAGCAATTGAAGATGCAAAAGATCGCGACCAACATAAGATGGAGAGGGTGCACGGCCATCTATGCACTGACAAAGATCTATAAATGAGGCCAAGAGGTTGAAAATGGCTCATTTGCACTAGACAAAGAGGAGAATTTGTTGCTCTGGACAAGGACACTTGCAGAGAGATGGCGAACATTCCAATGGCGGATCACCTTGGAGAACGTGTACGCACATTCAGACGACCGGATGACGCAGGAGCAGCGGTATGGATCTCAAAAACCCATGTTTTCAATTTCATGAATTTTGATTGCTTTCGGAACATTGCGGGGCCCACAGGGGATGCAAAAGAGGACTTCTGCGCTTGTGTGGTCTAATTCTGCACTTGTGTCATGTCTTCTGCACTTGTGTAGGAAGACACAAGCACAATTTACCTGACACAGGCGCAGGTTCTCTGACACAGGTGCAAGAGTGCATGAAAACCCTAGTTTTGGTCAAAATGACATGCAAATGATCGGAAAAAGGGGGGATAAGGGTAGGATAGGTCAATGTAGATGAAAAACACCCTGATTAGACATGAAAATGAGGAAATGCAACCCATAGGAGCAAACCCTAAAACTGACAAAATTTGCCCCAATTATGATGCAGAGTTGACAGTATCCGTTGATCACATGGGAGAATCGACCAGACTGTTTCATGCTACGACATAGACTCAGGAGCACAGAGAGAGACACATTAGCAGGACTGGGGATATATTACATCACATACATGCCCGAGATTAGGGAAAACACAGGATTGCTTACCGCATTGGCAGAGCGATGGAATTCGGAGACCTCCTCTTTCCATTTGGCGACTGGCGAGGCGACAGTGACTCTAGAGGATGTATGGCGCATCCTCTGCATTCCGATACATGGGGAGATGATAGAGTACGACCCAGTGACAGGGAGAGATGCATTGTGTAGACTGTTTGAGTGTGACGCAGATGATCTGGACATTGTCGAGAGGGAGATCGGCTGGGAGAGCATGGCTTCCGAGTATGACCGATGATATGTGGTGATAGCAGTTGTGATAGCATGTCTTCTAGCAGGGGATAAACGAGGACATGGATTCCCTATTGGCTGGGGAAGAGTACTAGAGAGGATGGTGACAGAGGGGACAGTGTACGCATGGGGACCATGAATAATTGCTATGTTGTATTTCCAGCTACATCAGATAGCGTATCAGGGAGTGCAGACTTTGAGCTGTGGAGTTACACTGCTACAGGTATGGGCATTTGAGCACATAGCCATATGTCGACCGATTATAGATAGACAGATTGTACCACACCGACCATATGTGTATTGTTATGGTGGAGCACTGAGATAGGGTCCTTTTGGATACATATTATATTGGCGACATGAGCTAGACAGATTGAGAGAATTCATATGGAGGCCATATCGTGATTGCCCCGGATGGTCAGATGATAGTGATGAGCTACCCTATTGTAGACAGGAGAGGTACCTGATTGGGCAACCAGTGAACCGCTAGAGAGTGATTGAGATGTACCTACCAGAGAGAGTCAGACGACAGTTTGGAGAGAGGCAGGATGTACCTAGGAGGACTGCACACTTCGCCCGATCTCACAGAGAGACGAGTCAGTGGGGGAGTATGATTCAGCCACACATAGCCTATGCCGACTTTGCACAGCTACTGCTGAGACAGTGGGAGTGGAGGTCAGATGTGGTGGATGCTGGGACGACAGAGGAGTATGAGACATGGTTTGCACGATGATGGCCAGTGCCTTTGACAGATCCGGATATTCTAGTGTCGAGGTGACAGGAAGACTTCCCACTCATAGGAGAGGAGGGAGATGATGAGGATGAGGAGGATGACGAGGGTGATGATGATGACAGAGATGAGGATGAAGGAGATGGGGATGATGGTGGGGAGGATGATGACAGAGATGATAGTGGGGAGGATGATGAGGAGCCCGACTCAGCTGATCAAGAGACATTACAGGATATTCCTATAGAGCTGGGGACAGCTAGGACAGAGGAGATGGAGATGTGCAGGGCTACCATAGCGAGTCAGCAGGATCACATTGAGACTTTAGAGAGACAACAGGACCAGTTCAGAGTGGAGATAACGAGACTCACAGCGGCTCGAGATGCAACGATTGCTCAAGCACAGTGAGAGGAACAGAGAGTCACTGAGTATATTGGGTCGATTCGGGATGCCAGTGTACAGGAGCTAGGACAGATGCTGGTAGAGACCGGAGAGGAGATACGCCATTGGAGGACACTATATGAGAGTGCAGTTCCACCAGAGCAGAGAGCACCTTCATATCGGGCACGATCGAGGACAGAGAGCAGGGAACGCTCTCGGAGGTCATTGAGTAGCATGGGGGTGAGTGGACCTATGAGACCACCACAGCCAGGACCAGGAGGGACATCATCCGCGAGACATGGCAAGGATGAGGAGGATAGAGGGAGCACCCAGTGACAGAGGCACGTACTCCTTAGATAGTGGACATTATGTAGTTTGTCATTTTGTAGTCAGCCTGCGGACCATACTTAGGACAGACAGTCCGATTTTGTACTCCGACATGATTGTGATATGTGATATGATATGCATCGATATGATTTGATGCTATATGTTATGATTTGTAGTTATTTTCCTATGTATGGATGACTTATGCACTTTTTATGAACATGTATGGATGTATTGTTATGTGTTTTTGATGTATTTATGAAATGAAATGGATAAAATGCTAGATGTAATATGTGATGGAATGCAAATGTACTAACCAATGAATGCAGGATGCAGCATATGTGTTTGGATATCGGAGCACTAGACCGAACTGACTATCCGGACTGACGGAAGAAATGTTAGTAAGAAATGAGATAGAGGGAAGTTAGAGATGACGAAAAACTTGCTTTCAGTAATGCACTTTGTAGGTGAGAACCTTTATTTTTATGTAGCAAAATGGATGCGTAGCTTCATGGCATTGAAGGCCAGAGCTAAAATGCAACCCTTTTTGCAAAAGACAGACACATCATAGACAAGCAACACTCACAATCAAAAAAGAAAAGGATCATGAACCATCCCGGTCACTCTAAATCACTCAGTGACATCATCGAGCAACATAGGAACATGATCGAAGCCAAATATAAATCAATAAAAAGATAAGATGCACAAATTCCAACAAATCAAACAAACATCTTGATCTTCATTGTCAAAAGTTGAAAGTGCTGATAGGACGATCATGCTGTCTGGTTTCAGGACATGCGGTACCCCGTCTAAGACAGGACATAGTCTGGTTTCGAGTATACCACACCCTGTATAAGACTCATGATAGTAGAGACAAGGACAAATGATTTGGATACTAATGTTCGATTGAGATGACAATTGTGATCAGTTTGAATGTTTGGTTTGAGTGAAAAAGTTCATCTGTTTAAGCGTGATTTCATTAAAGCACAATGTTTGATTGATTGCGAGGCATTGGATGGATGCTCAGTGATCTGTCTATGCACAAAGGGATTATTGAATTTTTTTGTTTTTGCTTTTCGAATTGTTACAATTTTTTTTGTGTTTTTTCAGGACTTTATTTGATTTTTAGAGATTTTTTCAGGACCTTTTTTGATTTTTTTGAAGATTTTATTTTTTCAGGACATTATTCGATTTTTTTGAATTTTTTCAGGACATTATTCGATTTTTATGATTTTATTTTTCAAGACATTTTTCAATTTTTATGATTTTTTCAAGACATTTTTCAATTTTTTTTGTTTTATTTCAGGACATTACTAGATTTTTATGATTTTGCCCCCAGTGTCTAGCAAGGCAAGGAATATGACAGGTGAATAAATAGGCTTGCTGAAATGCTGGTGGATAGAGGAAAGACAAAGGCCTTTTATTATGGAGACAATACAAATGCAATTTTCAAGGGCTATTGCATGATGGGACAAGAGACTGGATATGACAATGTAAAGAAGGAACATGGCATGAGGGACATGTCAAGAGGTGTTTGAAACCATGTTTAAATTTTGCGTCCTTATGTCAGATCAAGATCAAGGAATGAAAAAGAGTGTATGGATAGTGATAAGATATGGATAGGATAAGCAAGACCAAGAATGGATAAAGGACATGGACTAAAGGTTGGGATAGGCTAAGGGATAGTGGCAGAAGCTAGGGAATATGGATGAAAGGTTATAATAAGCAAATGGATAAATGACCTAAAGCTATGATGGACTAAAAGCTACAAACAAGATGCATGATGCTCATGAAGATCGTCAGCCTTGTCAAGATCAAAGGTGGAAAGAGGAAATGGATATGAGGGATGATAGGACAAGGAAGGGTAATGACATGGTATGATAGGATAATGAAGGGCAACAGGATATGAAGGAGGAAAACTGCCCCCAAGTGTGATTGTGCAAGAAGTTCATAAATTACGCATGACGCCTGTTTGCCAGGTTTTCATCATGGTACTTGCCCAAGGCGCCTGTTCGCCAGGTTTTCACCAGTGGACGAATTATTTTTCTTTACTTTTTTTCTTTTTCTTTTTTTTTTTTGGTCTCTTTTTTTTTTTCACTTTTTTTTTGGTATTTTGACTTTCTCGATAGAAGATGGACACATGATAGGGGATGGAAGGACTCAAGCATCTTTTTTTTTTTTTTTGGATAGTAGCCTTGAAATAAATGGACCATGACCTTTAAAAGTATGCTCAAAGACGTTGGTAGGATAAGGACATGGAAAATGACATGAAACTAAGGCAAGGATTTATGCAAAGGATTGGATCAAAGGGATCGAAGGATGAAACATATGCATTGGATAATGGATAGGGTATTGGAAGAATTGTGCTTGAGTGGATGGAAATGTTGGCAAGATTGACATTGGCACACACCTTGAGGGGTGATGGACTGATGGAGGAAAAATGGATTTTGGATATGGAGATTTTGATGAAGGAATAGCTTGGGATTTTGGGACATAAGGGCCCAAAATGGAAGAAAGAGGTAATGGAGGAACAAATTTGAGAGGTTTGGATGGAGGAATATCAATTTTGGATGCCAAGTTGGATGTTTCTTTAGGCTTTTGTGCTTCAAGGAGCTACTTAGGGATCCACATGGTTTTTGATTTTTCATGCTTTTGTGGTTGCTTGGAGTGCATTGCTTGCATAAGGGATTTAGGAACCCATATATATTTTGACTTTGCTTTATTTTGCTCAATGGGCCTTTGTGGCCTTTTGGATATTTCTTTTTCTTTATAGATCATATTTTTCTTTGTTTTGACATGTCGATTATATTGGACATGTTGATCCTTGAATACATGTGGATTTTTAGACTTATGACTTTTATACTTGGCATCCAAATTGCTTGGAGGAGGAAAGGAATGCATGGATGGATATGAATGGAATGGATTTATTTTGTATGGATGGAATTTACTCAAGGATGTGTGCCTTTGCTGATGTTGCATAGGAGATGGAGGGATATAGAGACCTAGAATGGATGGAAGGGATGATGGGGAAGGTGGACATTTGGATTTTGACTTTGAAGGGATACCAACGCCTTGAGTGTGAGCTCTGTAGCCATGACCATTAGTATATTCTTTGATATGGAGGGGTTCTTGCTTGTGAAGGTCTACTCCTTTGCCTTTATGAATATCTTGACTTGTAGGATGCTCTTTTCTTTGGGAAGAAGATGCGACTCCATTATGAGGTGGATATGATATGAGAGAAATAATGAGATCTTGAAGTGGATCAGATTGCACCAAAGTGGAAGAACCCATTGTGCATGTCGAGGGTTCATGAACATCTTGCACTGACATGTTAGAATCATGAGGGGGATTAGGATCATGAGGGGGACTAGGATTGTGTAGTGGACATGGTTCAATGATAGGCTCTTCAAGAGATGGAATGGAAGGAATAATGGGATCATCACAAGAAATATGATCTTGGAGTGGATGTGCTGGATTAGGATGTGGAGATGGAGGAACAAGTGGATCTTGTGGAGGATCTGAAGGAATGATAGGGTCTTGTGTTGGAAATGAACTTGGAAGGATACTTTGATCTTGACAAGGAGGAAAATCATTGGATTCCTCTTTAAAGGTACTTTGCTCTTGACTTTTAATGGGATCATCAGAAAGGATGGAAGGGATATTTGGAATGTCAATGGGATTTGAAAGGACATTTTTTTCATGAAATGGAAGGGGATCGTTTGGGATTGGATGAACTGGGATATCTTGATCTTGCTCAAGGAATAGAGTGTCAATAGGACTTTGGATAGGATGGACAAGAATAGGGGAATCATCGTGAGTGTCTGGGAACATGGAGTCCTGGTCAACAATTGGATGGGATGATAAGGTTTCAGGATCTTGATCTTGATTTGTTTTAAGACACATTTCTTCATGCTCTAAATTATCCTCTTGACATGGGGTTGGACTTTGGATATGCATGGGGGATTCTGACAAGGGATCAATGATTTGGCATGAAGGGGATGCACTTTGAACATTTATGATGGATTCTGACAAGGAATCAATGCTTGAACATGAGGAAGAGGGACTTCGAATGGGGTCCTCTAAAATAGGTAATGGCAATAAAGTGCATGGTGGCATTGGGTCTTGTATTTCTGAAACATGACAAGGATGTGCATCATGAATTGGATTATCATGGCAATCAATTATGGATATCTCTTGGATAATTGCACCCTTGGGTGTATTGTTTGATGAGGACAATATGGAAGGTTCTTGTGAAACTTCTAGAGGTGTAGGGATAGATGCCACTGGAAAGTCAATTTGTTTGTGAGGGGATGAGGCATTGCTAGACATAATTGTATTATCTTGATCTTCTTCAAAGAACTCACTTGGTCGTTTCCTTAAGAGCATTGCAATAAAGCCACCTTTCTTTCGAGGTTTTGACATAGTTGGTTCTGGAATTTGAACTTGTTTTTGGTTTGATGTCATGTTTTGAATTTGAACTTGGTTCAATTGTTCCGACATGTTTGAGACATGGGTTGGTGTGTGCTGCAACCTTTGTTTTTGAATGTTTGGTTGGAGTTGTTGACATTGATATGTTGATTGAACTTGTTGATATTCCACCATTGGTTGAACTATTTGTTGACATTGTATAGTTGGTTGGACATATTGTTGAAATTGAACCATTGGTTGTATTGGTTGTATATGTTGAACAATTGGTTGTATTGGTTGAAAATCTGATTGATAGTAAACACCTTGTTCTTGTTGTGGAGGCACATAATGTTGAAATTGATGTTGTCTCCTTTCTTGTAATTGTTTCATCATCTCTATTTGGGAGAGGAGAGCTGGTATGTCTGAGCGTTCAAGAAGAGATCTTACATCAATTGGCTCAATATTTGGATTTTGACCTGGAAATTTTTGAAACACTTTAGACATTTGTGATCTATTCTTCACAATGTTTTTCACTCTTTGTTCCAAAATCTCATTTTCTTGAGCTAGTTTCTCCTCTAGTTTTTGTATTTGGAGACTTGTTTCATCATAAAAAGTTTGATCAATATTGCCTTGTTGTTGGGTTGGATAGAATTGTGATTGCATTGTTGGTTGATATGTCAAACTTTGTTGCATCATTGGTGCTCGGAACCTTGTTTCAATAGACATGTCACTTATGCAAATGCAATATTTTTGGAATTTTTCAAGGATAATATATGATATGCAACTAAATGCAAACTAGATAGACGAGCATGCAATCTATGGCAAGAATGCAATCTATGTTTTTGGTTGTTTTTCAAGATTTTGACAAACTTATGAATGCAAATCTAAAAGAGACCCTTAGGAAATTGAAATGATGTCTAGACCTCAAAGGACAAAAGGACCAAGTGACAAAAGGACAAATGACAAAGTCTCCCCTATATGCTTGGATACTAAGCTAGGTTTGACCAAATGACAATAATGACAAAAAGAGATAAGGTTTGATAAGGTCTAGACTTCCTAACAACGACCTAGGGTTTATCAAAGATTTGGATTACTCAAGTATGGCAAAACCTAGTTTTGAGACTATATGGAAAAGGGACAATTACCATGCAAGTGACCCTAATATGATATGGTAATGACCTAAGCTTAATGAAGAGACCTAGGGTATGCAATGTAAATGTATGACAATGATATGACTTTAATGCAAGAGGACATATGCAAATGGATGACTCTTATTGACATGAAAAGGAGTATGACTTAGGTGAAACCTAACCTTGGTACTTGACAAATGACTTTGGAAAATGCAACCTAGGATGAACCTAAATGTAAGTGACATAGATGTTGAGACAAGTTTTTGAACAATGTTTGATAATCATGTTTGAAGGTGTTTTGAAATTTGTTGGATGAAATGCTCTTATGTTTAACCTTGTTTTGAATCAATTTGTCTTGTTTTTGAAATGAGATGCAATTCAACTTTTGACAAGCAAAGAATACAAGATATTTCAACTTAGATTCAAGACAATCATGCTCATTTCCACATTTCTTATGGTAGGCAAAGACATTAGGTACTTGAGAGGTAGACTCATTATGAGATTCAAGGAGAATACATAGATGCTTGACCCCACGGGCTCCCCTCCATGGCACTCACTTCTCAGGGCAGCCAAGCATCAGTCCCCATGGAAATTTCCCCATGGCGAACTTAGTATCTCTTCCAAGTATCCGAATTTGTCCTTCTCAAGCAACTAGAAGGGTTTTTGGCCTCTAAAAACAAGGTGTTTAGTAAGGATTTCTGTTAAGCGTTACTCCTTGATGTCACGCAAGCGTGATTGAGACATTAAGCCCATCAAGATACCAAACAAATGTAGTCACGCAAGCACGATTTAGACCAAGAGGCCCTACTTAGATGTTGATATGAGAAAGAGTCCAAGGGTCATCACTTCCCAAGTAACTACAATTCCCACGTAACACTTCCTTCAAAGCTTTCGCTCATCAGGTATTTGTTTATAGTGAGTTAGAATGCCAAGGTATTCTAGCCGTACTCACTTTGGGTTGTTCCCTTCTCACGATTATCACTTGCTTGCAAAAGCAAAGTGGTCGGGAAGGCAGGCCCTCTAAAGGAGACACACAATCAAAGACAAAAGCATGGTATCAAAGATCTGGATTTCTGATCACCCTAAAAGGATGAGAGCATACTCTCCTACTCCAATGTCAAGCTTAACAATCAAAGCAAACAAATGTTCATTCCAACCTATTTATAAATCACTAAGTGCCTAGTTAAAAATCTCAAACACACAGTTTGGTTGTTTCTCCAAGGCAACCTGCAAAACCCAAGTTAGAGGTTTGATTTGTTGTCTTTGACCATCGATTCTGCATAACACATGTTAGTAGTTTAATTTATAGTCTTTGCCATGCATATGCCAAGATTCTGCACAAATAATTAGTACCAAAATCCAAAGCACAAAAAACAGAATGCAAAAACACCAAAAATTTCAAGTAAACACTGCATTTTTTTACCTCTGTTCTGGACTTTACACAGGCGTAGAACTCATGACATAGGCGCAAAACCCATGACACAAGCGCAGAATGTCACCTACACAAGCACAGAATGCTCAACACAGGCGCAGGTTGCATCACACAGGCGCAGGAGTCTCCAGAATACCCTGCACGACCCTGTTTTTGGGTTTTTTGGCCTGCAAATCAACTTGAGAGCACTCAAAACCACCATAAAGAGGTTAGAAGTTAGTTTTTCACGTCGGGTTCACCAATTAATGTAGCATCGGAATTAGGAATCATCAAAGCAATATATAAAAGGACATATTATTCATTATTAGCTCAATCCCAAACACACATTGCAATGATCTAATCCTAAGCACACTCAATAGAGACATAAAAACAAAGCATTCAAAAATGAAAGATTATGCAAACCAAATGCAGACTTGAATGCTCCTTCCATGCGGCTCCATTGTTCTTCTTTCTTCTCCCAATAGGTTTTTTGTGGATCTCACCTTCAAGTGCATATACCTAATTATGAAAGCAAGATTGATATTCAAGAATACTCGAAGCGTAAGTTCAATAATCTGATCAGGGATTCGGGATCAAGAATCAAGGGATTTGATTGAAGAAAATCATCCAATTTATAGAGAAATTGGAGAAATGAACAAATTAGCATGATAGTGATTCGAATGGAAATTCAAATCAAGAATAGCAAAATTATGACATGTTTATGACAAATTGCTATGCAAGGATTTATGACAATTTATGACAAATTCTATGACAAATTTCTATGCAAGGATTTATGACAAGATTTTGAAATAGAAATAGACATTTAGGAGAAATTAGAAAATTAAATTGGAAATAATGACTTGGAAATTAGGAAATGGATGAAAAATAGGTAAATTAATTAATAATTTCTCATTTATTAATTAATTCACAAAAGAGGAATAATTAGCCAATTAAATGAACATTTAATTGCAATGAGAAGACTTAGGATAAATAAGTAATTTATTAATCCTAAAGGAGGAAATGACAAACAAGTTTAAATGATTAAATCACAAAACCCTAGAAGATAAATTAGCAATGCGAGAATGACAATTAGGTCTTGATTGAAGATAATTGACTCGATCATGATTTTGAATTTGATAAATGACCAGTGTTGATAAATGATTTGACTGAGATTGGTTGACAAAAATCAATGACAAATTGACCAAATTGACATGATTTGAAAAGGACAAGGATTGATGACGAATCGATCGCAATATGACAAGATTGACAAGGACAAAGATCGACCAAAATCATGATTGAAGCTTGTTGTCGACAAGACCAAATTCGAAAGCAAGATAGATGAAGAATGTAGAAGAAGGACTCAATGCTCACAAATGATAAAGACCAAGTGCGTGACATAGGAGGAATGTTAATGCGACGCAAAAACCTAAAATGAGGCAATGCGCAAATGTTAAAGTATGACCTCGCAAGCGTTGACCATTTTTAGGTGTCTACACATAGTAGTATCATCAATCATGGGTGCATCTACCAATTGATCTACAATAGCTTATCCTTTGATTGCTTTTCTATCCACATATTCGATGTCAAATTCACTTAGAATCATAACCCATTTAGCTAATTTGTCAGTGAGTGTTTCCTTATTGAGAGGATATTTTAGTGGATCTATCCTTGCAACGATCTTGGTTTTATGTGTCAGCATGTAATGTCGTAATTTATGTGAGGTAAAAACCACAATAAGACGTGTACTCAATCAGTGTGTAGTTAAGCTCATAGCCAACCAAAGTACGACTAATGTAATATGCTGCTCTTTCTTTGCCTTCGTTGTCATGTTGTGCCAAGAGTGCCCCTAGAGCTCTTTATGTAGCTGATATGTATAGTAACAAGGGTTTTCTTGGAATTGGTAGCATCAAAACTGGTGGATTTAGGAGATAATCTTTGAGTATCTGAAAAGTCTGCTAACATTTATCATCCCACTTGAATTTGATGTTTTTATGGAGTAGATGTTGAAAAGGATGACATTTATCTGCAATTTGAGCAATGAATCTTCGAATTGTTGGTATTATGGATGTGTTTCATTGGTTTTGTCATTGATGTCAACACCTAACAACACTTGTGAACACTTATCAGCACTAAAGATCTTTTGTTATGTTCACCGACATGTTCAATGACATGCACAATCACTAGTATCTAGTTCACCGACAGGTTATATTGTTCACCGGCACTGAGGATGATCTGTTATCATCTGGAGATTACTTGGTTATGTTGAAGACATTGTTTGGACACTTGGTTTTGGTGATTTGGTTATTGGTCTAATCGATTTTTCATATTTGTTGTTACTGACAAATAGGTCTAGGTTATGGACCGACAAGTGTTATCTATTCTAGATCAACATGACACGTTATGGAGATGTCTTGTTGATTGGTTATTATTGTAAATGCATTGAGCCGACATGATTCATTGCATATTGATTCATTTGTAATTGATTTAATTGTAATATTCTTAGTAATATGACCTACATATTTGGTCTTAGGTTTTGGTATATATGTAATATCTCATTTGTGAGATTGATATAAAGAATGTAACAAGGTATATGCAAATATAAGCAGAGGTATACATGCAGACATCATTTGAATATTCAAGGAAGGTATGAAGAAGACAATCAGAGCTTAACCGGTATTGAATCTAGCATATGAAGATGCTATTTTGAGCAGTACATTATCATTGGATTTAACCATCCAATTGTAGTCAGTATGACTCCCATTTTATGACTGAGCATTGAGCTCTAGGCAGTTGGCCTTTCTGCATGTGCAGACCCCATTTGTACACACATACTATATGTAGTAGTATCATTTGATTGTGGGTAAGGTTTCCCACCGTGGTTTTTCCCCTTACAGGGTTTCCACGTACAAATATTTGTGTTATGTGTTGTGGATGTTATTTGTCTTTTTGTTTCATGCATTAAACTTTACCGATACTATTATTAATTGTTAAGCTATCAACCGACATTAAGTTTGGTTTACCGGTATTATGCATTAAGTTTTGTTAAGTTATATTTGGGTTGAAATTAATAGACAACTGATTCACCCCCCCCTCCCAGTTGCCCCCAGGTCCTAACATGAATAGACTGGAGTCTTCCCTATAAAGACCTATTAGCACATATTTTTACAAAATATCTTCGTGCTATATATAGATGTTTTTGCATATAGTCTCATCATAGGAGTACTTATTGTTGGATTGTATGTGCAGGTGATGTGCTGCAGTATCTTCATAAGAGGGCATCACTTGGGCATATTCTAGGGAAGTGTTGAGTATGATGGCATTCTGGCAATCCTCATCTTCACCATTGCAAGAATACTTTGTGGAAGGTCAACATAGAGAAAGGTTGTGAGCATGTTCAGAGAGGTAAATGGTGTGGGAAGAAACCCTTCAGTATGATTGTTGAAAGTTACATCCATGAGGAGGGCCTTCTTTTGTAAAAATTGCAAAATTTTGCTTATCGGCATAAGTCATCCCGATGAGATGTCCCAAGGAGAAAGGAGTAGGTTGATCGGAGCAACTCATGCTGATGGTGTTTTCTAAAATGAGAGCGGCAAAAAAAAGTGCGACTAAGTGGAGATCCATCGGGGCAAGTTACAGCGATGAAGTCAGAGTCATCGGAGTAACCTACACTATCAACAAGGTGGAGATGCGTTTTGGGTCATCCCGATGCCCGATGAGGAAGACAAGCTCGGCACAAGGGAAGTCGACTAAATTGGGAGAGCCTACACCGATAGACCGAAGCAGTCCGATAAGGAGAGTAAGGTAAACAAGACTCATCAAGATAGCTTACATTGTTGGAGAAACATTGTTAAAGTTATGTCGATGTCCAATGGGTAGAATGCCATAGAGGGGCGGACCTATCGGGGAGAATATAACTATTAGAGGTAAGGGAAACACGCTACTCCGATGCCGGATGAATTAATCAGTGAAAGTTATGCTAATCAAAGAGAAAGTTACATGTCATGGGCCCACCAAATGAATTGTAAAGTAATTTTATTCTAAAGGCCGATGGAGCGACTGGAGAAATAAACAAAAGAAGGTTTCATCAGAGAAATATACCCCGATGTAACATAGAGAAACACTGGCTAATAAAAGCGAAAGGTGGATCCATCGGGATTAGTCAAGCCTTGAGGAAAAAGGTGAAACGGTCGGAGTGAGATCAAATGCATTGATCGGAATAACCTATATCGATTAGAAAGACAAAAAAGTAATTAAAGGAGCACATGGCGCCAAATAATTGAATTATTGGGTGGGGTTATGTCGATTAGCTGTTAGAATGTCTGATACAACAACCATTATTTAATGCTCGCGATCAGGAGGATTTGATCTACACGAAGCAAAATTGATAAGTTTTTTATTGTTAAAGATCCTATCCATTGCATATCTAGCATAAAGAAAGAGTTCTTGTGCCAGGAATTTTTCACAGTCTCTTTAGCCACTAACATTGAAGTTGCAGGCATGAAGCACGGGTAATTAAGAATTCAAGCACTTAATCATGGAGGCATCTGGTTCACAAGGAAAGAGAAAGACCATAGAGATTTCAGATACACAGTCAACTAAATCAAAAAAGGCAAAGTCTATGGAGGGTATGCAGAAACACAAATTGAACCAAGATATGATTGACCAGATGGAGTCATCTAGTGCTAAGTCAAGAAGGTCTAAAACATATTTACTGGCCAAGGATCAATTGGAAGATAAGTACAAAGGGGTTGGGACATATGGACAACCATTAGGGGCCATGAATTATTTTTATATCACTATCTCAGGAGAAACAAGGAGATGCCATTGTCAAACCCTTGGACGACAAATTTGGGCAGATTGGTGGTACCAAATGTTTTTCTGAATCTCATATTGTTGGAATTGCTCACAAGGAAATACAACAAGGAGAAAAAATGCATCCAATTGCCAAATGGGGATCCATTCATCCGGATATCTATCAGGTCTATTCAAGAGGTTTTCGGCTTGTCTTATGAACCCTACATGCCCTTATCCTTCACAGACCTAGAAGGAGAATACACCCAAATGGACACCGCTCACATAGCATGGAAGTTAGCAATTCACAAAAAGGAGAAGGGATGACTCACGAAGCAAGATGGTCCCCCTTTTGAGATTACCCTGTTCAGGCAATACTTGCAGTACACATATTGGGCATGCGGCCAAGTCTACAAGGAAGAAGTTCATGGTGTTACAAGAATAGGCCCATTGGTGTTGGTTGTGGACATTCAGATGCATGAGCCGAGGCCATTTGACTATGCAACCTACTTGGCAGAGAAGCTACATGAAGGGTTTTTGAGTCTGCAAACAGAGCCAAATCCCACTTTCAAATTTTACTCATTACTAATGCATATGGTTCTATTTTATGGTCATATGAAAGGTTCGTGGCCCAAAGAGTTAAGGGTAGCTTCCAGAGACAGAGTGATAGGACCACCCAATCCAATTATGGGTATCCCTGTGGGACGCGAGGTTCGACAAATCACACTATGTGTTGTTTGAAGAATACTTCGTCAAGCCCTTGTACAGATTCTTTGGGATAGAATGTGAGGGGTCTATCTCATAGGAGATTAAAATATTCTTGAGACCCCATGATTTTGGAGATAGTAGGGTCAACCACAATTGGGGTGACTGGTTTGTATGCCATAATTTCACTTTTTTGGGGGTTTATGGGTTTGAAGGTATTCCATTCATGCTGCCTACATTAGTGCCTGATAGAATTGCATATCTAGAGATTGTTAGGCAACTTAGCATGTTAAATGCAAAGTATTTAAGTGGTGCACACAAGTAGGTGTTTATGCCTGGAACTTTACATTTCAGAGATTTAACCATTGTGTCTACCAAGGCATATGAAATGATTGAAAAGAAGTTTGTACAGGAGTACAATCTATATGGACACCAGGCTCAAAAGAATTATGATCCAGAAGGATATATTAACCACTATAGGGAGAGCCAGAACCTGGGAGAATATTTGCACATACCCATGGAGGTAAAGGATTTATTTAGGAACAAGGAGCGGGGTGAGGCTGATGCAGTCTTAGAGGAGTTGAACAAAAAATTGGAAGAGCAGAAGAAGAGGCTTCAAGAATCAAAAGAAGGAGACTCTGAGAGTGAGTCTTATGAGAATGTAGCTATATCTACTCTTCGTGCACCTGAACTAGAAGAGATTGCAGAGGGCCAAGAGAAGGCTATGGTGAGACTCAATGCCAACACAAATGTGAGGATGGATGAACATGTAGCATTTGTGGCAGATGAAATTTTTGTACAGTCCAAGGAGTTTAAGTCCTTCATGTACCACAACAAAGGAAAAAGATCAAGGGAGAGCATCCCAAATGTCACCCCTAAGAATGAAGTAGAGATGCTAAAAAGATTGAAGGAGGACATCAATGCAGAGGTGACTACAATGACACCACAGAGAGGGAGGAAAATTTTCAGTGAGGCAGGCATCATTTTGTTCCCAGGATGGGATTTAAGTGCCTCTTTCATTTTTGACAGTTTGTTGTACTCGGATAGGAAAGATGTAAAATTAGATATACAGGGAGTTGCTGACATTTTTATTGGGTCAAGATATGATCCTAATGAAGGGGAGATGTTGCTTTGGGCCCTATACCCCCCAAATAAAAGACCCAAGATTATAGATGTAGATAAAGCATTTGGGCATATGATGAGACTGAAAGCAGGAGAGGTTAATCCAATTGTCACTGCAGACTTAGGGATTGACATTGCAAAACTAAATAAAGCCCAAATGTAGTGGGTGTTAAAAGAGGGTCAAAAATATGAAAATTTATATGAAGAATTGTTAAGAAGTCGTGGTCATGAAATAACACACGTAACTTATACTGGTATGTAGTGGAAAAAGAAATATGAGGACCAAATGAAAGAAAATATAAAATATAGAAGGAAAACCAGGACTACCAGGGTGGATGTTGCTTGTGTTTTGTTGACCAACAGGTTTGAGCACTTGTTAGAAGTTCTCAAAGAATTCTGGACCAACTGTCAGAAGACTCAAGATAATATGTCTTCTCATGAAAGATTTTCTGAGAAGCTGAAGGCATTGTTGAAAGAGAAGAGTGCCGAGGAGAAAATTGTTGAAAAGATCCAGAGAAAGTTGAACAAGCATAAGGAATTTGGTGTGGACATCAAGCAGGAATTTACTGATTGCAAGGATATTCTCAAATATGGTATACCAGATATTGTGGATGAGGTAGACCAGTTAAAGGACAGAGGGGTTTGGATTGCAGAATGCCAGAATGTACTCAACACATCCGTTAATATTGCCTGGGCAGATGTTTTGGATATGAAAGAGAAAGGGGAGCAAATGGAGAGAATGGTTACCATGGAGATCATTGTCAGGGATACTGTATTCAACACCAGCACTCACCGGAACAACAAATATTTGGAGCATATTCAGAAATGTAACACATTATGGGATGACCAAAATTGACTTCTTTGTTTGTAATTTTTGTTTTATGTCTGGCAGTCAGGCAGTTAGGTATTAGTTTATAGTTAAGTCTAGTTTAACAAAATGAAAGGGTGCATCCTTTCACTTGAATCTTTTGGCTCACATATATGTAGTGAGTCACTTTTGTATCACAAAGAGATAGACATTATTCTGCCACTAGATGGACTATAAGTATTATGTTTAGAAAAGTCTAATAGGAATGAGGAATTTATTTCGTGCAAACTGAATATATTGGAGTATTTGTAAGTGTATTTTTTGTGTACATTCTTATTCTAGAAGTTAATATACAAGATTTCATGCTTTTATCTTCAGCCTCTTATGTGTAATTTTGTGTTTGATAGAATCATATGTCCTCTTGATAAATCTTTTAGATTTGTTGTGATGTGCCATCACATGATGTTGTACTGAAAGTTAAATTGGGTTTTTTATTGTTCATGCAACACATAATGAAACTTTCACAGTGATGGTCCTATAACTGTCTCTTGAGTTGATAGTGATTTTTGTCCATAAAGTTATTCATTAATGGTCAGATAAAGGCACTGGTCTATTATTAATCTTTGCTAAATAAGTTTGTATGCATTAGGTCCTTATCAAAGAAATAGATCTTGTAATTTCTATCAACACTGCTCTTTTTCATAGTGGCTTAAACTCCTAAACAGTAATCTTTTACATAACAAAACTATATTCACACTTATTTTATCAGTTTTAAAGGCATTCAATAAAAAACACTTCTGTTAGTATAATTACACGAAAACCTTTTGCCATCCCCACAATTGCTAACTCCCACAATTTAAATTCACTTAAAATAAACCTCTTTTATGCTTGAGGGTGTAAGGTACACCCACCTGGGTTTAGTGAAGCCTAAAGTGCAGAGGGATTTGGTCTTCGACCATCCCTGTTCGTTGGCCAAGGCTGATTGGGTTAAATGAGGATTAGGAAAGTCTTTGGTTTCCCAATTTGTGGTTTTGGGCACCAACAAGACCAAAGTTGACTGATATTCTTTGGTGGTGAAATTTGTAATATAGATCTGACTTTTGCGACGATGTGTCCAAGGAGTTTCTCAGAGATTACTCCAAAGACACACTTCTTAGGATTTAATCTAACTTTCTATTTCTCTAGCCAATTGAAGACCACTAAAAGGATGTCCAAATGTGTTTCTCTTTCTAATGATTTACCCAAGAGGTTGTCAACATAATCTTCAACAGTAACATGCATAAGATAATGGAAGATGGTGGTCATAGCTCTTTGGTATGTGGCACTCGCGTTCTTTAGTCTGAAGGACATAAAATTCTAGTAGAAAGTTCCCCAGGGACAAGTAAATGTTGTTTTGTGCTGATCTTCAGGTGCGATTTTTATCTAGTTGTAGCTGGAAAATACATCCATCAAAGATAACATTGCATGACCAGTTGTAAGATCCACTATCAAGTCAATATTTGGCAACGGAAAGTCATCTTTAGGAAAATATTTGTTGATGTCTCTAAAATCTGTGCATATTCTGATGTTGTGATCCGGCTTTCTGACAGGTACTAAGTGAGAGATCCACTCGGGGTAATCAATTGGTCTTATGAATCCAACATCCAGCAGTTTCTCAAGTTCTACCTTTACTAATAATGCCACTTGTGGATGCATTTTCCTTAACTACTATTTCATTGGCTTTGCTCCTACTGTAACTATCAAATGGTGCATAACTAGATCAGGATCTAATCTAGGCATATCCGCATATGGCCATGAAAAATTGATTGTCATTTTGTGAAGAAACTTATGAACTTTGGCCTTTCTTTTTCTATCAGGGATTGTGCTAAGAATATGTTATATGGAATCTATTCTGTGCCAATGTTTGTCTTGATAGTTTCCTCCACCAACATGGATGATTTCTCTTCATATGATGTCATCGGGAGAATGTTGAGCCTTCCATCTTCGAGTGCCTCAAAGAGGTTTTCACCCTCAGATACGTCCTTTCTTTTTAATTTTTTAGAGTCAGACAATGCCACAATGTGGTTTTCACCATAAAACCCATGATTTGTTTTTATTTTTATATTTTGTAATTATAAATCCCAACACCCTCACCGAAGTATGCCATGCTATTGAGTTCTATAATGTAATCCACTTTATGGTCCCCAAGCGGAAGATCATCTTGTATGCCCAAGTAGTCTATGAAAGCATCATCATTTTCAAATGTGTCTAGTTGTAAAGGTCCTTTTTGGTCCCAATCAATGAGTTGTGGGTGAACAAGGGGAAGTCCATCGATTTTTTGAAAGTTAGTGGGAGAAAGGGTAAAGGCACAATTGCCTTCAGGTATATCAAGGTAATTGCCAACGTCATTGCTAGCACTCTCCTCATCTGTCTCAATCATAAATGAATCCAAATTGTCATCACTAGAAGCGCATTCAGCAACGAGAGTCCTCACTCTTCGTGATTTCGATCTAGAACCTAGAAACAAAGACTATTTGGGATCCTCAGAAATTTATCATTTTTCTGCTTGTGATGTAGACTTTGAAGTAGTTTGACCGACCCTGAATTTTCTATTGAACTCTTCTTCCTTTGTGGGTTCACCTAGCTCTTGGAATGTTTTGGTGAGCTCATAATCACTAGATGATTTTTCTAAACCCCATTCCCATTCATTGGAATTGGTGGAGTAGCATTTTTCTTGTTGATCATTAGAGTCCATGATTTGCAATGCTTCTTTAGATTTGTGAGTACCTAGCCTAAAAGGTATGAAACCAAGTCCTTTGGAGCGCTTATTTTTGAATGTCAATTCTGGTTGCAAAGGTTGATAAATTCCTTATTTTCTTAAGCCAAGAGAGCTCTTACCATCATATCCAAATTTTTACAAGATCTTGAATCCTTTACCATACTTTCCACATGGTATCTTGGTGTGATCTTGTGTATCCTCTTCAGGTTCTTTATGAAGAGTTTTGTATAAGTCCTCTTCTTCCATCTCACCCCACTTTTGGAATATAGTAGGATCCCATTTTAGTGTAATGATAGATACTCATTTAGAAGGATGTGGTCATCCATACTCTTTTGGCAAATACATTACTTGTCTTAGATACATAGTTTGATTTAGAGTGCACTCACCCTTGCCTTTATCTTGGTATTTCTCTTTAATCTCACCTTGTTTTGATGTTGAAGATTTTAACGCTTCAAGATCAATATATGTTGATGATGGAGTTTCTTCTCTATTGATTGGTATTATTGTTTCCAATTTTGATCGCAGGTTATTGCAATATATGAATGAATTCGGGTCACCATTAATGGTCACTTCAACTCCATTGTGTGGGAACTTGATACATTGGTGATATGTAGAAGGAACGACTCTCATATGATGAATCCATGGGCGTCCCAAGAGTATATTGTATGTGAACTCTAATTCAAGGACTTGACATACAACATCCTTCATAACTGGCCCAACTCTGAGAGGTAAGGTGAATGTGTCTTTAGATGACTGCTCTTCATTATTATATGCCTTATTGGTGATTGCATGTGTAGAATTCACAACCTTTTCAGAATATCCCAATTGTTTGATAGTATTCATTGTACAAATGTTTAGACCTTCTCCTCCATCTATCAAGACTTGTTTTATTCTATTTTTATGGAGAAAGGGTTCAATATGTAGAGGTGCAGTATGAGGTTGGGTTAGGGATGCGTCATCGGCTTCTGTGAATGTAAGGCTATGCGAAATGGAAAGGTATCCCACCATGGCTTGAAACTGGTCCATGTTCATATCAGTGGGAACAAAGGTCTCTCTCAAAGTCTTATCAAGGATGGCTTTATCTGTGGGGGGATATGCGTAAAATCTCAAGGATGGAAATGAGGGCGGGTGTTTTCCCTAGCTGATCTACAAGGTCATACTCATTCTTTGTGGACAAAGGGGTTGTGGTCTTATATGGCACACCTTGCAAGGTGACTTTACCTCGATGGGTTGTGCAATTTCATTCAGAGGTTTCATCTTTAGAAGATCAGGAAGATGGCCTAATGCCTTTTAAAACAACTTTACTCCTTTGGGTAGGACCTTCAAGATTTTTATCCTTTATAATAATAGTAGAAACATGATTGTCCATTGAAATGTAATTAATAGTAGAATCATAATCATAGAGCATTTTAATATAATTAGCTTGATTATCTGTAGTTTTGGTTTTTCCTTTGTCATGTTTAGGAAATGGCTCCTTGAACATTGCATGCTCTTCATTAGAGGTGTGACCATCAACTTCTATGTCACCTCTGTCAATAAAATCGTGTATGATATTCTTCAATTTGTGACAATTGCTAGTTAGATGCCCTTTTCTCTTGTGATATTTGCAATATTCCTTATCATTCCACCAATTCGGTTTTACTTTTGGCTCATATGGTGGATTATTTGGTAATGTTATGAGCTTGTTTGCCACTAACTTCTTGAATGCTATTTCAATCGGTTCTCCCAACAAAGTGTACTTTCTTTGGGTTTTTTATTGCCTTTGATTGTTCACTTGATCGTTTGTATTAGAAGAACTTACGCCAGGGAAAGTAATCTTAGGTTTCACAACATTTGCACCTACTACCCCGTCATTGATTGTGTTCTTATTCTTGTTCCAAAAGCGGGGTTTGTCTTTCCCATTTGATTCCTCTTTGTTCTTTTTGAATATCTTGATGACACCTTGTTCAATAAGAACTCTCTCTATTGTCATTCCTTTCTCGATGACCTCGTTGAAGGTAGACAAACAAGATTTTCTTAACTCATATCCAATATCCTTGTTGACATTTTGAGTGAAAATTTCTACCATTTGTTTTTCTGGTATATCACTAGCAAGTCCTCTCCATCGTTGTAAGAATGAAGAGAAGGATTTCCCATTTTTATTCTTAGTATTGCACAAGGTAGCTATTGACACATCTGTTTCAATGTTGTATGAGAAATGTTGTATAAAAGCCTCTGCTAGATCACTCCATGACTTGATTCCAGGTGGAAGTTGGGAGAACCATTCCATTGCTTGTTCGCCTAAGCTTTGTGGAAACAATCTCATCAAATAGGTTTCTTCTCCTACTACCTCAATGCAAGTTGTGAAAAAATGTCGTATGTGTGCCTTAGGATCCCCTTTACCTTTGTACTTATCAAATTTTGGTGTCACAAAATGTGGAGGGAATGGAGGCATTGGAATGCTTCTATCAAATGGGTAAGGACATATGTCCTTCATTGTGTACTCTTGTTTTGGTGTATTTGTTAGACAACTCAAATAACTAGAGGACAACTGAGAGGGGGGGTGAATCAGTTGTCACTGGATTACAAAACTTTAAACATTCAAATCCTTATTACCGAAACACATAAACCCAATACCGGAATGCATAAACCAAATACCCAAATAACTGATATAGCAATTAAACATAAACATAAATCACAGAACAGTTACCATTCATCTAGAACACATGACATCAAGTTTTGTATGTGGAAAACCTGATAAAGGGAAAAACCACAGTAAGAATCCTACCCACAGTCAGATAATACTTCTGCAATAAGTATGTGATTATAAAATAAGGGGCCAACAGCCTAGAGTGCACTGCTCATCACAAAAATATTCTCACTAACTATAGAAAACACCAGACTACAATCTGAAATGAAGATTGAACTGCAAGTATAGCATCTCCTATGCCTAAGTACAGTTCCGGTTAAGATCAATATCGGAGGCCTTAAACCTCTTTCACAAACCCAATTCGATCACCTATGATTGACCAAAACCTCTACATATTATTACAATATTATTCACACACTAAAAATCCTATATCCCATAACCCATACCATACATGATCTACAAAGAGATCTTACATCATATTTATACCAACCCGGGACCTAAACAATTAGGTCGGCCACCTAAAAGATAATACAATTAAAACCCGCAATCCAATGATCAACCACATCGGCTTAGGCCGAAAACAATGTAAACCAATCATTAAATCCTGCTAGTAACACATCAAGATCATCCACCAACACGTTACATAAACCAGTCCATTACCTAGATAACACTGGACCCAAAATAGGTGGCCATAAACCAATCCAACACCACTGATCAACAGGAACATGAACAAGATAACCAACATCATCCTGAAAGCCATCGAGAAGACGCGCCAACACCACTTATCACATGCATCAAAAGGTCTTCAACAAAGCTTTGCCAGTAAAACCCTTATCGGTGACCAAAAGGATTACTAGAACAAATGATAGTATCTGAGACATCAAATCCTGAACCAACTAATCATGAGACACATCTGAATAGCATGAATGATAGATCCAAATCAATTCCACAAACCAAAGCATACCGGATCAATATCATAAACCAACCACTCTACCGGAACCAACCGAAAATCGGTAAACAACCAAACCAATCGGTGTTGCCATCAATGACAAAACATCAATGCAACACATAATCAATTCTTCCAAATTGCCAACAATCTCCCCCTTTGGCATTGATGGCAACGCTAGATGTGAAAATCATCCAAGTGGCAGGAAATGCCAAACAAGTCTCCCCTTATGAAAGACAACCAACAATCTCCCACAAAATGATATAGCAATGAAGCTCTGAACCAAACTCCCTCAATTAATATATCTATGTTAAGCTCTGATAGGAATTGTTAGACAACTCAAACTCATTCTTCATATTGTTAGAGAATTCCATACACAACTTGTCTTCACCTCCAAAAATGATATCATCAACAAAGACTTCAATAATCAATATGTCAGCATTAGTGACCTTATAATATAAATTACTGTCAGCATTACCTTTAGTGAAACCGAGCTTCAAAATATATTTATCCAATCTTGCATACCAAGCTCTAGGGGCTTGTTTCAATCCATATAAAGCTTTCTTTAACCTGCAAACCATGTTTTTGTCATCTAAAAGTGAAAATCCATCAGGTTGCTCAATAAAAACTTCCTCTTCAAGATCTCCATTCAAAAATGCACACTTAACATCCATCTAATAAACCTTGTAGTTCTTATATGCAGCATAATCAAGAAATAATCTCACAACTTCAATCCTAGCTAGTGGTGCAAAGGTTTCACAATAATCAATTCCTTCCTTCTGAGAATATCTTTTACAAACCAATCTAGCTTTATTCCTCACAACTTGTCCATCTTCATTCAATTTATTCCTACAAACCCATTTAGTGTTAGGCCCAATATGGAAAGCTAATGTACTGAGAGGGGAGGGGTGAATCAGTACTTCAAAACTTTTCTTGAATAATAACTTTACTGTTATGCATAAACAAAATAGTGCAGTAACATAAAATAACGTCAAAACAAATAGATAACAATCATACATGATTCACTCCATAACACATATAATTTGGTTACACAGAAACTCTTGGTTAGAGAGAAAAACTGAGGTGGGGATGGCACCCACAACTTCACTACTGCAATAATAAAGAGTGCTCGGTTAGAGCTACATTTTAGCTATTTCTGATAGCTTACCCTGTTAGGAGTAACAAGATCTGTTAGATCTACCTTGCTAAAGGATTTTACAACATTTATTCTGAATGTTGCACTTGGTTAGAGGCTTTACAATTTATAGATTTGATTAGAATCTTTTACCCTGTTAAAGGTTTCTCTTTCTACTTCACAATATAACAATAAAATCATTACAAATATCTACAACTTTACATCTGAAATGTTATAGCAGATTCTATGTGCTCAGAATAAGATTACAAACATCTGCAACTTTACATGCATACACCCTTAACTAATGATGTATAAATAGATCTCTTAAGACAGTGATCTAATTCATTGCTTCGATCTTACAAACAAGATTTATCGAATGAATAACTATACAAAATATTTCATTGGTTATATTGATCTCAAAATCATACACAATCTTCTGGTGCAATTTCCAATGTAATAACGGTTAGATGTGCCTCAATCTTGTAACACGTTTTCATATGCATGTCTAGGTTCAATGTATCTGGTAACACGTTTCACTCGGTGTATATCAACTCGGTGTGTCATCTTTGCTGCTCGGTAGTCATAAGAAGATACTCGGTAGACAGCTCGGTGTATATAGCTTTATGTGACTGCTTTCCTCTGTAACCGACTAGACTGTGCATACCGACTTCTCTATGTGTACCGACTGCATGATTCGGTAGTGTTAACCGACTAGAGTATATAGTATGACTTTGAATATAAAAACTAATGGCAATTTGATAAGTAGTAACAATCTCCCCTTTTGACATTAGTTGAGATGTTTGACAAAAACTACTTTTAAAGTCATAACTCAAAAATATATATACTTTGCAAAATGACTATACTTGATAGTATATACAATAGTCAATGAAATAGTATATTCAGATATACTCCCCTTATCATTATACTGTACATAACTTTGATTTTGCATGCTCGGTTTTGTGTTTGTGTGCTCTGCTTACTATTCTTGGATACTCTGCATATTCTACTCGGTATACTCCCCCTATATATAATACTCTGAATACTTTATCAAAACTATATCACTCCCCAAATATATAGTATCACTCCATATATTGTATTACTCCCCCTTTTTGACAAACATCAAAAACTTAATTTCCATCCGGGGGTGGTAACTGATCAAAAATAGATTTATACTTCTTCTGGGCGTCGGTGAGAGCGACAGAGAGTGCATCTTTTACACTTTCCATTAAAGAATTTTGTGCTTGAATATTAGCCAATAGTGATATTAAGCCATCAAGAGTGCTTCCCTCTTGTGTAGTAGATAGGCGTGTAGCTCAGTTAATCTGTTCTTGAACTGATGAAAGATGAGGAAGGAATAAATGTCTCGAGTGTCATTATATCCATCCGGATCTTATGTTCTTCATTTCTGAGTTCCAATTGTTGAGCCATGAGCTGTTGAAGCTTGGTATAAAAATTCTGAACTGAATTGGGCTCAGGAGTCAACTTATTTGAGAGATCGGTATCTCTTTCTCAATTGCATCAGTTTTATTCTTGATATCTTTAATGAATATAGAAAATGTACAAAGTTTCTAAAATAAATAAAGAATATGCTTGAGTTGAGGGGACAACTCAGCAATGAATTTGACAAGTTTGATTTTGCCAATAGCTAGAGCTTTTTGTACCTCTTCAATCATTTTTGCAGTAAGCTCCTTGTCTTTGAGCTTGCTCAAGTACTCAGATGCATCAACTCCAGATGTTTCTATTTGATTAAGGAGTTCATCCAGTTGAATGTGGATGGCTGCATCGGTTGACACTGTAGCTGTAGGTAGCATATTTGATAGCAGTGTCTTCACCTTCTGAAGTACTTTATTCTTCTTTTGTATGGCCATCTGTTTTTCTTGTTCGGCCTTTGCTTTGCATAGTTCACCGAAATCAATGAGTGCTTGTCCCTTTAATTTTGATATATCCACATTGGGCAACACTATTGGTTTAGATAAATCAACTTTGAAACTATGCTTTTTCACCTTCTTCTCTTTACCTTTGGTTGGTTGAACTAAGACAATAGCTTGAGAGGCTTGCTGACCCGCGATAGGTTGCTCGGTAGAGGCAACACTCTGGTCGGTTCCTATAGCTATTGTGGTGTCTTTTGGTGTCTTAGTACTGGGTGTCTCAGCTACTACATTTTCGGTGCTCGAGGGTGCTTCAGAGGTTTGGTCTTGAGTAGTCTCTTCTCCTGTTGCAGACTTGTGACCTTCGGTGCCTTGTGTTGTATCCTGAGGAGCTTTGGTAGAGACAAGTTGAGTGATTGGTGGATAAGTCTGAACTTGTTCTAAAACAAATTCACTAGATACAAGTTTTGCATATGTAGTGCCTTCTATCATCTCCTGCTCTTGTTCCTCTATATCCATGACATCTTCATCAATTTGAATAGTGTCAGCCAGGTCTTGCTTGGTAGCATCCGGACCGTGCTCGATGACATCAGGATCTTGCTCAATGACATCAACAATTTCAACTTTAGATTGTTCACCGACATCTTTTATTTTGAAGATTTCCTGCCATTTTACTTTTGTCTTATTCTCTACATCAATATATAGCCCATTCATCAGTTTTAAGGCTCTCTGTTTGACAAGAAATTTTGAATTGTAGGTTGTCAAGTGTTCCTTTATTTCTGCTACAGACATATCAGGAAATAGATGGACTAGACTTCTTTCTCTGATTTGTTTCTCTGAGTCCATTGCATATTTCCACCTGTTATCAATATGCAAGTAAAGTTCATTTGGAAGTGACTTTACTAGTTCCAATGGAGCTAGCCGAAACTTTAGAAGTGTGCAAATGACAGCTTCTTCAATTTGTCTCTTCTCATCATTATTTCTTGTTTCATACTTGACATATCTAAAAGAACTAAATCCACCATATTCTTTTAGATTGGCACATAAATTTTCAACACTATGTATATTTACCTTCTTGCTTTTGACAATTTGGAATTTGTTGGCATCCTCAGATTCTGTATCACTAGACTCTTTTGCCAGAATGAGTCTTCGAGTGGTTTTCTTGTAGGTCTTGGTTACCTTGGGAGCAATAACACTCTTTTGTTTCTTACTCGATGATGCAGCTGATGCTCTTGTATTAGGTCTCTTTGTTGGAGGAGTTGGTAGGGCCTTTGAAATGTCTTATTTCTTTATTTTCAATACTTTACCCTTAGGCAGTTCGGTGCTCAATGTTATTGCTGCCTCTTGAGCTTCTGATTCCTCTTTAGTGATGGCAAGAGTACTTTTGACAGGTGTGGAGGAAGATTCTTCTCCGAATTTCTCCGTTAAAACCTTTATCATCTTTGTTGCTTTCCTTGTAGCTTTGGGTACTACAATGCTCATTTTTACTTATCCCTTCACCTCTTCATAGGTTCCATACCTCAGTTCGGTAGCATGCCTTGGTAATGAAAGATAGGCATCAATTTGTTGTTGTGTGATGTCAAAGTCAATCTCATAACCCATAGGTGGTAAAGATTGAGTCCTTGGTTCCACAGCATTCACATAATAGTAATCAGTATCTACCTCAAAGTATATATCATCTTTATATTTCTCCACTAGCTGGGGTGGAATCCGGTACATGTTGTGCATCTTCTCTTGAAATTTGCTGAAATAATCATCCATTATATCATTGAAATTATCACCTAGAATCTTGATAAAGTCATTAATATGATGGGTGATTGGTCGGTGTAGCTCCCAAACTACTTTACTGACGGATGGAAAGAATTTTTCAAAGTAGAAAAACATGCATACAAGAAGTGAACCAAACTTTAATGTATTTGCTGAGTTGTTCTTCTTCAGCTTCCTTATTGTGTTCAAGTTCTCAAACAGGTTCTTCAATAATACTTCACATAAGTCAATCTTCATTCCCCTTTTCACAATTTTATAAGCTATGTCAACTGCGGCACAGGGTACACTGTTTTCCCTTGCTGATTGGAAGAAATAGTAACCAATTACTCTAATGGCAAACTTAAGTTCTGCATCAGTGACATTGTTCAGTTTTAATCCTCTATAATTAGATTCAACTCCAGTTAGACTGATTAATTCCTTATGTGATATCATCTTCTATGCTCGTGCATGATCATAGATAGGATAACCGGTGATCACATGAATGATTTCCTTGGTGATTTTGAATGTTTGCTCTTCTAGCCACATGAAATCATCATGAACTCTGCTTAGAACAAACTTGACCCATTGGGGCTTGAACACACGAGGGTAGGTTAGGGCTTCAGTCAATCCTTTGATCTTGATGTGTTCATACTTGCTATTTAATTTACCATCTGTGCACAATTCATCATAGGTATCTCTTATCTCAACATGACCGAGTTCTTCAACACGACATTTGGTGAAGAATCTAACATCTTCGACTAACAAGACTCGATCCGAGATGAGTGAAAAGGCAGTTTTGTCATCCAGTTCAGAGGTGACTTTAGGAGTCAAAGTGTATTTCAGTGAGGGCTTCTCTACATTCTTGACAACTATGGGATCTTGGACCTTGGGTGCCATTATTGATTTCAGGTAAAACTTAGCAAACTATCCTTAGGGTTTGTCGGTTTACAAACTACAAACACTTCACTCTCAGCAGATAATAACAATTTGATAAGATTGGTAAACCAGCTTAACAATGTGATGAGATTTGATGTAATTACCTTGGATTCACTCTGAATGAGGTTTGATCACCTTGATTTGCTCTTCTCTGCTCTTTCAAAAACTTGGTAAGTGTAAATGACCGCAAAAATACCTTTAAGTACACAAAATACCTTATTAGGCTCTGTGCGGGTTAGGTCAAAACATTAAATGCACTCGGTTCACCTTTAACCGATTTACTCTCTTTTTTTTCGTTTTAACCGAGTAACCAAATTTCCTTCATTTACCGACTTGACAGGCTTCCTGTATTCACCGACTTGACAGGTTTCCTATAAAGTACTTTTGATAGAATTTCAGACTCACTAACGCATCTTAACTATGCAGATTTTGAATTTAGTACATAATAGAATAGGAACTGTTATGATTTTAACCTTCAGAGAATGCAGTCCCTTCATACCTTTGCTGATTAATTTGGAATAGGTGCACCTAACTCGGTAGGTAAGGTGCTTTCTTCATTTGACACAATTTCCTTCTTTTTCCAAATCATCTTTAATTTTTCTTTTATTTCTTCAGTGTCTCCTCTAGGTTGATCTCAGCAATCTCCAGCTAAATGTCCAACTTTGTGACAATGAAAACATGACATACCAGGATTTCTCCATGATCTTCGGTTGTTCATTCCAAACCTTATAAAATAGTTGGCAGTAATATGTCCATATCTTCCACAACATTCGCACCATATCCTTGTATTGTAATCCTATGGTACTGCTGCATATTGTCGGTAAGGATCTATGTGAGTTCGGTAGCCTCTAGTGTTTGCTCAGTGTGTAGACCACATGTAGTTCTTTTGCTTAAGCCAGCACTTCTCAGTACTATGTCCATATCTATTGCAGTTTCTACAAAACCCCTTGAATTTTGCCTTCTGATAGTTGTTAACAGACTTTGTCCTACATTGATTAGATGTGTGACCATATTTATTGCAATTGTAACAATAATCATTGGACTTAGTGATATTTGGTTGCTTACCTTTTCTGATTTGGCATATGTTGGCAGTGTGACCTTGATTTCCACAGTAGTAGCAAATAGGCTTCTTTCTTTTGATGTTATTCTTTTTTCCATCTTGCTTTGATGATTCTCCTCTCTTGGTAGTATGAATTCCTTTCTCGGTAGAGTCTTTTCCTTTGTAACCGAGTCCTGCATCTTTGTTGGATCTTCTTGTATTCAGTTGTTCATCCAACATCTTTGATGCTTCATAACTCTTCTTTAGTGTTTCTTTGGATTTTTTCTCTGTTTCAAGTTCATTGGTCAACCTTGATACTTCAAGCTTCAATGGTTGATTTTCATCATTCTTCATAATTGCTTCATGATGTGCATAACCTAGTTGATCTATCATATTTTGTTGAATCCCTGTCAACCTTATGATTTCATCATTTTTATCAGATACCAAGACTTCAAGTTGTTGTTTCTCTCTTTGTAGATCTCTTTCTTTATCCTCAACTGTCCTTAATGCATCTAGATTTTTAGTCATTTGTGTGCTGAAATGTTCATGTTCTCTTTTCATTTCTTTTAGTTGATCAGCCAGTGCCTTGTTCTTTTCTTTCAATACTCCAATCATTTCTTCAGTCTCTTCAGATATACTATTCTCAGATGATGTCTCAATTTGTTCCACTAACTCTTGAGAATCTTGCAAATCATCAGATGATCTTCTTCTTACTTTCAGAGATTTTTGCATTTGCCTTTGCATGTCTGCAATCACTTGATTAGCATGATCCAGCTCTTCTTGCAGATATACAATCTTCTGAGATTGTTTGTAGCCTTCCATTGATAAGATCTTTCTCTTTAGGTAGTTAAACCCTTTTCCAAGATAGAAGCTCTGATACCAATTGTTAGGCCCAATATGAAAAGCTAATGTACTGAGAGGGGAGGGGTGAATCAGTACTTCAAAACTTTTCTTGAATAATAACTTTACTGTTATGCATAAACAGAATAGTACAGTAACATAAAATAACGTTAAAACAAATAGATAACAATCATACATGATTCACTGCATAACACATATATTTTGGTTACGCAGAAACTCTTGGTTAGAGAGAAAAACTGCGGTGGGGATATCACCCACAACTTCACTACTGCAATAATAAATAGTGCTCGGTTAGAGCTACATTTTAGCTATTTCTAATAGCTTACCCTATTAGGAGTAACAAGATCTGTTAGATCTACATTGCTAAAGGATTTTACAACATTTATTCTGAATGTTGCACCTGGTTAGAGGCTTTACAATTTATAGACTTGATTAGAGTCTTTTACCTTGTTAAAGGTTTCTCTTTCTACTTCACAATATTACAATAAAATCATTACAAATATCTGCAACTTTACATCTGAAATGTTATAGTAAATTCTATGTGCTCGGAATAAGATTACCTTGCTTATAGCATACCTCGGTAACCCATATAGTAACTCGGTAAACCCTTATGTTTACTCTGTTCTTCGACTGTTCCCTGAAAACCTTCTCGGCGACCTCTGTGTCTCTGTAACAGTCTTCTTACACACATGCATACACCCTTAACTAATGCTGTATAAATAGATCTCTTAAGACGGTGATCTAATTCATTGCTTCGATCTTACAAACAAGATTTATCGAATTAATAACTATACAAAATATTTCATTGGTTAGATTGATCTCAAAATCATACACAATCTTCTGGTGCAATTTCCAATGTAATGATGGTTAGATGTGCCTCGATCTTGTAACATGTTTTCATATGCATGTCCGGGTTCAATGTATCTGGTAAAACGTTTCACTCGGTGTATATCAACTCGGTGTGTCATCTTTGTTGCTCGGTAGTCATAAGAAGATACTCGGTAGACAGCTCGGTGTATACTGCGTTCTGTGACTGCTTTCCTCTGTAACCGACTAGACTATGCATACCGACTTCTCTATGTGTACCGACTGCATGATTCGGTAGTGTTAACTGACTAGAGTATATAGTATGACTTTGAATATAAAAACTAATGGCAATTTGATAAGTAGTAACATTTAGTTCCAATAACATTCTTCTTTTTAAGTAGAGGAACTAAAGTCCATGTGTTATTCTTTTCTATCTGATCTAATTCTTCTTCCATAGCTTTCATCCAACATTCATCTTTACAAGCTTCAATTACTTATGTCAGTTCAACTTGGGAAATTAAACATACCTCATCAACTGCCAACCTTCTTCTTGCCATCACTCATTTGTTTTTGTCTCAAATGATCTGATCTTCTGAATGATTCAACCTTACATACCTAAGACTCTTTTGATTTTCTATTCCTCTATCCCGATCTTCAGTTATTGTTGAATTTTTTGATACTATCGGAGTAACTGGTTCAACATCTTGTTCTGGTGTAGGTGCTACCAGTTCAATTATGTTCATTTCCACTGCCAGTTCCTTCTCATAAGTTCCGATTGACTTTTGTTCTGCTCATCCACCTTGACATTTGTGCTCTCCACAATGCAATCAAAATTCACATGACACAACCTCTTATGACATAGCCAACTCTCATCAATTTGTGCAATCAAACATGTCTTCTCACCGAAGTTCAAATAAAAGATATTGCCTTTAGTTTGTAGAAAATCTCAAGTTTAGCAATTTTAATAATAGGGTCACCTTCATTCGGAGTCTCCATTTTGTCCAATATAGCCTTTGTAGTTGATTTGTCAGTTAGTCGCATTATTTGTTGATCAGAAAGTGCACACAAAAGGGCTTATCTAGCTCTATAATCATTCTCAAGCTATTTATCCAGACCTGCCGGAGGAGGATTGCCAGATGCCGGATTAAAAGGGGTTACACCTTTCTCAGTCATCTCCCAAATTTCTTTTCCAAGACATCTCAGATGATTCTCCATCCAAATCTTCTATACTCTGTAATTTGTTCCATCAAGCCTAGGAATTTCTCTCTGGAAAATAGCAACAGATGAACTTGATGAACTTGCACTATTAGATGCCATAGGATATTCCTCAAACGGTTAAGCTTCTGCAGAGAGGACCAAGCTCCGATACCAATTGTTAGACAACTCAAATAACCAAAGGACAATTGAGAGGGGGGGATGAATTAGTTGTCATCGGATTACAAAACTTTAAACATTCAAATCCTTATTACTGGAACACATAAACCCAATATCGGAATGCATAAACCAAATATCAGAATAACTGATATAGCAATTAAACATAAACATAAATCACGGAACGGTTACCATTCATCCAGAACACGTGACACCAAGATTTGTACGTGGAAAACCTAGTAAAGGGAAAAACCACGGTGGGAAGCCTACCCACAATCAGATAATACTTCTGCAGTAAGTATGTGATTACAAAATGAGGGGCCTGCACATGTAGGAAGTCTAACAGCCTAGAGTGCACTGCTCATCACAAAACGAGTCTCACTGACTATAGAAAACATTAGACTACAATTTGGAATGAAGATTGAACTACAAGTATAGCATCTCCTATGCTTGAGTACAGTTCCAGTTAAGCTCAATACTAGAGGCCTTAAACCTCTTCCACAAACCAAATTTGATCACCTATGATCAACCAAAACCTTTGCATATGATTACAAAATTATTCGCACACAGATAATCCTATATCCTATAACCCATACCATACATGATCTACAAAGAGATCTTACATCATATTTATACCAACCTGAGACCTAAACAATTAGGTCGGCCACCTAAAAGATAATACAATAAAAACCCACAATCCAATGATCAACCAAGTCGTCTTAGGATGAAAATAATGTAAACTGATCATTAAATCTCATCAGTAATGCATCGGGATCATCCACCAACACATTACATAAACCAGTCCATAACCTAGAAAACACCGGACCCAAAATAGATCGCCATAAACCAAATCCAACATCACCGATCAAAAGGAACACAAACAAGATAACCAACAACATCCTGAAAGCCATCTAGAAGTCGCGCCAACACCACTTATCATGTGCATCAAAAGATCTTCAATAAAGCTCTGTCGATAAAACCCTTACTAGTGACCAAAAGGCTTACTAGAACAAATGATAGTATCTGAGACATCAAATCCTGAACCAACTGATCGTGATACGCATTTGAATAGCATGAATGACAGATCAAAATCAATTCCACAAACCAAAGCATACCGGATCAATATCATACACCAACCACTGTACCAGAACCAACCGGTAAACAACCAAAACAGTCGGTTTTGCCATCAATGACAAAACATCAAATGCAACACATAATCAATTCCTCCAAATTGCCAATAGTATTCATGTCTGCCATTTGCTTTTGTAAATCCTTTATCTGTTGTTGCAAGTCATTCTTGGGTGGTGTCTTTTCTCTTTGAGCTAGTCCCATGTCTAAGCCACCGGGCGGAGGAGGAGGGATGTAATGCATATATGGATGGTATTGATCATAGATGTGTTCATATGGAGGAGGGACATAGTTATCGCTTGCATATGGACCACTTGGTATGGTGTTGTAATGAGGAGAACTAAGTCTAGGTCAATACATGTCATGACCATGAAGATGGGAGGTATCATAAGAGTGATCTTGAGTATTGCCCCCAAATCTAACATGGGGTCTCCTCATGTCATGATTTTGAATGTTCTCTTGAGTGTAATTGTACACATTGGTATTATCTTGGGTATCATCATGATCATGTATAGTGGTAGTTCTTCTCCATGGGAAAGGATGACTGCGGGGTTGTTCATGAGAGGTTCTATCATAACTGGCATGAGAATGAGTGTATGTGTTTGGAATTTGAGGTTTTTGAAATAGGGAGGAAGGTGACTCACGCACGTGACACTCTCTCATATTACCACCATTATTAGGCCTCATTTGCCTTGTATTAACTTGATTTATTTGATTTGTATCATCCTCCAAAATTTGTGACATATCAAAATCACGGGGTAATCTCGTTCCACTTTGTGCCATGACTTGTAAGAAATATTGTTTATCCCTCTTCATGATTTCTTGAACCAATTTTTTAAAATGGGGATCCGTGATAGTTTCCTCAACTTCTGCAAAATCCATAGATGCATTGTCATTGTCGTTATCATTGTTGTTGTCATTGTTGTCATTGTCTGGTATATTACTGTGATTGTCAAATGGATTGTAGAATTCATCTCCATCAAACTCATAGGTACTCATGTTTAAAGACCTTAAAGCTTCTTCGGCTTCACTTCTAGACCTTTGTGAACGGGTTTCAACCATGAACTAAAGTCTTGACCAAAATGAAAAGTAGGATGAAGATGCAAAGACTATGGAAGACCAAGAGGTGTATGAAATGTACATGAATCTAGGGTAAACTTGCAATGTCCAAGAATGTAAGACCAAAGTATGTATGTTTAAGAGTAAGGTGTGGCTTCCAAAGAGATGGTGGATATCTTGATGAGGTAAGTTGACCTTGACTCAAGAAGACCAAATGCGACCCTAAGATGATAGATCTTGATGCGGGAATCACCTAGTGTTGTGTTGTAGTATGTTTGCAAAGTTTGATGAGGACAAGAAAAGTAACCTTTTGACTCAAATTTGGAAAATATGTATGAGGGCAATGCAAGTGAAGGAAAATGATTGAATTTGTGTGACCAAGATAGGTTGATTGAAGAATGAAGCCCTATAAGAAGCAACCTTAGAAGCTCTTTGAATTGGAAAGCCTAAGTCCTTTTTCTCTTGACAAATCTTTTGCAATTTCTTAGCTATGAACATAGACACAGTTTTAGCATACCTAGACATGATTTCTGATCCCAGACGCAGTTACAGTAAACACAGACGCAATTTTATAGTGATAATGACAATTTTAGCTTGAAATTCAAAGACGCAATTCTACTCTGCACAGACGTGATTCCTCAACACAAACGTGGTTTAAACTGACAGAGACGCGGTTTCTGAAAATGTGACAATTTCTTGTTGATATTTTGTTGTAGGACACAGGCGAAATTATGCACTACACAGACGCGATTTATGAACACAGACATGGTTTCAACACTCATAGATGCGTTTTTTGATACTTTGTGCAATTTTGTCTGATTGTGAAGTTGTTTAACATGACCAAATCTTAATGTTTTTGACTCTTTTCATAGAAATAGGACACGATAACAATGAAGACTCAATGTTTGAAAGTATTTTTGTCCAAAGGATCAAAAATGTTTCCAAATGTGAAATGTTTTTGCATACATTTGAAAACACGGTAGACACAATGTTGCTTTGTTTTCAAAATGTTTGAGTGTTTTGATCATGCAAGAACAAATCCTAGGTCTAGCCGGGACAATAGTTGTTGAATCTCACTTGGGGGGTTACCCTGAGCTACGCAATTCAGAGTGGATACTTAGATGCTTGACCCCACTGGCTCCACCCTCGACACTCACTTCTCTGGGGCAGCCAAACACTAGTCCCTATGAAAACTCCATGTGGCAAACTTTGTATCTCTACTAAGAACCGTAAGAATGTGACTCGTTTCAGAGGTTTGACCTCCTGCGCCAACAACTAGAAGGTTTTTGGCTTCTAACACAAAATGTGTCTAGTAAAGGCATCCGTTCAGGTGGCTATAATCAGCAGCATGTTACGCTCCATTAAATGGAAGGCCTCCCAGCCTATAGAGGTTGCGCTCTATAGAATTTATGGGGAGTGTAATGTACCCAACCTTACAGTACCCAAATTTCCACCACACGTCATGTACCACTGTGATGTACCAACGCTCTCTTATGACACAGTACCCAAGGGAAATACCCAAGGGAAGTATACCCGAGGGAAGTATACCCGAGGGAAAAGTCCTCAAGGGTAATTACCGAGGGAAGTACCCAAGGGAAATACTTGAGGGGAAAGTACTCGAGGGAAGTATACCTGAGGGCAGAGTACCTGAAGGCAATTATCGAGGGAAGTACCCGAGGGCAAAGTACCCGAGGGCAATTACCGAGGGAAATACCCGAGGGCAAAGTATACCGAGGGAAATTACCAAGGAAAGTATTCGAGAGAAGTACCGAGGTAAATACCCCAGGGAAGTACCCGAGGGAAAATACTTGAGGGAAGCACTCGAGGGCAAGGTACCTTCGACACCTTCGACCCTCAATAAATGGCACTCGACACACTTCGGCTCTGGATGTAAAGTTCCACTCATACAGAAAAGTAGGCCGCACACTTCCAATAACTCGGTACGACAGTGTTACTTCCATTGAAGGATCCAATCGTAGTTAATTCCTCTGTCGATAAGATTATTGTAGATACAAGAATGAATTATCAACACAGAGTATACACCAAAAACATTGAATGGCCAAGAACCAAATATTTGTAATTATATTCCCACAAGGTAGAGATAGATCTGACAATGAAGTACAAAGTGAAATATCAGAAATGATATTTCCAATGGCAGACTAGGGTGGCTGTTATCCACCGAAACTGCGATTACAGAATAGGGAGGATCTTGCACCTCTGAAAATGCAACAGTGCCAAACTCCAACTGGAATTCGCAGATACAAAGAAAATATAAAAGTCACCATACCTACAACTATGTCAAACTCGGCCTTATAAAGAGCTCCGGGAAGTTTCCCAAAGGGTTACAAGAAGGCCGACAATTATTTTATTAATTTGGGCCCTTTATTTAATAATTAAATTAATTAATTAAATAAGTCCTTATGATATTATTTAAAATTTAGGACTACTTAATTAGTCACTTTATTATAATTGGGGACATTACATGAAGTCATAATGTCATATAGCAGCATGTAACACGCGTTGCTTGCAAATTTCATCACAAACAATTTTATTTATAGTGACTTGGAAGAGCTTGGCTTTAGATCGTTACCACTTGGGTCGTTCCCTCTCATTTGGCCTTATGGGCTGCTTAGGAGGCAGGTGCTCTAAAAGGTAAAACAAAAAGAGCCTATTGCTCAAGACACAAAAGACACTTGTTAATTTTAGAGCACCAATTGAAGTGTTTGCTACTCTAAAGAAAGCAAAGAAAGCAATCTCAAAATCAAATCTTTGCCAAAGGTCCTACACCAAACTTGTTAGTAGTTTTAAAGTAATACCCCTCTTGCAAGCACACAAGTTAGGTAACTTTTTAGATCCAAAAGACTTTGTGAAATAGGGGTCTTCGACAAGACGTTTTCTTCTTTTTAAACAGCTACACCACTTCGTTAGTCAGATCCAAAAGAGGTTAGCTCCAAAAACCAAATCTGAAAACCCTCAATGAAAGAAAAAATGCAAAACTAAAAGCACAAACGCAGCTATACCAGACGCAAACGCAGAAACAGGTCACAGACATAGAATGATAGAACAAAGACGCAATTTCCAAATCTGAGACCTGCAAAATAGACAGTTGAATGCAGACGTGACAGAAACCTGCACAGACACGAGATCTGGGCACAAAGGTGACAATAGAACTCACAGACACAACTCCAGAAACCTGCACCCTAGAAAACTGACTAAAAAACCTGCAAAACAAAAACGCGACAAAAGGCAACGCAGACGTGAAAAGAAAACAAAAACGTGATTAGATGCTTCGTAGATGCAACTTTAGGATTACAGGTCTGCAAAAAAAATGACAGAAAATCGAAAACGCAAAAAGAGTTGTCGGAGACACGGAAATAAAACAGAGACGCAGCTAGATCCGTCGTAGACGCAGAAAAATGCAGAATCGTCGCAATGTCGAACTTGCAACTTTTAAAACACCAAAATTTGCAGACAAGATGTCAAAATAAAAGGGACAAGAGTCCCACCAAGCGTGCCAAAATGTATACGGTGAAAATGGATAGTGAAAACAACAATATTGAAAGACTAACAAAGATCCAACCACAAAAACCCTAGCCTAACAATGAAAACAATCCACCATACACAAATGAAGATACCTAAGACCATGCAAACAAACAAAATAAACCAAGATATACCATTCACATGTCTAGTAGGGTTTCAATCTCCATTTCTTCCTATCTCCATTGATCATGTTTGATATATTTGCTCTCAGATTTTATGTGTGCACAAGAGCTCAACAAAGAATGGAAATGTGGTTGATAGTTTGATTGCAAGAAAAATTAATTTTGTCATTAGGGTTGATAATGAAGGAGAGTATCCTCTTATATAGAGAACACTGTAAGAAATGAACGGATAAGATTGAGAGGTGTAAAGGATAAATGGTCGGCTAGGATTAAAGGGTAGGTAGAGGAAATAATTAAATGATAAAGGGGATAGGTAAGAGAAGAATTAAGAGATGAATGACATGTGTCATGGGTAGAAAAGGCTAATGAATTAATTAAATAAATAAATTTATTTAATTAATAGAGGAAGTGGGATCAATTAAATAAATAAAATATTTATTTAATTTAGGAAAAGAGCAATGTAAATAAATAAAAGTATTTATTTAAATGACGAAAGGCTTAGAAGAGGATTAATGAATTAATTAAATAAATAAAATTTATTTAATTAATAGAAGACTTATGATAAAATAATTAAATAAATAAATTAGATAGGACAATTTTAGGTGTCTACAACACCAACTCTATCAATTGCTCAGAAAACTGCTCTCTGAAAAAACTAAACTAGAACACCATATGAGTAAACTCTAGTAAGCCAAAATTGGCTTCCTCATCCTCAACTATTGAACCACAAACCCCAGTGGTCCGAGGGTCCCAAATCAATCAAAAAAAGGAACTACCATGTTGATGTTGCACCACTCTGATCACAACATGAAAAATCTCTTGTTGAGACATAGCAATAAGATCAATATCTGTAATCCTAGTCACTAACATGATCTTAAGCAACTCAAAGAAATATTTGCTCAACCCAAAACCATAATCCTTAATATATCTCTTCATGAATCCCCAATCAAGAAACAGATCTATCACTGTCAGGGGAATGGTAAGGAAGATGTTAGCATAACCAACCCTAAAATCAGGTAACCTTGTAGTACCTCTAAGGTTGCCAACTGAAATCAAATCGCTGACCCTTAATCTCCAAGTGTCAAGGGAAGAAACCCAAGTACTCCCACTAAGCCAACACATTGCAATCAACCAATCATCATCTGGAGACATGCGTACAAACACGGTGAAATAATTGCAGCAACCATTACTCCCAAGTGGAAGTGGAAAATAATTGAACTATACTCAAATGATATCCCTCAACTGGTTGCATTGGAGAATGCAAGAGCTCAAAATCTTTTGGCCCAAATATTGAGGTCACAATAAAGAATACAAAAAATATAGGATAGCAGTAGACAACCTAAAATCTCATTGAATGCATAGGAGTCATGAGTATGAAAGTTGTTGAAAAGTCATCTCCTATAATAAAATCATCTCTACCAATCAACCTCAACCATAAAAAAACTCAACGAGTTTGAAGAAAACATCCCACACATTTACATGTCATGAACCAATGTCATGTATGGGCTGATTGGAAAGTAGACACAGTGCTAACATTAACTGTTACAACTCCAAGAGCCTCTAGAAGATAAACTAGATAGCATAAAAAAGTTTGTCATCCTAGACCAACTCCAAAGGTAAATTGTCAAAGCTTACAACACAAACCTTCAGCAGGTGAACTCCTTGAGTTTGGAAGGTCTAAAATAAACAATCACTATTGTTGTGCATGACTGTAATTAGAAAAGTGCAATTTGATTTAAGTGCTCTACACAGAGGACAACAACTGCACCAATGGAATCTCCAAGAATAAGCATCAAAGTTGAGCATTGCAATGCTAAAAAGTAACTCAAAAGTGGCTGGAAAATACCCCCAAGCAATCTCCAACTGAAAACCATTACTTCCTTGACAAAATAAATTATACCGACTCCCTTGAATGAGAGCAAACCATAAAGTGAAGTGACTAATCTGCAAAAAAACAAGAAGCTCCAAACTGAAAAAACTGATCTATTATTTGTCATGGAATATTCACAAAAGTGGCCATACTATCAATGATCCAATCTTCGCTTAAAATCTCTCTCCAAACCATTTGGAAATGAACAAATGGAATCAAAAGATGGCTATTAAGGAATAGTTTAGAACTATCAATTCTGAAATTTTGATCCCGATCCCTCCAAAAATCACTCCAACCATCCCCAATAAACTCCATCAATTCTTGTTGAGGATCCCAAGCATGAATACCCAACCAAGAATCATTTCCAACATTCCTAGAAAGGTGCACAACATAGCTCCAAGTGCCATCCAAATCAAAATACATATCATGGAAATTCATGACTTCTTTGGTAACCTCATGTAGCCCATCCATGAAAGCATCAATAACTAAGGTGTAAGGAGCAATTGTTGACTTCAAAACCAATCCCAAATAAAGATTAGTATGATATATAATGTCACACAATCCAAAGGATGAATTATCAAGTATGCAAAAGTCATATTTATGTCCTTTCTCCAAAGCTACATAAGAAACAAGTTGGAAAATACCTTTACTTACTACTGTTCAAAAAATTTCAACAAACTCAAGAACAAGGTTTGGAAACCTTTCAAAATATTTAAAGTAGAAATCTCCAAGAATCAATATATCCCATATAGAATATGCATCTCCAACTACACATGTAAGGCATGTATTACTACTCATCACCTCAAACAAATTATGAAATCTCCCACTTGTTGGTCAACTCTAGAACTCAAGACCAAATCTCATGTAAGAATGAAACAACTCAAAGTGGATACCAACAAGGAAAAAACCTTCAACTAAAATCAACAAATTGCATACCTAAGTTACCTTCCAATTCCTCATCTAACAAGGAATGATGATGCCTCCAAATGTCATATCACTCCTAATGAAATCTTCATGTGTCCCCTCATTTCCACATTTCATATCTAGTGGTCTCCCAGGAGGGTGACCAATTACCTCGTAAAGTGAACAGGGATCAAAACCAAGCTAGAACCCACACTCAAACTCAAGTCCTCAATCCCACACCTTGCTTTTTCACCAAATGTAATGATACAACCCAAAGTTGTTCTATCACCCAACTCAAAAAGTGGATTGTCATGTCTTCTCAACACCCATCTCAAACAATGGATTATCAATGAAAACCACAAATTGATATTGCAAAGAAAGTAAAATACCAAAATCAGAACTATCAAACCAGTCATTAATGATTCCATAGTTGTCCCAAATCTCATGTGCATCCTCATTATCATTTTCAGCAGTATATTGTGGATCCAAATCTTCGAAGTCCCTAAACTTCTGCTCAAAATCAGCCCTGTGCAAAGATAAATCAGATTTTGTTTCAAAACCTTCATCGAAAAGAAATTCATCCAATATAAGATTCTCATCATATTTAAGAGCTAACGAACCCTGATCCCACATGTCAAGAAACTAATCACCATGTTTGGAAGAAATGTACTCACTAAACTCCTCATGAGTGGTAGAGTTTGTGAAAGAGTCATTCCCATACTCGCAATGTGAAAGAGTCATTCCTATACTCACTAGCACTCATGTCATCATAGACATCAATCTTCATAAATTTTGTATCGACATCCACTTTGTATCTATTTGGACCAACTTCACTGGAAATGTCTAAATTCAAACCCAAGGATGATGTTTTGTTCTTTTCTTCATGCAAAACCTCAACCATAGTAGTTGCATGTATGACCAAAGAGTCATCATGAAGCTCTGTCACAAAGTCATGTGTCAAACTACCATCTCCATCATTTGACTTTGGTTCTCACATCTTATTTTCAAACTTTTCCTTATGTTTGGATTTAGTCATTTTAAGGTACCATTTGAAGTATGGGTCCTTCATAAGTTTGGAGAGTTCTTGAATCAATTCAAAAATGGACTTATCAGCAGTATGAATATTCCCAATTTTGAATCACAACACACAAACTGATGGGAAAAACTTGCTCTGATACCACTATAATGTCCACCCCTAATTTTTTTGTTTTGTTGATAGAAATAGACATAAATGTACAAGTGTTTTTGTTTTCAAGTTTCATTTAATAATATAATTACAATAAGGATAATAACATAACAATGCAAGAGCATAACTTTGCATTACTGCAAAAAGAACCAGGGCCAATGTCAAGAAAGTTGTGGCTGCTTCCGCAAAGGATCCCCCTAACCTCAAAGACAACATCAAAGAGCTGCACGAAATTAGCAACACCCTGGCAAAAGCCTTGGAAAAAATCTGAATTCTGGAAGACCTGCTGGCTTAATGGGGCTTTTTTGGGTTTTCTTTGGTTTTCCGATGGTTTTTTGTGGTTCTGTTATTTTCTGTTTCTCGTCACTTTTGTTGTTCATGTTGTTTAAGTTCTGATTGTAAAGGGTTTCGGGGCCCCTTCAAAACTTGTTTTTTCCTTAATCAAAAACTTTGCATTACATCAAACAAATAACAACCAAGTTACAATATCAAAGAGATTTGATTTACAAACTGAAATCAGATTTAAGAAATGAATATCAAACATGTTCATAGGCTAATTAACACATTCTTTGGTTTCAGATGAATAACAAACACATTCCAACTCCTTAGGAAAGTATATATGCAAGTGCCAAACAACTTTGAATTGTTTCCTTTCATTAACCAACCACCTTACTATGGAAACGACACTCAAATGCAGATTAAAAGCCTCTAAGAATGGAGATAAAGATTCAGTTTGAGAACCCAATCATGAGGAATGGTATGGCCTCCTTGAAGGGGTGATTTTGCCACTTAAAATTAGTTTTTTTCTAGAAAACACCACAAATGATTGGTCAAAAGAAGTCACCTAGCGGTAGTAAATCCAAAGAATACCCAAAATGATATCTATCTGTCCCACAAAGATATGATAAATTTTTTGTTTCCTAGCTATTTAGAAAAGCATAACCAGCACTCAGATAATCAACATCAACACTCAGAATCGGAATCTATTCATTTCTAAACTCACACCACACCAAAAACAACAACCCACATCACAAAACTGCATATATCTTCATTATTTCAAACCCCAAATCTCTACACAAGCCAAAAAATACTAACACTTCAATCTCTAATGCAACGACTAGATAGTGTGGGTCTTTCACCACCAAAACTAGTGTTCCAAATAAGGGTTTTCGTCCTCTAACCAGCAGATTCAACTTTCTAGAAACAATCCAACAAGATATTGTTATGTTGTCCAAGCAAGAATATAGATATGAGAGCTCAAAAATGAATAAATAGGCCTCTTTTTTGGTTTCAACCATTTTCCCTCCGAAACCATAAGTTTAACTCCCCAAAAGTTTAAACTTTCTATGAGCTCACAAATAAAATATTTTAATTTACTTTGGTCTCCATAATCCCCTATACGTCCCCTTAGGCATAAAATATAAACTTATAAAATCTAAATACATTTCCTTCAGATAGATGGCCCCTCTTTAAAAACAAGGTTGTGTTATTAGGCCAAGGGGGGATATTTTAAAAAGTACTTTATAAGACTTAGTGAATGAAATAAAAATACAACTCTTCTGAACACAATAAAAAAATTATCTAGTCCTAGTCCAATTGAAGCCCATTGCATTGAATTGAGGAAGGAATCCAGACCATGGCCAAGTGCTAAAAATAGCACTGACTACAAATAGCCTTTCTGCTAAAAATAGCAAGAATTGTCTGAACCCTAAAACTGAAGATACTACTCACTGAAGCTGAGAGGAGATTGAAGCTTTGACCAACATCCAAAAATAATGGTTACTAGAAAGAGTAATTACTAAAAATAGCAACTGCTAAAACTAGTAAGTCAACCAAAACTCCCAATTTACCAATTGATGTCCAAACTAACACTTTTAAAAGTAGTAAATTTCAAACAAGTTGTCAGAAATCAAAATCATTCCAGAAAGTGTCATTCATCTCCCTTCATCCATCTAAACATACTAGTGACATCGAAAAACCCCTATGATCTTGCTAACATCAACCCAAAAAGCCAACACTAGATGCCCTACAAGAGAACCAAAAAATGGGGCACAATCCATCCTAGAGTGGCAGTTGAGAAATCTAGTTCATTTGATTATTCATTTGGTTCTCCAACAAGCAATCATTCATATGATTTCCCTACAAGCAATCATATCTGGGATTAGTGAGGAAACGTGGTAGTGAGATGCAACAATACCAGTTCCCTCAATTAAGTAGACCACCCCAGGGTGGTTTGCTTGTGGGTCAAGGGGTTAAATTGACTTGGATGGTCATTTCACGCTCTTGGGTTTAGTAGGGGACAATCTTTGGGCATCCTATCATGCTTTTGTATCAAATTCCTAATATGGTTAGCTGATGGAATAAGCTATAGTATGGATCCGAGTGCATTTAGGATGTTTTGTTTTCAATAGGGTCATTCATGATCATAATATTTGACGTTAATGAATTACAATTTTCTCAAGTTTAATTACAATTATATAATTTAATTATAGAATATTCTTCATATATAAATTGTATTGTTAGAATTGTTAGTTTTGGGCAAAAATCAGGTATATCCCCAAAGGGAACTACACCTCCAAATCATAGTATTAAGACATTTCTACACTCTTTTCCTATACACCACAATCAAAACTATTTGTTTGATATCAACAGGAGCCTTGAATCCCCATGCGTAGGAATCCCATATGTTGCTATTTTTGACAGTCTGTATTGATATCTCTGTCCAGGCGGACAAAATTAACCAATTAAAAACCATTCAAGAAAAAAAAGAATGGTCCACTAAAGAGGAACTGTTGTCTTGCAGCGGTTATAGAGTGAGATTACCTTTGTCAAGTATGCTTTAACACATGAAAAAGTGTATGGAAATTGAAATACAATGCATGAAGGTCATGGATGTGAGATGGTTAAATGAACGTCAATTTAAATTATGCTTAGTTTTTATTGACACGAGTTCTTTCCACCTAATACAACTGTAGAACGCCTCTCAACATAATATTAACATATAATATTCCAATCTTAAAAATGATGGGATTAAATAATAGCATCGTAATTATGTATTGGATCATGAATAACGGGACCACACAATGACTTTAAAAAACAAAATTCATACAAAGTTTAATCATTGCTAACGGTGACTGCTCATGATTTCCACTTAAGCTGTACTTTAGTACATGTTCCAAATATATAAATATGTTGAGTGGAAAACAGTTCAAAAATATTATAAAATAAAAAGACATTTATAATTACGAAAGTAATCGTAAAATTTTTATGCTTTTCTAATTTTGTAATATGATGGAATTTGCTTCCTCCAGATATCTTCAATACCAAATGATTTAGTCACTCCACTATGAATCTGGGAAAATCAGCGAAGAGAACAAAAAGTGGGAGAATCAATACCAGAACCATAAATGAATAATTTAGGAATGGAAAATATATTAAAATATAATGAAAAAAATGTGTTTTTCCTTTATCGATGTTTGGGCTATTCTATGACAAATCTCTTCACTGCATTGTTTTATGGGGATAGAGTTGAAATCATAACAAATAACTCAACTGGCAAACTCCTAGAACTTAGTTATTTTCAATTCACAATGTTAATATTGAAGTTAAAGTCTCTCCTACAGATGTGCAGAGAAAATATGTACAAAACTTAAAGATTGATAATTGTATTGGGTATGCCTTACACTTGCATACTACTGTAATAGATGACACATTATTCACATAAAAAATGAATAGGATAATTAGTAGAATTAAAATAGAAAAGTGAGATTAATAATATCATTCCAGAACCCAAATATTGTTCTAATATCTGCCAGAATAATCGAGTTCTATATCAAATCTAAACTTACTACATGGGCCAAAGCCAGTATTACTATCATCCAAAATGCAACTTACAATTTTGCAGCAGCAAGTACGAACTTGCTCTGAATGTTAGACCACGTTGCCCACAGACTGTTACTTGAACAATGACTTTAAATCTGGATCATCCAAATCCAGATCGAGCCATCCTTTGAGTTGCATAATCTCCAAATGATGATCATTTGGGCGTATAGGATGTACAGTTTTAACAGAATATGGATGATATGTCTTTTCTATATCAGAAAATACCTTTCCGATTATGGGATTTAATGCAACTCCTTTCTTCCGCTCCTCTTTCTTAGTTTTCACCGTCATAAAGAATGTTGACACATCTGACACCACCCTTTGCACTGGATTGCGCTCACCTAATTCGGTCACCAACTTTTGGGCATAATTGAAAATGTCCATTTCTCTGTATATCTTTCTTTCAAACTATCACTCAGTAACTTGAATTATGAAAGCCCTTGGATCCTGCATAGTCCAAAAGAATAATGTTTGTGTAACGAGAATTTCTTATACCAAATAATTAAATTAAAATATTCAAACATTCAAACTAGAGTAACCTTCAATAAAATATTAATCTAAGCTACACTCAAGCGTATTATTAATCAATGTAATATTATATCAGGAAGAAAAAAAACTTGCACTGATGGTAGAACAAAAAAAATATAACCAAAGATTAGTCGCAGTTCTCCCTTTCTGATGTAAATGAGAGAATGTTATTTATGAAATTTATTTTTTGTATTTGCCACCCTAATGTTATTGAATCATTCATCTTTAACTCGATCTTATGGCACTATGGTGAGATTTCAACAATTTTGCATTGAGTTTTAAGTGGGTTTCATTACCACGGGACATCTTTTTTGCATATAGGACATATAAAAGTACAATGGTCCATGGAAAAGGTCCATAGTCCACAGGAATTAAATTGCGTTCACTATTTAATCAATCGCAAATTATGCAGGAATCCAAACTAAATTTGGAACATTCTCAGCAATCCTTCCTTGCATATATGGAAGCAAGCAACTGATCACTTCAATAGGGCAGAATGTCCCCTTCCCATACTAAGCAACCTTAATTATCCACAACAAACATTACCCCAGTTGCATCCAGCCAAAAAATCTATTTTGACAATTACTCGTAATTTCAACTTCAACGTTCCTGACAATTTAAAAGACTACGACAGTGGGTTTAACTTTTATATGTCATTAGTCTTCTATGAGTTATATAGGAAAATGCATTGATATAAAGCTGTGAAGTGCCAGGTTTGTCTAGAACCCTGGTTGGAACCAAGCCAGTCCTGAGGATATTGATTCCAGTTAAGGTCCACCCCAAGTTCAGCCAGGGTCTGACTCGGACTGAATATGAATACCCAAGCCAAACCTTACCAGAACCCATACAGAACCTGCAGGGTTCCAATAAATAGAAAGTGATTTTTTTTAAATTAAAAAAAACCTGAAACCACCCTAAAAATTACATCCAAGTTACTAACACCACAAAACGAAAGTTTAATATGTTCTTACCTCTCATTCTTCGTTGACCTAGAATTCCATTTTTGTGCATTTCAAGATTTCTAATTATGACAATGAGTCCAGTTAGTGTGGATACATTGACACTTTCAGAAGTGTTTTATGACTCCAACAATGTTCTCCAAACTTCTTGAAGAGAACGTCAGTTTTTAGTAAGCCACCCAATTGGCTCTGATCATCATCCAACTTCTTCAGCTTCATCATGGTGTGGTCAGAATTGGGTTCCAATTTATTTGTAGTTCTTTCTGCAACTTGGGTGAAATATTTAAAATATAAACTAAAGTTTCGAATATTGAATTAAATATTTGCTTGTGTTATTTTTTAATTTTATTAAAAATGTTTATATATCCCCTCAGAAGTGGATGCCTGGTAGAAAGGAAGGTGGGTTTGCACATGAAAAGGTTATTTTACAATTCAAAGGGTCTTTTAACGGATAAATGAATTATTTAAAATTTTAAATTGGTAACTCGCCATTTTCCCTCCAAAAGCTATAAAAGAAGGTGTTGGGGCTTATTGTTGCATATGCTAATAAATGATACTGTTATGCTAACGGATTGAATTTGAGTTCTTCCACAATCTTCTGAGGATGAAAACCCTCTTTAGATTTCTACTTGCAGATTTGAAAGATAATCCTTGGCTAAACTGGTATGGTTTCATTTCATGAATCATTATTGTGCAACTGAAGTTTCAGTTTGTTGTTTCCAGCCATGTAGGTCTTTAATGTGTTTTAGTTTGCAGATTTTGGAGTTTACTTTCAGTTTTCTAGAGTCCCAACATAATATTTGCTTGGATAATTAAAGATGAAAAGCTCTTTACTCTCAAGTTCAGCCTCTTGGAGGGAAAAAAGATGGTAGATCTGATCAGGGCAAGAAATATGATGATCAGTCTCAACTCATAGCTAATGGGAACAAACCCTCACTTGGCCAAGGTGAACCTCGAGCCATGTGACCAATGACATTGGAGATAATGAGGGCAGCAAGGTATACCATCTTCGACCTATGGGAAATGCTCAACATAAAAAGAAAGCTTTGGGATGAGTGGCACAAGAGGAGAAGCCCAAGTGACTTGGATGTACTATTTGTAAATGTTCTTTCTAGCAAATTTGGTGATGGTCTCCTTCTAAGGAAGGAGTGGAGAAGTAGCATCTAAGGAATACATGAAAGGAGCTAGTCTACCAATAGAGATGTTAACAAGAAGGAGCGAGCTAGCCTCTAAGTAAAAACATTAATGGCACCAGACTAGATCCAATGAGGGAATCCTCTCAAAGGAGCAAAAAGCCAAATATGGATATATAAAGCGTAATTCAAATTCAAAGAAATCTCAAGCAATCAAAGATCCTTTAGAATCCACAATTAATAAAAAAAATCCCATTTATTGATTTTGAAAAGTTCTTTATATTCAATGACCTAGCATTTCTCCACCAAAGTATCCACTCTCAACACCTAAGACTAATTACAAAACCAATTAAAAATTAATAAATGTGACCTCAAAGTTGAGGACAATCATCCCCTAAGATGTAATAGTAATTATGGAGAACTTCATTCTATTGAGAAGTTTTACAGTCTTGTGAATTCTTGCGATTCTTCACAAGAATTCACAAGTCGCAATTTACACAGACTTGGTAATTAGACACATAGCACTTGACATTGGAGAATATTGGGACATCAAAAACACCTAATAGCAAATGATAGCATTAAAATCCTAATACGGAGAGAACTTGTATTTATTGGAAAAAAGGAACAGCTTTTCTAATAGATGATTGACTCGTGTCCCTCACTTTATATGTCAAGTGTATGAATTCTCTCGCACCCTTCTACAAAAGTTTGTACTAAACACTTTCTTACAGCCTAGAAGAAACTCTTTCATTTTCAATGTACAAGGTGCCTAACTATTGAAATTAACCCTTCCTCTTGTGATAAGATGCAGAAAATGCCAAACATGGAGCCTCCAAGTTCTCACGTATGTTCTTTGCTACTAAATATATTGAATGGAATTGCTATTGTGTTTGTGAATTAGCTTTTTCTTAAGCTTGCTCTCCTGCAAATCTAACTTCTTCCAAGCATTCACAACATACACACTTGAGCGCCTCTCATAATTTAATCCCATGCTATTCTATTTATAATATCAATCAAAAAGATTTTGTGACCCTTTACCTCAACATAATGAGAACAAATTTCTTCAAGGAGTGGATTCTAGCCAATTCTTCTTTGACTCTTGTAAAGATGACTTTGGATCTCATGGAGGTGAAAGACAAACTGATGAAATTTAAAGTGTTGGATCTACCAAACACCATCCTTACAGATTTATTCTACTTGAGAAAAATATTGCAACTAGAGCCCAAAATTGATGGTTGACCCTACTTTTCAAGCAAATTATGGGTGAAAAGTATTATTAGATGTTGACCTTCAAATATTGAGGCATTATATGTGTGTATCTTATTTAAATTTTGGTAATCCATCTAAAATACCACTTTCATATGATAGTCTTTCTAAGTTTTTATTGTAATTTATGGGGAAAATGATGTCTAAAGCCATATGACCATCAAATTTAGGCCTTGGTTGAAATTCCTTCATGCAAAACCTTCCATTTAAGTCACTTGTTCAGCTTGATTACCCCTAGCTATTTTCTTCTATTCATTGACACTTGTACTTTGTCTAAGTGATGATCCTTAGGTTGAGGATCTATGTCCTCACCAACTCCTATGCCGATTGTTGAACAAAACCATTGACACACAAAATTGGACATGGTACATATCTATAATTGCCATGAATTTCTTACGTGCTCATGCCCTACCATGTTGTTCAAAGAATGGGGAATAAAAGAAACAAAGAATTTCAAAATTGTTGCATCTACCATATGTCTTACCACCTACTTAGCTTCTATTCACCAATTTGTGCTAGTAATCTTAATTGCATTAGCAATGTTATTCTCCCACCTCGCATCAAACAATGTCCTCACCCCTTTTTAAAAACTTGTCTATGGAATTTTATAGCATGCGGGACTCTTCAAATGTACTGTGGACTTGCTCTAATGAGGGGAAGCTACTCTCTAGGAGAGGATCAATATATAAGTATATCAATCCTTCCACTTCCTTCTTCCCTTCACAAAATTCCTTGAACCTGCCATCAAGGCCACAAAGATTAAGGAGCTTCAATTTTATCAATTCCTCAAAATCAGTTGTTTTTTCACTCGTCACTCATCAATTCCTCTCTATGGACTTGCTCTAACGAGGTGAAGCTACTCTCAAGGAGAGGATAAACATATAAGTATGTCAATCCTTCCACTTCCTTCTTCCCTTCACAAAATTTCTTGAACCTGCCATCAAGGCCACAAAGATCAAGGAGCTTCAATTTTATCAATTCCTCAAGATAATTTGTTTTTTCACAAATCACCTTGCCCACAAAATTCAAGAATTAGTAGTTTGTGGGCTTCTTCAAGCACAGCAGTCCTTGGTTCTTCAGGCAAGTTAAGACACGTATTACTATGATAATTCGTCACCTTTGCCATTCAAGGGATCCATTGGATTTTAAGACTTGTTATCATGTCAACTAACTATGTGCTTATCAAAAATGGACACCAAATTCAAGAATGAACCTCACAAGATATCAACAACTTCAAAAATCGAATCAGTCCTTATTTTAATGAGTTTGTTGATAATGGTGCGAAATTAAGAAACCACCTATCAACATGCACCAAGGCCTAAACCTAATCCTTCTTGTACCAAGCAGCTAATGAGTCCAATTCATTCATTCTCTTTTGCATTTCTGTCACTAATGATCCTGATGAAACTCCTGTAGCAAAGATGGTTGAAGGTTGAGAAAGAGGAGTTGGAGGTAGAGAGCCTCTTACTGCAGTTTGCATTTTTTCAAAAGCTACCCCATTATTTTAAAGTTCTTGCTTCAATGTCATGTTTTCCTACTAGCTTTTGTTCATTCTAAGTAAATTTCTCAATGTTTGCAAGGCTGAATTGTGTTGTATGAATTGCCATTTTTGCAAAATCAACAACAAATATTTCTCAAACTCTCCTCACCAAAAGTTGGCCAGCTAATATTTGAGAAGTATGCTCCCACAAGTTTATTATTAGCTAGGAGAATGTAATAATACACCCTACCCATTTTTTTGTGTGTTTTTTCTGAGATAATGTTCTGCTACAGTCAATAAGGAAACTAGTGATGCAACACCTTTACTACTAAACGGCTGTTACAGAGGTTACTCAATGACAAATGTGTTCAAAACATAAAATAAAACAACATTCTTCAATGCCCAGATAGAATAATCACAATATTTTCATTTAACCATTAAACTCATGGGCTGCAATACAAGTTTCAGGTCAGACACAATTTATAACAGCGTGTATGAAATTCACGAACACCAATTATATTTGAAATAGATACATTAAATCATGCCTCTAGATGATGCATTATATAAACCAGCACTTTTTTAACATACCCAGGAGCTGATTTTGGCTACAGGTCTTAAACAATCTCTGAACCAGCAAACTAGGGTTCCAATAATGGCTCCAAATACCTTCAAATCTGCACTACTCCACTCAGCAATTGATATCCCTGTTTTTGTCAACTGTGGGAACCTCCCATCATGCCAAGAAACTGTCCAGACCCTAGGCGCTTGGTCTTCAAACTTCCACGTCCCTCCTCAAAGTGGTACGGCCAGATGTTGGAGTGAAATAAATGGTAACTCACAAATCTGCTGCTCTGTCCTTTTAAAATGTGTAAACAATTCTTCCACAATATCTGGCCCTTCAACTGAAAATACTGGTAACAATGAAGCTCCTTCGTAGTCCCTGTGTTGAACCACCTGCAATCAGCCAAAAAGATCTTCCACTTCCACAACTGATGTCCTCTATGAAGGTTTTCGTCCTCACAAAATCCTTGGATGAACAAAGTCAAGTCCAGCAATAGTTTGTTATCAAAATCCAGCATGAAATGCAAATGAGCTCCCAAACACATTTTATATCACCTCCAGAACCCCACGCCCATCTTGGGGAAATAAACTTTTTTCTTTTGAGGTATTTTATTTTTCTAAGATAGATCTTAAGTCGAAGTACCATTAGGATCCGAGTTAGAGAGAAGGATTTACATAAGATTGCTTTTCAATGACATTATGGACATTACGAGTTCTTGGTCATGCCTTTGGAATCTCGGATTGACCAATGCTCTTGTTACATTCTAGTCTTGTACAGATCATGTATTTAAAAAGCAGTCATGGAAGTTTGTGCTTGTGTTCTTCAATGACATCCTGATCTACAAGACTTGGGAAGATCACCTTCAGCACATTGATGAGGTATTGGGTATTATGGAAGCACAGTCACTATTTTCTAAGGTCTCCAAGCATAAATTTAAGACAAAAGCTCTATACTTGGGACATGGAGTGGGTTTCAATAGAGTTACGGTTGATCAGTAGAGATTTAGGCTATTCACGATTTGCTTCCACCAAATACACTAAACAACCTGAGAGGATTCCTTTGCTTATAAACGAGATTTTTTAAGGATTTTCATAGCTAACAACACCCTTAATAGATTTAAGTAAGAAGGGGTCATTCTCTTGGACAGATACAACTCAACAATTTTTTAATAGATTTGAGAAGGTGATGAGCACTTGTCTAGTGTTAGCACTTCATGGGTTTTCCCATACCTTTGTTTTAGACTGTGATGCATTAGAAGGGATTGTAGATTGCTTATGCAAAATAAGTACCATAAAGCTTTTGAAAGTCGAAAACTCAGAGATACAAAGAGTCACTATTCCATTTATAATAAAACATGTTCGCAATTATGCATGTCTTGGTGAAGTTTAAACCAAAGAAGCAATAATCTGTATAAAATTGCGATTATACCCCAATTAAATTCAACTTATGAAGCCAACCGATTTATTCCCCCAAAAAAATCAAATTCACAAAAAAAATCGTTGACCCAATTTTCAACGATTTTTTTGTATTTAAATTGCATTAAAATCATGTTAAAAACCCCCAGCAAAAAGGTGAAAAATTGTTGCAAAAACCTACGAAGCCCTGAAAAACTTGTGAAATTACTAAATTGCTCAAAAATAGGCCCGAATCCAAGACGAAATCAAAGTCGGTGTGAAATCAACGTGGAAACTATTTGCTATTTTGTCCCTTAGTTTTCATTCCGACCTTTGGAAAACCCTAAATAGAGGAGTAGGAGGAGCAATGGCGGTCATCAACTAAATTTGAAAGGGCCTCAATCATCCTAAATCGTAGGGGGCACACAACATTGAGCCCCTGTTAAGGTTAGGATAATCAAAAACTTGCACTGAAAGGAAGTTCTGAAAGTAAAGTAATCACTCAATCACTTGTTCAATGGGAGGGCTAAATTAAGCAAATGACAATCACTCAACCACTTTTCAATGGGAGGACTAGAAATAACAAAACTATCACTCAACCACTTTTTCAACGGGAGGACAGGAGTACAATATGAAATTGAGATAGGCGGCGAAGCCAGCCTCTTCCACTTATGCAGTGGGAGGACAGAAGTACAATATGGAATAGAGATAGGCGGCAAGGCCAGCCTCTTCCACTTATGCAGTGGGCAATGCAAGAAAGTAAAGTGTCAAATGAAATGGACTGTTTCAATACTACTAAATACCGCCTTACAATGAGCAACTCTACAAGATACTCTCAGTACAATAAAGCTCCAATCTCCAATAGATAAAGAAGGTACTCCAAGAAGCTACAAAACATGAAACTTAAAAACACAAGACAAAATAAACAATTTACCAAATCTGATATAACCTATCAGCATCACCAAAAACCAGACCAGCAACACTGTGAAGTCCATATCTCCGTTAAAACACCTCTGAATGGCTCCAAATCAGTGGCGAATGGGAGTTAGGAAAGAGGCGACCAAGTACCAAACAACTAACTATGCCAAATAGCCCTTACTATTTTATGCACGCTTCCCAATGTCAATGCAGCTTGGTACGACCTGCTTGGAGAGGGACGATCTGCTTTAAATATCAGGTTCTCCACAAAAAAAAATACGAAACTCAGCAAGAAGGGGTGCCTAGCACATAGGAATCCAACGAGCCATTACCCAGAACAATAAAAAAATCAGGCAATGAGATATGAGTGATTAACTGCTACAACCATGAACCAACCAGCAACATGAAAACGCTCCAAACTCAGAAAACTGAAAATGCATCAATGAAATCCATCTCCAAATAGCTCAATCTATCCCTCTGAATGAGAATTAGTCTCTCCAATTAGCTAGGTGCTATCTCTCAAGCACGAAACTGACACAGGGCTAGGAAGCTCTCAACTTCGAAGCACAAGACTAGCACAAATTCGGCAACACTTCGTTATAAAATATTCATGGGTGCCAAAACAAGAGCCCAACACTCTTATTTATAACCTTGGAGCCTCCAAATTCAAATTCGCATTCCCTCCAAATGGATGCCAAACCCAAATGCACATTCACTCCACATTATTTTGAAATTACATTTCATTTCACCTTGCTTCCCAAATCGACCTTCACTAGGTAGCAAATATACTTTATAAAAATGTCAATAAAATATAATGTGGCATCCAAAGTGAATAAGTGAAATATATTACAAAATTAACTTATTTCTCCCTAAGGCATCCCCTTAAGTCATAGCCAGAAATATATAAGTGACACGCCTAGGCCAAGGGGGGCATTAAAATATATTAAAAATACTTTTTTCCCATGTGCTGAACAACTGCCATAGTGAACTAAAGGCCAAATTACTGAAAACTGCACTGCCAGAAATAGCCTCTGAACTAGACCATTGAAACCTGCCAAAAATAGCACTTACTAAAAATAGCATACTCCTAAAAATAGTGTGTCCAAATGCATTTTAACCACATTCTAAGTAGCCGTCACAACTTACTAAAAATAGTAAGTCCAGAAAAGTCTTCAAATCCAGTTGCATGTCACACCATCGCGTAGCTCTCTGAAAACCCAGAAAAACCCATAAAAATAAGCTTTCCTCGCCCCTACTTACTAAAAATAGTAAGTATACCAAACTCCACTGATTGCTACGCATGTACCATCATTGTAAAGCTTTCTGAAAACCCAGAAGGAACCCAAAATCAAAACTGTAAAACTCCAATATGCAAGCCACCAAAATTGCCAAAACATCCTCCTAGAAAATAGGAAACCCTAATTCTGCCTCTGACTGACCAATGGGTCTTGAGATTGGTCAACAGTCCCCAAAACAAACTAGAGCGAAAAAGGGGACATTACAGTCCACCCTTCCCAAAATTGCTTGTCCTCAAGCAATGCCACCACAACTCCAGAAAAATTTAAACTGATCCACACCAAAGCAAGTACAATCCTAGGGTCCCATGTCCGTCTTAGGAAGAACCCACCATGTCGATGTTGCGCCACTATGATCACATCAATGAAAACATCACGCCAAATATTGTTTATAAAAGTTTTGCAGGCAAATATAAATCCACAACTAATAAATCCAGATATTGTTTATTTCTCATTGCTCCATTTTAGATAACTATTGTAGCTTGCCCTAATTAGGGTTTAATGTTTTAATCTTGACCATTGATCTTAAATCAATGTGGGTCGTTGCTTTTTAAAAGAGTGCCTATAAACCCTCCTCTTTTTATTTGTAGGTCATGGGAGATTTCAGAGAAATTGTTGTAGTGATACTTCTTGAGTAATAGACAATTCATTGTTCAAAATGTTGGTGAATCTTTGTCTATTTTTTCAAGTTAGCATGGTTTCTTGGCTCTCATTAGAATAGATTTCATTTTCAAGTTGGTAGATTGAATGAAGGATTTGATAAAATTGCTTAATGTGGAGTTGATGTGTTCATACTTTTTATAATTGGATGATTTTCAATTATTTTGCAAAGTTAGCTTGAACCAATAATTCAAAACTTAACTTCTATTGCTATATTCATTGTTCAATATGTTGGTGAATATCAGTGGTATGAAAATCTTTTGAATTCTTGAGAAGATAACACTGTTCTTGTGTAGTTGTTGAATTTGGCGAAACAAAAATTGGTTTAAATTCCACTTTTGCAATTTTTGTCTCCAGAGTTCATAGGATTAGCTTAGGATTGGAGTTATCTTCCTAAAACCTCACCCTTTTGCCCTTTTTTTCAAGTCTTAGTAGATATAGGATTGAATAGAACTAATTGCAAAAATTATTCCAAAAAAAAAAAAGAAGTTAAGAACCAACGGAGCCTTTAGATTGATTAATTCCTCGAACAATTTGTAAGTCCCCCTTGAAATTACCAGCAAATCACAATGAACCAACTGAGACTATCTGCATGAATTTGGGAACCTTGGAGTCATCTTTGTGATCACACAATTCAATTGTTTAGGACATAGAAGATTTTGATCAAGAGAGAATAAAATATCTCTAGGTATTTTATTCTGTGTTGAATGTGCATAAAATCACACCAACAGGACCCCTGACATAAGTGCAGTATGAAGGCAAAGGCCAAGTAGTTGGAATATTTTTCTATTGAGGAATCTGCATTAGAAAAATCATATCAACAATCTGATTCAGAGAGTACCGAAGAGGAAAATAAATTAGACGAAGAGCTTGATGATGATAGGACCATTGCACAACTTACTAGTTCTCAAAAGGCAATCACTTTCACGGTAACAGGTGCAATACAGTTGCGGCGAGTAGTTGCTTCAATTACTGCGAGAGCTACACATAATTTCATTGATGAATGGTTTATAGCTAAGAGGGGATTGCCAACAGAAGAACATGATGGATTCAGGGTGATGGTAGCTAGCGGGCACAAGCATCTTTTTACATGTAGGATTTCCAATCTGACTATATAGTTGGTTGATTATGAGCTGAAAGATGAATTCTATGTGGTGGACATGGGGGACAATGATGTTATTCTTGGCATGACATGGATGTTGTCACTTGTAGAGTTCTCTTTCAACTTGCAAAAGTTGGAAATGAGGTTCGAGCATCAAGGTAGGAAAGTGGTACTCAGACGACTTTTAGATGCAGGACCTAGAGTGGTATCACTCAAGAGGATGGAGTGGCTGATTAGGCATGATCAAGTAGAGTGGGCAACGAAGTGTTTCATCATGCCAATAGTTCCTGAAATTTAAAATCAGCAAAAGAGCAATTATCATCTAGATGTTTAGATTTTGCTATCTAAGCATAGCAAGGTGTTCATGTGAATCCATCATGCAGTTCCTCCATAGAGGGGAATAGAGCATGTCATTGAGCTAGAGGAAGGAGCCAAATAGGAAATCACCACTCCTTATCGACTTCCTTAGAGGCATAAGGATGAAATAGAAAAGGCAATTAAGGAGTTACAGGAGATGGGGCACATAAGACCTAGCAAGAGCCCATTCGCATCAACAATAGTTTTGGTAAAGAAAAAAGATGGAACGATGGAAATGTGTAATGATTATAGGGCCCTGAATAAAAAGACAATCAAGAGAAATTATCTCATTCCTAGAATAGATGAATTGATTGTTGAGTTGGACGAGGCTCAATATTTTTCTAAGATAGATTTGAGGTCAGAGTATCACTAGATTTGAATGAGGAAAGAAGATATTGAGAAGACTGCTTTTAGATGTCATTATGGGCATTTTGAGGTTTTGGTAATGTCCTTTGGATTGACGAATGCTCCAGCTAATTTTCAGAGTTATATAAATTAGGTGCTTAGGAAACAATTGAGGGAATTTCTTTTGATATTTTTTGATGATATCCTGATTTCAGCAAGACTTGGGAGGAGCATACGCAACATCTTGAGGAGGTATTGAGTATCTTATAGAGTGAGTCTCTATATGCTGAGTGTAAATGTGACTTTAGGATGACAGAGCTCCTATATCTCAGTCACATCATCAGTGCAGAGGGAGTGAGAGTTGATCCTAAGAAGATCAAGCCCATTGTTGAGTGGCCTACTACAACAAATCTCACACAACTTAAGGGGTTTTTTTGGTCTTTGTGGATTCTACAAGAGGTTTGTCAGAGGTTTTTCACAAACTGCAGCCCCACTTACAAATTTGACTAAGAAGGGAGCCTTTGAGTGGTCTGATTTAGCACAAAAGTGTTTTGAACACTTAAAACAATTAATGTCTACAAGCCTAGTATTGGCAATACTTGATTTTATCAGACCTTTTGAGTTGGAATGTGATGCTTTAAAAGATGGAATAGGAGCAGTTTTGATGCAAGAGAAGCAGCCCATTGCATTTGAGAGCAAAAAGTTAAGAGGTGTGGAGAGGAGTTACTTTGTTTATGATAGGAAAAATGTTGGCCATTATGCATGCATTGGCCAAATTCAAACCATACCTAGTTGGGGGTAAGTTGATTATCAATATAGATCACAACATCAAATATTTCATGAACCAAAAGGATCTAAATGATAGGCAACAAAAATGGGTCAGCAGGTTGTTGGCGTATGATTGACATTGTTTGTGTCAAGGGAAAGAAGAATATAGTTGCTGATGCACTTTCTAGGAGGCCTCACATCAGTTCTTTGATAGAGATTTCTGCTGATTGAAGAGAATTAATTGCAGCAGAGTATGCCAAAGATTCATGGGCAGCAAGAGTTATAGATGGCATAATTTATGATGACAGGTACACACTGATTAATGAGTTGATCATATACAAGGATAAGATCTATTTGGTGCCTTGTTCACAGCTTAAGGTGAAGATAATGAGGACTTTCCATGATGCACCTATGGCTGGTCGCCCAAGTTTCTTTAAGACCTATATGCAGATTTGAAAGAGGTTTACTTGGAAAGGGCTTAAAATGAAGTTCTTAAGTATGTCAGAGAGTGTCCCACTTGCCAACATAACAAGAATGAGTATACTTATCCAAGTGGTCTACTTCAGCCCCTACCCATCCCTAATCAGAAATGGGAATCTATCTCTATGGATTTCAACACAGGGCTATCTTAGGTATTGTTGTGACCTTTTCACACATCACCCCATTGAGACCCTCCTTGTTTCTTGCTTTCTAGGGTTTTTTGTTAGAGCCTTGTGACCTCTCAGCACCAATTTTGTCAGTTTTGAATAGTCTGGGTTTTGAAAGTCATAAGTTAGTTTGTGTGAGCCATGGTCAGAACAGAGTCTAGACATTGTCAAGGTGCCTAGAAAGTCCGAAGGACGAAGATTGCAATTGATTTGAGTGAATTTGGACAACTTTCTATTTTTGGAAATTTTTTATTTTTTTTTACTTTTTCTTATATTTTAGTTAGTTTCGTTTTTGGCACTTTAAGCAGGATCCCGAATTGGGTATTTTTGGAAAGTTTTTCCTATTTTTTAGGGATGCTTTATTTTTCTATTTTTGGAAAGGGCTTAGGGTTTGCACTGTTGGCTCTTACATTGAAAATGATCAAGAATTCCACTCAAAATTCAAGTTTTGGCTGAAAAAGCTAAGTTCCTAGATTTTAGGGATCCAGAGGAATTCAAAGGATAAATGGTGTATGATTTCCAAATTTCAAGATGATCCGAATTAAAATGCATAAGTTATCTGGAGATCAACTCTCTCCAAGTCCACCCAGCAAGGATGATCTAAATGTTCACATGGTGCACAAGTGCCTTCAAATCTGCCTAGGACTAGTTTGCAAAGTGGAAGACATCTCATGAACTCCGCCCTCCATGGTGCCAAGTCCACCTGCCCGTGGTGCACAACTTTGATGAACTCTGCCATGTATGAGGTGCATAAGTGTTATGAAGTCCGCCTAGAGATGTGTGAGCATGGTCAAGGTATCAAGCAAGTCCGCCCTCATGGTGTGTGCTAAGGGTATCAGGTATCTCCAAGTCCACTTGCCTATGGGAAGTAAGTGTCATGAAATCTGCCCTCACCTTGGTGCATAGTTGTCATGAAGTCACCTGGAATCAAGGTATCAAGATTCATCAAGTCTGCTTGGTCATAGAATGAATGAAGTCCACCTTGGAAGGAACTTAGCATGGTCACAAAGAGAAAGAAGTCTGCCCATGTAAAGGGGAACAAGTCTAATGAAGTCCGCCATGCTAGCAACAGAGGTGCACAATTCCCCTCAAGTCTGCCATATAGCAAGTGCAAAGATGTGATAAAGTCCGCTTTGAAGTATGAAAGGAGGGAAAGAAACAAACCAAGTCCGCCCTAGGGAGATGGTGTGGTGCAAGAAGTCAAGGAAGTCCGCCCTCCTATAAGGGAAGGGAACAAGTAAAGTCCGCCCAACATCACTTGCAAAATAGGAAAAAAATTAAGGAAATTCACCTAAGTTACAAGAGAAAGAGCCTCTTCAAGTCCGCCTTCATGTACTTGAGAAACTTGTTAAATTGGAAGTAAAAGAATATTCTCATGGAATCTTCATGGCTGTCAACAAGATAGTTATCCAAGTTCGAACTAGGAATCAATTTTAGAAAGTTTTTAAAACTGAAAGATTGCAGATTGAGTTCGATTCATCAACTTGGAATCAAAACAGAAACTTCCTCTTGGACTGAAATTCACAATTCGAACTTGCCAAAAAGATTCCAGCTCAACTAAAATCAAAATAGAAACTTTCTTTTGCAACTCGAAAGAGTAAAGAGTAATTAGAAACAAACCAAAGAAGAATTTATTTGTTTCTAATATGAAAATTCGAACTTCACGAGGATTTTATACAAATACAAATTCAATCTCTCATTCTTTCATAAGAGTTCGAACTTGAGAGAGAAAGTTGAGTAGTTCTTGTGCAGGTTTTGAGGTTTTTCAACAAAATTTTGAAGGTTTTCAACAAGATTTCAAAGGTTTAGACAGTTTTGAAGAGGATTTCAATAGTTTTGAAGAACATTTTCACAATATTTCGAAATGCAACCTCTGATTTTTTCATCACAAACAGAATTTCTCCCTTCTTTCTTATTCTTTTTGAAGGTGAAATTTGGTGTCAAGGGCAGATTATCAGGTTTCCCAACCTGATTTTTCAAAGTTTTTCAAGAGAAAGAACTAATCAACTACATTTTCCTTTCGATCTTTCTTATTTTCTGTCCTCTGAACTAAGTTTTTTGCATACTTAGTTGAAATTTGGACTTAGTTTTTCATTCTCAGGTTTGATTTTGATCAAAATCAGACCCAAGGATCACATTTTTGGGTTTTCCTAAGAGTTTCAAAAGTATTTGAGTGTTGAAAACCCCTTCAAAATGCTAAGTGTTGAAAAAAGAGAGTAAAAATCAGAATACACTTAGCTGCTAAAACTCCAAATCCCCATTTAAAATACAGATTCTAACTTAATTATATTTAATCGTTGAAGATTTGGATGACCTCAGGAATTGGACCATCACGCAAAGTCCAGATGAAGTTCCAGGTTGATAAGGACTCCCCTCCGGAATCGAAGATGGAACTCCAAATGGAAGAAGGTTGGAGATACCAACTGTAGTGTCATAATGCGACCCTAGCAATTTATGACTGCATTAGGGTCCTGTTGTGACGTATTCACACATCGCCCCATTGCAAATGGGACCCCTGTTTTTTTTGCTCTCTTGGGTTTTTTTTCTGGATCTTTTAGGTTTTAGTCTGTTAGCCTTTTGCATGGTGAGTGTTGTCAGGAAGATCACTAGCAGGCTCTGCTTGAGCTAGGGTGAGTCAGTTGATGCTCCAAGTTAAGGGCGTTTTTCAAGGTCTTCCTTAGGCTTGGTTTTGCTGGTGGTATCCCATTTGAGTTTGGGGAAGTCAGTGAGTGGTTGAGCAAATTTGGCTAAGGAATGGAAGGGATGAATCAAAGATCTAGCCTAGGACAAATTCAAGCCAGTTTGAAGGTGAATTGAGCCTAGAATGGGAATTTCGCTCCTGACCCTTCCAAAGGGTCCAGAGCGAAATTCATGTAAAACCCTTTTTTCCACAAAACTGGAGCTATATGTCAACCTGAAGGAGAAATTTGCATGATCATGAGGAAAGGAGGCCTGATAAGGTTTGTCCAAGGTGTGAGAAGAAGAAAATATGTGAGAAATTGGCTCAAAATGAGGATTTCGCTCCTGACCCTTCCAAAGGGTCCAGAGCGAAATCTTCCCCTTTTGCCTTCCTTTGACCTTAAAACCTAGTCTGACCTTGCTTGGACCCAGTTGGGTGATGGAATATTTTGGTAATGAAACAAGGAAGTTGATTTGATCAAGTTTGAGCGAGAATGGAGTGAACTAAGGTGGGATTTTGGCCAAGATTGTGATTTTCACTCCTGACCCTTCTAAAGGGTCTAGAGCGAAAATCTTCTTAAAGCCCATTTCCTCCTAAGTTTGGCTAATTTTTGATTTGCAGGGTATCTTGGAAGGAAGGTTGGACATTCTTGTTGCCTTTGAAATGTTTGAAAACTTTGAAAATGAAGGATTTTGGACCAAAAAAGAAATTTCCCTCCTGACCCTTCCAAAGGGTCCAGAGCGAAATTCCTAAAAGCTCTTATTTTTGCATTGAAGAAGGTCAAGTTCTTGGTCTTTTATGGCATGAATGGAAGAGAAATAACTTGTCTTTGCCTCTTGAGGTTGTTTTGAATTGAAAAAATGAAGAATCTAGCCCAAGTCAAGATTTTCGCTCCTGACCCTTCCAAAGGGTCCAGAGTGAAAATCTCTCTAAGAGGCATTTCTTTCCTTGTTTGGCCAAATCTTGATGTCCAAGGCATGATGAGAAGAAGAATGAACATGATCTAGCCTTTGAGGGTGTTTGGAAGTTATGAAAATAAGGGATTTTAGCCAGGAAAGGAAATTTCGCTCCTGACCCTTCCAAAGGGTCCAAAGCGAAATTCCTTATGAGCCTACTTTTTGACCTTTCTTGGACATGAAACCTTGTTCCTAGGGCAATGAAGGATGAAATTCTACCTTGCAAAGAAGTTTCAAGTTGAAAAAATGATGATTTTTGGTCAAAAATGAGAATTTCGCTCCTGACCCTTCCAAAGGGTCCAGAGCGAATTTTCTCAAAACCTCTCTTTGCTATCAATTTTTTGCTAGATCAAGTGTGGGATAAGGTAAAATCAAGGAGAAGTTACCCCTAAGAGTGACTTTGAGTTGCTAGAAACCATGAAAGATGAAGAAATTGAGCCTAAAAGTGATTTTCGCTCCTGACCCTTCCAAAGAGTCCAGAGCGAAAATCCTTAAAATCATCTTTTCTTCCAAAATTTGAGCAAAGTCAAGCTTGGACAAGGGTGCAAGAAGACATTTAGATTGCCTTAGAGTGGATTTTGGGTGCCAAGAATGCAAATTTTGAAGCCAAATGAGATTTTCGCTCTTGACCCTTCCAAAGGGTCCAGAGCGAAATTCTTAAGATCACCCCTTTTTCCTTGCAAATCAAGTCAAGATTTTGATTTTATGACCTAGAGAGGAGTGAGGCAAGGTGTTCTAAGTCTTGGAGGTAATTTGAAGTTGAAAAGATGGAGAAATAGCCCTAAAACAAGATTTTCGCTCTTGACCCTTCCAAAGGGTCCAGAGCGAAAATCTTAAAATCTACCTATTCCTTTCAAACTTATGCTAAGCTATGCCTAGACCAAGGTAAAAGATGCCCTTGAGATTGCCCTTGAGTTGATGGTTGTCTCCAAAAATGATGATTTTAGGCCAGAGAAGGAAAATCGCTCCTGACCCTTCCAGAGGATCCAGGGCGAAAATCCTTCAATCAGCTATTTTGCCTTGCAAAATCAAGTTAAACTTAGGTTGGATGAAAGAAGAGAAGTATTTCCTTGCCTTGTGAGGTGGATTGAAGTTGAAATGATGAAGAAGTGAACTGCAAGCAAGAAATTCGCTCATGACCCTTCCAAAGGGTCCAGAGCGAAAAACACTAAAACCATCCTTTTCTCCAAATTTTGTGCTAAGTCAGGCCTGTACTAGGGTGAGAGAAGTTATTTAGAATGCCTTGGAAAGATGTTTCACCTTCAAAAATGTGAATTTTGAGCTAAAATTGGAATTTCGCTCTTGACCCTTCCAAAGGGTCCAGAGCAAAATTCATCAAAATCCCTATTTTCTCCTTGTGTCAAGTCAAGACTTTGAGTCCTAAGGCGTAGTTGAGGATGAAATGATGTTTCTTTGCCTTGTAGGATGAATTGAAGTGAAGGAGATGAGGAATTAAGACCTAAAGCTTGAATTTCGCTCCTGACCCTTCCAAAGGGTCTAGAGCGAAATTCTTAAAACCTCCATTTTTGCCTCAAATTTACATCAAGCTTGGTGTTGGTTCTAAATGAGGACGTCCTTGGGCATGTATCTAAGCAAGTACAGTTGCAAAGTGAGAACAATTTGAGCCAAGAATGCAAATTTCGCTCCTGACCCTTCCAGAGGGTCCAGGGCGAAATCCTTATAGGGCCTATCCCTGGGGAGAATATTGAGCAAGCTTCATTTTAACATCTTCTTGTTGATGATTTAAGGTAGAAAATGCTATGTTGAAATAAATTTATTATGTGTCCTTAATCATCTTTTGGTTTGTCTTGCAGATGAAAGAAGACCAGGCCAGGGCAAGGACAACCTCCTCCAGTCCAACATCAACAAGGACGACCTCCTCCAGTCCAGCATCAACAAGGACGACCTTCTCCAGTCTAGCATCATCAAGGATGACCTCTTCCAGTCCAGCATTCGAAGGGAAGGTACACCATCCATCCTGCACATCGAAGACAAAGGAAGTTAAAGCAAGGGTTCGTTGAAGAAGCAGACAGTTTCAGAAGAGTTAATTAAAGCTAGCTTCTCAGCAACATCAAATTGAATATCTACCAAGTTACAAGTGTCAAACAAGGTGGCATCCCAATCATCACTCCTCCAGTCGGATTGGTCCACCTCAGTGTGTCCAGATTCAATGTACCTGACTCATGGGAGATGGCACAAACTTCGATGTACCTACCCCGATTCTCCATTGGTCGAGTATTTCAGAGAAGACATGTGTCCAAATAATGCAATTATTTCATTGGCCAGAATTGAGTTTGTTGTAACAAACCCTAATTAGGGTTTTCATTGTAAAATCTCGGCCATTGATCTCAAATTGATCTGAGCCATTGAATTGTATTGAGGGCACTATATAAGCCCTGGCTCCTCATTTGTAAAGGTTAATAGTTAGTCAATGGTTAGCTAATAGACAATAGGGAGAAAATAGTTGATAGTCGGTGAATAGGTAGTAGAATAGCAGATAGAATAGCAATTAGAGTAGACTAGGAAGAGAAGACAAGACATTGTTGCCTTAATTGTAAAGACTTCTTTTTCATTGAAGATATAGTGAAATATGTCGTTTCGTTGCAATATGCATGGTCTCTTGTTGAATCTTCATTTTAGATGATAGATAATTAAATTGAATGAAAGAAGTCGTTGAATGCACCTATGTGGAATCTGTCTAATCCATACCACTAGCCTCTTACTCATTGTAAGTGCGCCCTGCGTGGTCAACTGGCATAAAATGAGCTTAATCTCAAGTCGTTACACGTCTATTGTTCATGCATTAACATGAATGATGATCAGTATCTGAAGGTGTCCGATTTGAATATGTTTGAAGCATCCCCCAAAAGATCGCACTGAGTTGGTGTTGAATTGTTCAACTTGATGGTGAGACCCAGCCCACTAGGACTCCACCTAGTCGTTCATCCATCTTCTCGCATTCTAGGTAGTAGAGTAGACTTCTTGAACCCTGCATCTTTTGTCATTTGTTTATCTTCCAGTTAGTTAATAGGACCTATGATTCCAGCAAATCAGACGTTTAGGTCGTCAAGTGTAAGTCCCCTTGTGATTCCAGCAAAATCACATCATACCATAGAGAGCTTATCCACACGTAGAGATCCTACATAACAGAACCTTGGAGTTACTCCGACTGATCCTTCAGCGAGATCTTCAGCAGTCGGGAACTTTGTTCGCGAGAGGATAAGATACTTCAGTATTTTATTCTGTGTTTGCATGTGCATAAAAAACACATCAACAGGTCCTCACGCATGCGAACTCGAATCCTCTAGCCTGATCGGAGACTGGAGAGTGCTCAGCTTGCGAAAATAGCTTCTTCCTTGGCCTCTGCATCACCCTCTCCACATTTTGCCCTGGAGAAAGGGGTAGGACAGGGGCGTGGCGCCACTGTCCCCCCTTGGACAAGGGCGTGGCACCCCTATCCCTACCCTATTTTAGGGCAAGACCCTTCCTAAAGCATGCCTTGTGGGTTGTGCCTCGAGCAGGAAACCTCCCCGATGTCGGCCGGTGATGAAATTCAAATCCTTCAAACATGTATTTAAGGGGGCATTTGCTCTCTCATTGGCATAAGTTGGATAGGTCGAAGTTGGAGAGATTCAAGTTGCATAAGCATTCAAGCATTCTTTTCCAGCATTCAACATTCTCAAGTCTCCCTTCAAGGCTAGGTGTTGCATTCAAGTCAAGGATTCAACCATTGAAGAGGAGATCCCTTTCAACATTCAATTCCACACAAGCACTTCTATCAACATTGCTATCACAACCTCCCTTGAGGTGATTTACAATTCAGTCTTTCATTTACATCTACTTGCAAGTACCTTCTTTCATTACTTGGTTAATTCCAAAACTAGGGTTTGACCTAAAGGCAAACCCCCAATCCCAACCCATTTTCCTCTCTTTTCTGTGTGTAGGTTGCAGGTGCGCAGTTGTACTTTTGGATTCGGGCTCCATTTGCAAAGGTGGAAAAACCTTTTTCGTTTCGCGGATCTTTTAGAGGACCGTGTACATTCCCGCCACGGTCCGGACAACTTTTCATCAAATTCGCAGGGCGACTTCATCTCGACATTTTACTGCCAAATCCAGGTGCAGAGCTTCATCCCATATTCTGATCTCAAGTTATAATAGATTCTTTGTCACTTTGGCACTACATGATTCAATCAAATTCCTTTCTAAATCAAACAAGGAAGAGGGGGTCATCCCAACATTCTCAATTCATTCAGAATTCAATCTATCATCTTTGTGTGGAGATTGAATTTAGTGAATTATCTCATCCCCTTCTTCCTAATGTGATGGTGAAAAGTGTTTGAAGGATAATCAATAGTGAAGCTCTCATCTCTCTTTGAGGGAAAGGGTAGTTTTCCTCTTGATCCATCACTCATCATTTTCCCACCATTATATTTTGGTGAACCCGACGTCTTGCATGCTTTCCTTACATTGCATATTTTTCATTTACAAGTTTCCAATTTCTACAAACTTAGTAGTTAATTCATTAAAAACCCTAGTTTTTAAAATCAAAATCGAACTTGTGATTTGTAAAAATTGTTTATGGTAATCTTAGATTTGAAAATTGCTTTGTTTGTCAAATTCAATTTCCTCATTATCTTGTTCAATTTGCAATTAAAATTTACAAAATTGAGAGGTTACTTGTTAAAACCCTAATTTTAAAAAAATCATCTTGAACTTGTGCAAAAATTGGATTTCCATTTAATTTTCAGATTTCTAATTGTTCTAAAATTTGTCTTCAATCCTACAATTCAAATTTTCAATTTTCCCTTTTTCCCAAAATTCAAATTTCAAAATTAAGTGGTTAGGTCATCAAACCCTAATTTTTAAAATTAATTGGACTTTATGTGAATTTCACATCAATTTCAGTTACATTCAGATTTCTAAACATTTTTCAAGGTGTCCCCTCCATTAGGTTTGACCCTTTTCAAAATTCCAATTCAATTCCTCTTTTTTTCAAAACCCTAAAAGGGCCCTATTCTCACCTTTGTGTCTTCATTTCGCCCACCTAGAGATCGTAAAATTCGCCAATTTTGGGGGGTTAGCTTTAAAATCATCATAATATCCATCCCTAGAAATTTCGAAAAAAGTTGGTCGGACCATGTGCGTTCCGACCACAGTCCCCGGTTTTTTTCCCAAAATTTCAGGAGACTGGTGTGACTGTATTTAAGAGCCTAAATCCAGAAGATTGGCTGATTTTATCAATTTTTGATCTCTCTGGAATCGGAAATACCTTCAAAATTCAACATTTCAACTTTCAAGAAAAATTTTAAAATTAAGAGGTTAATAATTGTTTGCCCTGATTTTAAAAATTCTAATTTTAAAATTAAGTGGTATTCCCTTGGCCCTAATTTTGAAATTCCAATTTCCTTTCTTTTTTGGAATTTGTGTCATCCTCTTCCCCCAATAGAGTTCAAATTGTGTAATCATTATTTTCTTGAATTTTGCATTACTCAATTTTGTAAGCTTTGTTTCACAATTCAAAATTCAAAATTTCCCTCTAGTGCATGAGTTTTACTACTATTAGTCCTACCTATCTGTTGTGACGTATTCACACATCGCCCCATTGCAAATGGGGACCCCTGCTTTTTGCTTTCTAAGGTTAGTTTTCTTGGTCTTTTGGGTTCTTGGCTATTAAATTATTAATCTTTGCATTGGGAAGTTGCCAGAGAGATCATTAAGATAAGATGGTCTGCTTAGGCTCAAATGGGTCAATAGGTGGTCCAAGTCAGGGTCTCTATTGAAAGCTTCCTCTTGGTTAGGCCTGGGTCCTTGCTTCGAAGGTCGGGTCTTGATTGAGTTTAAGGAAGTCTTTGTATCATGTTAGGAGTCTTGCCTTTTGAGACCTATGTCATTGAGTTTAGGAAGTGAATGGAGGTATGTGAGCAGGTGTTCTCAAAGATTCTTCCCTTTGAGGGTTTGAGATTGGTCCAGTTGATGAATGATGTCCTTGTACTCTAGGCATTGATTGGTATAAAATTGACCTATTTATCCTTAGGAAACGCCTAACGACCAAGCCTAGAATTGAAAACTTGAGAGTTGAATAGGAATTTGAGCTAGATTGTCAAATTCGCTCCTGACCCTTCCAAAGGAGCGAAATCCTCCTTAGCTCCCTTTTGACTCCTATTTTGATCCTTTTCTCTCCATGATCTTGCAAATTTGCCCTTTTGCTCATAATGACAACCATTCAATGACTTTGGTGAAGAATTAGGTCTTTTAGGGAATTTCGCTCTGGACCCTTTGGACCAAAAGGAGCAATTTCGCTCCTGACCCTTCCAAAGGATCTAGAGCGAATTTCTTCAAAAAGTATCATACCTTGCTCAAACCTTTGAACTAATCCATTCCCAAGCAATTTTGAAGGCAAAAAACTTGTTTTTGATGAGGAAAGGTTGAAAATGAAGTCAATGATAGAAAATTGAGCCTAAAACATCAATTTCACTCCTGAAAGGGTCCAGAGCGAAATCCTTCTAAAGACTTATTTCCTCAACATAAGCATTGAATGGACATCACTTTGAGAACAAGTTGGCTTGAGTATGATAAGATAAGGGTGGAAAGGATGAGTCAAGTTTAAGGTGATTTGAAAGAAAAAGAAGTGTGAATAGCATTAAAGGAAGAATTTCGCTCCTGACCCTTCCAAAGGGTCTAGAGTAAAATTTCCTAAACCTCTATTTTTCTCCTTGTTTGAGACCAAGATCTTTGTTCCTATGGCGTAGTTGAGGGAAGATTGATGTATATTTGCCCTGAGAAGTGATTTGAGGCAAGGAAATGATAGAATTGAGACTAAATGACAAATTTCGCTCCTGACCCTTCCAAAGGGTCCAGAGCGAAATCCTTAGGACTCCTTATTTCACCTTGTTTCGAGCTAGGATGGAGGCTAATTGCATAATCAAGATGGAAGGAGGTTTGAAAGGTTAAGTTCAAGGCAAAGAAATGATGAAAATGTGAGGGATTTGAGCATAATTGTCAATTTCGCTCCTGACCCTTCCAAAGGGTCTAGAGCGAATTTCATTATAGGGCCTGCCCTTGGAGAGGATCCAGAGCGAATTTCATTATAGGTCATGTCCTTGGAGAGGGTCCAGAGCGAAATTAATCCTAATGCCTTCTTGTTGATGATTTAAGGTAAGAAATGCTATGTTAGAATGAATATATTATGTATACTTAATCATTTTTTGTTTCCTTTGTAGATGAAGAAGGTCGGGCTAGAAGGAAGAACAGACAAGGAGGACCTATTCAAGTTTCATCATCATTAAAGACGCCTCAAATGCATGGAGGACTCAAAGTGCTTCCAAGTTGGAGGACTTCAAGTGTTCAAGAAATTGCAAGCAATGGAGCTGACCATCCTCAAGGACCTCATTCTACCACATGGAGAAATCACAAGATATCAGAAGAAGGATTTTATAAACACTTCAAGGCGAAAAGAGCTACTAGAGAAGGTGACTTGACCATGACTTCCTATCACCATAATGAAAAATCAAGGAGGCTTCATCAAGCACTCGAGAGTCAAGGAGGTACATCATTCATCGAGTACATCAAAGACGAAGGAGGATCAATCAAGGTCAGTGAAAGGGTACATTGAAGAAGCAGATAGTTTCAGAAGAGTTAATCAAAGTTAGCTTCTCATCATCATCACATTGAATATCAAGAAATACAAAGTTCCTTGACCAAGCACAAACGCAAGACAAGGTGGCATCCTAGTCACTGTTCCTCCAGTCAGATAGCTCCACCTCAGCATGTCCAGATCCAATGTACCTGACTCACCAGTGATGGTACAAACTTCGATGTACCTACCCCGGTTTCCTATTGGTTCACAAGCATTAAATGTAATTTTCTCATTGGCTAAAGGAGTTTGTTGTAACAAACCCTAATTAGGGTTTTCATCTTGTAATCCAAGCCATTGATTGTAAATCAATCTGAGCCATTGAAATGTAAAGAGCTCTCTATATAAAGCTCTGGCTCTTCATTTTGTGGATGTTAATAGTTGATGAATAGTCAGTAGAATAGTTAGTAACAAAGAAATAGTAAATAGAATAGCAATTAGAGTAGATTAGGAGGAGAAGGCAAGAAATTGTTGCCTTGATTGTAAATGAACTCCATTTTCATTGAAGTTATGGTGAAATGTGTCATTTCTTTGCAATATGCATGGTCTCTTGTTGAATCTTCATTTTAGATAGATAATTAGATTGAATGAAGGAAGTCACTGAATGCACTCGAGTGGAATCCGCCTAGTCCAAACCACTAGCCTCTTGCTGATTGTAAGGGTGCCCTACGTGGCCAACTGGCATTGAATGAGCTTAATCTCGAATCATTACACGTCTATTGTTCATGCATTAACTTGAATGGTGAACGGTATCAGATGGTGTAACAATTTGAACATATTCAAAGCATCCCTTAGAAGATCGCACAGAGCTGGTGTTGAATTGTTCAGTTTGATGGTGAGACCTAGCCCAGTAGGACTCCAACTAGTCATTAATCCATCTTCTTGCATTCTAGGTCTTAGAGTAGACTTTTTGAGCCCTTCACCTTTTGCTATTTCTTTATTCTCCCCAGTTAGTAATTAGGACTCAAGTTCTAGCAGATTAAACGCTCAGACATTCAAACGTAAGTCCTCTTGTGATTCCAGCATAATCACATCATACCACAAGAGCTTATCCACACGTAGAGACCCTACATACCATAACCTTGGAGTTGCCTCGATTGATCCTTAGGTGAAATCTTCAGCATTTGGGGAAACTTTGTTCAAGAGAGGATAAGATACCTTGGTATTTTATTCTGTGTTCGCATGTGCATGAAAAACGCATCAACACTATCCTATCCCCGTTAGACGAAGCATTAGAATTAAGGCTTCCCAAGGTTTGATTACTGAGGAGATGGAGCTTAATTTGGGTGACTTATTTACTGAGGATCATGCTAATTCTTCCCATCCTAATCATGTGCCTATTGATGGATCCCATGATGAAGAAGAAGCTTTAACTAGGGTTTCTTTAGATCAACTTTCTACATTGGACAATCAAATTGATAGTTTCCAACAATGGATGTCCCAAGAATACCCTAATAGTGAAGCTCTTCCATTAATTGAAGGTCTTAAACGCATGCTTCAAAGTGATAAGAATGGAATGGATATATTGTGTGGCATTGCACATATTGTTGATTCTAATGTCATGCCTATCAAGAGTTGTGCCAACACCCTAGGTTACTCACAACCTTCAACACAAGTCAATTCTTCTATTCCTTTGACTAATCCTATGACTAGTATTCCTACTTTCACATCTAACATCATGGCTACTTCAACTCAAAATGTCATTCCTACAACCATGGGTCATGGGGACAATCCCTCTTCTTCATTTAATCTTCCATCGATACCTATGTCTTCTATGAGTGTTCCTATTATTCCTCAACCAATCAGTGTGACACAAGGGGGCAATTTCTTCAACAACTTTATTCCTCCTTTAAGTGTCCCTTTTCCTACCCAATCATCACCAATGCCTACTTATCATAATGTCCCACCACCTTATTCTCAGTCCATGCCTTCTTTCCACAACATCACACCACCTTCTCAATCACCTATGTCTAACATCAATTCTTCTACTGAAATGACAATCAACAATCTTGCTCAAACCGTGTCTTCCTTACAACAACAAATTGCTTCCATGAGTCAATCCAGGTTTAGTGTGCCCACTTTTGATGTTGCGAGCCCACTTTCTCTTGATATTGTTAAAGTCGTGCCACCTAAACATGTTGAGATCCCTCAATTGGAACTCTATAATGGAAAAGGTGATCCTCTTACGCATGTCAAAACATTTCAAACCTTGTGTACTGATTTTGCTTATGATCAACTATTGCTTGCAAAATTGTTTACAAGAACACTAAGAGATAAGGCCTTACAATGGTATTGCTCTTTGCCTTCTTATTCTATCAATTCATTTCAACAACTAGCAAATGCTTTCATCCAACAATTTCAAAACATTGGTCCTAAAATCACTTTGACTAATTTAATGCATTGTAAACAAGGTGTTAAAGAGAAAGTGACCGATTTCATTGGTAGATGTAAGAATTTGTGTGCTCAAATTTCTTTTCATGTGCCTGATAATGATATTCAAAGAATTTTCATTTCTAATTTACAAAAAGATATCAGGAAAAAGCTTCTTTTCTCTAAGTTTACTTCCTTTCCGCAATTATGCGCAACACTCCACAATTATCAACTGGTTGTGAGTCAAATGGAGCAATCTACTCCTAGGGCTCTGAGTGATAAGAAGGAGAGTGTTCAACAACCGTTTGCGAAGTTCAAACCAACAAAAAGCTTCATCAAGTTCAATGATCCAATCAACAACAACCATGTGAATCCGACAACATGTGTGCCTTCTATTTCTAAATTTTTCCAAAGAGAAAGACAATTTACTCCTTTGAATGAATCTTTATATAGTATTATGTCTCAGTTGTTACATAGAAATGTTATCAAGCTTCCTCCTATAAAACAAATTGATCCTTCCAAACTTGCATCTCCTTATTTTGATAACAATTCCTTTTGCCAATTTCATCGTCAACCCGGTCATGATACTGAAAAAATATTTTGCGTTGAAAAATAAAGTTCAAGACTTGATTGATAATAATACTATATCTGTGGCAGGTGTGAATGATAAAGGGAATAAATCAGTTGCTCCTCCTAATCAAAATCTTAAGATTTTCACTGATCTCTTGCAATCTCATACCTCTAACGTTATTGAGATTGTGCCTAATTCTCTCACTTCTGAAGAATTCACCTGTATGGCTTCAAACTTGGTTAATATGGTAGAAACACAAGATTTGCCTAAGGATCCCTATATTACATTTGACCCTAGTGAGACCATTCGAGCACCCAATGGCCCTTTATACATAGCTGCAAAGGTTAAGGATATCCCTTGCCGTGGTGCCCTAATTGATCCCTCTTGCATGGTTAATGTCATAACTGAAGAGTATCTTTTCACTTTACGATTGCATAAACCACTTTGTGATGCTTCTAATGTGGTTGTGAAGTTATTTGATGGCTTCTCTTGTCCTACCATTGGCTCTATCACCCTTCCTGTTGAAGTTCATGCTAAATCCATGGATGTTGACTTTGTTATCATACCTTCTTCTGAGCAATTTCGTGTGAAGTTGGGCTATCCTTGGCTAGCTTCCATGAAGGCCATTGCTTCTCCAATCCACAAGTGTCTTAAATTTCCTCACAATGGAGAAATCATAACTGTGAACCATAGCTTATTTCGTCCATCCGAAAGAAGCCCCGGTGTTCCTATTGATCTCTTTTGGCCGAAACAATTTCAATCTCTTCCATCAAGGAGCGATGCTCTTTTTCAATCTTATAAAAAATGGAAGAACGATATGATCTTATCCTTAAGTCAACCTAGATCACCAACACTTGACATTCCTATTATTCTTCAAGATGAGGTTCTTCCCCTCTCGAATAGAACTAATCTCCCTCCTAAGGAAGATTGTCCACCTACCCCTATGGATGTGACTTTGCCTTCTCTTAAGGAGAACAACAATATTCTTCCTAAGGTTAGACCTATACCTTCTCCTCATGATGGACCTGGTCTCCTCCCTACCCCTAACATTCCTCCTTTCTATGGCGCAGTTCCACCTCCTTCCTCTTATCGAGAGAAGAGGCCTGCTTCTCCTATTGTTCAACCAAAAAAACCTCAACCTAAACCTTCAACTATCAAGGAGAGAAATATTCCTACTTGTTCAAATGTTCCTCCTCCTTCCCAACCTTCCACTAAGACTCGATGGAATCGTTGTGCGAGAGAACGTCGACAAAGACGCCGTGTTCGAGCTCATGAAGCTATCCCTCAAAATACTCAATCTCGTCAAACTCCGACAGTTGACATGATTTCGTTTTCTCCTAAGCAAGATAATCAACCAACATCTCCAAATCATAAGTTGCATAAAACATGTGATGGTTTTACTTCTATTCGTGTTCTTGCTCCTCTTTCTCTAAAATTTGATGAAGAAATGGGTGAAAATGTTATTCATAATGGTAATACAACCCCTAATGCTTTCGATAGTGAATATGAGTATGTTGATGTGGACAAGCATTTATCGGATGATTTTCACAAACCTTAATCCTAGCTCCTAGAATCGAACAAAGTGACTTACAACATGAGCATAGTCCTTGTTTGGATCTTGTGATAGCTCCATCTATTGTGCTCGATGTCGTTCCTCTGGCATGTTGCTCGCCTTCCCGAAATAGTGATTAGCAAGATCGGGAGGCGGATGTCGTGATAGATTAGCGATACTAGCACTATAGATTTTTCTCTCTTTCTCTTTTGTGACAATTCTTCTATATGTATCCCTGTTCTTCTATTGATCCCTTAATGTCTACTTGGGGACGATGCAAACAATTGAGATCTTTTCTTCGTCTCTCTCATGTTGACTCAAAAGACATCCTCTCTTCCCTTTCTTCTAAGGTAGTGTCCTTCTTTGGGGAATGAAGATTATTATATGCATATACATGTATGATATACATGAGTTATCATACAGCATATTAACCCCGAGGAAAGCAACACTACCTCATGTTTTGTGTTCATTATCCTTGGGTTTATACCTCGATTGGGGGATAAATCCTTGCGATAACGTGCTCCCTTTCTTCTCTCTCTCTTGGGTGTATCCTACCTTAAAGCAATCGCTCTCGATAAGGCGCGTGCGATCGCTTTAATGTGGAGGCATACACTCTGCTCATATTTTCCTTTTTGTGATACTTAGAATTACTTAGTGAACTTTGTTTTGCTTTGTAATCTTTTTATCCTTGCTTTCATGACTCATAGCGAAGGGAACTTTGCTACTTGCAGTCATAGTTCTCCCCTTCTCGATCTTCCCTTTTACTTTGTCAATTGAAGTCGTAAGATCCTAAGTCCACTGGGGGCTTGGCGCATCTTGCCTCGTTGACATGGTAAAAGTCTTTCAATATTGTTTCCTTGTACTTTACCGACAGTATTGGCGTACGCTTATACTCCCGCTAAAGTGGGGGCTAAATGTAGTGTCATAAAATTGTGACCCTAGCAATTTACGACTGCATTAGGGTCCTCATGCATGCGAACTCGAATCCTCTAGCCTGATTGAAGACTAGAGAGTGCTTGGCTTGCGAAAACGGCTTCTTCCTTGGCCTCTGCATCACCCTGTCTACATTCTGCCCTGGAGAAAGGGGTAGGACAGGGGCGTGGCGCCACTGTCCCCCCTTGCATGCGAACTCGAATCCTCTAGCCTGATCGAAGACTGGAGTGCTCGGCCTGCGAAAACAACTTCTTCCTTGACCTCTACATCACCCTGTCTGCATTCTGCCCTGGAGAAAGGAGTAGGACAGGGGCGTAGTGCCACTATCCCCCCTTGGACAAGGGCGTGGCGCCCCTGTCCCTGCCCTATTTTAGGACAGGACCCTTCCTAGAGCATGCCTTGTGGGTTGTGCCTCGAGCGGGAAACCTCCCCGATGTCGCCCCGTGACGAAATTCAAATCCTTCAAACATGTATTTAAGGGGGCATTTGCTCTCTCATTGGCATAAGTTGGATAGGTCAAAGTTGGAGAGATTCAAGTTGCATAAGCATTCAAGCATTCAAGCATTCTTTTCCAGCATTGAGCATTCTCAAGTCTCCCTTCAAGGCTAGGTGTTGCAATCAAGTCAAGGATTCAACCATTGAAGAGGAGATCCCTTTCAACATTCAATTCCACACAGATACTTCTATCAACATTGCTATCACAACCTCCCTTGAGGTGATTTACAATTCAGTCTTTAATTTACATCTACTTGCAAGTACTTTCTTTCATTACTTGGTTAATTCCAAAAATAGGGTTTGACCTAAAGGCAAACCCCCAATCCCAACCCATTTTCCTCTCTTTTCTGTATGTAGGTTACAGGTGCGCAGCTGTACTTTCGGATTCGGGCTCCATTTGCAGAGGTGGAAAAACCCTTTTCGTTTCACGGATTTTTCGGAAAACCGTGTACATTCCCGCCACGGTCCGGACAACTTTTCGTAAAATTCGCAGGGCGACTTCATCTCGACATTTTACTGCCAGATCCAAGTGCACAGCTTCATCCCATATTCTGATCTCAAGTTATAATCGATTCTTTGTCCCTTTGGCACTACATGATTCAATCAAATTCCTTTCTAAATCAAACAAGGAAGAGGGGATCATCCCAACATTCTCAATTCATTCAGAATTCAATCTATCATCTTTGTGTAGAGATTGAATCTAGTGAATTATCTCATCCCCTTCTTCCTAATGTAATGGTGAAAAGTGCTTGAAGGATAATCAATAGTGAAGCTCTCATCTCTCTTTGAGGGAAAGGGTAGTTTTCCTCTTGATCCATCACTCATCATTTTCCCACCATTACACCAACCTTGGGCACATCAATCTTCGGGAATTCAAGAAGAGGATGCACGGCATGGAATCACAGTTACCCACTCCAATTGCACGGAAAATGATGTGAAATGGGATAGTACACGCTGCTGGTTTCCTTCCAGTAGTTCAGTGTACTTAATTGATTGCAGAATGCTTCAAACATTATAACCCAGAGAATAAAGAAATAGATGCTCTTGATGGTAGAGTGCTTGCAAATATCGGTGAAGTAGCAATCAAAGAGGCCTTCTGCATCCTTGAATACCACAACCGTGTCTATATGACCAAGGATGAAGCAACCCAACTATACAAAGATAATACGGAGGAGTATGAGGTTAACATCAACCATTCATGGTTGGAAAAGCCTACAAAAAGTGTTTTAAAGATGCCTAAGACCCTTCTCAAGCCTTATTTCAAAAAGGACTATGGAGACCGCATTGTCTTATTAAACAGAGTTATGGGCAGCCAGCAAGGTGCTCCTTTCGAACCATGGATGTATTATTTTATCCATGAGGTGACAGTTGGTGTTAAGATGATTAATTGGGCAAAGATCATAAGTGACAATTTAGATGATTAGTTGAAAAACCTAGAGAAGAATGGAACGTTTTATATGAGTTCCTATTTGATCTACTCCTCAGTCAGAACATACAGATATAGAGGCCTTGTGTGTAGAGGAGTTGTTTGAAATAAAGAGAACCAGTTCGCTGTCTATGATTATTATCCACAACTACCCCTGGAGGAGAAGTTTCAATTAAAAAGGGTCAATGATGCATTCCTTATGCATATTACGAGAACTCTTCAGGGAGGTCTTCATCAGTGACTATCTCAAGAGTCAAAAGATTTGATCAACAAATTTGGGCATTGGTATATCCTATATCCCAGGTTCACCTACCTGAGGATCCAAGGATTCTCTGGACCCCCATACAAATTGCCCATGTTTCCTACAAACATAATGGTACTACTTGAGGTAGTAAGACAGTTGGAAAACTTTATGATTGTGCAAAGAGGAAAACAAAAGACAAGAGCGTCTTTTCCTCTTAGTATCAGAAAAGGGTTGGAGACTTGACCATCAACCCAAGCTGCCACACATGTCGACAAGGAGATTCAATGGTACCCATTTCTGTAGTATCAAGCAAGGAGTCATTTTGATCCTTTTCATCGGATGTGAATGGTTAATGGAGAGAAGTTTGAGCATAGGCCAGACCTTGAAGATTATTGGGCCAACGCTACTGACAACTTTGAGATAAGGAAGAAATTCCAGTATAGAATCCCATTGAATTTGATCAGGGCATTTGAAGTCTTCCGAGTGGCAGACCAACTTGAGGAAGAAAATGAATACGAGCAGCCACACTATGCCAACCTGAAAAACGAGCCCCTTGCTCTAGTTGATTAGACAGATTCTAAAAGATCTAACCTGGGAGATCTAATGAGGCCTATGATCGAATACTCTAAGTGGTGGGCAGCTCAGAGAACAAAAGAGCTCAAAGCAAGGAATATCACCCTCACTTATGATCTCATAGGGACTGATGAGTTTGTCTTCGAATCACTGTGTGACGTTCAATGGTCCAAGGAATCCAAAAAGTGTTGGATCAAGGAAGAGGAAGGAGCCCACTAAGAACTCAATAAGGGCAAAAGTAAAGAAGATTACTGGAGAAGTAGATGTGAGCAAACGACAAAAGTCAAATAAAGGTCATTCAACTATAAGTGCTTCATCCACTAGTCCAGTTAGAATTTTGATTGATGAGCAAGAGTTAGATAGTGAAATGGGAGGGAACGAGATGAGGGTTCCTTCTCCCATAATTGAGAAACCAATTCAGAAACCAACTCAGGAGACCATTTTCACTAAGGTTGTAGAAGTTGAGAACTTCGAACCCCAGACAGAATTCTTAGATGGCATAAACTCTATGCCTAATGGGATTGAAGATTATTTTGATAAAAGTGGTATGGAATAGTCAACCATCCCTAATTGGTTGAAGGAGAGGATCAAAGCTAAGGTTCCTGAGAAAGTTCACCAGGTAGATAACACAGCAGCACTCTTGGTTGAATTGAATAAACCAAGTGAAATGAGACCACCCAAGCCAACCAAGAAGTTTTCTTTGATTCAAAGAAACAATGCAAGATTCAGATCAATTCAGGTAGCACTACAAAAAATAGGTAAAACTCGGGATGATATCACTCCTGAGGAATATGAGGTCACTACCATAAATCTGGGTAAGACCATTAAGATCCAAGAGGTCTAAGAATTTGATGATTCCTGCAATACCATGAAGGGGAGGTTAAACAAAGAAGTCGAGAAAAAAAATAAGTTAGAGGCTGAGAATGAGCAATGGAAGAAATATGTCCAGCACCTAACAAACCCTACTAATCGGGAGGAGGTACCGGTTACTCCACCCATGCCTCTTCCACAAGAATCAATGAAAGATTATGAAGACATGAAGGCCACTTTCAGAGAAGTCAAGGGATGGACTTTGGATGCATCGAAGCTTGCTGACATACTTGTTAAGAACCTAGTATCAGCATATGACTCAACCTCTTTCTTATTGAGCAGAATCCAAGACATAGCTGAAGCTTGGGAAGATATTGAAGATATATAGAACAGAATAATCGCATGCTTGAAGACCATCAGAGGGCTTTCCCAATAGGACCTAGTAGATGGAAAGGTTATTCAACCTGGTGACATTTATGACTTCAGCACTTGGTACTTTGCTTTGACAACCAAAGTGGAATCTCTAAAGAAATTAGAGGCTAAGTGTTTGGAGATAGAAAAGACTATCAGAGGTATTCAGGACAAGGTCTTCCTTGTAGCAGCTGAGATATTGCAGCAAGATGAAGTGTGAGAGAAACATTTACGTGCAGAAAATCTGAGGGGCAAGATTCAAGGGAACTTCTTCAAAGTTTCAAGGCCGATTCTCAAGGATGATCTCAAGGATGATCTTCAAAGATTCAAGGGAACTTCTTCAAAGTTTCAAGGCCGATTCTCAAGGATGATCTCACCAGAATTGCGATATTCTTGCTCATTGATGAGAACTTCCTAGCACAAGCAACTGACTGGGAGAACACTCTCGCCACATGTACCGATGACATGGACATGGTTGATTACCAAATTGGCAGCTTGCCACATGTCACAATGGAGGAAGTTCAGCTGCTCGCGTCCAGATACATTGAATTTCCAGCTTCCAAAAAGGAAACTGGATGCCCACTTCAGTGAAAATGGCAATTGTGCCACTTGTCATGATCTCTTTTGTTCAAACTAATAGAGTTTTAGGAAACCCTAATTAGGGTTTTTATCTTTCAATCTGGGCACTTGATCATTGTTCGATCTCGGCCATTCAAAACTTTTTGTGCGACTATATAAGGTTTCCTCCTCTCATTGGGTTTTTGAAATATTGTTGTGAGAGGTCATTTTTGGATCATATATTGCTTGTGTGCTTCTAGGCTTTGTAATCTCTATTATCTGAATGATTGGCAAGATTTTCAATTTCTTCAAAACAATAGATTAAAATTTACTTTATGTTGTTAGATGAATGCAAGATTTGATAAGTATTGATTCGTGGTGTATCTTCGCTCATACTTTTGATGAACAGATGATTTTTGGTCATTGTGTAAAGTTAATCTGAGTTTTCCTTTGAGTATGCTTAACTTCCGATCATAAGCACATCCCTTCAAGATTGCATCCACTTTGTGTAGTTGTCCTAAGCATGTCGAAGCAAAGCGTGGTTACTGAGTTCACCTAGTCAATACCATCTCTTGAATTCTTAGGAGTAGAATAGACCTTCTAAACCCTTATCCTTTTGTCCCTTTTTGAAAGTCTGTCCGAAAATCAAAAAAAAAGAGAAGAGCATCAATAGTTAAATTTGTCTAAGTCCTAAGATTGTGAACAATCCAAGGGGTAAGTCCCTTTGTGTATTACCAGCATATCACAATGCACATTGAGCTTATCCACACGTCAAGACCTAACAAAAGAAACCTTGCAATCTTAGCATACGCGGTGATTTTTCGAGAGAGGATAGAGTGTCTTTGGACATTTTATTCTGAGTTTGGTGAATGATAAAACACACACCAATAGGTACAAGGCATAGATTTCATTTATGTGGTGATTGACAGGTTGATCAAATTTGCACATTTTTGTGCCATTTTAGCGACTTATACGACACAGGTTGCTGAATTGTTTTTCAAAGAGATTTTTTGGTTGCATGAGATGCCAAAGTGATGCAGGAGCATCCTCGATTCTTGGCAATCTTGCATCAACCAAAAATATTTCCTTTATGTTTTGCTTTCTGTTTTGCAGTTTCAGCATTTCATTTTGCATTCTTTGGCATTGGCTCACCGGATCTCGAGGAGTTGGATTTTTGCTTGAGGACTTGATCATCTACCTTATTCCCAAACCGCGAAGCATTTGGATCATTTTCCGACAAGTTATTGCCACCAGTTTCCGAGACAGTTTTTTGGTACCAACTGCCTGGACCTATTTGCATTTGTAATCTACCGAAATCTACTAGATCCCTTTTGTAGCTTGCGGAGCCCTGAGCGTTGATTCCGATGTTCCTTGGCGTGTGGCCGACCTTCCCTTTGATCCGCACTTCATCCTTTGGATTTTCCAAAGGAATCTCTTTGGCGGAGGCCAACCTTGTTGTTTTTACACGTTAGGTCTTGTTCTTCGGCATTTGATCCCTTTTTGGGCCGACCGGATCCCCTTGGATTGTATAAAACATTGTAATTGAGCATTAGAATGCAGATCAATTAAGATATAGAACATAGAAAATAAATCTTAAGATTTGAGGTCTCGGTTGTGACCTGTTCTGTAATTAAGCATCTTTTAGCAAGCCAGTGAGCCGATTTCTGTAACCCGGTTGTTACCGGTTAATTGTAAATAGTTTTCATGATATAATTCATTTAGTTTTACATTGCCTCCATCATATCCTTGTGTTTCCGTTGTGTTTACTCTTGCTGACCGGTTCAGATTGATCTCTTTGAGGTCCCTCCTAACCGGTGACTGCACCAAGTAGTATCAGAGCGAGCTTTCATTCCGGAGATTGCGTTGTCCTGAGAATTTTGTTGTAGGGTGGCAGACTGTAGATCCGACCTACAGCTGCAATGGACTGGCGTGAATATGGCACGAAGAGGAAATAGGAATGGTGGAGCACATGGGAATGCAGACCCTATTGTGATGGAAATGTTGCGAGGAATTGCAGCCCGGTTGGAAGCCATTGAGACAGCCCAAAGAAGAGGCCGACATATTGAAGATGTGAGTGAAGATGAAGGAGAAGAAGCCTCGGCAGAACAAGTAAACCAACCGGCGATTGATCCGGATGAAGAGAGGTTTTTGAGGGTTTTGAGTAGGGCAAATACTAAACCACATTTTACCCCACCGGAATATGACGGAAAGTTAGATCCAAATGAATTGATGGATTGGATCTCGGAGATGGAGAAAATATTTTGATTTTGAGAACACTGCAGAGGAAAGAAAGGTGAAGTATGTCTATACCCGGTAGAAAGGTCGTGTATCTCTTTGGTGGGAGCATTTGTAGGTTGATAGACAAAGAAGAGGTAAAGAGAAGATCAAGACATGGGATCGGATGATAGCTAAGTTGGAATAAAAATTTATGCCAACTGATTATCAAGTGAATCTGTTCTGGCAGTTGCAGAATTTGAGGAAGAAGGAATCTAGTGTGAAGGAGTACATCAAAGCATTTTACAAGTTGAATATCAAATCCGGACGTTGATGATGAAGTTGAACAAGTTGCAAGATATTTGAATGGATTGCGGATGTCTATACAAGATGAACTCAGTTTGATCAAATTGCAGAGTGTTAAAGAAGCTTACGAGTATGCCCTGAAAGCAGAAGAGAAGTTGAACAAAAGACATGAGCAGAGGCAGAGAGGTAGAGGTGGAAGGTTTTCCAGAGGAAGAGGATATACCGGAGGTAGAGGAACCTATACGGATCAGAACAAGGACAAGGAAGTGAGCAAAGAAGGTAATTCATACCGGAAGAATGATAGAAATTTCTACCAGAGAAGAGAACCGGATGGCTACCGAAATGAGAATTTTGGAAAAGATAACAAAAGACAAGACAAGAGAGTGTTTAGAGGAACTTGCTATAAATGCGGACAAGAAGGACATCGTGCCTTCGACTGTAAGAAGACAGAGAATACTGGGAGAACAGCATTGGTGGAAGAAAGCCCCACCGAATCAGCTAATAAACTAGAAGATGGAGAACTGTTGATGATGAGGAGAGCTTTGTGTCATACCAGAGAAGATGAAGAGACCTTGCAGAGGAAGAATTTGTTCAAGACCAGATGTAAGGTATCTGGTAAGTGCTGTAAATTTGTTATTGATAGTGGTAGTTCAGATAACCTTGTTTTAGAAGAGATGGTAACTAAGTTGAATTTAGAAAGATTGAAACACCCTAAGCCTTATCAGATAGCATGGATTCAGGATGAACATAAGTTGTTGGTAAGTGAGCAATGTTTGGTGAAATTGAAAATTGGGAATTATCATGATGAAGTCTAGTGTGATATTATGCCTATAGATATTTGTCACCTTTTGTTGGGTAGACCTTGGTAGTTTGATAGACAAGCAATACATGATGGGAGAAATAATATATACACTATTGTGGCCAATAGGATGAAACAAACCTTGTTGCCCTTGGAGAAGCCTTTGAAGAATGAAGTTTGTACGAATGCTAGAATCTGTTTGGTGGATGGAAGGAAATTCCTGGATGGGATGAGACATGTGAATGTGTGTTTTGCCTTAGTTCCTAAGAAGACTGAGAACCCGGAGCATGAAGAAGAACAACCGGAAGAGATAAAAGAGTTGCTGACAGAGTATGAAGACGTCTGGTGCAGGAGCACCCAGACAAGATTGGCCACCATGAGGCCATAATGAAGATTTATGAGATATTAATTATATAAGGTTAAAATGACCATTTGATATTTTAAACATGGATAATAATTCCATTTGAAGTCATCAAACTCATGTAATGAGTCATTTTGTAATAAGTTGTCAAAATTGCCATGTTGGGCAAATAATGTCAAAATGAGTAATGTAATGGGGTTCAATACGTAGAATAGTTTTTTAGTGAGCATTTTAAGTTTCATAAGGTCTTGTGTGACCATATTAATGTATTAAAGTTGATTAGAAAGTGTCAAGATACAAAAAGGTTAGAAACTTGTCAATTGACAACCAAAAGTGTCAATTTGACAATAAATTAAAATTGTAAACACCCAAAAGTGGTTGTATGGGTGGTTAAGAGTTGGTTTTCAGTTTCCATGAAGGGAAGAGGTTTAAATATATTTGTTATGATCCAAAATGAAGGGGTAGAGGGTCAGATTTGCTTGGCATTGTAAGAATTTGTGGTTTGGCAATAAAAATACAAGGTTTTCCTTGCAATTTTGGTCTAAAATCTGCACTTTATTGGTCTGAAACTCTTCTTCTTTGCTTCATTTTCTGATTGCAAATGGATTTGGCAATGTAGAGGAGTGTTTTTAATATCATTTGATACTGTTATAAAAGGTTTTATATTCAAACCTGATATACTTCTATTTGCTGTCCTAAAATCTGTTGTAGGTGATTGTTTTTGGAAAGTTTTGAGAGTCACAATGCAAATGTGACCCATTCCACTTTATGTGGTTGCTGTTTCTTGTGGAATGGGTCAGTAATATTGTATTATATGTTTCTATAACCTTACATGTGCAGGGAATAACATGGAGAGGAAGTGTTGATACCCTAGGCTAAGAGATTGAGTGAGGAAAAGCATGAAAATGGAGGCATGAGTATAGCAGCAGAAGATCTACCTTAAGAAGGTAGTGTTTTTATGTGAAACAGTTTTAGGAGATGGTAAATTCATGGTAAATACCAAGTTTCAAGATCTGGAAGTGAGTTTTAGGGTTTGAACAAGGAGGCCCTAGTTTTTAGGCCTAAAAAGGGGGGTCCAGTATCTAACCTATCAAATGATTGTGTATTGTCTTGAAACCTGAAAAAATATATGGTTTTGGAACATTTGTCAAGACTATTTTTGGGTTTGGATTTGTGGTCGTACCATTTGTTGGTACTTGCTTTGAAAAAGAGGGCTAATTGGGCCTAGTTGGTGTGTAGCAAGGTGCTGGTCTGAGTATTTCGTCCAAAAGACCCATAGTTGATTTTCACGTATGTCATATAACTTCTAAAAGGGTATCAAGATATGCAATTTATTTGTCAAGTGTTTTCAAATTATTTTGAGTAAATGTCAGAATACCCGCTGAACAAGGCTACTAGGGAATTGGCCTATTTAGGGACCCAGGTAAGGGTTTGTGAGAAAACCAGTTGATAGGGTGAGTGAATCCTATTGGGTAAAGTGGAATATGGTATGTAGAGGCCCTAGGAAGTGTTAGAACAATTTGGTGAGGTTGAGAGTTCTATTTGGGCATCTTGGTGAAGCCTAGTGAAGGAAGGTGAAACAAGAAGAGTTGAGTTGTTTAAGAAGAATGATAAGTTGCAATGTGATTGTGGGAGGGTCCATGATGCTCTGCATCATAGTGGTATCAGAGCAAGGCAATAGGTCCTTACAGATTGCAGATTGAAGACTGAGAAATAAAAGAGGAAACCATCATGGAAGAAGATGAAGAAATGTTAACAAGGTATGCTCAGGGGCACTCTATATTCCGGACACAATGCAAATGCAGGGGTAAGGTATGCAAGGTTGTTGTTAGTAGTGGTTCTTTTGAAAATGTAGTCTCAGTAGAGATGGTTGAGAAGTTGAACTTGCCAAGGACACCTCTTGAGTCACCTTACAGAGCATATGGGGTAAGCAATGATCAATGGGTTGATGTTAAAGAGCAAGCATATATTTCTTTCAACATTGGTTCATATTATGATACTATTCTATGTGATATTATGTCTTTGAGTGATTGTCATATGATCTTGGGTAGAGTATGGCAATTTGTTGTTAAAGCCCTACATGATGGTAGAGAAAATGCATATGTTATTAACAAGAATGGGAAAAAGTTTGTGATGACATCATTGCAGGATGACAAGGCAGCGTGGGGAATGTCAAGGATAATGTTGACCGCAAGAAGAGAGTTCCTAAGGCATGAGGAACATAAAGATGATGAAAAGACAGAGATAGAAGCCACTTCTAGGCTTGAAGAAGACAAGGTAGAGTCTAAGTTACAGGAAGAAGATGCAAAGAGCAGGTATGAGGTGAAGGAGAACAAGGAAGCAATCCTTGAGAAAGAGCAGCAGTTAGCTTGTGAAGAGGAAGATGAACCTAATGGAAAAGAGGTTCTAAGTATTGAGATAGAGGTAGATGACAGAGATGTTGGTGATGACAGCAAGGATTCAAGTCTTGAAGGGTTTGAGTATGCAAAAGTGATTTTGATTGGGACAATGGAATGTCCTTTGGATGGAGTAAAGGGTATAGTGCAACAAAGTATCCCTATGAGAGTGAATTGTATGGCTAATGATGTAGCCTTGAAGTTGGATAGAGAGTTGGTATGCCAAGAGGAATGGCATGAGATGAGGAATGAGTTGGTAAAGGAAGTTGAGTTGGTTGATAAGATGATGATGGGCCATGAGAAGGTTAGTAAAAGTGTGAGTTCTCCTAGAATGGAGATGAAATATGCTGATGATAAGACTATGAGTTGTCTTTGGGTGGTAAGTCTAATTGCTTTGCATATGTATGCTGTTGTGACAGAGATTCCAAACATGGTGAAGATGATGGATGTTGGTAGAAGTCAGATGGTGGAAAGGGCATGCTATTGCTTCTTGATTTTGTTAATTTTGCTAATGAATAAGAAACCAAGAGTGAAGATGAAGATAAAGAGTCAGAGTATCAGATGTTTTGGCATGTGTGAAGATACTTGTCAGATAGAGAGAAGATGGGAGCAGCCTAATCAGAGCATGGAGGAGAATATTCAAGTAGAAAAAGTAGCAATGAGGGCTACAAGAGACAAAGCATGGATGGGAAGTCAAGAGAATGACAAATACAAACCCAAGGTGAAGATGAGAACACTACAAGGGAAAGATGGTGCAGGTTTTATGTTTGTTTGTTTTACAGGTACACCATTTCCAAGAGACTTGGAAATTTTTGAGGCGGGGAGTATGGTGCAGGAGCACCCAGACAAGATTGGCCACCATGAGGCCATAATGAAGATTTATGAGATATTAATTATATAAGGTTAAAATGACCATTTGATATTTTAAACATGGATAATAATTCCATTTGAAGTCATCAAACTCATGTAATGAGTCATTTTGTAATAAGTTGTCAAAATTGCCATGTTGGGCAAATAATGTCTAAATGAGTATTGTAATGGGGTTCAATAGGTAGAATAGTTTTTTAGTGAGCATTTTAAGTTTCATAAGGTCATGTGTGACCATATTAATGTATTAAAGTTGATTAGAAAGTGTCAAAATACAAAAAGGTTAGAAACTTGTCAATTGACAACCAAAAGTGACAATTTGACAATAAATTAAAATTGTAAACACCCAAAAGTGGTTGTATGGGTGGTTAAGAGTTGGTTTTCAGTTTCCATAAAGGGAAGAGGTTTAAATATATTTGTTATGATCCAAAATGAAAGGGTAGAGGGTCGGATTTGCTTGGCATTGTAAGAATTTGTGGTTTGGCAATAAAAATACAAGGTTTTCCTTGCAATTTTGGTCTAAAATCTGCACTTTATTGGTCTGAAACTCTTCTTCTTTGCTTCATTTTTTATTGGAAATGGATTTGGCAATGTAGAGGAGTGTTTTTAATATCATTTGATACTGTTATTGAAGGTTTTATATTCAAATCTGATATACTTCTATTTGCTGTCCTAAAATCTGTTGTAGGTGATTGTTTTTGGGAAGTTTTGAGAGTCACAATGCAAATGTGACCCATTCCACTTTATGTGGTTGCTGTTTCTTGTGGAATGGGTCAGTAATATTGTATTATATGTTTCTATAACCTTACATGTGCAGGGAATAACATGGAGAGGAAGTGTTGATACTCTAGGCTAAGAGATTGAGTGAAGAAAAGCATGAAAATGGAGGCATGAGTATAGCAGCAGAAGATCTACCTTAAGAAGGTAGTGTTTTTATGTGAAACAGTTTTAGGGGATGGTAAATTCATGGTAAATACCAAGTTTCAAGATCTGGAAGTGAATTTTAGGGTTTGAACAAGGAGGCCCTAGTTTTTAGGCCTAAAAAGGGGGGTCCAGTATCTAACCTATCAAATGATTGTGTATTGTCTTGAAACCTGAAAAAATATATGGTTTTGGAACATTTGTCAAGACTGTTTTGGGGTTTGGATTTGTGGTCGTACCATTTGTTGGTACTTGCTTTGGAAAAGAGGGCTAATTGGGCCTAGTTGGTGTGTAGCAGGGTGCTGGTCTGAGTATTTCGTCCAAAAGACCCATAGTTGATTTTCACGTATGTCATGTAACTTCTAAAAGGGTATCAAGATATGCAATTTATTTGTCAAGTGTTTTCAAATTATTTTGAGTAAATGTCAGAATACCCGCTGAACAGGGCTACTAGGGAATTGGCCTATTTAGGGACCCAGGTAAGGGTTTGTGAGAAAACCAGTTGATAGGGTGAGTGAATCCTATTGGGTAAAGTGGAATAGGGTATGTAGAAGCCCTAGGAAGTGTTGGAACAATTTGGTGAGGTTGAGAGTTCTATTTGGGCATCTTGGTGAAGCCTAGTGAAGGAAGGTGAAACAAGAAGAGTTGAGTTTTTGAAGAAGAATGATAAGTTGCAATGTGATTGTGGGAGGGTCCATGATGCTAGAATCTGTTTGGTGGATGGAAGGAAATTCCTAGATGGGATGAGACATGTGATTGTGTGTTTTTCCTTAGTTCCTAAGAAGACTGAGAACCTGGAGCATGAAGAAGAACAACCAGAAGAGATAAAAGAGTTGCTGACAGAGTATGAAGACGTCATTTCAGATAATGTGCCTGATGGATTACCGCCTGTGAGAAGTATCAGTCATTGCATGGACCTGATTCCTAGAGCTAGTTTGCCTAACAAAGTTGCACACCAGATGACACCAGCAGAGAATGAAGAATTGAATAGACAAGTGCAAGCGTTGTTGAAGAAAAGTTTGATTAGAGAAAGTTTGAGTCCTTGTGCAGTACCAGCAATATTAGCACCTAGGAAGAATGGAGAATGGAGGATGTGTACCGATTTAAGAGCAATAAACAAGATCACAATTAAATACCGATTTCCTTTGCCTAGGATGGATGACATAATGGACTGTGTGAGTGGACCAAATACTTTACAATGATAGACTTGAACAATGGATATCATCAGATCAAAATCAAAGAAGGAGATGAGTGGAAGACAGCATTCAAGACAAATGAAGGATTGTATGAGTGGATGGTGATGCCTTTTGGGTTAATTAATGCACCGAGTACTTTCATGAGGCTGATGAATGAAGTATTGAAGAAATTCTTGGGTAAGTTTGTTATTGTATATTTGGATGACATTCTGATTTTTAGTAAGACAAAAGAGGAGCATTTGTTGCATTTAAGACAAGTTTTGCAAAGGTTGAGAGAAAAAAAGTTGTTGATAAATCTTAAGAAGTGTACTTTCATGAAGGAAGAGTTAGTCTATTAGGGATTTGTGATATCTGAGGATGGTTTGAAGATGGACCCTGAGAAAGTAAAAGCAATTGTTGAATGGCCTACACCGGAAAGCATTGGAGAGGTAAGATCATTTCATGGATTGGCTAGTTTCTAGTGGAAGTTTATCGGAAATTTCAGTCCAGTTTGTAACCCTATGACACAGACAATGAGGGGAGATAGGAAGGAATTCAAGTGGACCACCGGAGCAAACAAAAGTTTTGAATTGCTGAAGCGGAAAGTGACTGAGCAGCCTGTGTTAGCTTTACCGGATTTCAACAAAGTATTTCAAGTGGATTGTGATGCAAGTGGAACAACAATTGGAGCCGTATTGAGTCAGGAAGGGAGAGCAGTAGCTTATTTCAATGAGAAGTTGAATGATGCCCGGAGGAGATATTCAGTGTATGATCAAGAATTTTATGCCATAGTTCAAGCCTTGAAGAAGTGGAGACATTACCTGTTGCCTAAGGAGTTTGTGTTGTATACTAATCATCAAGCCTTGCAGTATTTGAACAGTCAGAGTAAGTTGAATCGGAGACATATGAGATGGGTAGAATTTTTGCAAAGTTACACCTTTGTGTTGAAGCATAGAAGTGGGAAATCTAACAAAGTTGTTGATGCATTGAGTCGAAGAGAAAATTTGCTGACAAAGATGAGAGTGACAGTATTAGGATTTGAAGAGTTGAAGACCTTGTATGATGATGACCCGGATTTTGCAGAACCTTGGAGAACATGTAGAAAATCGGTTACGGTAGATAGAAGCAAGTGGTTGGATTACTTCATTCAAGATGGGATGTTATTCAGAGGAGTTCAGTTGTGCATACCTAAGACTTCTATGAGGGAGAATCTGATAAAGGAGAAACATAGTGGAGGATTAGCCAGACACTTTGGTGTTGATAAAACAATAGCATTGGTGAGTGAACATTACTTTTGGCCCCAGATTCATAAGGATGTTAGGAAATGTGTAAAGTTGTAGAGTTTGTCAAGTTGCAAAGGGTAGTAGTCAGAATGTGGGATTGTATAAACCTTTAACAATACCGAAGAGACCTTGGGAAGATATAAGCATGGATTTCATACTTGGATTGCCTAAAACACAGAGAGGGAATGATTCTATATTTGTAGTAGTGGATAGATTCTCGAAGATGGCTCATTTCATACCTTGTAAGAAGACATCAGATGCAGTGCATATACCTGACCTATTTTTCAAGGAAGTAGTGAGATTGCATGGATTACCTAAGAGCATAGTTTCAGACAGAGATACTAAGTTTGTTGGTTATTTTTGGAGAACACTTTGAAAGAAGATGAAGACAGATTTGAAGTTCAGTTCTACTTTTCACCCACAGACTGATGGATAGACAGAAGTAGTTAACCGGAGCTTGGGAAATTCGTTAAGATGCTTAGTTGGAGACAAAACCGGAAGTTGGTATTTGATTCTTACACAAGCAGAGTTTACCTACAATAATTCAATAAACAGGAGTACCGGAAGGACACCTTTTGAGATTGTTATCGGAGCACACCCCAGAGGTATATCAAAATTAAGAGATATCAGCAGTGAAGACCAGAGAAGTTCAAAAGCAGAAGAATTTGCAGATCACATAAAGGACTTACATATTCAAGTTAAGCAGCATTTGGAGGACATGAACAACAAGTATAAGGAGAAAGCAGATGAGAAGAGGAGACATAAGGAATTTGAAGTTGGCAATGAAATGATGGTGTATCTGAGAAAAGAAAGATTCCCGGTTGGAACTTATAACAAATTGCAGATGAGGAAGTTTGGACCTTGCAAGATTTTGAGAAAGTTCAGTTCCGGAAATGCATATGAAGTGGAGTTACCGGATAGTCTAGGTATTTCACCTGTATTTAACATTACAGATCTACATCAGTATCATGAACCAGAATTCAGTGAGGACAGTATTGCAAACCTAGAGAAACGGTTGCCCCGGAAGGAACCGGATCAGATTGAAGACATTTTGGACAGTAGAATTGGGCGTAGTACCCGGAGCAATCAGTATAAGGAGTATCTAGTAAAGCGGAAGGACAGACCAGTTGAAGATTCATCTTGGATTTCTCAAGTAGAGGTAGACCGCCTTGGTCTTCCTCTGACCCCAGCAAATTGAGAGACTCACTTTTCAACAACCCCGGATGTCTAATGCAGGAGCATCCCTGGTTCTTGGCAATCTTGCATCAACCAAATATATTTCCTTTATGTTTTGCTTTCTGTTTTGTAGTTTCAACATTTCATTCTGCATTCTCTAGCATTGGCTCACCGGATCTTGAGGAGTTGGATTTTTGTTTGAGGACTTGATCATCTACCTTATTCCCAAACCGCGGAGCATTTGGATCATTTTCCAACAAGTTATCACTACCGGTTTTCGAGACAGTTTTCTGGTACCGGTTGCCCAGACCTATTTGCATTTGTAATCTACCGGAATCCCTTTCGTAGCTTGCGGAGCCCTGAGCGTTGATTATGATGTTCCTTGGCATGTGGTCGACCTTCCCTTTGATCCGCACTTCATCCTTTGGATTTTCCAAAGGAATCTCTTTAGCGGAGGTTGGCCTTGTTGTTTTTACACATTAGGTCTTATTCTTCAGCATTTGATCCCTTTTTTGGCCGACCGGATCCCCTTGGATCATATAAATCATTGTAATTGAGCATTAGAATGCAAATCAGTTAAGATATAGAACATAGTAGATAGATCTTAAGATTTGAGGTCCCCATTGTGACCTGTTCTGTGATTAAGCATGTTTTAGCAGACAAGTGAGCCAGTTTCTGTAACCCAATTGTTACCGATTAATTGTAAACAGTTTTCAGGATATAATTCAATCAGTTCTGCATTGCCTCCATCATATCCTTGTGTTTCCGTTGTGTTTACTCTTGCTAACCGGCCCGGATTGATCTCTTTGAGGTCCCTCCTAACCGGTGACTGCACCACAAAGAGTATTGTTAGTGATAGGAACAAGAAGTTCCTAAGTGTCTTTTGGCAGCAGCTCTTTAGATTGAGTGGGACTAAGCTCACTCGTAGCACTAGCTACCACCCATAGTTAGATGGATAGACAAAGATAGTGAACAAATCAGTGGAGGGGTATCTCAAGAACTATGTTTTCGGGCAGAAGAGAGCTTGGATCAAATGGCTACACCTTGGTGAGTATTGTTATCATACTACTTATCACATGTCTATCAGGATCTTGCCATTCATGGGTTTATATGGATATGAGGCTCCCAATTTCATGGATCTATTGTTTGGGGATACCACGGTGCCTAAGGCAAAGGACGTGTTGTAGGAGAGTCAAGACATCATGAAGTCATTGAAAGAAAACAGGCACAGAGTTAGTACAAGTTGAATGCTGATCAACATCGAGCAAAGCACAGTTTTGAGGTCGGTGACATGTTTTATCTGAGATTTCAGCTATACAGACGGGCTACTCTTAAGAAGAGTGGAGCAGAGACGCTCAAACCTGGATTTTATGGCCTATTCAAAGTGTCTCGACGGGTAGGAGAGGTTGCCTAAGAGCTTGAGCTACCAGCTAGCAATAGAGTTCAATGTGTTTTATGTATCTAGGCTCAAGAAGGTACTCGGGCATGATGTGATTCCCTCATTGAAGTTACCATAATTAGATGAGGGGGGGAAGTTGATATTGATTCCAGAGGCCATTATTGATATCATAGAGCAAACTCTTCGGAAGAGGGTAATCAGAGAATTTTTGGTCAAATGGAAGAACTTGCTAGTAGAGGATGCCACATGGGAGACTGAATAGATTTTGTAGCATCTTTAGCTGAATTTGCTTGAGGACAAGCAATTTTGGGAAGGGCAGATTGTAATGCACCCTTACTAACCAATTGAGTTGGTGGATCATTAGCCTATTTTGTTGGTTCCTATAGGCTATTGAGTTAGGGGTAGAGAACCTTGGACGCAATATACTAGTAGTTTGACAATTTTTTATGGTTAGTTGAGTTCCCATTGGAATTATGAATGGATTTTTAGTTTTTTGGAGTGATTTTGGGTTAGTCTTCCAATACTTACTATTTTTATTAAGTTAAAATTGAGCACCGGTTGGGCCAATATGGGTTCAATTTTGATGATTATCTCAATTTTTTATATAGTCTGGTAGTTTTAAATAAAATAACGATAAGTTATTAATTAATAAAGTTAAATTAAAGATTTAACTTTATTGTTTTTATAATTTATTTAATAAAGGACTATAATGGGGTCTAATATAAAGTAAAAGTGACTTATTTTAGATATATGGACCCATTGTTTTTAATGGGACTTTGGCAAATTAAAAGAGATGACTTTTATTTAATAAAGTGTGCCTAGAGAAGATGTTCGAACCTCTTGGGGAAAGTATAAAAAGACATTTTAGGAATTCATTTGGGATGTTGAGCTTTGATATTGAATATTGTTATTTCTTTTGGGAAGATTGGTTTCTTGGTTTGTAAGGATAGAAACCCTTGCAAGCAACATTCTCTACGCAGTTGGAAGACACTATCTGGAGAATTTCTTGGTGTTTTCATATAGGAGACACAATTGTGTTTATTTTTCGAGATTTTCATTTCAGTTTACAAATGTATTGAGCACCAGTTTTGTGAAGGACGAAGTAGGAGGAGATTGAAAGAAGATTTCATTGTTTATTGCTGGGCTTCCTTCATCCAAGCTGGTCATACATTTCCAGGGCTGGCTGTACACCTTCCACTTGGGCATCTAGGGTTTTGCAGAGGTTATAGTTGCTGTTTTCAGGCAGTTTGGACCTGCACTTCCTTGCATATCTTTACCATAGTCTTTGGAGGAGATTGTGAGTGTTGGCATTCACTTTGGAGTGATATTTTGGTATTTTTGTGAGCAGCTCCAACAAAACCAATGTTGCATTTTCTGGGTATGTGGGATTTAGATATGTAGTGTATTTTTATGAACTGGGTTGCTGTTATTTTTGAAAGAAATTGTATTATCAGATCAGAAATAAAATCTAGAATTTCAGCTGTGTAATTTCTGAGTATTATCTATTTTTCTTGAATTGAAAGTTTTGCAATATTTCCTATCTGCACTATATGTCAATTGAAAACATTGCAAAAACAATTAAAAAAACACATTCCAAACAAAACAAAATTCAAGCACAAAACAGGGCTGCATACTACACAATGTAGCATATGTCGCTCTACTATTAGCCATCTTTTAAGTGTTGTTTTGTAAGAACCTCAAAAGGCCCTCAACTGAGACAACTAACGTTTTGCTGAACCTGTTGCGTTTCAAGTGTGTTCTTTGCAAATAATGACAGCAAATAGAATTTTGACAATCTTAAGCACAAAAAGCAACTAATGGTATTTGCTGGAAATCAATTTATATTCAACAACACTAATCAAACCCTCATTACATCCGTTCATCATTTATTTAATACTCAAATGAAAATAACAACAAGCTAGAGAAGAACTGATAAATACCAATATATTATGTTAAAACCCTTATTTTCCTATTGCTGGTCATCCACAGATTTTATGATAGCAAGCTGCAATTTATTTTAAACTGACCCGAAATACTCGCATGTTAGCCCGATGGAAAGACATTGGCAAGGCGTCCCTTCTGGCATTTGTTTCGGAATTTTTGGACTCCTCAGCAAAAATCGTACGTGTGTGACAGATGGGGGTTTTGTGCATGTACAGCTTGCTGATCTACCGTACCTTTCTTCCTTGAAAGGGTACGATTTTTGCTGAGGAGGAGTCCAAAAATTCCGAAACAAATGCCAGAAAGGACGCCTTGCCAATGTCTTTCCATCGGGCTAACATGCGAGTATTTCGGGTCAGTTTAAAATAAATTGCAGCTTGCTGTCATAAAATTTGTGCATGACCAGCAATAGGAAAATAAGGGTTTTAACAGAATATACTGGTATTTATCAGTTCTTCTCTAGCTTCTTGTTATTTTCACTTGAGTATTAAATAAATGATGAACGGATGTAATGAGGGTTTGATCAGTGTTGTTGAATATAAATTGATTTCCAGCAAATACCATTAGTTGCTTTTTGTGCTTAAGATTGTCAAAATTCTATTTGCTGTCATTATTTACAAAGAACACACTTGAAACACAACAGGTTCAGCAAAACGTTAGTTGTCTCAGTTGAGGGCCTTTTGAGGTTCTTACAGTGGTATCAGAGCTAAATCCTGCCATCCTAAGGGTTTAGCAATTACATGCAGTCGCAGGAAACGGGTTCACACAGGTATTACACACGCAGCAGAGCTTTTCGTGAAGGAGAACAGAGTTTTAACAGGGAGTCAGATACCATGGGTGAAAGGCATATAGGCAGTCCAACCAGAGGTCACAGAGCTGAGGATGAGGAGACAAGAGAATTCTTTAGGACTATGGGCACTGGGCAGCAGCAGGTTGCTCAGGCTTTACAAGCACTCACCACCATGATGGAGCGTATGAATCCTCCAAACCGAAACAATCAAGAACCAGATGACAATAGGAGGGTAGCCAATATTCCTAGACCTCACAGGGTAGCTACACGCGCAGTTGACAGGCGTTCGAGGCCTAATTTTTTGGCAGAAGAACCTGAGGATATTGCCAGAGCTGAGGCAGAACCTATCTTTGTTGATAATGTTATGACGGTACATGATGAGTGGAGTCTTCTTCCACCTGATGTGAGGCAGAATCTGAATTTTGATCAGTTCATGAGGCAAAAACGGGAGGTAGAGAGAAACAAGCAAGAGAGGAGGCCTCGTTCCCAACATAGAGATCTTGAGTTTGCCACAAGCAAACTCAGCCTACCTTATTATGATGGCAGCAGTGCAGTTACAGCTAGATCTTGGATCCATAAACTGGATACATACTTCACACTGAGACCCATGATTGAAAGGGATGCAATTAAGTTTGCAACCTTACACTTGGACGGTACTGCACATGAGTGGTGGCATGATGGACTCATCACTCTCCAACATGATGAGATTACCACCTACCAGGAGTTCGCTGATTTGTTAGTTGAGAGGTTTGATAAGAAAGACCCTGAGTCATACTTCCGGGAGTTAGCACAGCTAAAACAAACAGGGAACTTGGAGGTGTATGTTTCAGAGTTTTTGAAGCTGGCATGCATGGTAAATAACATGTCAAATCAGCGATTAGTAGTGTTGTTTATAGAGGGACTCATGGAGCCTTTGAGAGGCTAGGTAAAAGCATTTGATCCCCCAACACTTCTACTCGCCATTAAAAAGGCACGGAGTATGGATGTGACAGCCACTCAAAATAAATTTGGGACAAAAGGATCAACATCTTTCAAAGATAATAGGAATTTCAGCAAAGGGAAAGAAAAATCAGACTTTAGAAATGATTACAAGCCAAAGCCAGCAGCCCCTCCCTTAGATCAAGAGACACTTAACGATTTAAGGCAAAAGAAACTCTGTTTTTATTGCAAAGGTCCATATGATGCCAACCATGACTGTCCTTTGAGGCCTAAGGGCAGGGCAAACAGAGTAATGTGGGCATATTATGAAGATTCTGAATCTGATCATGAAGGTCAACCTGCTGGTTATGAGAATTTAGAGGCTGAAGATGACACACAGGGTCCTCCGAGACTCGACAAAATGGATGCAGAAGGTGATGAGCACCTTAAGGAGGCACTTCTCACGAGTATTCAGCAGGAAGGGTCATTTAGAATGAGAGGAGTACTTGCTGGTCAGAAAGTTATTACACGGCTGGATACCGGAGCCACACATAACTTTATTGATGCCAGGTTGGTGGAGAAGAGAGGAATCCAAACAGAGGAGTTTGAGGGCATTCGTGTGAGGGTGGCAGATGGTTACACTTTAAAGTGTAATAGGATGATCACACAACTCCCATTACGTGTAAACAATTATGAATTCAAGACTGATTTCTATGTGGTTCAGATGGGAGACACAAATTTGGTCCTTGGTATGAAGTGGTTGCATGAACTAGGCAAGTTTACACTTGACTTGCAAGAGATGGAGATGTCTTTCACCATTGATGAGAAAACACGTGCTGAAAGCGATTAAGGACAGCAATTTCAGAATGATTACACTCAGGCGGATGGAGAGGCTTGTACACCATGATCAGACTGAGTGGGCAGCAGAGTGTATGATCATGCCCATACAGCAGGATGCTCAAAAAGTTGAATATCATCCGGACATTCAGATACTGAGAACCAAACATAGCAAGGTTTTCAGTGACATACCATCAGGGAGGCCACCAGATAGGGGTTTTGAGCACATCATTGAGCTAGAGGAGGGAGCGAAGCCAGTAATGATTACTCCATATAGACATCCGAAGCGCCTGAAAGATGAAATAGAGAAAACCATATAGGAGCTTCTGGCCATGGGACATATTCGGCCTAGTAAGTCCCCCTTTGCTTCTTCAGTTGTTTTGGTGAAGAAGAAGGATGGCACATTGCAGATGTGTATTAATTACAGGGTCCTTAATAAGCGGACGATCAAAAACAGATATCCCATCCTTCGTATTGATGAGCTCATAGATGAATTACATGGGGCCTATTATTTTTCAAAGATTGATTTGAGATCAGGCTATCACCAGATCAGTGTTCGTGAGCAAGCTATTGAGAAGACTGCTTTTCGTTGTCATTATGGACATTTTGAGTTTGTGGTTATGCCATTTGGGCTAACCAATGCTCCTGCTACTTTCCAATCCACAATGAACAAAGTCTTCAAACATCAGTTGAAGAAATCAGTATTGGTGTTCTTTGATGATATACTGGTTTACAGTCGTACTTGGGAGGAGCACCTTAGTCACCTAGATACAGTTTTGAGCATTCTGAGCAGGGAGTCCTTGTATGCCAAGGAATCCAAATGTGACCTTGGAATGACTGAGTTATTGTACTTGGGCCATATTATCAGTGCAGAGGGAGTGCGGATGGATCCCGAGAAGATCTGTGCTATTGTAGATTGGCCTACTCCAGTGAACCTCACTCAGTTGCATGGGTTCTTGGGCCTATGTGGTTTCTACCACCGTTTTGTTAACGGTTATTCGCGCCATGTGGCACCTTTGACAGACTTGATGAAAAAGGGTGCCTTCTTATGGACTCCTGAGGCCCAGGAGTGTTTTGAGAGGTTCAAGGAGCTCATGACTTCATGTCCAGTACTTGCTACACTTGACTTCTCGAAGTCATTTGAGTTACAATGTGATGCCTCTGGTGAGGGCATTGGGGCGGTGCTTATGCAGGACAAGCACCCTATTGCTTATGAGAGTAGGAAACTCCGTGGACCTGAGAGAATTTACAACATTTATGATAAGGAAATGTTGGCCATAATGCATGCACTGGCCAAGTTTAGACAATACTTAATGGGTAGCAAGTTCTGCATTAAGACTGACCACAATAGTTTGAGACATTTCCTTGGGTAGCGTGACTTAAATGACAGGCAACAAAAGTGGGTAAGCAAACTTCAGGCTTACAACTTTGATATTTCCTATATCAAAGGCACACAGAATGTAGTTGCAGATGCCTTGTCACGTCGTCCCCACCTGAATGCTATGGTCCAGATAGCAGAGGATTGGCGGCATATTATAGTGGCAGAGTACGCCAAAGATAGTTGGGCTACAGGTGTAATAGAGGGGTCAGTAGTGGACAGCAAGTATACAGTTGTAAATGAATTGATCATTTACAAGAGGAGAGTGTACTTGATCCCAGGATCGGAGTTGAGGAGTAGGGTACTGTGGTTCTGTCATGATGAACCGATAGCAGGACATCCTGGGTTTTTCAAAACCTACAAACAGGTGCGTGAGCGCTTCACGTGGAAAGGGCTCAAGGCGGATGTTCTACAGTATGTTAGAGAGTGCCCTGTTTGTCAGCAAAATAAACAGGAGTATACATACCCTGCTGGTTTACTTCAGCCACTTCCAATTCCTAACAGGAAGTGGGAATGTTTGTTTATGCATTTCATCACGAGGTTACCGAGAGCGCAGGGACGTGATTGCATATTTGTGGTTGTGGATCATTTGACGAAGTATTCTCACTTCTATCCGATCACCACCACTTATTCAGCTATTCAGGTAGCAGAGTTATTCTTCAGAGAGGTATTCAGATTACATGGGTTGCCTCGGACTATTGTCAGTGATAGGGACACGCGGTTTTTGAGCAACTTTGGCAGGAGCTTTTCAGACTCTGTGAGACCGATCTTACACCGAGCACCAGTTACCACCCTCAGACTGATGGCCAGACTGAGATAGTTAACAAATGGGTGGAGGGATACCTCAGGAACTATATTTCAGGGCAGCAAAAGGCATGGGTGAAGTGGATTTACCTCTGTGAGTACTATTACAATACCACTCACCACATGTCCATTCAGATGACTCCATTTACAGCACTGTACGGGTATGAACCTCCCAGTTTCATTGACTTATTGCTGAGTGACAGTAGGGTGCCTAGTGCAGGAGACATGATACAGGAGAGTCAGGACATTGTGAAGACTCTTAAGGAAAATATAGCCAAGGCACAAAATCAGCAAAAACAATATGCTGATCAGAAGAGGATAGAGAGGTCATTTGAGGTAGGTGACATGGTGTATTTGATGTTGCAACCTTATCGACAGTCTACTCTCAGGAGGAGTGGAGCAGAGAAGCTCAAGCCTCAATATTATGGCCCTTTCAGAGTAACCAGGCGTATAGGTGAGGTGGCTTATGAGTTGGATTTACCGGCAGATAGCAGAGTACACAATGTGTTTCATGTGTCACGTCTCAAAAAGGCATTGGGACACCGTATTGTTCCTTCCACAGTCTTACCACCCCTGGATGATGAGGGAAAGTTGATACTCGTACCTGAGGCTATCATTGAGTTCAGCGAGAGGAATTTCAGGAGACGAACTATCACAGAATACCTGGTGAAATGGAAGGATTTGCCGATAGAGGATGCTACTTGGGAGAGTGAGGAGATTTTACAGCATCCGGAATTGAGATTGCTTGAGGACAAGCAATTTCGGGAGGGGCGGACTGTGATGTCCCCTTCTAGTTGACATCTGTCAGCTGAGTAGATTAGCCTATCACTGACCCTCGTAGGCTGATGAGGTTGGGTAGAGGGTCCTCCAGAGTTTGATTCACCACCTTCAGAGCAAGCACTCCAGGTCTGGTCTTCGTTTGAGGTCTCTAGGACTCCGTTTGAGATACTTTCTATTTTTAGCAGTCCTGCTATTTATAGCCAGTAGGTTGGGCAAGGACAGATTATGGTTTGGCAGTCTCCAGTTCAAACGGCAGGCATTTCTGATGAATACTTAGAGAGATATTAATATTTAATTATTTTTTATTAAATATTAAATGGCGAACTTTAATATTTTAATGTTTTAAAAAGTCACTTTAAGTTATAACTAAAGTGAAGGTCTATTTCTCATCAGATGGGGCTAGTTTTTTATATTAAATGGAAGATGATTTATTTTTGACACTTCAATAGTCAAAAATAAATAATAAAAGTTAAAACATCATTAAAGGCCAAGTCGCACCTTTCTTGGGAATCGCGCCAACCCTAAATGGAGAAGATTAAAGAAGATTTTAGGTCTTCTTTTCATTATGCTAAGTTTGGATATTTTTGTTTGGAGCTCTGAGAGGAGTTTTGGCCTAGGGTTCCAGCAGAAGATTCTTCTGTAGTGATCAGAGGTATCGATACAGGAAAACGTGGGATTCTTGTGCAACAGCATCAGAGGTTGTGAAATATCAACTGATCTTGCTCTTTCAGTTGGTTTTATCCAGAAACCAAGATTGGACAGATTGAAAGGGGTTTATTAATTTTTATGCAAAGGATTGATTGCAGCCGCAGAGTCAGAGAACAGAGGCAGGAATAAGTGTGTGACAGATGGGGGTTTTGTGCGTGTACAACTTGTTGATCTGTCGTACCTTTCTTCCTTGAAAGGGTACGATTTTTGCTGAGGAGGAGTCCAAAAATTCCGAAACAAATGCCAAAAGGGACGCCTTGCCAATGTCTTTCCATCGGGCTAACATGCGAGTATTTCGGGTCAGTTTAAAATAAATTGTAGCTTGCTGTCATAAAATCTGTGCATGACCAGCAATAGGAAAATAAGGGTTTTAACAGAATATACTGGTATTTATCAGTTCTTCTCTAGCTGCTTGTTATTTTCATTTGAGTATTAAATAAATGATGAACAGATGTAATGAGGGTTTGATCAGTGTTGTTGAATATAAATTGATTTCCAGCAAATACCATTAGTTGCCTTTTGTGCTTAAGATTGTCAAAATTCTATTTGCTGTCATTATTTGCAAAGAACACACTTGAAACGCAACAGGTTCAGCAAAACGTTAGTTGTCTCAGTTGAGGACCTTTTGAGGTTCTTACATGTTTAGAGTCCTTTTAAGCTGGGCAGAGGTTACATTAGTTATTGGCACTTTTACTAACGTCATTTTATTTTAAAAAGATGGTTATCACTGTCTGGGCATGCACCCAGCCACATATCTGTACCTTTTAGAGTGCTAGGTGGAAATTTTCATTGGTTAGACCCAACAAAAATGGTGTCTCATCAACTTCAAGATGTTCCCACATACTTTGGCACATTTAACTAATGTTTGAGCTGTGTTTTTAGGTATGGCAGGTGGAGCTTCATAAGGGTTTAGCCATTGAAAGGGTGCACTACAAATTCTGATTTCAGATCTCTGTTAATGCTGGTGGAACTCACTTAACTTTATGCCATCCTTGTCTAGTGTTTAGGCAGAGTTGGCCTTGGTTTAAACTTTAATCCCATCAAAGTGCACTTAACTTTAAGATCTTTTACACTACTGGTGGAACTTGGCATGGTTGCAGCCACAAAAAATGCGCTTAAATGATTGATTTTCAGCTTTTTTGCCAGGCATGGATTAATAATTTTTTCTTTTTTTTTTGATAAAAGTGGATAGAACCACTGAACTATATTAATAACTTGTAATACCCTATCCAGAATGTTTTTTTGTCCAACTTACAATTTTCACAATTTTTGTCATATAAGTATTTAATCAAACAGTTTGCATTTAATATTTGCTTGACATAATATCATAAATAGTTGCCACAAAATTAAATTTCTCAACAGCAAATTCTATGAACAGCTTTTCTTTTACAAAATTAGTATTACTGAATGACGTATGCACCAGTTATCAATTGATAAATATATGAATTGTTGTTGTGAAGTGTTACATTAAAAAATACCAAACAGTATTGTTGATACTAATAAAATTGTAAGTATTCATAAATTCTATTGCTGGTCTCAACTGAAAGATGATAAGTAGCCCAATCAGCAGCCACAAGATAATATAGCTCCTTAATAAAGTGATACAAGAAGTTGCGATTCCAATTTTGGGATGCTACGGTAGGTCTTATAAAGCTTAAATGGGCTGTTCTAGAGTATGGTAAGGCTTTGAAAGCCTACAAAATATGTTTTGAGCTTTTTTGCTGGTCATAAAGTGTATGGCTCATCTGTAAGGCTCCAACATTCATTGTAATGTAATGTAATGTTTATATTAATTCTTTCATAGCACACGCAACACTCTTTTTTATTCAATTTCATCACACACAGCACTAACAGATTTATATTTGCCTCCAAAACTTTTATAAATTTGTTACCTATAAAACCCCTTTTGAATCTGATATAAATATTTCAATCCAGCTCAATATCTTTGAATCTTTAGCTTCCATACAATGTCAATCATTGATTATTCAATCCAGCCGAAATTGACTAGGAAGAAAAGAGCCTCTCTCCAAAGCCAACAACACGTAGTGTTTTTGTCCTAGGATTTGAGTTGAACAAAGCTGTCCAAATCTCTCAATGAGAAAATATGAAAATGACTAAAGACATTCTTTTCCTTGTTTTACAAATTCCTTTTATATACTACCTGTGAATTTTCGAGAACTTTTTATTTTATTTTGCATAAAGTGATCATTTTAGTTTTAAATTCACTATGGGTCCCTGAAAAGTCACTTAAATGCAAATGGTCATCTTTTCAATAAATAAAGTTGCTTGTAATATAATAAGGTAAGACAACTTAATTTTAATTAATTAAAATATTCCTTCTCCAAACTCCCAAATTAGCCTACAAGAATGAAATAGGGTAAAGGGGCCTATTCGCACACCTAGGTTTAAGCAGGGGACATTACAGTCACCTCTCCAAAATTGTGTGTCCTCGAGCAATTGTAGATTTGGATGCTGAAGAATCTTCTCTCCTTTCCACGTGGCATCTCCTGCAGGAAAATCCTTCCAATGAATCAAGTAATTTGGAATACTCCTGTTTTTGAGTTTCTTCTCCCTTATATCAATGGTAGCCTCCAAAATTATTATCAACTTGCTTTCAACCAATGGTGGCAATTCCACAAAAGGTACAATGTGCTACCTCAGTGCCTTTTTAAGGCAGGAAACATGAAATACATTATGAATTTTATTGTGTTTCTGAAGCTCAAGCTCATACGCAACTTCCCCAGTCCTTTGTATGATCTTGTATGTTCCAAAAACCTTGGTTTTTAGCTTTTTTGCACCACTCTTCTTAAGTGGGGTTTGTTTATAGGGCCGCAACCACGAAAATGCCAAATCCCCAACCTCAAATGTCTTTTTATCTTGTGTTTATCAGCATACATTTTCTGTTGATTTTGAGCATGTTGGATAATATCATTCAAAGCCTTCATAATATTCTAATTTTCCTGCATTCAATCTTTGGCCTATGGTTCTTTGCTATCAACAATAACTAGGCTGACAAAAGATGTAGAATCATACTTATACAAGGCCTTGAAAGGTGTCATGCCTATGCTCGTGTGATGAGTGGTGTTGTGACAATGTTCTCCTAGATGCAACTATTTGAACCAAGCTCTCTGATGCCCTGACACATAGTTCCATCATTCAACCCACTTGAAAATTATCTCTATCTATCCATTTGCTTATGGGTGATAATTTGTGATCGATGTCAACTATGTCCTTGCGAATCTAAAGAGCTCTTGCTAAAACACATGGAGAAACTTCTTGTCCTGGTCATTGACAATGTTTTTAGGGAACTCATGGAGCCTAAACACTTGTCTAATAAACAGTTCTGCAACTTGCGGTGCCTTATACTTGGAAGATGTGGCATAAAAGTGAGCATACTTGGTCAACCTATCCACCACAACATAAATATAATCCTTTCCCTGCACTTTGGGTAGACCTATGATAAAACCCATTGATATGCTCTCCCATTTCTAATTAGGAATAGGTAGAGGATGCAATAAATCTGCTGGGAAAGTGTGCTCATATATGTTTTGTTGGCACACAACAAACTACCAAACGTGTCTGAGGACATCATCTTTGAATTCTTTCCAAGTAAATCTTTCTTTTGCCTGCTTGTAAGTCTTAAACTACTATTGATGAATGCCAAGGGCATATCATGAACAACCCTCAAGATCTTCTCATTCAATTTGACTCTAGTACCAAATAAATCTTGTCCTTATAATAAATGATACCATCTAAGACCTTGTATCCATCATCTTCAATCTTCACATCCATAATCTCACAAGCCAACGCATTTTTAGAGTACTCAACCAACAAATGGGCCTTCCAATCAACTGATATCTCTCAGATATAGAACACAAAGTAGGTCTCTAGACAAAGCATCAACTACCACATTTTTTTTACCTTTGACATTCAATATCAAAGTCATAAGCTTGCATTTTGCTTAAGCACCTTTGTTAATGCTCATCAATTCTTTTTGCTCAAGGAAGCATTTCAAGTTGTTATGACCAGTTTTAGTTACAAACTTCCCTCCAATCATATATCATTTGAAGTTCCATAGCAGAAAAAATCATTTGGGGAAAAACTCAGCAAACTAAAAGTACAATTTTTTTGAAAAAATCAGGAAAAATCGGGAATAAATTTGGATTTTAATAAAATTGTAGGAAAATAGACAAAACTACTTTTTTTAAAAACTTAAGGGCATTTCAATAGCATAGAGATATAGAGAGCAAATAAAATAGAGTTTAACCCATGAATTGTAGAAAATAGATTTTTGTTGTTTATATTCATATTGCTGATTATACAGGCAAATATTCAGTTAACTTTTTTAAAAGAGCAGTCACTAAATACATTAGTTGTCCAAGTCTGAGATCAAATATTAGTTAAGTCTACGAAGTAACTGAGATCAAAATTTATCAAACAACAATCCAGCTACTCTTAGGAATTTAGTAAATGTGGAAGCCATTTTTAAGTGATCCAAGACTTTCATTGTGATTGAGGCAAGGAGTTTTCTAGGGGTAGTTCAATATTTGAGAAAGCTTATCAAATCATATTCCACAATTGCAATGCTTTATATTCCCTAATGGCAATTGCTAAGTCCTTTATATGGGGTAGAATTCCACAAAAGGCATTTGTTTAGTTGAAGTAAAAGATTAGCAAGCCACTGGTTTCAGCAATACTTAGCTTGCAACTACTATCTTAGGTGGAGACAAATGTTAATGATTATGTGTTGGAGGTTGTTTTATTACAAGTATGTAAGCTTGTTTGTTGTCATTTAGATTTATTTCATGGAGCACTTTGGATATATTGCTCATATAATGAATTGTGTGTCTTTGTCTGAGCAAAAATTAAATATATCAATTATAAATTATAAATCATATATCTATATCTATATATATTGTATATGTCTTCGAATGTTTAGTGTCATGGTAGAAACACTTTGTTGGTGAGGTAGCCACTAAGGTTCAAACCCTCATTGGGCCACTGAGCTTGCAAGCCTTGTGCCTTCATTGGGCCGTTGAGCTCGCAAGTTTGAACAAGTGAAGTGTGGGGAATGATGGCCCCCTAGAAATGGCCTTGTGGGAAGAGATCCTCCATCAGTGGTCTCTCTAGGCTCGGACCAAGCTAAAAACTTGAGTTTTCTCAATTAAAATATATATATATATTGTATATTATATATAAAATTAAATATGTAGCATTACAAATTTTACATATTTTTAATTTATAGTTTATTATATAACTATTAATATATATTAATAGTCTATAATAGTTAATTTTTAAAATTACTTTATAGTATTAATTATAAATTATAGGGGTTTGCTCCTTCCCCATCAAAGTGGCATCTATAATAGTGCATAATAGTTATAATTTTTAAGTTAGTGTATAATATTAATTATATACTTGTTCGCATCATAATACATCGGGTGGGTTGTGTAGAGAGCTCGAGTCATATTGAAGCCAAAATTTAGAGCAGATTTGCTAGCTTCTTCGACACTCTCATATGTTGTAATGTCCCCTTTCCCACACTAGTTTGTTTTGGAGACTGTTGGCCAATCTCGAGAACCGTTGATCAATTAGAGAAAGAATTAGGGTTTCCTATTTTCTACGAGGATGTTTTGACAATTTTGGTGGCTTGCATGTTGGAGTTTTACAGTTTTGATTTTGGATTTCTTCTAGGTTTTCAGAAAACTTCGCAATGATGGTACATGCGTAGCAATCAGTAGTGTTTCGTATACTTACTATTTTTAGTAAGTAGGGGCGAGGACAACTTATTTTTATGGGTTTTTCTGGTTTTTCAGAGAGCTACGCAATGGTGTGACATGCAACTGGATTTGAAGACTTTTTTGGACTTACTATTTTTAGTAAGTTGCAACAGCTGCTTAGAATGTGGTTAAAATGCATTTGGACACACTTACTATTTTTAGCAATATGCTATTTTTGGTAAGTGTTATTTTTGGAAGGTTTCAATGGTCCAGTTCAGAGGCTATTTCTGGCAATGCAGTTTTCACTATTTTGGCCTTTAGTTCACTATGGCAGTTGTTCAGCACATGGGAACAAAGTATTTTTAATATATTTTAAGGCCCCCTTTGGCCTAGGCATGTGACTTATGTATTTTTGGTTATGACTTAAGGGGATGCCTTAGGGAGAAATAAGTTAATTTTGTAATATATTTCACTTATTCACCTTAGATGCCACATTATATTTTATTGACATTTTTATAGAGTATGTTTGCTACCTAATGAAGGTCGATTTGGGAAGCAAGGTGAAATGAAATGTAATTTCAAAATAATGTGGAGTGAATGTGCATTTGGGTTTGGCGTGCATTTGGAGGGAATGTGAATTTGAATTTGGAGGCTCCAAGGTTATAAATAAGAGTGTTGGGCTCTTGTTTTGGCACCCATGAATATTTTATAACGAAGTGTTGCCGAATTTGTGCTAGACTTGTGCTTCGAAGTTGAGAGCTTCCTAGCCTTGCGTCAGTTTCGTGCTTGAGAGATAGCACCTAGCTGATTGGAGAGACTATTTCTCATTCAGAGGGATAGATTGAGCTATTTGGAGATGGATTTCATTGATGCATTTTCAGTTTTCTGAGTTTGGAGTGTTTTCATGTTGTTGGTTGGTTCATGGCTGTAGCAGTTAATCATTCATATCTCACTACCTAATTTTTTGACTGTTATGGGTCATGGCTCGTTGGATTCCTATGTGCTAGGCACCCCTTCTTGCTGAGTTTCGTATTTTTTTTTGTGGAGAACCTGATTTTTTAAGCAGATCGTCCCTCTCCAGGCAGGCCGTACCAAGATGCAATGACATTGGGAAGTGTGCATAAAATATTAAGGGCTGTTTGGCATAGTTAGTTGTTTGGTACTTGGTCACCCCTTTCCTAACTCCCATTCACCACTGGTTTGGAGCCATTCAGAGGTGTTTTAACGGAGATATGGACTTCACAGTGCTGCTGGTCTGATTTTTAGTGATGCTGATAGGCTATATCAGATTTGGTAAATTGTTCATTTTGGCTTGTGTTTTTCAGTTTCTTGTTTTGTAGCTTCTTGGAGTACCTTCTTTATCTATGGGAGATTGGATCTTTATTGTACTGATAGTATCTTGCAGAGTTGCTCATTGTAAGGCTGTATTCAATAGTATTGAAACGGTCCATTTCATTCAGCACTTTACTTTCTTGCATTGCCCACTGCATAAGTGGAAGAGGTTGGCCTTGCCGCCTATCTCTATTCCATATTGTACTCTTGTCCTCCCACAGCATAAGTGGAAGAGGCTGGCTTCGCCACCTATCTCAATTTCATATTGTACTCCTGTCCTCCAGCTGAATAAGTGGTTGAGTGATAGTTTTGTTATTTCTAGTCCTCCCACTGAAAAATGGTTGAGTGATTATCATTTGCTTAATTCAGTCCTCCCGTTGAACAGGTGGTTGAGTGATTGCTTTACTTTCGAAAATTTCCTTTCAACGCAAGTTTTTGATTAACCTAACCTTAACTGGTGCTGAATGTTGTGTTGAAAATTGAAAAAAAACTAAGGGGGACACTTCAGTAGCTAAACTAAAGCAAACCTAAACTAAAGAAAACTCTACTGAAAGGAAAACCCACTGAAAGAAAAACCTATTGAAAGCAAAACCTACAAGACAAGACCGAAAATAAACTAAACTATGTACAAGTAAGTCCACAGGGAACTTACTGTTGAAAATAGTGCTTCACAAACTGCTCGTTAACGAGCAACGGGACTTCCTCTCCTATCAAAGTTTTCAATTTAAAGGCATTTTCTCCTAGAATCTCAGAAAATTTGATAGGGACCTTTCCATCAGTTGTCAAATTTGTGGTGATCTCCTCTTTGCTCATGTGCTTTGTCCCAATATAGGACCAAATCAGAAATTTTAAAGGTCTTGACTATAGCTTGTCTGTCAAACCATCATTTGACAACTCCTTGGCGTTTAGCAAAGTTTTCTAGAGCTTGGTCTCTCTTTTCTTCTAGCATTAGCATTTGTGTTAGCTATATTTGAACTATCTCCTCGGGATCTAAATATTCTTGCATAAATCGCAGCGTTGGAATTCTTAGTTGGACTAGAAAGACAGGATCTTGTTCGTAGACCAAATGATGTGGAGAGGTTCCTAAAGACTTTTTAGCTCATGTTTTGTCTACCCAAAGGGCGTACTTAAGTTGGGAATGCCAATCTCTCAGGTTTTTATCAAGCAATCTCTTGATGACACTAAGCAAGTTCTTGTTGGTTGACTCTGCTAAGCCATTACCCTTGGGATAGTAGTTTGATGAAAATTTTAAAGTTATCCCATAATCAAAAGCCTAGTTAGAAATTTCAAAGAAGTAAACATAGAACCATTATCACAAACTAAAGCATTAGGACATCCAAACTTGGTGATAACATTCTCCTCTAAGAATTTGATTACCACATCTGTAGTGCAAAGTTTTAGTGCTTGAGCTTCAGATCATCTTGTACAATAATCAGTTGCGGTAAAAATATACCTGTGTTGCACAAAGGATGGTTGATTTATAGGACCAATGAAATCAAGTCCCCACATTGTGAATGGTCTTACTTCAGTAATGGGCTAGAGTGGCATAGTGGGGTTCTTTTCTCGAACGGCGACTACTTGGCAGGTATGACAAGTCTTCACATGCTCGTACGCATCTTTGAAAATCGTAAGCCAGTAATATCCTACTCTCAGTATCTGGTGTGTTGTTGCTAAACTTTCCCCGCGACCGGTTCCGAACTTGGAATGGAAATGCTCAATTATTTGCTTTGCTTCCTGCTCTCCTACATATCTGAGGTAGATTACCTCGTGGTTTCTTCTATATAAAACTGCTCCCTAAAGCATATACTTTTGACTTCTTGCTCTCAATGCCCTTCTTTGACCTGGGTTTGGATAACCTAGGAATTGTTGATTGATTAAGAAGTAGACTATATCCTTATCCCATTCATCCGAGGATACTTCTTCTAACTCATAAGTTTGTTGTATTAATTCAGGTCCTATGGCAATTGCTTGTGTCAATGCTTGGCCTCGCACCAATTTCATTGGCTGAATTTCAATGTCATACTCTTGTATGGTGGCGACCCACTTTCCTCTCCTTTCTCCTAATTTGCTCTGCATAAGGAGAGTCTTCACAACCATATCTGGCACTATGGCAAAGACTTTGCTTCTAAGAATATAATGCCTAAATTTCTTTATTGCTTTCACTAAGGCATAGGCCTATTTCTTGATGCTTGGGTACTTAAGCTCTACATCTTTGAGAGGAGAACTCATAAATGTTGTTGGATGTTCATCTCTTTCTTCAATGCATTGAGTATTGCTGCACAAGAGTGTTCAAATTAGAAGGAATATAAATAAAATGGCTTCATATAGTCGAGACTAACCAACACGAGCATTGATTATAACTTGCTTAATTTTTTCGAATGCACCTTTGGAAGAAGGTGTCCATTCTATCTTTGCACATTATCCCTAATGCCAAAAGAAACATCTTCACCTTGAATGAAGACTTCATATTCAACGTCATCACTTTCAGGGACAGGGGAGAACCAACATACATCATAATCATATGTGTTGATATCCAACTCATCAGCACAAATCTCACCTCAAAAGAAGAACTAAAATCTTCAGATTGTCTCTTTGTTTTTGTTTCCTCCTCCTAGCAACATAATGCAACAACCTCAGGTTCATGGCATGATCCATCCGCCATGCAATCTGCAGCAAAACCATTACCCCCTGTGCCCTCCTCAACACTAGCTTGTTGCTCCAGAGCTACCACCGGGGGAGGTGTAGACATATCCTTCTCCTCATGATCAATAAAGAAAGGAAGATTGTCAAATGAGAGGACAGTGTCTTCCTCTTTACCTTCACACTCCTCTTGTTCAATGACCTGTTGCTGTAACTAATTATTCTCAATATCCTCCTGCAGCATCGTCGATTCTTCCTCCTTTAGAGCATATGAAGACTCACCAATGGCTGATTGAACCCCTTCCTCATGATGAGGATGGGAACCATCCGTCCTCCATACAATATGTCTGCCCTTAAAAAGGGAGATAGCATCAGGAAAGAGCCTAGGTGGTGGGGTGTTTTGCAAAAGGCACTGAGGAGAAGGCTCCTGTATAACAACAGCTGGAGCTCCCTTGAAACTTTGAATTTTAAAACTAGGGGGGTTAGTTGAAGGCTTGGGAGGTCTCCCCTGCCTGAAGCTTGGGATTTCAAACTTGGGAACCCTAGGAGTAGAAACCTCCTCCTGTATGAGCCGCATCTCTATGGTTGCTAGTTGCTCAATTTCTTTCTTCCTAGCAGAGGCAAGCTGCCTTGCAAGGAACTCTTTATGTTGTCTTTGGGTTCCCATCTGTTGTTGTTGAAGCTGATCCTGCTGCAAATCCCACTCCTGTTGCCTCTTCAACTCCTCCAGTTGCTTGGTGAAATCAAGCAACACACTTTTGAGTTCTGCAATTTGCCTTTTTTCATCATCTTGGAGCTGGTTGGGCTGCCAAGAAGGTTGAGCAAGGGTGGGTGGGTGGCAAGCATTAAGAAAGTACCCGCTTGCTGTTGAAGTGAAGTTATTTGGGTTGAAACTAGGAGCAGTCCTAGTTCGAACCTGTTGGTAAGGAGGGGAAAAATGGTTGGCATTCTCATAGAATGGGGGTGAATAGAAGTTACACCCATGATATGAACTCATATTAAAGCATTTAAAAGAGATGGAGCTTGTTTAACAAAATGCTTAAAGAGAGCAGACGAACCCTCTCAACCAGAGACTGATAACATACCACAGATCCACCAAATGATTGCAGAGTGGCTAGGTGCTTGAAAGATGTTGCCTCCAAAGGCTTGATGAACCGGAACACACCGAATCTTTAGTTGGCTTGGGCTTAAGACTGCATGCATAACTTCAGAACCTCGGGGTTCCGGAGTTGAGGACTTAGGCACTTCGGAACCTAGGGGTTCCAAGGTTCCGAACTTGCGAACTTTGGAACCAGGGGGTTTCGGAGTTGGTGATTTGGGAACCTGGGGGTTCCGAGGTCCCAGACTTAGGAACTTGGCATGAACAAGAACTGGACTTGTTGAGAAGAGTCACCAAGTGCTTGAGAGATGACTGCCTCTAAAGGCTGAGACACTAAAAACAACACTGAATCCTTAGCATGTATATCGAAAGTCTGTCCCACCGGGCGTGCCAAAAACTGTTATCACAAAAGCTTGCAACCTTGCTGAGCTATCAACTCAACAACCTCGTGAAACATGGAAACAACCTCGAAGTGTGGGACCTTGTGCAAGGGGATTGAATCTCCAGAAAAGGTTGGCTTCCTTCTCAATCCAGGTGCAAGTGTTGAACCAACTCAACACTGCAAAACTTACTCCTAAGCCTATCCTAACAACTTGCAAAGGAAAAGGGAAAAGGGAAATGCTTAAAATGAAAGGAGGTGATGCACCAAGATAAGAGATTGTTTCTCTCCCTACCCGAAATGACACAAAGAATCAACTGAAATACCCAGGAGATGCACAAACTTCAGTTGTATGAATGACCCCAATGCATGTATGGAGGTTAGAATTCATTGAATGTCAAGAGGGGAGAAGGTTTCCCACAAGTCACACCCAGAAATAGGTTAACACAGCATATATGTGAAAGAAAGCCACAAACATACACTTATAATGCAGGTAAGAACAAATACACAACATCCATAAGTTGAAGTAAGGCAAGAATGATGATTTCAATTCATTCAAAGGCCAATAGCCAAACTTACAGTTGCAGAAATGCAACCATCTGGAAGTGTTGCAAGCCAGAAGGAAGACGAAAGACTTTGGAAATACGGGCTCCCGAAGTTGGGAAGACGTAGGCTTGGGATTTCGGAACTTCGAGATTCTGAAATTCCGGGGGCTAGGACTTAAGAACTTGGGAACTTGGGGGTTCCGGAGTTCCGAGGAACAGAGAAGGAGGCAAGGAAAGGAAAAGGCGAGACCTAGCAAAGGAACTTCGGAACCTCGGGCTTCCAAAGTTCCAAGAAAGAGGGAAAAAGGGGCTTAGGAAAGGGAGGAACTTCAAAACCTTGGGGTTCCGGAGCTCCTAGAAGAAAAGAGAGAAGGCAAAGGGAAGGAACTTCGGAACCTCAGGGTTTCGGAGTTCCGAGGAAGGAATAGAGACAAGGAAAGGAAAAGGCCAAGGGAAGGAACTTCGGAACCTCGAGGTTCCGGAGTTCCGGAGAAAAGAAAGGGAAGGCTAAGGAAGGAACCTCGGAACCTCAAGGTTCAGGAGTTTCGGGGAAGGGAAGAAGGCAAGGAGGGAACTTTCCGAAGTTCCGAAGAAAAGAAAGAGAAGCTAAGGAAAGAACTTCCTCCAGGCAAGACAACACTTCACAATTCCTAATTCCACTGCTTTTCTCCTTGATCAACTGGGGCAGCGCCGGCACATGGATCGTATCTCTGGTCGGTTTCACTGATGGACCAAGGGTGTCATAAAATGACAACAGTAACGACCCGACAATTGAAGTGGTTGTTGCTACTTGGAAATGTTGAGTTTATTCAAGCGGTGGAAATTCTGGTAGGTGACATCTTTTTGCAGCTCAAGCATAGGTATAAGACGAACATGAATATTGTATGCATGGTTATTGCTTGTGGTTTAGAGTTGGGCTTGACACCTTTAAATGGGTTATGAACTCAATTTTGGAGAAGGACAATTGGAGGGGTTGGACTCCCTTATGGAATGGGCAGTGTCAAAGGAGGGCTTTGATGTGAGCAAGGGCATTGATAATTCGAGGGCGGAGGATGGGTATGTGCCCATTCCGTTCATACAGTGGTGGTGCAGTCACAGTTAGGAGGGACCTCAATGAGATCTATCCGGACCGTGCAGCCAAAGTAAACACAACGAAAGCAAGACAGGATGATGGAGGCAATGCAGAACTGAATGAATTAGATCATGAAAACTGATCACAAATTACCGGTAACATCGACCTACAAGATTTGGCACACTAACTTGCTGCATACATGCTCAATTACAAAATCGGTCAACTCCGAACCTCTAAACCTTAAGATATATCTTATATGTTCTCCCCTGATGATTTATGATGCTTAATTACATTGATTTATATGATCAAGAGAGATCTGCGTCAGCCCAAGAGGGATCAAATGCCGTAGAACAAGATCAAACGTGCAAAGCCACCAGGTCGGCCTCCGCCAATGAAAATCCTCCAGAAAATCCAAAGGAAGAAGTGTGGATCAGAGGGAAGGTCGACCACACGCCAAGGAACATTGGAATCAACGAATTGAAGCTCCGCAAGCTATGGAAAGGATCCGCAAGATTCACTAATAGCAAATAGATTCCAATGTTCCGGTGTTCTAGGCCAGAAAACTGTTTCAGAATCCGGAAGCGCGATAACTTGCCAAAAAATGATCCAAACGTCCCGTGGCTCAAGAATAAGGAAGGTAATCATGATTACAAGCAAAATCCCCACTCCACAAGATTCGGTGAGCAATGCAAGAAAATGCAGAAAGGAATGCCAAAACTGCAAAACAGAAAACAAACTGAAAAGAAATGTTTTTTTTGGTTGATGCAAGATTGCCAAGAACCGGGGATGCTCCTGCATCAAACATCTGGGGTTGTTGAAAAAGTGAGTCCCTCACTTTGCTGGGGTCAGAGGGAAACCAAGGCGGTCCACCTCTGCCTAAGAAATCCAAGATGAATCTTCAACTGGTTTGTCCTTCCATTTCACAAGATACCTCCTACGCCCAATCCTACTGTCCAAAATATCTTCAATCTGATCTAGTTCCTTCCGGGGCAACTGCTTCTCCAAGTTTGCAATAGAGTCTTCACTGAATTCTGATTCATGATACTGATGTAGATCTGCAATGTTGAATATAGGTGAAATACTCAAACTATCCGGTAGCTCCACTTCATATGCATTTCCGGAACTGAATTTCCTCAAGATCTTGCAAGGTCCAAACTTCCTCATCTGCAACTTGTTATAGGTTCCAACTGGAAATCTTTCTCTTCTCAGATACACCATCACTTCATCGCCAACTTCAAATTCCTTATGTCTTCTCTTCTCATATGCTTTCTCCTTATACTTGTTGTTCATATCCTCCAATTGTTTTTTAACCTGAATATGTAAGTCCTTCATGTGACCTGCAAATTCTTTTGATTCTGCACTCCGCTTGTCTTCATTACTGATATCCCTCAATTCTGATATACCTCAAGGGTGTGCTCCAATAACAATCTCAAAAGGTGCTCTTTCGATGCTCCTGTTCACTGAATTGTTGTAGGCAAACTCTACTTGTGCAAGAATCAAATCCCAACTTCCAATCTTCTCTCCAACTAAACATCTCAACAAATTTCCCAAACTCTTGTTTACTACCTTTGTCTGTCCATCAGTCTGTGGGTGAAAAGTAAAACTGTATTTCAAATATGTCTTCATTTTCTTCCAAAGTGTCTTCCAAAAAAAACCAACAAAATTAGTGTCTCTGTCTGAAACTATGCTTTTAGGTAATCCATGTAATCTCACTACCTCCTTGAAAAATAAGTCAGCTATATGCACTGCATCTAATGTTTTCTTACAAAGTATGAAATGAGCCATCTTCAAGAATCTATCCACCACCACAAATATAGAATCATTCCCTCTCTATGTCTTAGGCAATCCAAGTATGAAATCCATGCTTATGTCCTCCCAAGGTCTCGCCGGTACTATCAAAAGTGTATACAATCTCACATTCTGACTACTACCATTTGTTGTCTGACAAACTCTACAGCTCTGCACAAATTTCCTAACATCCTTATGAATCTGAGGCCAAAAGTGATGTTCACTCACCAATGCTATTGTTTTGTCAATACCAAAGTGTCCGGCTAATCCTCCACTATGCTTCTCCTTTATCAGATTCTCCCTCATATAACTCTTAGGTATGCACAATTGAACTCCTCTGAATAACATCCCATCTTGAATGAAATAATCCAACCACTGACTTCTATCTACCATAGCCGGTGCTCTACATGCTTTCCAAGGTTCTGCAAAATCTGGGTCATCTTCATACAAGGTCTTCAATTCTTCAAATCCTAATACTGTCACCCTCATCTCTGTCAGCAAATTCCTCCTTCTACTCAATGCGTCAGCAACTTTGTTTGACTTTCCACTCCTATGCTTTAACACAAAGGTGTAACTTTGCAAAAATTCTACCCATCTCATATGTCTCTGATTCAACTTACTCTGACTATTCAAATACTGCAAAGCTTGATGATCAGTATACAACACAAATTCCTTAGGCAACAGGTAATATCTCCACTTCTTCAAGGCTTGAACTATGGCATAAAATTCTTGATCATACACTGAATATCTCCTCCTGGCATCATTCAACTTTTCACTGAAATAAGTTACTGCTCTCCCTTCTTGACTTAACACGGCTCCAATTGCATTCCCACTTGCATCATGGTCCACTTGAAATACTTTGTTGAAATCTGGAAAAGCTAACACAGGCTGCTCAGTGACCTTCTGCTTCAATAATTCAAAACTCTTATTTGCTCTGGTTGTCCATTTGAATTCTTTCCTATCTCCTCTCATTGTCTCAATCATAGGGCTACAAACTGAACTGAAATTTCTGATAAACTTCCAATAGAAACTAGCCAATCCATGAAATGAACTTACCTCTCCAATGCTTTCCAGTGTAGGCCATTCAACAATTGTTCTTACCTTCTAAGGGGTCCATCTTCAATCCATCCGCAGATATCACAAATTCCAAATAGACCAACTCTTCCTTCATGAAAGTACACTTCTTAAGATTTATCAGCAACTTGTCTTCTTTCAACCTCTGCACAACTTGTCTTAAATGCAAGAAATGCTTATCTTTTGTCTTACTGAAAATCAGAATGTCATCCAAATATACAACAAACTTACCCAAGAATTTCTTCAATACCTCATTCATCAATCTCATGAAAGTACTTGGTGCATTAGTCAACCCAAAAGGCATCACCAACCATTCATACAATCCTTCATTTGTCTTGAATGTTGTCTTCCATTCATCTCCTTCTCTGATTCTGATCTGATAATATCCACTCTTCAAGTCTATCTTTGTGTAGTATTTAGCTCCACTCAAGCAATCCATTATGTCATCCATCCTAGGCAAGGGAAACCGGTACTTTACTGTGATCTTGTTTATTGCTCTGGAATCGGTACACATCCTCCATTCTTCGTTCTTCTTAGGTGCTAACAATGTTGGTACTGCACAAGGCCTCAAGCTTCCCTGGATCAAACCTTTCCTCAACAATTCCTGCACTTGTCTATTCAACTCTTCATTCTCTGCCGGTGTCATCCGGTGTGCAACTTTGTTAGGCAAACTAGCTCCAAGAATCAGGTCCATGCAATGACTGATGCTCCTCACAGGTGGTCATCCATCAAGCACATTATCTGAAATGATGTCTTCATACTCTGCCAGCAAATCTTTTATCTCCTCCGATTGTTCTTCTTCATGCTCTGGATTCTCATTCTTCTTAAGAACTAAGGCAAAACACACGTTCTCATGTCTCATCACGTCCAAGAATTTCCTTCCATCCACCAAACAGATTCTAGCATTCGTACAGACTTCACTCTTCAAGGGTTCCTCCAAGGGTAGCAAGGTTTGTTTCATCCCATTTGCTACAATATTGTATATGTTCTTTCTCCCATCATGTATTGCCTGTCTATCAAACTGCCAAGGTCTACCCAACAAAAGGTGACAAATATCCATAGGCATAATATCACACAAAACTTCATCATGATAATCTCCAATTTTCAATTTCATCAAGCATTGCTCACTCACTAACAACTTATGATCATCCTGAATCCATGCTATCTGATAAGGCTTAAGGTGTTTCAATCTTTCCAACTTCAATTTATTCACCATCTCTTTCGAAACAAGATTATCCGAACTACCACTATCACTAACTACTTTACAACAATTATCGGATACCTTACATCTAGTCTTGAACAAATTTCTCCTCTACAAGGGCTCTTCATCCTCTGTGGTATGACACAAGGCTCTCCTCATCATCAATAGTTCTCCATCTTCCGGTTTGTTAGATGATCCGATGGGGCTTTCTTCTACTAATGCTGTCCTCCCAGTATTCTCAGTCTTCTTACATTCGAAAGCTCGATGTCCTTCTCCTCCACACTTAAAGCAAGTTCCTTTAAACACTCTCTTATCTTGTTTTCTGTCATCTTTTCCAAAACCCTCATTCCGATAACTATCAAATTCTCTTCTTTGATAGAAATTTTTGTCATCTTCCGATATGAACTACCATCCTTGCTTGCTTCCTTGTCCTTGTTCTGATCTGTACAGATTCCTCTTCCTCCGAAACATCCTCTGCCTCCTTGAAATCTTCCTCCAGAAAACCTTCCACCTCTACCTCACTCTCTCTGCTCGTGTCTTGTTCCATTCTTCTGCCTTCAAGGCATATTGCTAAGCTTCTTCAACACTCTGCAACTTGATCAAACTGAGTTCATCTTGTATAGACATCCACAATCCATTAAAGTATATTGCAACTTGTTCAATCTCATCATCGACATGTCCGGATTTGATATTCAACTTGTAGAATGCTTCGGTGTACTCCTTCACACTAGATTCTTTCTACTTCAAGTTTTGTAACTTCCAGAACAAATTTACTTGATAATCAGTTGGCATAAACTTCGATTTCAACTTAGCAACCATCCGCTCCCATGATTTGATCTTCTCTTTACCTCTTCTCTATCTATCAACCTGCAAATGTTCCCACTAAAGAGATGCATGACCTTTCAACCGGGTAAAGGGATATTTCACCTTTCTTTCTTCCGTGGTGTTCTCAAAATCAAAGTACTTCTCCATCTCCGAGATCCAATCCATTAATTCATCTGAATCCAACTTACCATCATACTCTGGTGGGTTAAAATGTGGTTTAGTGTTCGCCCTACTCAAAACCCTCAAGAGCCCCTCTTCGTCTGGATCGATCGTCGGTGGGTTTGCTATTTGTTTTGTCGATGCTTCTTCTTCTTTATCTTCGCTCAAATATGTCGACCTCTTCTCTAGGCCATTTCAACAGCTTCTAACCGAGCTGCAATTCCTCTTAACATTTCCATCACAGCAGGGTCTACATTCCCACGTGCTCCACCATTCCTATTTCCTCTTCGCGCCATCTTCACGCCAGTCCTCTGCAGCTGCAAGTCGGATCCACAATCCGTCACCCCACAACAAAATCTTCAGGACAACACAATCTCCGGAATGAAATCTCACTATGATACCACTTGGTACAGTCACGGTTAGGAGGGACCTCAATGAGATCTATCTGAACCATGCAGCAAGAGTAAAAGCAAGACAAGATGATGGAAGCAATGCAAAACTGAATGAATTAGATAATGAAAATTGATTACAAATAACCAGTAACATCGGGCTACAAGATTCGGCTCACTGGCCTGCTGCATACATGCTCAATTACAGAATCGGTCAACTCCGGACCTCTAAATCTTAAGATATATCTTCTATATTCTCCCCTGATGATTTATGATGCTTAATTACATTGATTTATATGCTCAAGAGAGATCTGCGTTGGCCCAAGAGGTATCAAATGCCGAAGAACAAGATCAAACGTGCAAAACCACCAGGCCGACCTCCGCCAATGAAAATCCTCCGAAAAATCCAAAGGAAGAAGTGCGGATCAAAGGGAAGGTCGGCCACACACCAACGAACATCGGAATCAACGAGCTGAAGCTCTGCAAACTACAGAAAGGATCCACAAGAGTCACTAATAGCAAATAGGTCCAAGCGGTTCCGGTGTTTCTAGGCCAGAAAACTGTCTCGGAACCCAGAAGCGCGATAACTTGCCAGAAAATGATCCAAACGTCCCGTGGCTCAGGAATAAGGAAGGTAATCATGATTATAAACAAAATCCCGCTCCGCAAGATCCGGTGAGCAAATGCAAGAAAATGCAAAAAGGAATGTCAAAACTGCAAAACAAAAAACAAACTGAAAAGAAATGTTTTTTTTGGGTTGATGCAAGATTGCCAAGAACCGGAGATGCTCTTGCATCAAGTGGCCACCAAATTGTGACAAGGACGAGAGGAGGGCGGAGGCTCTCATTGGGTGGGACACAATTAAGACGTGTATTTGGAATAGGGAGGCTCAGAGGGCGTTTGCAGTGGCAATGATGGACGAGGAGGCAAACTCAGATGGTCAAAGGCGCTCCATGTGGGTGCGGAGGTCCCAGGGTGGCAAGGTGGTAACGCCACGTGGGAAGGCTTGGCGGATGGTGTGAGGAAAATGGGCATGGTTTGTGACACATACAAGGTAGTTTTTTCTTTTTCCCCTGTTTGATGATGATGTTATGGGTTTACACAGTCCATGTATAGGGGTTTTTTGTTTCGATGTAAACGGTTTAGGGCTGGGATGGTTTGATGTCGACATTGTTGTTTTGTAACTAGTTTGGAAAATATTTATAGTGGATTCGAATTGCCAAAGGCAACATTCGAATCCATTAGGATTAAATAGGGTTGGGCCCTATCTCAATCCAACATGTAAAACAAATAGGGTTGGGCCCTATTCCAATGTTGTCTGAATCTCAAAAAGGGGCTGGGCCCTGCTTCATTAAGGAGGCATGTAAATAGGGCTGGGCCCTATCTCTATGTGCACAAACTTGAATAGGGCTGGGCCCTTTATCTCCTACATGCCAAGCAACATGAAACATGTTCATCATATTATAGGGCCGACCCTATATCACTTCATGTAACGTGTTATAGCTTGGAGATATTTAAAGGAAAGTTGGCGCCAAGTTCTAGACATAGGCCGACTCAAATAGGTCATCTCCTTGCATATAAAAGAAGACTCATTCGCCAAGCAAGACTTCATTCAGTCACACAAGAACTAAGGCGAATTATCTCCTCCTGAGAAAGTACGAATGGTGCGGCCCATGACTCTGCCTTTTGGAGCACATTTGGTGCGCAGTGATGCAGCCTAGGTGAGCACTCTTTAGTGCAGGTTGGTGCAGACATAAAGCGCAGCTTGGTGCACACTGTGCAGATTGGTGCAGCCTAGATTGGTGCGACCAAGGTGCAGATTGGTGTAACTAAAGATGGAGAATGATACAATCTAAAGGTGCAGATTGCTGCGATTTGAATGTGCAACCTGAATGCAAAGTCAAGTGCAGATGTGAATGTTGTCAATAGTGCAAATCGTTTGGAACTAATCTGCCCTTGCATATACATTCAGTTGACCTGAGATAAGTCTTCCTTGTACTTCTAAAGTTATTGATTAATTCACAATCAGATCCGAGGATCTTTCTTGCTGGGTTTTTCCTCCGAGAGGGAGGTTTTCCCAGGGTAATCTTGTGTTGTGTGATCCTCTATTTGTGTGTTGTGTTTCTTGTTCTGTGCATCATTACTTTTCTATTCATTTTGTTAATCTGATCACGAAAACTAACAGACATGTTGTGTATTGTCATGGCGGGTTGGTGTCTGGGGGGTTTCTGATCTTTACTGGTGGTTAATGCAATAATGCTTCGGCTCTGGGTCTCAGGTGGTGTATGAAAGGGGTGCAATTGACATAGATGGTAGTTGTAGGAAGTGGGCGGTTTTGATGGTTATCAGCCCGATTTTGGCTGACATTTTATGTAAACTTTTTATTCTACCATCAATAAAATATCTCGCTATTACAGATCAAAAAAAAAATTATAAAATTTAGGCTTGCAACAATAAGCAAAGCACAAGAAACCCAAAACAAATCCAAAAAAATCTAGTAAACCCCCCAAAAAATACTCAGGGAAAAATATCAGAAAAGGAAAAGATTCGAAATGTTCTAGGTTTAAAGTTCGGCAACGCCCAGTAGGAAGGCCAAGGCAACAAAAGAAAACACAAAACGTAACCGTTATGGCAGGTGCCAATGGCTAACTTTTTATGAAATGAGTTGATATTAGTCAACCAAAGACTTAGTTGCATTACTTTGCAACAAACTCCATTATTACGAGTATTACATTAGCATCTTGCCCAGTTAAAAACTGCTGAATTTGCTAAATTACCCAAAATCCTGTAGGGAACAAAAACCAGCCTTATTTGGCTCTCTAGCTCTTTTTGGCAAACTTGTGTCCAGTTGTGTAAAAGCATTAGAATTCCAAACAGAGTATCTTCTTTTAATCAAGCTACATATATCTCCACCATTTGGTTTCATATTTCCTGGAAAATTATCTTCCGATGGTGAATTATTTTAAATGGTAATGATTTTGTTATTCTGATACTCCAACAACACAATGCATCGCCAGTTGCCTGAAGAGTGTTGCTTTTATTCAACCTGATGATTGAATACGTACGAATTAACGCAAACATTTGAGGAAAATGTTTATCCATGTTGTAGGATTTCTTCAGGAGTAGACATAAGTCCAATGAGCGGCCGCACCTCAAAGTTGTCAGTATGTGTTGCTGAGAAACTTTCGAGCTTTTTTCAGCCAAAAGGTCCCTAAAAATACAATATTAAATCCACTTCCCTATTATTTTACGATTTTGTTTAAACATTAATCTATTCCCCATTTTGCAGAAAAACTATCTAAGAGAATCTTGGGAAGTTTTGTAAACATCTAAAACACTGGCAGAAAAATTTCTGCTAAAACCATAGCTACTGTACGGTTGAGAGAACATATTCAATTTCTAGGAGAACAACTGCAAAGGATAAGTAGAAATTTACATACTGTGTGTGTGTCATGCCCATTAAGGAAAGAAAGAGAGGCCAGGAAACTTCCACATCACTACTTCATTTTTCCAGACTCGTATCTTCTCCGCAAGCCACCCCGCGAATCGATTTCTTAACGAAAAATCTAAAGCATGTACATTTAAGGGCGAGGTTTCGCTGGTTTGGCCCACTTTTAAATTAAAAAAAATCGATAAATTATTTATTGAATTTCAGAAGTAAATACAAAGGAAAATATAAAAAGAAGGAAATTTATATTACATTTCTTATTAGTACTTGCCTCCAATACTCTTGTAATGAAATTTTTATTAAAAACATTTATTTTGACCAATCATAAACAAATATTTTTCTTAATTTATTTTAAAGTATATATGCATATTTGTTAACTTTATAATTAAAAAAAAATATTTCTCTTGTAAACGATTGGCTAATACTTTTTTTCCTATTATACACAGGTTTTACTTAAATTTGTATATTTACCTTGTTACAAAAATTCAAAAATAAATACACATTTGAAAAATAAATCCAAATTCTAAAAGTTCATTTAATTATAGAATAGATATATTTTACTTAACTTCGATTTAATTTTTTTACTTTACAATTTTTGAAAAATAATTTTAATTTATTTACATTGTTTACTCAAAAATTACTATTATTTATAGTTATTTTACTCACTTAAAAATTATTTTATTTTATTTTCTAAAAAAAAATTATTTACTTAAACTAACTCTTTAGCAAATGAAACATCTATAATAAAAGTCTTAAATAATTTTAAAAATTCAAAACTAAAATAAGATAAATATTTAATAAATAAAAAGGTTGTTCATATAAGAATAAAATATTTTTTAATTTTATCACATGGATCTAAAACATTTTATCATATATAATCTTTTGTTTTAATTTATATACTTTCCTCTGTCCCAAAAATTAAAATTGAAGCATTCCTTAAAAAAATATTAAATAGAATTATAATATTTTTTTAAAAATTTAAATTATAAATTATTTCAAAATAATAACAAAAATACATTATGTAAGATAATATAATAATAAAAAATACTATAATAATTAAAATTACAATATTATTATACCATCTTATATTATATTTCTATTAATATTAAATTATTACATATTTTTATTATTATTATAATATTTTAAAATTAGTATAAAATTATTATTATTATATTACTATTTTAGAAAAAATTAAATATAAAAATAAAATTTTAAAAATATAGGTTTCGAAGACATTTCATTTCAAGAGTTACTTATTCTTTTTCCTTATTAATTTTTTTTTTTTTTTTCTAGTTAATAAATTAAATCATAATTATTATTAAAACATACTAAAAACAAGGCAAGTACTAGCCACTGTGTGGCACTTGTTTTACAATGATTACAATTTAATTTCTTTTTATTTTCAACCTCTAAATTAAGATTTCAAATTATCATAATCAATATTCCAGTGGCTGCGAAATATTCCAATAACTGCGAAAGGTGACTGCGAAATATTCCAGTGACTACGAAAAAAGGCGACTGCGGCTACACATCTTAGCACGGCTCTATTAACAGAAAGAACAGCAACTCTTAATTTTATCCACAGAAGGTAGAGGGGGCTTACTGTGCTCGAGATTTGAGGTAGCGTCTGTCGGGCTCTTGGCTGAAGTAGAAGGATCTGAATCCAAAAGACCAGCAGTACTTTCGTCCTTTGCATGAGATCCAGGAAAAATATTTGCACCAAAACCCTTAGCACCGATGGAGCCATCACAGTAGATAGCCCAGCAATACAGGAGGCCGAATCTGAAGAAGCCTCATCCTAGATTGATTCGAAGAAACATCACACCACAAGGCAATCCGAGAAGAAGATTTCATGGAATGCACATAATGTTGACAGCGTAGAGACATCCGAGTAGGGTTACGGCATAGGTGCAACTTCTTTGCAAATATTTTTGCCTCTTCTGGTTGTCTTTTTTCTTGGCGTGTTCAAATCATTTCCTTGAATCTTTCAACAGTGGCGGCAGCAGAAGATTTACAGCTTGTTTTTCATTTCTTCTTGTCATCAGAAGGCTTTGAGTTTTAGAGAGGAGGTGCGAGTGTTCGAGAGGAGTGCTCGCCATGCAGTCGCAGAGGTGCTGGGGAGATGAGGCGGTGGCAGATCCGCCTCCTCCCAAAGATCCATTTGGCAGGTACGCAGGACACACTCCACAGTGGGTTTTTCATGGAGGAAAATGGGTTGATGCCCTAGTTTCACCTACTTGCAATGGCTGGGGAATCACACCTGAGTTTCCTTCCTCTGTGTATTTCAAAGGGTTTTTTCGGCAAAATGGAAATCGGGGTAAAAATTTGAGAAATTGGTAGAAGAATGGCCAAAAGCAGTTTCATCATGCTAGGGTTTTTGATAATAAGGCTCAGCTTGGCCTGCCGAGAGACTCTGCTAATTCACAGCCATTAAAAAAGAGCTCGGAAGGTCAAGATCCGAATGTTGTTTTGCCCTCACAGCCTGCTTCGTCCCCGGTTTTGTTAATTGATGCCTCAAATGTTACTTTAGGAAAGATGGCGCATGATCTTCGAGCTTTGGCAGTTGTTATCCAAGTTTGGGGTGACTCTCTTCCTTTGTCTAAGCTCCATTATAAAATACATGCACATTGGTATGGCACTTCATATTTCCATGTTCTCTCTGCAAGTTCGTTCATTGTTATTTTTGATTCTACATCTGCTAGAGATAAGGCATTGTGTGTTCCATTTTTTTGGCTTGGAAAAAATATGATCTTTGTAGAAACTTGGAAGCCCTTTCTCACTTCCTCTAGGGTTGGTCCAAAACAAGTCCCCTCCTGGTTTAAACTTCCTTTGCTGCCATCCGAATTTGTTGAATCTGATATTTTAACTAAGATCGGGGATTCTTTTGGCAAATTTTTGTTGTCTCGTTCGGCATTTGAGGATGGGGTAGTGATGGTAAAAATTTATGTTCTAATTTCATCTAAACTTTCTCCACCAAAGTTTTGTAATATTCGGTCTCCTTTTGGTCTTTGGCGTCAAAATTTGTTAAAAGATTCTGGGAATTTTGGTCGTTCTTTGGTGACTATGGACTCTCCTCTATTTTTTCACATGAAAACCATACAATTTGGCTCAGGTTTTATTGATTCCTCTTTTGATAGGGATGCGGAGTTGTTTGTTTGGAGTAAGAACCGTTTAGATATATCTGTTGCTAATTTACCTCCCCCTAAAAAGGCTACGTTCATACCTGAAGCTTCAGCAGAGGCTTCTCTGCGTTCTATTCCTCCCCCGAGGACTGGGTGTGTGAAGGGTTCTTTTTTGAATAATTCTAATATTGCTAATGATGCTTTACCTACGAGAAAGTCTTCTGCTGAGCTTGGGAAAGTTTTAGGGTCTGAGATACAATTTCCTGAAGGGTTGAATACCTCAGAACATCCTAGGGATGTTGATGTTGTCCCAGATGAGCAGCTTATTGCTCAGGTGCAAGATATTGCTAATACAAATAAGGTCTCTTTCAATTCTGATCTTGCCAATAAAGTGATCTCTTCAATCTCAGTTGATTTGGGTACTTTGGAAAATGACTTGGCTGCTTTTCCCACTACAAACTCCTTTGATGTTCTTAATCTGGATAAAACTATAGTGACATCAGATCCCGGGCCATCTTGGGCTCACATTCTTCTGGATAAGGTAGAGGGTCGAGTGGCTTCGACTCTAGAGAATAGATTTCCTCCAGACACTTCTTTGGGCAATTCTGGTCTTCCTATAGTACAAACCCCTCTTTCTCCCACATTGTCAACTCCTAGGAAAAGAGGTCGTAAACCCAAATCTGTTAAAACTAATCTTGAAATTGATGCAGGAATTCAGTCAACTCTTCTTTCCTCTTTGGAAACTTCTAGAAAGAAGAGATCCAAAAAACCCTTTAGTCCACCAGTCACAAGAGGCTTGGCGACTAAGCGTAGTCTTCACAAGACCTTTTTGGCAAGTAAGGTTTCTTCGGTTTCTTTGGAAATCTCGAGGGGAGTAGATGCCTCCCCTCAGGGCCAATGAGGATTTTATCCTGGAATGTTAGGGGCTTAAATGCCCCTAATAAGCAATGCTTGATTAAGTCACAATTGGACTTAGTGAAGTGTGATGTGTTCATGATTCAAGAAACTAAGTTAAATCTCTCTTCGGCTGATAGGTTATTCTCTTCTTGGAAAGCATGGAATTTTTGTGCTTCTCCCTCTTCCGGTGCTTCTGGGGGTCTTGCGTTTCTTTGGAAAGATTCTAGTGTTCATTTCTCATTAATTGCTTCTTCATCCAACTGGATGCTTGGTCTGGTCAAAAGTAGGATATCTAACTTAAAATTTTGGATCTTTAATGTTTATGGGTCGTCTGGGGTTTTAGAAAAAAGAAACCTTTGGGAATTTTTGGCTTCCCTTGCTGCCCCACTGTGCAATGTTTTTCTAATTGTTGGGGGGGATTTTAATGCAATTACTAGTTTGAATGAAAAGGTTGGGGGAATCATCCATAACAAGCATTCTATGTCAGATTTTTGCTTCTTCATTCAGTCTTTAAATTTGGTTGATTGTAAACCACTTAATGGGACATTTACATGGACCAACATGCATAGGGACTTTTGCCAAATTGCTGAGAGACTGGATCATTTTCTGGTTTCGGAAAATTGGTTCAGTTCGGCACAGGACTTTGTTTCCTCAATTCTCCCCTTTACTAGCTCTGATCATCTTCCTATTCAGTTTACTATTTTTGAGGACAGGGCTCCTCAGAAGTTACCCTTTAAGTTTGAGCTAATGTGGTTTCGGGATCAATCTTTCCTACCTTCATTAAAGCAATGGTGGTGATCTGCTCCATTCTTTCCTGGATCCCGAATGTTTCAGCTTGTTAAGAAGTTGGGTTTCTTAAAACATAAGATTAAGGTGTGGAATGTATCGCATTTCAAGAACATTTTTGGGGAAAAGGCTAGAATTCAGGAAGAAATTGAACAAATTAATAAGACCGTTATGGCTTTAGGAATGTCCTCTCTTTTGTATGATAGGTTGAAGTTGTTGAACTTTCAACTTTCTGAGACTTTGGCTAGGGAAGAATCTTATTGGAGGTAGAAGTCTAGAGATCTTTGGCTTTCCGATGGGGATAGAAATACTAAGTTTTTCCATTCCTCGACCAAGCTCAAGAGGCAACGTAATCGAATTTCCTGCATTACTGACTCTAATGGAAACAATTTGGTAGATGAGGAAGAGATTGCTTCTGAAGCTGTTAGGTTCTTTAAGTCACTTCTTACAGCGGACCCCATTGCGTTAGATAACGAGATTGTGAAATCGATCCCCTCTTTAGTTTCTCAAGAAGATAATAAGAAGCTTATGGCTCCCTTTACTCTAGCTGAACTGAAAGAGATAGTCTTCTCCATGCATCCGGAGAAGGCCCCGGGTCTGGATGGGTTTACGACACTATTCTTTCAAAAGTGTTGGGAGTTTATAGGGAATGATGTATTGCTAGCCTTGGAGGAATCTAGAAGAAATAGGTCTATTCTTAGAGAGCTTAATACTACTCTTATTGCTATCATTCCAAAGGTGGATAATCCTACTTCGTTCTCGGATTTTCGTCTGATTGCCTTGTGTACTACTTTATATAAAATCTTTACTAAGGCAATTTCGGTTAGGTTATCTAGGCTCCTCCCTCAAATTGTCTCCCTAGAATAGGGAGGATTTGTTCCTGGTCGGGAAACATCTGAAGGTGCGATTGTAGCTCACGAAGTTCTACACTCCATTTCTCAACAAAAGGTTTCGGCTATGATACTTAAGCTGGACATGCTGAAGGCTTATGATTGAGTCAATTGGCAAGCTCTCAGGGTTGTTTTATATCATCTGGGCTTTTCACGTTGCTGGGTTAAGTGGGTGTTTTCTTGTATATCTTCTGCTCGCTTTTTAGTTTTGATTAATGGTTCCTCGTCAGGGTTTTTTGCTTCCTCTCGGGGACTTAGGCAAGGGGATCCTTTGTCTCCTTTTCTATTTATCCTTTTGGCCGAAGCATTAAGTAGGGCCATCTCTAGTGCTATAGCTTTTGGTTTGTGGTCAGGTATTAGAATAGATGGCCTCCCTTCTCCACAATCTCATTGCTTGTTTGCGGATGATACGCTTCTGTTCGGGGCAGCCTCTCTAAGGGAGGCTTGTGTTATTAAGAAAATTATCTATGATTATGCAGCTTTTTCTGGACAAAGTGTTAATAATCATAAATCCAAAATCTTTTTTGTGAATGTCTCCCCTCTAGTTCAAAATAGACTCATCCGCTTTTGGAGTTTTCAAGTTGGGACCCTTCCATGTGTATACCTGGGTATTCCTTTTTTCCCAGGGTCAGATAAGGCTTCCTTTTGGAACAAAATTGTTCATTCAATATCCTCCCGAATCTCTTCCTGGAATCATAAGTGGCTGACGATGGCTAGTAAAATTCTTTTAATTAAGTCAGCTTTGAATGCCATCCCCACATATTTGATGTTCGTTTTGCAGGCTCCCCCTCAAGTTATTAAAAACATTAGGGTCTCCCTTAGGACCTTTCTTTGGAATGATAACTTGGGTGATAAGCTGATGATTCCTCTCTTAGCTTGGGACAAAATTTGTCGTCCCAAAGAGCTGGGGGGTGCGGGCATTTGTAATTTAGCTGCTCAAAATAAGGCTTTTGGGGCAAAATTGGTTTGGAAGTTATATGCTGACCCTCATAGTAAATGGGCTGCCATCATGTTTGCTAAGTATTTAAGGGGTGCTTCCAGAGAAAGGATTTTTACTGCTTCATCTCTTCCAAAAGGTTCGGCTTTTTGGAATTTTTTAGTTTCATGTAGGATGGTTATTTTACCACATCTATCCTAGGTTGTCAATAATGGGAAGAAAGTTCGGTTTTGGGATGAAGTCTGGAATGGGCACTCTTCCCTTTCAGCTATCCAAGACTGGTCCCCTTTGTCTGGAATTCTATTAGAATTTTGGGGGCCTTTTGTTGCCGATTATTTTGGCATTGTCTCCTCTGGTCCTTGTGTGATTGTGAAATGGAAGATTATCCCTCCCTTTTCAGTTGATATTAATCTTATTCTGGCTTTTGTGGAAGAACTTCACAAAAGACCCCTTGTTTTCCAAAATAAAGAGGACTCCTTGGTTTGGATTAAGAGTGCTGCTGGTTCTTATTCAATTAAAGAAGGTTATAATTCTTTAGTTCAGACTTCTCCATCCCCTTGCTAGCCTACTAAGCTTTTTTGGCACCTGGCTTGTCTTCCTAAAGTAGGGTCGTTTGCCTGGTTGGCAGTCCAAGATAAGGTTCTTACCGAAATGCACTTGGATAGACTTGGGATTACGGTTGTATTTCCTTGTGTTTTTTATGGTCATTGTATGGAATCCATGGATCATCTTTTCTTGTTTTGTCCATTTGCTTCTGAGTGCTGGTATTGGTTATTTGGCATGCTTGGCTGGTCTTCTGCGATAGGTCCCAATCTTCTTTCGCATTTCATGGCCTGGCCCTTGTTGTTTTCCTCATCATTTTATTCATCCCTTTGGGTTGTGGCCCCATCACTGGTAATTTGGAATATTTGGCTTGAAAGAAATTCTAGAATTTTTAATCATAAAAATGCCACTTTCTCTGAAGTAATTGGTAAAATTCAAACCTCCATCAGTGAGGTGGTTCTTTCGTTCATTCATAAAAACTTAGATCATCACAGTTCTTTCTCTCATTGGGATAATCAGGTTACTTGGAAATGGTTCGCACTTCGTCTGTTGCCTTCCCATGGGGCTATATCAAGAGGTCTATCTTCTTTGGTTAAACGAAAATTGGTTAGATGGACTCCCCCTCCATTCCCTTCATTCAAACTTCAGTTTGATGGAGCCTCAAATGGGAATCCGGGAAAGTCTGGTATTGGAGTAGTTATTTTTTATCATTCTTCAAAAGTCATCAAAGCTGTGGCTAAACAAATTGGACATGGTACCAACAACACGGCTGAGTTTCAGGCTGTATCCTTTGGGCTTGATATCGCTCTTTCATTAAACATTAAAGACATTGTTATTGAAGGCGATTCCATGGTCATGTTTCAAGCGGTTGTAGCCAAGAAATGTCTATCTTGGCATCTTCAATATTTCTTAGATCACATTCTTCAGCAGTTAAAATGCTTTTCCACTTTTTCTATTTCACATTGTTTTAGGGAGATCAATGTCATTGCGGATTTTTTAGCAAATAAGGCTGTTGTGGAGGGTGTCGATTTCCTGGAGATCTCTCCCTCGGACATTCCTGTATCTTGCATGAAGATGCTTTCTTTATAGGTGGACCTGCTTCTTGAAATCCTACTTCACTATCTATGCTTCGTTAGTATATGTAGTAAAGATGTTGGCTTTATGACAATTTTGTGCTATTCATATCTTATGTTAGATTTCATTCATGGAGTAGGAAATTGGTTGGGTTTTTCTACTGGTCTGATTAAGCACTTGTTTTTTCCTCTTCTCTTCATTTGGTATCTTGGTCTATCAGTGATTCAAGTAGTTGTTCTAATGATTGGGGATATTATGCTATTCGTTGACTTTATCATTGTGTGATCATCCTCATATTAACAGGTTTCTTTCATGATGTGATAATTATGACATGGTGATCTCATTCTCAGTTATATCGATTGTTGGTGGGCACTTATGGCTATCATTCGATCTTTGTCTTGCTTTTCACTCTAAGATCATGTTCTGTTTTCTATGGAGAATTCTTGCCAAATTCGGCGGATGGTGGCTTTTTCTGAGGGATTGGAAAGAGCAGTTAATGTGGTATTGCAGAGGTTTTCTTATTTTGATATTATTCCTTTGGTTACTACTTTGGATTATTCTTTGGTTCGATCTCATCCTCCTCCCTAAGGGTCTTCAATATCCTCTCCTGCTTCTTATTTGGATCTGTCTATGTTTGCTCACCATATTTGTGATGGTAGGATTTCTTATTCTTGGTTCTCTCATGGCTCTGAGTTTTGTTTTCTTCAGAGCTTTGGATTCTTGTGGTGTTTAGACAGGCTGGATTGTGGGGTGATGGCTCTGATTTATTGGTGGACATTCTTGACTCTATCTTCAGATGCTCCCTGTTAGATTGATTCTTACAACTGCCTTTATATCTAATGCGGATGGCAATGTATCTGGGGGGTTTTGGTATGCCTATGGGCTTTTTGTAATGGGTAGATAGGCTTATGTTTTCTTGAACAATTCTGAAGGGTTTTCTTACTGGTTCTTTCCCTTCAGTGCTCTTTGAACCAGACACATGTAAAAATATATATAATCAATATAATTTTAGTGGTCTCATCCACTTTTATCAAAAAAAAAAAAAAGATTTCAAATTATCTTTTATTTAATTTATAATTTATATGAAACATCTTTGATTCTAAAATTTAAACAAGTCTAAATAAGTAGGCATACAAGACCATTCTATTACTTTATTTTATTTTTTAAATTATTGAAAATTAGAATAAAAGAAAAAAATCATCATAGAGAATCATGTAAAGTAGTTTTATGGAATTGCTTAGCTAATTTTATTTTGCAATGACTCTTTAAATAATATATTGGTGACATTTGTTTTCTCTTGCAAATATGGCACAAACTATAGAGTTGAGGATGGTGAAAATATTTGTTCCTACCTTTTAGAATTTACAAACAAGATTTGGAGGTAGCAAATAGGGTTTGTAGATTTATTGTGAATGTGAAGTCGAGCATAGAACACAAGTAGACAAGAGTTAAATGGAATTTTTCATTTTCAAGGAAGGTAGGGTCATACATAGAGCATGTGCACAACACTAGGAAATGCATAATACAAGTTGAAATCTCTAATCTTTTTATTTCATTTGAATCATTAATAACTAGCATGAGTCTTCGAACTATAATAAGTATTAGATAGTGTGAATTAAAACCTCATTTAAACTTCACTATAAAAGCAAAAACTTGACAAACCATTGTTTAAATATTGAAAAATAAAAATTCACAAAATCATGATGGAAAACAAACCAAAGAAATCGATACTTTTAAGAAAATAACTAATAGCAAACATATCAGAATTACATGGTCAAATGAGAAAAGAAGCAAGGGGATTGTAGTTGACATAAAGAAATATAAATAGAAAATCATACACAAAGATTATTGATGGGAATGACACAAATCTATAAACATGTTAATATTGTTTGAGTATGTCATGTTGCACTCTACATATAATTCAATTAACTACTCATATATCACAAGAAGTGCATTAGAATATCCATGAGCTAAGATACCCAAATATATTTTATTGAGGCAAAGCAAGGGCAAATAAAGCAACTAGAAAAAGGGCAAAAAGTTTGGGAAATCAATTGAATGTAAAGCCTCAACAAGTAATGGAATCAAAGCAAACATAGAAACTATTGGGAATTGTATTATTGTATTGTTAGTGTTCACATGGATATCATTATTAATATGGTTAATAATATAGAACTATGTATGTTAATATTAAGTTGTTGAGAAACAACTTAATATTAAACTATAATAAGTGTTGGTGAGTTGTCAAAACAACTCACAAATATAAGGGAGTGGTTATAGAAGGTAGAACAACCTTCATGTTATATAAGATATGAAAAATCCTATATAATTCATATTATATGGAGTGTGAAGAAATATTACATAGAGATTTAGGAGTGAGAATAGGAGGGAGAGAATAAAGGTGGTTGAACAACCCACCTAGATTTAGTGTGAGATGTCAGTGGAGTTGTTATAGGAGTTATATAACTCATATTATATATTTGTAATTCGTATCATTGAAAAAAGTATGGAATGGAAGAATAATATTATTATGTATTCAGAAATTTTTAGACTCAATCATTTTTGTTCATTTTTCTATCAGAAACTTCATCCCTAAATTAGTTACATTTTTTAAGAGGGAGATTAAAAAAATTAAAGGAAACATAGTTCAAGGTCAAATTTTAAAGAAGAGAGCATGGTTAGTTATTATATTAAGCACAACAAGGACAGGAAACACCCTAGAACATCAAATAGTTGCATGTAGAAAATCAAGATAGCCAAGATTCTTACAATCCTATATCAAACCTATTAGCATAGTTATCAAACTTATATGTAAATGAATTAATGAGCTTGAAGGGAAGACTCGATGCCATAGAGGTGAAGCAATAGTTTAAGGACGCCAAGATATAGATATTACGAAGGCCACGAAGATACTAACCTATAAAATAATTTGCTTAAGAATTAATTAACCAAATTGCAAGACACAATTAAAATATGTCAATAAGATCTTTTAATTATAAAATATGAGCTAAACCACACCACAAGGGTAAATATATTTAAATAAATAGATGAAACTAACATCTCATCCATCAAAGAAAACCAATCAATAATAGAAAGCATGAAAGTTAAAGAAAATAAGTAGAAGGAACCATTCTAATAGATCAAATCTTGGACGCAAATGGTAAACCAACCAACGAAAATTTAAAAAATCTCATAGAGAAGCAAAGTTGATTGCAAATGTGGGAAGAAAGAGCAATGTATAATAATAGAGCTCCAAATATAAGTATAAAAATAATGAGGAAGATAAGAGCATTAGCAATCTAATGGAAGAATTTCTAGTAGGAAAGCTTCAATGGGTAGGGCATATCCACCAAGCAAGAAAATTAAAAGAATGGTAAAGGGAGGAAGGAATAAGAGCATAAGAGTTTTCTTGAAAAACATGGAAAATGAGAACAACTTTCTAAGAAACAAAATATTTCTCAAAGGCACACAATTTTACAAAGATGAAGATTTAACCCAATAGATTTAAGGTACATTTTTTGAGGTGAGCTCTAGAGATAGATAGAAAATCTACTCAAATTGGAGCGAAATAGAGGTCACAATCGCACTTAGAAGGCCCCAAAACAATAAGCTTGCATGTCAAATTGTGAAAATCAGAGATCGGCAATTTCTTGGTCTTTTTTGTTGACATGTTGTACGAGGCAAAAAAAATTGTACAGTTGTACTACCTCATCAGCCTATGCCTACATCAAATAAAAAAATTGCTAAAAAAAATTAGGTTTTTTCAAAAAAAAAATTCTAGCAATTTTTTATTAGATAAAATATTTAGTGCAAAAGTTTTATCAAAAATCGATAAATTAGCTATTTAATTTTTTCAAAAGAAAGGGAATTTTTTATTAAAAAAGGAAGTTGCAGGTGTAGGTACCTGCCAATAAAGTCAACTCAAAAGAAATATTCCATTTCCTTTCCTATTATTTTATTTTTTTAATTAAAAGGGTAGAATATTTTGGAGAATCTTTTTTCTGCCAAAGGGGGTGATTTTTTCAATGAGAAGGAATGTTCTAGGCATTTTTATTGCTAACGTCAACATGACATCATCTGTATAGATGTCATATCATCACCCAATTTTCCCTCCAAGTCATTTTCACCTACTTTCAATAAAACAATCATAATTTTTGCATACAGGGTTGAAATTGATTAAACAAGATATTGTCAAAAAGATGGTTTTGACATTGGTCTGCTCATGGTGGTGATTTGATCAGATTTTGTACCTATTTTTTTCCTAGGCCTCGAAATTCAACCATCATTTTTGTGCTTCCAAGGTCATTTCTTGCACATCTGGACTCTATTTTTCAAAAACTAGACATTGTCAGAAAGCTCTCAAAATCCTCTATCCATATCTCTTACGATTTTTTGCAGATTATGCTCTAAGTACATTTTATTTGCTCTGTATTTTCACTATATGGTTAATAACTTAGATATTTTTGCACTTGAGATGGATCTGTTTGTTGGAGGTTGCTCTATATGATTATTTTAATATTATTAAAGTCTAATATTTTCATTTAAGGAAGTACATAGGATTTTTTATCTATCCTTTTATCATCAACCTCATGAAGGGCAATTATGAATCTTAGCAAAAGAGTTGTTTGACACAACTTAGGTGGCTTTATTTTTTGCCCTATCTATATGGACTTGTCCCTAAACCAAATTCAAAGAGGGGTAAGTATGCTTGGAGGATCATTAATGACCATGTTGTACGAGTGATTTGTTCTAGTGTTGATTTATGGACATTAAATGTCCCCATGCACTTTGGACTTTCCTTTGGGAGATCTATGGAGACCCTCATATCTCTCCATTTCCAAAGGGTCTTGCAGCAGATTGTGTCATTCCCCTTGCATATGTAGATTGCATACCCTACGATTATGGTACTTTTGAGATGCTTGATTATATCACTATTGCATTTTTTCACTTGTTGTTTGGTTTTATTGTTTATATAATTATTTGTAAAAACTTTAAGAAGCTTCAAGAAATTTCTTGTTTATTTGCTAAAGTGGTCTTTGTATAGTCTTGCAAGTCTCCCACATAGTCCCAAATAGTCTTTCCTTTCCCCTTTCATGAATTTTAAATGTGAAATTTTATTTTTTGTTTGAGGAAATAAAACTAAAGAAGACGATTGAATGTTTCCTTTAGATCGCGTGGAGGCAAAAAATAGGAGGGAAAAGTTGCATTTGCATGAGGGAAAGTAGTTTTACCTTGGCTATGTTGATGTTAGGGTTTTTGCCCTTGTGCCTCAATTTCATGTGGGACTACAAGCATTCATGGTAGCCAGAGTTATTGGTGAGCTTAATGGAGGGTTTCATGCAAAGGTTTGTTAGATCTTATGACTTTGTCTTCAACCCAACAAGAAGAATCAAATCATGAATCTGGTCATAATATTTTATCACCTTTAATTGTTAAAGCAGTTGCAATAATGCATGTTTAGATATGGACACATTGATAGTGAGCAAGAGATCTCATAAAAATAATTGAAGGTTCGTTAATATTTACCTTTTTATTCCCACATGAAGGTATACACATATGGGGGGTAGGCATATTTTCCTTATTCTTAATCATTGCATTATTCAGAAACAAATGTTTCTTATTATTATATGTTGAAACAAAATGGCATGTATTTGTAAAACACATAAAATTCTTTGTGGTCTAACGCATTTTTCTCCTTAAATGATTTACCAATGCATTTATTGAAACCCCCTGTTGTTGATATGTGGTGACTGATCGGGAAAGTACTGTACACTCATCATGTATCCTCGTGGAGGTTTGAGGTCGGGTCGGGCCCCAAGCAAGGGTTCGAGGGAATAGCCCTCGAATTAGTGAGGGTTCGGGGGCGCAACCCCCGAGAAATTTTCTTTTGGCATTTTTTTGTTGAAAAAATTGACGATGTAAGAAAAACCTAAAAAATAACCGACTTTGAGTGTTGCCCTAAAAATCTCTTATTATAAGCGGCTGGAATGTAAAGGTGTTGTAATGATGTTGTACTGATTTACTGGATAATAAGAAAAGATTGGACGATTGTGTTTGGTGGATGTAGCCCATCTTGGGTGAACCACATTAAATCTTTGTGTTATCTGTGTTATGCATTTTTCTTTATCTTTTGTGTTTGTATCTGCCTATAATTGTTAATTTATATTTGCTCTAGATCTGTCGAAACCCCAACAATTGGTATCAAAGCTGTGTATTTATGTATATTGGCAGGTACATTCAGTTTTGAGTGGGAGCAATGGATGAAACCAAACTCAAGGTCGAGAAGTTCAACGACCAAAATTATCAATTATGGAAAATGTAGATGGAGGATTACCTGTATCAAAAGGATCTGTGGCGGCCACTAGAAGGAAAATAAAAGAAACCGACCGCGATGTCAGATGAAGATTGGGATATTCTAGACAAAAAGGCACTGGGAACCATTCGGTTGTGTCTTGTGTCATCTATAGCATTTAATATATCAAAAGAAACAACGACTTCAGATCTAATGGCAACACTGGCTAAACTATATGAGAAACCCTCAGCTTAGAATAAGGTATTTCTTATTAAGCATTTGTTTAATATGAAAATAAGTGAGAGAGGATCTGTAGCAAATCATTTAAATGAATTTAATACAGTTACCAACCAATTGACTTCTGTAAATGTTAACTTTGATGAAGAGGTTAGGGCTCTCCTAATTTTATGTTCTTTGGCAAAAAGTTGGAATAGCTTGGTTATGGTTGTAAGTAACTCTGTCTCTAGTTCAAATACTTTGAAATTTGATGATGTTGTTGGTGTTATCTAATGCGAGGAAATGTGATGGAAAAGCATGGGTGAGACTTCAACATCATTAGAAACTATTTTGAATGTTGAGAACAGGGGAAGATCAAAGGAAAAAGGGAAAGGCCTTGGGCGTGAGAAGTCATGAGAGAAGTCAAAGAAAGGTCGCTCTCAATCCAGAGGAAGAAAAGATTGCTGGTATTGCGGAAAGCCAACACATTTAAAGAAAGATTGTTGGTCTCAGAAAAACAAACAAGGAGATGGAAATGAAGATGACAGTAAGGAAGCTAATGTTGCAAGCAATACTTTACGAGATGCCTTGATCCTGTGTTTAGATAATGTTAATGATTCTTGGGTAATAGATTCAGGGGCTTCATTTCATGCTACACCCCATAGAATTTTTTTTCTAGATTATGTTCAAGGTGATTTTGGACAGGTATATTTGGGTGATGTGGAGCCCTGTCGGATTGTTGGAAAAGGCAAGATAAAAATCAAGTTGAAGAATGGAAATGACTGGTTGTTGCAGGAGGTAAGGCATGTTCCTAATTTAAGAAGAAATTTAATTTCCGCAGGACAACTGGACAGTGAAGGCTACATACTTACCTTTATGGATAATTTTTGGAAGGTCACTAAAGGTGCATTAGTAGTAGCTAAAGGTGCAAAGGTAAGAACATTGCATTTATGTACTGGTAATACTTATTCTACCTTAGTTGCTACAGAAAAAGTTATTGCAGGGACAACTACAATAGATGTTGCAAGGAGAGATTCAAAACTGTGGCACCATAGACTCAAGCACATGAGTGAGAAAGGGATGAAAATCCTTCACTCTAAAAATTTGTTGTTAGGATTGAAGTAGATTGATTTAGAATCCTGTGAAAATTGTGTTTATGGTAAACAAAAAAGAGTCAAATTTCTCAAGGTTGGAAAAAAGAAGAAGAGTGAGAAATTAGAGCTTGTGCATTCAGATGTATGGGGAACGGCTCAGGTATCATCTCTTGGTGGCTCTTGTTATTATGTTATTTTTATAGATGATGCAACCAGAAAAACATGGGTATATTTCCTAAAACAGAAATCAGATGTTTTTAAAACGTTTAAGAAATGGAAAGTTTTGGTTGAGAATGAGACAGGCAAAAGGTTGAAGTGTCTCAAATCTGATAATGGAGGCGAGTATTGCATCAAATAATTTGACGATTACTGTTCTTTCAATATAATCCGAAGGAAAAAGAAGTTTCCAAGAACCCCACAAGAAAATTATGTGTCTGAGAGAATGAATAGGACAATCATGGAGCATCCTAGGAGCATGAGATTGCATGTTGGACTGCCCCTACATTTCTGGGTAGATGATGTACATACTGTTGTTTATTTGATAAATAGGGACCTTCAAACCCTTTGGATGGTGGCATTCCAGAGGAGGCATGGACTGGTAAAAAGGTAAATTATTCTTTTTTGAAAATATTTGGTTGTGAAGATTTTGTCCATGTTGATAAAGAAAATAGAACCAAGCTTGATGCTAAATCTCAAAAATGTACCTTCATTGGATATGGTATGGATGACTTTGGTTATCGGTTATGGGAGTTTGAAAATCAGAAAATGATTAGAAGTAGAGATGTTATATTCAATGAGAAGGTCATGTATAAAGAACAGATGCGGGAAAAGAAGCATGAACATGTCAAAAAGGAATATGTGGTGCTAGACAAGGTTCTAGAAAATAAAATGCCATTGGTACCTGATGCTCAGCAACAACAAAATATCCCACAAACTCCTGCAAGTGTTAGACGTTCTACAAGGTTAAGTAGACTTCCTGAAAGGTTTTCTCCTTCCTTGTATTATATTTTATTAACTGATTCTGGTGAGCCAAAGGGATATGAAGAAGCAATGCAGGTGGATGTCAAACAGCAGTGGGAGCTAGGCATGAAAGAGGAAATAGATTCCTTGATGAAGAATCAGACCTGGGACTAAGTTCCATTACCTGCAGAAAAAAGAGCATTGCCAAATAAATGAGTTTATAGGCTAAAGGAGGAGGATGGAGGACAAAAAAGATATAAGGCCAAACTCATGGTTAAAGGTTTTGCACAGAAAAAGGGTATAGATTTTGATGAAATATTTTCTCTAGTTGTAAAAATGACTTCTATTAGAACTGTTCTAAGTCTTGTGGATGCAGAAGACTTGCATCTTGAACAACTAGATGTTAAAACAACTTTTCTCTATGGGGATTTGGAGGAGGAAATTTACATGCATCAACCACATGGATATGAGATCAAAGGAAAGGAGGACTTGGTGTGCAGGTTGAAGAAGAGTTTGCATGGCCTGAAGCAAGCACCCTAACAATGGTATTTGAAATTTGATAGTTTCATGGCTAAACAAGGTTACCACAGATGTCACTCTAATCATTGTGTTTATTTTAAGAGATTGGATAATGGCAGTTATATTATCCTGTTACTTTATGTTGATGACATTCTTGTTGTTGGGTCTAACATGCAACATATAAATGAACTTAAACAGAAATTAGCAAAGTCATTTGCTATGAAGGATTTGGGTGCAACTAAGCAAATCCTTGGTATGAGGATTTCAGGGGACAGGAAAAATATAATGTTAACTTTGTCCCAAAGTGAGTATATAAATAAGGTGTCGACCAGATTTAACATGCAGAATGCAAAAGCAGTTAGTACACCTTTGGCTAGTCGTTTTAAATTGACTAAGGAGATGTGTCCAAAGACACGGGAAGAGTTAAATAAAATGTCTAACATCCTGTATTCATTAACTATTGGTAGTCTGATGTATGCGATGGTATGCACAAGGCCAGATATTGCACATGCAGTGGGAGTTGTGAGCAAGTATATGAGCAATCTTGGAATGGAACATTGGAATGTTGTCAAATGGATTCTCAGGTATTTGAGAGGTACTACTAGCTAGGCATTATGTTTCCAAGGATCAAATGTTTCTCTATGTGGATATGTTGACTCTGATCTAGCAGGTGATATTGATACAAGGAGGAGTACTACAGGGTATATTTTTACTGTAGGGGGAACTGCAGTTAGTTGGATTTCTAGACTACAAAAGGTTGTTGCACTTTCAACCACTAAAGCTAAGTATGTAGCTGCTACTGAAGCTAGAAAGGAGATGATTTAGTTACAACATTTTCTGGAGGAGTTGGGCCAGATGCAGGAAGCTATCCCATTGGATACTGATAGCCAGAGTGTCATTCATCTTGTAAATAATTATTCTCTTCATTCGAGGACAAAACACATTCAGCTCGGGTGCCACTTCATACTGTCTGTTTTGGAGGATGGCTAGTTACGGCTTGAGAAGATTCATACAAGTGATAATCATGCAGATATGTTCATGAAGGTAATCCCACAGGAGAAGTTGATTTCCTCCTTAGTTTCTCTTGGCCTTCTTGACTAAAAAAATGTGGAATTAAGGAACAACCAAGTCCAGGAATTTAATCTAGTGGGAGCTACAAATTTAGCAGTATCGTCTAGGATTAGTCTCCAAGTGGGAGATTGTTTGGTGTGGAGCCTGATTAGTTTCTAAGTGGGAGATTGTTAATATGTGGTGACTGATCAAGAAAGTATTGTACACTCATCATGTATCCTCGCTGGCGTTCAGGGGTGCAACCTCCAAGGAAAAAAATTGGCATTTTTTTGTTGAAAAAACCGACGTTGTAAAAAAACCCTAAAAATAACTGACTTTGAGTGTTGCCCTAAAAATATCTTATTATAAGCGACTGGAATGTAAAGACATTGTAATGATGTTGTACTGATTTACTGGATAATAAGAAAAGATTGGATGACTATGTTTGGTGGATGTAGCCCATCTTGGGTGAGCCACGTTAAATCTTTGTGTTATCTGTGTTATGCATTTTTCTTCATCTTTTGTGTTTGTATCTGCATATAATTGTTAATTTGTATTTGCTTTGGATCTACCTAAACCCCAACACATGCGATAGAAATAGTAGAAGCATTGTTGTAGTGAATTTTATGAGGTTGATTATAGTTGTAGAGTCTTGTTTTGAAGTCTATGATTGTTTGTAGAGAAGTCAAAAGGTAGTTGGATAATCCAAGGTAGTCATGAGGAACATTTTTTATGCACAAAAGAGGGTTTAGCATCAAAAGTAGATTGCCAAAGAAAATTATAGTCACAATAGACTTATAACAATCTGCAAGAAATAGAGTCATTCATCAGTAAGGACAATGAACAATCCATCATGGCAGCCATGCATAAAAATGCAGTCAAAAAATTGTTGGAAGTATGTGTTGTTGTGGTTGTCATTGATGTCAAACTTCTTGTTTCAGATAGATGTTGGTTTGGAAGTCTATGGTGCAGAGATATCTTGTTGTATTGGTGTTGCAATTGTTCTATTTGTTATTCAAGAAGTGTTCAGTCCGAAAATTGTTATTAATGTTGTTTGGTGTTGATATCTTCATTGGCTATGTTTTGGCATTATGGATATGTTAGTTTTGTGGTCCAAAAATATCTTTGTATTCTCTGAATGTTGTGGCATGTTTCATAGTTGAATGCGATATTATGTGTTAATCCTACTCTTTGGTCTAGATATGATTTGTGGAAGGTAATTCGATGTGTTATGGGTATCACCATAGCATATGGAGATCTAGATAAGAGCAATTTACATTGGAGAATATGTTTTGGCCAGTTGATTATCTATATGGACACATTACACTATGGGTAACATTTTGGTGGTTTTAGATCGATGGATTGAACTTAGGAAGAAGTGTTTTCATCCCCTCTTTCTCCTAGACTGGATCAACATGTGTGTTTTTGGTCCAAAAGGTTTATTTTTGCTTTTGGTTGACTTGGTTCAAGCCTTGATGATCTATATTGTATATAAAGAATGTATGTAATTGAGTTGTGTGGTGAGGCATAGTGTGTGGTGTGGACATAAACAACAAAATATGAGGAGGAATTATGTTCGAATGATATGCAAGTTGTTTGAGAGCGTGGCAAAAATATGAAATAGTGTGTTAGTAGATGAGGTGTGAATTTTGTGTGTTGATGTTGATCGCTTGATGTAGAGTTCAAGGACAACTTCATGATCAAGAGATCCTTATTTTCAAATCAATTTTTTATATCTTGCCCTGTTGTAGTTAGCATCAATTTTTCAAGTCATTTTTGTGTCTTTTCCCAAGAGTAGTTATTTTTGGTCAGCAATTCCAAAGCAGTGAGCCTTTCATTGTAATATGATTTACATAGTGGATATATTTTGTGAGCGGGTGGTCACCGTGGTTTTTCCCTATTTGGGTTTTCCATGTACAAATTTTTGGTGTTGATGTGTTGTCTATGTGTTGTTGTTTTAAAATGATTAAGTGTTGTGAGTTACTGTATTAATTTTGATTTAGACTGATTCACCCCGCCCTCCCTCTTAGTCTTGCCTTGGATTCAACAAGAACAGTTGCAAGATTACAACATGTTGCAAAGATATAGTGGAGTAGAAGGTATGTGTTACTAGAAATAGGTGTGTTGGTTCCCAAATCAACAAATTACAAAACCCTAAGAGTATGTCAACTTCTATAATTAGGCTTTACAATTGATTTGGCCAACGAACAAGAATCTCTCAAAGGTAGATATCTTCTGCTCTTTAGTCTCTGCTATTCCTTGGCGAGTGTACCTTAATCATTCACTCCTTTAAATGATAATAAAGCAGATTTAAATCCTCAAACAATTTATGAGAGAAAATATCTTAAATATTGAACAATTATCTCTTCTATTTATTTCATTTCTAGCATGAGGATATTAAAATAGATAAAACTTAAAGCAAGAAAAAAAAATTCTTCTTCCTAATACTAAAAATGAAAAGAGCACAATTTTAAATTTAGTTGAAAGAAACTCCGTGAATGTTCAAGATTGGTGCCTTTCCTACAGAGCAACATAGTCTAAATCATGCGAATCTGTGTTCTGATCATAATTCAAATTGTTTGGCACCTTAATTATTTATGACTTGCATAAACGTGCATAAATTTAATGTTACTAGGTTCTTCTTCTTAATCCAAGTGATTCTTTCAAATTAGTATGACTTATTAAATTGATTTTAATTTTGTCTTGCAGAAGCCAATCAAATAAATCATGTAGAACAAGAAAGCCACTTTGATAGATCAGAAATATCCTTGATATACTAATTTAAATAATAAGAATGAACCCAAATTGAAGACGACCATATAACATATATCAAATACTACCATACAAACAATTTAGAGTAAAACAAAATATTTCTTATTTGTATTATCACCACTACAAAAAAAATACAAAATTGCTTCTTGTGTTATATCTTATGAGTTCTTTCAACCCCTTCAGCAGTCTTGGTTTCTCCCTTATATACAAAATGGGAGAAGCAACAAGCTCTAGACCATTATAAAATAAGTATTCAGTTTTACCCGCCAAAAAAGCAAGGTCATACCTTTTCATTGATTAATACAAAGCATAATTAAAACATTTAAAATGTTTGTAATTTAAAACAAAGTTTTTGAAACAAGTGATAAGATAAAATAAAACATGAGAATAGTTGGTGAACATAAGTGAACTCCTTATCATAATATTATGAATAGCAACCTGTGACCAATGGGTCTGGTAAGGTTCTATTTTAAGTTGAGTGAACTTCCTATCAACCAGTTGGCACTTCACAACATCAATCATCAGAGGGCTTCAAGTACTGGTTCTCCCACTGGTAAACATTATAGTCACTAGGCCATTTATACCTCTACACCTCCGGAACATTCATCATGTGATATTTCCATCTTTTATTCATTATGGCAAGAACCTCTGAAACAAACTTTGTGTATCCATTACCAAGTGTTATCACCCTATCTACAAAGATAATGAAACTTTGCACATTAATATCTTTCTCTTCCTGCATATGAGTGAGGATCTATCACACCATCTGATTGAAGGCACTTTTCCAATCACTGAGATCTCTGATGTGTTTATCCTTATCCACAATTGAAGGAATAGTCCAGTGTTTGAATGTGTGGAAGAAATCAATCTTAGCCTTTATCCTTGGTTCTTCTATAGTAATATATTTGAGTTCCTCAATTACATTCTTCACCATCTTCTCAGTCATTTTAACAATAGGGGGAGCACTTGGGTCTCTTTATATCACTTTACATAATGTGATCAAGGTATGATGCACTAGTTGTCACCTTTTGGATAGTGGCTCCAATATAGGCTTATGCTCCTTAAACACTTCCCATGCTTTCAAATGTGATTCATACCCTCTGTACACATCTTCTATCTTATCCATGATATATTTTACTCTATGTGTCAGTATCATTTCAAACATATAGAGAGTTTGTTGTGACATCCTTTGTTGGCTTTCTTCATTTAATTTCTTGAGTTCTCCAAGTTCCTTTTCATACCTTTGTTTTTCTTCAACCCATTTTTCAATAGCAATACTATTGTCAATTGTCTTTGGTGGTGCATGCCTATGAAGGACTAGTGCCTTACTCTGACTCACTTCTCCACCTTTCAAGTGATCCTTCAATTTAACATTTTCAATGTACAACCTATTAATCTCCTTATTCATATCAACCTGAATTTTTTCATATTCAATTAACTTTTGTTGCACATTTTTTACAGCATCCCCATTGAACATAGCAGAATGTATTGTCATAGTGGCCACCTCCAATGGGGAGGTATCTTTAAGTTTTTTCAATATTATTGCTCCTTGGGTTTCTTGGACCATGTCAACCAGTTTTGGCTTGTATGTACTTTTAAATCTTACCCATGCTGCTAGAGTTTTTGTTTTGGGGTTATACCCTGTTCCACTTACTCCTTGCTCTGAATCAAATTCTGCTACTAACATTGGGTCCTCCTGATGCATAACCTGATCTAACAAGAAAATATGCTTCATAGTCATCCCTGAAATAATTAACATATTTCTTTTTAGCACCATTTCTCTAGTTTCTTCTAGGGTGGCATCTATCTCATTAAATCTTAGCTCCTTAAAAGTCTTCCTTGCAATTTCATCATGGTGAGATTCATTAACACCCATCATATTCATTTGTTTCTTTTCTTCAAACTCCATCTTCATTTTTATCCAAAAATATTTGAATTCAGGAGTTTTTATGAATTCATCATCTTTTATGAATTTCAAAGAAATAACAATTCTCTCATCCTCTTCCTCTCTTAGTGGCACATTCCCCTTATTCTGAACTCCCTGCCGATGTATTTCCTCTTCATATCTAGGGGTGATCTTTGAGGTTGATCATCCCCCTCTCCATCTTTTAAAATCCTTAGGGGGCTAATAGCTTCATCGGTGTCTCCCGCTCCTTCAGTATCATTATATGGTACTAAAGGCACTGGATCCTCCTTTTTTTGCTTCTTTGGTGGGGGTGGACTGGGTGAATATTCTTGGATAGAAATGACATCTAGAGCATCTACAATCACAACCCCTTTGGGATCTCTCATAGGAAATTTTGCCTTTTTGGGTGATGGATCTTCTCCAACTTTCCATATAATCTCTCAAAATTATTTATATATAATTCAATGCTTTTGATCATATTGGATCCCTTGTAATAGAACCCGGGAAAGATTGGGTCCTTTTTTCTTTTCTCCTTCTCTAATTCCACCAAAAATTTTCATTTCCTTTTTCTCTGAAAAATTTCATCAAAAGTTTCACAATTTCTAATAACATCTTCATCTAATAGTACTTCATGGGAGAAACCTTGGCTGGTTATCACTTTTCTTTTTACATGATTGATATGACTCGCAGGGTCACACAATCTCTCCATGACTTATTTCAAAGAATAATTTGTTTTTCAGGTAACCCTAGAGCTCTTCAAGCATATTTGACCCAATGGAGAATCCTGCACATCTAGCCACATGGGGTAAAAAGGTTCCCTTCTTCATTCTCTCCATGACCTCCTTCTCCATCCACATCATTTTCCACATGAACTCCAAGAAGGCAATCCTATCATAAACAAATACTGGTACCTGATGGGGGGCCAATGAGAATCCATAAACTTTGATTAAAGTTTAGTCTACCATGTAGAACCAATCACCAAAATTATGAGTGTTCCCTAGTTTAGGTTTCTTAGCCAAAGGTCTTATCATCTCCATTATCTATGGTGATAGCCTATTCACTTGTTGATTGAAAGAACACAGAATTGACACGACAAAAACATCATGGAAAGTTTTGTAATCACTATTGGCACACTTCTTATCCCACAAGTAGCACCACAATTGCACTGGTATCCTATTTTCCATCTTCTCAACAATGCCCAACTTAAGTTTGTCTTGTAACACTTGTTTGTTTTGATACAATATTAAATGACATAGTAATGAGTAATGGCAAAAATTACAAGGTCCCTTTTTCTCTCTTAAAGCCACAAATTGCACATGAATCCTCCTCTCAAGTTCTAAAGAAAAATCAAACTCCAAGCTCATTTTTGAAATCTGGATCCTCATAGCCATATACATCATGGCAATTGGTATATTGTCTATAGCATCCTCACCCAATATTTGACACAAAGCAAAATAATTTCTTTGAAAGTGAACTTGGAACTCATCATTAGGAAAATGCTCATTTGCCACAATCTCTATAGGATGGTTATTAATACCACTCTTGTGGTATAGCAGGAGCTCATCTTTTATATATGTCTTCCTTGACTTGTTATAATCTTTCTCAAACTTTAGCAACTCAATTTTGGTAATGGCCTGCTTATTTAACATAAAAAAAGTCTACAATGGCTGACCTGGTTATCACCAGTAGAGGGTTTCCACTAGGCATCCTCACTATCCTAGTGACAAGATGATAGTTCTCAACAAGCACTTGAATCAATTTTACATCAATGAACACACTAGGCACTATGAACTTGGCCAAATCCAGAGTCCAAGGGTTTGACACTAGAACCTTCCATCCCTATTTTTATAAAAGTACTATAACAAATCTCTACCAACTATGGGAATAATGGTGTCTTTGCATCCTTGCATATTGTCCCTAAAAATATTCTTGACTTAGTATCCTTAGACTGTGGTAAAGCATCTAATAGAGACTTTTGAAGTGGCTTTTTCTTAGGGTTTGATGACTCGCCCTTCTGTTTGGAACTTTCCCCTTTCTTAGGCATCATTTCCTTTCTATTCCAAAATGTAAGAAATATGTATTCAATGAACTAAAATATAAATATACGATACAAAAAGGAATTGGCTTCATTTTGGATTCACCAAAATGTAGTGGAGGAAATATGTTACCTCAAGGATGACTAGATCCTAGAGAACAAATTGATCCTCCAGTACCTCTTCTATATTAGCGCTAAGGGTGAGCCGAGGGATGCTAAATGATAGAACTAGGATAATGCAAGACAGACAAGGCCCCTAGACAACTCTGACAAGTCTATGTGGATAGGACGAGCATGCATGTTTGAGACTACAACGCGACACGTTGTTGTGCTATACAGTCAGAAATAGAGAACCATATAGAAGGACACTAAATGTCTGTGCAAATGCATACAAAACAAAATAAATGAGAAATAGAAAAAGGAAAAGCGCAAGTATCCGAAATAAAGTGAAAAAACAGAGAATGAGGTAAGAGATAAATGCGCAAGAGGTCCAAGATATGAAACCTCCCATTAAATGAGCTCTTCATGAACACGAAAAAGTCTTTACACATGCAAAGGAAGAAAATGTTGGGGTTGTGTTTTGGAGTCTGCCTTAGTCAGACCCTCATTTTGGTGTTTCCACCTCCATGGACAACCTAGTAGATTCAATGAGAAAAGAGAAGATAAATAAGAAATAAAAGAGAAACAAAAATATAGATTCTATGAGAATGTGTAAAACAATAGGAGAGAGAGAGAGAGAGAGAGAGAGAGAGAGAGAGAGAGAGAGAGAGAGAGAGAGAAGGAAATAACTCCCCTATGGAGTTCCAAAGAGGAAACTTTGAATATGTTGTGTGTTCTCCAAGCTTGCGACAATGACAGGCTTATGAAAACCTATGAATATTACTCAAGAAGATCGCCAAGAGCTCCAACCTACAAAAAATTGATCCATAATCCACCAAAATGCCTTCAAACGTGAGAGATATAGGCCCTAGAAGGAAAGCCAACATTGGTGGGTGCATGTAGAGGCGTTACGATTCCTTCCAGGCACAGGCATAATAATCAAATGGCCACATGTAAATTGTTAGATTTGTGGGATACTAGCATGTCACATGGATGTCTCTGCATTGTGCTAGTGCCTTGAGGATGACAAGTCGATAGAGTTGGTAAGATTCCAGCCTGGAGCTAACGAAGTGATCTTATAGGTGGGCAAAAAGATAAAAGTGGTGGTACACGACCTCTGATGATGTGGAGGAAGTTTATTGTGCTGAATTGTACAAGGTGTGATTTTTGATATTACATTTTTCCCCCACTTTAGCAAGCATGTCTTTGCTGAGAGATGTGAAGCTAAAGTAGAGGAAGATAAAGAAAAGAGTCATGACGGGGAGGCATAATTTTGTTGGTCAGATGAGGTTGCCCCCAACAAGATGAAGCTGAAGTTTGCAATAGATATTGCTAACCAATACATCTCAAACATGCTAGCTGTAGACTAACATATTGGATGATAAAGATAAAGGATAAATTAAGATAGATGAGAGATAAGATAGTGTAACAAAAATGAACCTTGCTTGGAGGAAAGCTCCTTATTATGAAAAGATACAAGATAAGCGACCGCTATGATATGAAATAAGATATGACATGTGCTAGTATGGATAGAAAAGTGTGTTGTTCTAGATAGCCATATGATAGAGCGATGATGTTTGTGAGATCATGCCAGATAGGGTGAGATTTTGTCGGGATGGGTAGCGATACGCTAGGTGATCAAAGATAGATTTGACAAGTAGTAGATTAGCCCCTATAAAGGTGAACAAAAGAAATATACCAAATGGTTTGGCCCCCATCTAGGCAAAAAAACGATCAAGTGGTTTGGCCCCCACCTAGGCAAAACATGATAAAGAAAAAGATCAAGTGGCTTGGCCCCTACCTAGGCAAGCATGAAAAAATGATCGACTAGAAACATAAATGCAAGAGGCTAAATAACAAATGCATACCATGTAGATATGATGGCCCTCCCTTAGAATGATATGCATGAAATACATGTTAATCTAAGGAGAAGAGTAGTTGTGGCACACCAACATAGCAAGATGTTTCCGTGCAATGCCACCATTAGCTGGTGATGCATAAATGTCTACAACATCAATGCTGAATGCAAAAGGATAGGGGGATCCGATAGTTTAGTGTCAGAACCCATAGCAATGATAAAAGAAATATGTAATACAACTACGAGATGGGTATATTTTCATAGTGCCAAAGTTCTCAAATCTAAAGAAGAGCACATGAAGACAAAGATAAAATAAAAATTTGGGTCAACATGGAAGAAGGAAAAAGATCCCCCCAACGCTTTGCATCATTCCCCAATATTGCAAAGTAAGATACAACAGATAGAAGAAGTAGAAAGACAAATAGAAGAAGGTGCACAACAAATAAATCTCTCGTAACTGAGCACCTAAATAGTAACTTAGGTCCTCTAGGAGAGCACAACAGAGAAAGATAATCAACCTCTCATATCCAAGCTCACCTATAGAGCGACCTGGGTCCTCTAGGAGGGAACAAACATATAAGGAAAGCATGAGGGAACACAATTAAGCTCACATGCAAAAAGATGAAGAGAAAAGATAAACACCCCAAAGGTTATCCCTTAGGAGATCATCGTCCTCATAATCTAGATCATAGGGAGAAGAAGGACGATCTCAGAGAGGGACTACTGCAAGAGCATCACCAGGAACCTCACCAATAGTGAGGATGAGGGATGAATCAACAAAAATTTCTACATCCATGAGCTTGAAGGAGGTAAGGGTCAATGATTGCGAAAAGATCATAGACAAGGGTGGGATGTCCTCCAAGGAGACAAACAAGAAAGCCTCCATAGAGGAAGTAAGTGAGTCAGTCAAAGAGGATGAAACAAGAATAAGTCCATCGACCTCTTGAAGAGGGGTAGTGACAAACTCAAGAGAAGACAAAACCTTCTCAACCACACACACAGAAACAAGAAAAGCAGTAGTCATTGAAACAAGCAGAGAAAGGGACAAGGAACATACCTATGAGGATTTCTACCGCCAAAACTTAAGGACGAGGCATTTCTCAAACTTATGTTTGGGATGGACAGGAGAAACAGGTTTCCTATCAACCCTAGCAGGCTAAAGGACCCCTGGAAAATTTTGATACATGAATGAGTGTGAAACAATTGGAGCAAATAAAGCTGCATTGGACACCACCTATATATGTAGCATATATACAGGTCGAGACAGTAGAGGTACGCCCGACAAGGAGGTAATGAGGGGTGGCACCAAAGAAGGGGCAATAAAAACCTGCACCCATTTAGAGAGAGGTTCATCAATAGGCCTCGAAGTAGCTGGAAGTAAAATTGAAGATGATGCAAAAATAGGAGTAGTCGATGAAATAGGATTCGATGCAACAAAATTGGGTGCTAAAGATGCACCAGTAGATTGCAGAGCAGCATCGTGCTCTCGAGCCATGACCCACCAATAGTGCGACGTTGATTACGATGGAGATGAGGGCCACCAATTAAATCCTGAGAGGACTCAGGAGAATCATGCTCCATGGGTAGGGCCTCTTAAACCATGCCAAGGATAGGAGAAGACCCAATGAGTGCAATCAGTACAACACTCACAACGGTGAGCACCCTACCCTGCTTTGCCAGAGGAATGATTGAAGGAACAGAGGGTGCCGATGTGGCTTGTGAAGAGGAAGCCAATGGAGTTGAATGAGAGTGAGGAGAAAACCCCCTCCTATGATAACAAGAAGGTCAAGGGATATCGGCCAAGATTGGGAGCTCAAAGGGAGGATGGGTCACAGACTTGGATGTCATGGGCACCTTTCCCTTGTTCACATTAGGGGCATACATGGGATCAGAAGACACTGTTGGAGGCTACATAGTCTAAGACAGATGAGGAGGTCTACTTGAGGGAGTAGGTTTAACCTTATCCCCCGGTGATGAAGGAGCAAAAGACACCACCCGTTTTAGCACCAAACTAGATGGAGCAGAAGTTGATGTAGGAAGCGGTAATGAATAAATAGGTTGCACTAAATTAGGGGCCAACTCCTTCGTCTTATACTAATAATAAGCACAATACATCAAATCACCATGGGGAAGCATGGGCCCCACTAGAGAAGGCCATAAATAATCTAATGAAAAGTATCCCCGAGCTATGAGGGGTCGCTATTCAGTGTCTTAGATGGCATGGACCAAACTATGATGGGAAAAATTTACACATTTATGCAGAATTGAGGGGACCATGTCGATTGCTATTGGCCAGAGAATGCCCAACTTAACACAAAAGAGGTCTGATTCAGGGATGATAACAAAGGTTAATGAAATAACCTTAGGTTCAATGAGGATTGTTAAGGTGATGTTGCCCAAAGGTGGGATAGAGAAACCATCATGTGTCCTTAGGGTTACTTGACATTCATCATATGTAGGCCTATGCCAAGTGTTCATGAATAGAGTCTCCTCTTTGATGACATCGACTCTGTATGATGGGTCAACCATCACACTTGTAATAATTTGACCATTCAATTTAGTAGGGATGTATAACGGACCAGGCTCTCCACAATGCGGGGCATCCAAAGGGGTGAATAATAATGATGTTTCAGACCCCTTCCCCTTCTGGCTAGGAGGCAAATAAATAGGAGTGATGGTGAGCATGTTCACAAACGAGCCATCATCTGAAGGAGGATATAATGCAGAAAAAAATTGGCCAAATGTACGGGAAAAGGATTGGTGTAGATTTACAAATCCCTGTTGGTCTTATCAACATACTTATTTGACTTATGCTTCTACTCATCAACCTTAATCACACCATTATCGATGTGGTCTTGGACAATATTTCAAAGAAAATAACATCACTCAGTGTCATAACCAGGTATATGATGGCAATGACAAAATTTTGACCTGTCATACCAATGTGGATAGGGTTTGTTATCAGACAGTGGTTTAACCTTGGGAAGGGTAATCAGATTATCTTTTAGCAATCGTTGCATTATGATTAAGTAGGAGCCATTCAATTGAGTGAAGACTCTATTTTGTTGTGATCCCTATGTAGAAACCATCAAAGGAACAACCACAACATTAGCTACAACTTTGTTCTTTCTAGACCCTTCCGTGGATGTTCCTGTGAAAGACCCACCACGAGGGTTCGAAGTAGAATCTCTTAACTGCATCATGGTGTGCTAGTAGTTTGTGAGTGCAAAACATATATTGGCAAAGTTTTAATAATAATTAAGAGACTATTTCTCCCTCAATGTTGGCTACAGGTTGCCAATGAACATCCTCTGCAAATCACTCTCTGGAAGGGAAATGGGGATCTTGGTAGAGATTGACTGGTATCTCGAGATAAAGTTTGTGACTTTCTCATTAGGTTTTTTCTTACAGTGAACAAGGTCAGTGATAGTGACCCTCCTACCAATGTTAGCCTGAAATTGTTTAAGGAATATATCCATAAGCTGATCAAAGGTACAAATCGAATGATCTGGCAGGGAGCTATACCACTCTAATGTGGTTCCCTTAAGGGACCGTAAGAATAGTTTAAGCAATACTAAGTCTAGGTTGTGATAATAATTGCACATGATGTCAAGGGGGCTCTTCCTATAGTATGTAGGCATAGATGATTGACCAAAAGAAAAGTCTAGGTTTGTAAGTTCTAACTGTAACTGGCCCATGTTTTGTAAGATAGTGTTCAAGATAGGATTAGAGGGGGTAGGTGCGCCATGTGTGCCACCACCTCCACCGGTACCTCCAAGAGGACCAGTGCCACTGAAAAATGTAGTACTAGTGCTAACTGTAGAGATATGAGTTGCAACAGAGGCAAAGGTCGAGCTAGTATACATACCCGTGTAACCCAAGGGAGTGGATGAGGCATTGATGCTAGGAATAGTAGAATCCACCATATGCACGTTCAACCCCGGTATGTCAATGTCGATCTCAGAACCAGAGGTGTCAAACTAATTATCTTGAGGGGGTACATCTGCTAAGGGTACATAACTTTTAAAAATTATGAATAATGCCCTTAGTGTCTCTAAACCTTTCTTATCTAAGATGAGCACATCTCTTAGAGTGTTAACCACATTCCTTACCTAAGGGAGGACATTCTCCCAATTTAGAAACCTTAGAAATCTCTTAGGTTCTCCTCTAGAGATTGAATTTGGTCAAAGTCAATAGTGATAGCGAAGTTGTGGTCAATAACAGGAGGAGAAGGCAACAAAGAGTTCATTGAGGAGTTAGTCTAAGAGGTAGGAGCTAATGAGCCTCCCATGAAAGGATTTGGAGAGGATGAGAGGGGAAAGGTTCGCTTGGGTCAAGCAAAGGATTTATGATCATCGCATCGGGTAGAGGACTATAAATATCAGGAGGGAAACATCGTCTAGATATTCTCCTGACTACGACTCCTATGATAGTCTGGGTTGTAAAGCTCATAAACAAGCCTCATGACATTGAGATCACATTACAGGGACACGAAGGGCTTGGTCTTCCAATAAAGCTTGTTAAATGGAAAGATAAAGAAAAACTAATGCAAATGCTAAAATGGAGATGCAAGCTACACTCTTTTTTTAATTTTTAAATGTATGTAATGAACTAAAAGATAAATATATGATACAAAAAGGCAACTGGCTTCATCTTGGGCTCACCAAATTTAGTGGAGGAAATTTGTTACCTCAAGGATGATTGGATCCTAGAGAAAAAATTGACCCTCCAGTACCTTTTTTATATTGGCACTAAGGGTGAGCCAGGGGATACTAAATGACAAAACTAGGCTAATGCAAGATAGACGAGGCCTCCAGACAGCTTTGATAAGTTTTTGTGGACAGGATGAGCATGCATGTTTAAGACTACAATGCGACGCGCTATTGTCCAGTACGGATAGAAACAAAGATCCGTATAGAAGGATACTAAATGTGTGTATGAATGCACAAAAAAACAAACAAACTAAGAAATATAAAAAGAAAAAGCGCAAGTATTAGAAATAAAGTGAAAGGACATAGAATAAGGTAAGAGATAAAGCTACAAGAGGTCCAAGCTATGAAGCCTCCCGCTAAATGAGCTCTTCATGGACATGAACCTGCACACATGCAAAGGAAGAAAATGTTGGGGGTTGTGTTTTGGAGTTTACCTCAATCAGACCCCCATTTTGGTGTTTCCATCTTCACAGACAACCCAGTAGATTCAACGAGAAAAGAGAAGATAAAGAAGAAATAAAAGAGAAACAAAAATATAAATTCAATGATAATGCATAAAACGATATGAGAAAGAGAGAGAGCAAAGAAGATGACTCCCCTATGGAGTTCCAAAGAGGATGATTTGAATATGCTATGTGTTCTCCAAGCTTGCAATAATGGTGAGCTTATGAAAATCTATGAATATTGCTTAAGAAGATCGCCAAGAGCTCTAACCTGCAAAAAATTGATCCATAATCCTCCAAAATGCCTTCAAATGGGAGAGATATAGGTCTTGGAAGGAAAAATAACATCGATGGCCGCATGTAAAGGCATACAATTCCTTCTAAGCGCAGGCGTAATGCTAAAATGACCACCTACAGATTGTTAGATTCATGGGACGCTAGCGCATCACATGGACGTCTCTACACCACGCTAGTGTCCTGAAGATGAAAAGTCGACAGAGTTGGTAAGATTCTAGTCTGGAGGTAACAAACCAATCTAGGTGGGCAAAAAGATAAAATCATGGCACGAGCTCCGATGACGTGGAAGAAGGTGCCATTTGTTGCGTTGAATTGTACATTGTGTGATTTTTGACATTACACCACTTTTACATTCCCAGCGGTATTGCAATATCGTCTTCTTTACTCATTGCTTTACCACAACCTTATTTTACTTCGATTACTAATACCGTGCGGTATAGTGATAACTTATAATGTTATCACTCCATCCTAAAGCTTATTACCACTTAACACATCACCCTTGCAGGGTTACGATAACAATTAATATATTACATCCTTTTATTGCTACCCTACGATCCTCTCAAAAGACTATGACTCGGAACTTGCGATAGTGTATTAGTCTCTAAGTTATTACTTCTTTTATCACAATACCACCACATGCTTAAAATATCAAAGCCAATGACTTGTGGTATTGCGATGTATTATTATTGTCACCTTGATTTGCACCTTGTTGAGTAAACTCAACAATCTAGTGATACATGGGAACATTCTTAGGTTGTGGGTAACCTACAGTGAGAATGAACTTCTGGAGAAGGTCAACTTCCTCTTGATACTTCACCTAAAAACTAGTTAAAATTAATCTTTTGCAGAGGAAAGGGTAAGAAGGAGAACATGAAATTGAAACTCTAAACCTAAGGTGATGTAATGATGATTTGAAACTTACCCAACTAAATAACACACAATAAAACCGGTAACACTAATGTTTTCTTGCACAACTCGGTGATTCATAATCTTTGCATGAACAATTATAAGAAGGCTAAATAATCACAATCCTAATAGGAGAAAAACTCTTTCTCACAACTTCAGACTGATTTACTAGCACAACTTACAACCTACAAATATATATGTATTCTTGTATAAAACTGCTAATGAACACAATCACAAGGACAAAATTCATCATATGAAACTATATCAACACTAAGCATACAATATTAGAAAAATGGGAAGGCATCAACTGCTTATTACTGATAAAAGGTGTTACAATGTTGGATTAATCTATGAAAATGAGTTACAAACTCCTCACTTTTGCAATAAAAAAACTCTAAAAATTACAAGTTGCAAGAAGAATAACTAGTAAGAATTGACTTCAAAAATGAAGTTTGAACAATATTTATGCTTTTTTCAAGATAGTTGCATAAAAATAGGAACAAAAAACCACTATGGTCGAATGCATCCAAAAAGCCTAGTTTGGAGCTTCCTAAAAGACTCCAAGAAGGCTTCAAAATGGAGAAAAAGTTAGCTTTGACCAAATCCATCATAATGACACCTAAAAATACTCCAACTCCCCCTATGACTCAAAACAACCCTAAATACCTCCAAATGTCTAGCAACTCCCCTATATCTTTGGCACTCTCCATAAATTGCAATAATATCACTTTTGACTCATCAAAAGTAATAAATACTATTACATTACATAAAAATATGTTGAAGCGATAAATATCAACACTTAACATATTTGCGTTCAATAGAGTTCAATATAAGTCATGACACCCATGGGGAATTAGTCTAAGGAGATGAATTAAAAAAAAAAGAGGCAAAAAATGCTTGCCTTTTTTAGCATATTAGGGTGAAAATAAACCCTAAGGCATTCCCTATCTTATTACCTTAAAGACTATGTTTCCTTATGACACATGATAACTCTGTCTTCCTTAATTGCCTATTTTCTCAAGATATTGTGAAATGACTACTACTCTTTTAGGGCATTAGAGTTGCTTTGATCATACCGTTCACTATACCTTGGACTATCATAGGGCTGCAATCTTTCTAATGAACAAATCTTTATATAAAGTTATCTGCCCTTGTTCTACTAAGAAAATGATCTTACTTAGATGACTGCAACTATAGCTTCATGGCTTATATATCATGGGTACTATTTTTTGCTTGTTGAGTCACTATTTCTCTATTCATAAAGCTTTGTGGCTACTATCTCTTCATATTGTCTCAGTCTTATGGTTACAATGGTGCTCTTCAAAAGATCTATTATCCTTTTGACTACTACAATAGTCCCTTAACTTTATGCAATTATTGACTTACGAGTTTCATGATTGCTCCATAGGCTTTATCAGACTTTAGGTCTCAAGGACTTTATGACTGTCAAAGTCTTCTTGTCCTTTGATAGTGAATTGGACTATTTAAAAACCTATAACTTTTATGGCCTGAGACTTATTACTTGGCAAAGCTTTATCCTTCTTTTAGCTCTTAATGTGCTTTGACTTTAACTAATTCAAGACATTTTGAAAGGTATGTCATTATATATCTTATTAGTTGTGACTTGGTTGTTCACACAATGCTTCATAAGGAATGGGCTAGTTATTGTTCTAAATTTGAACCTTCATTCAAGCTAATGCTGCAATAATTGCTCTCTTCCTTTGTTGGACTGATAATTTGACCTTTCTTTATTATGGACTACAATTTGTCTTCATGATTTCTCATAAAGCATAGATTGTCACATGCAATTGTCATTGTGCATACACCCTTCTTTGTCTCCATGGCTTCTTTTAGGTCTTATAATTATCTTTGGCATGTGCTGCTACTATTGATCTTCATGATTGGACTCTTTAATGTCCCCTCTTTTGTTGTTCACTATCACAATATGAACATTGCTCTTCAAAGTCCTATGTATTTGATATGATGAACAATTACTAACTTCTATATATTGCCATGAACCAAGGTCACTGCTTTTATGCTCTAAATCTCTATCTTTTGCTTGGAGTCTACATCAGTGTTCTCTAGACTTTATTATGATGAGACATTTTGTAGCTTTTGGTGGTCTCTATATTATGACTACTCCTTAGTTCTGAAATGGCCTGATCATTGTCCCAAGACAACCAATTTCCTTGAAGTTGCTATTGAAACTTTTGATTTCATGTGCTCTTTGTTGTAATGTTTCATGGTAAGCTTTCATAGTAATCCTTCACTACGATGATGATATCTTTTCATTGTCTGTGTAAATTGATCTTATGGTTGTTATGTATACACCTCACTGTTGACTATCTTATGCTACTAATGTCCTCATATTCTAGAATAAATACTTCCTTAAATTCTTTTTATGGTCACTCTGAGTCTCTTTTTTGATCAATTTGTGCTCACTGTACTGTCATTTGAGAGTATCATTATTTAGTTTTCCTTATGTTAGTATGGTTCCAATGGGCACAAAATTTGTTAACTATAGCTCAGTGATCTTATTGGCTCATTGTTGTGAATGATGAGTTCCTGCATGATAAAGTAATAGTGACATAAAAGCATGCTAGGCTCAACCCTCGTGGGAGCCTCATTTTACTCCACATGCTATAATATTTGACATATTAATATAAAATATAATTTATTTTAATAATGAATATCATACATGTACCTTCATAGTGAACAAACATGTTAGATAAAACAATGAAGTTGAAGTTGTAAAGGATATTAATGATGTTTTTCTGCTTTACTTTGATGAACGAGATGACTGCATAACTGATTTGATACTCTATGAGAATAATTATTCATTTGTTGATGCTACATATGAATCGATTAGGTATCCTAAGCTTTAACACCAATTTTTCATCTCCTGTAGACACTTCTAGAGCAATAGAGCATGAAGACAAGCAACAACCCAACATCAAGGATTTGTCATTCAGGCAATGATGGATCCCTACTCCTTTTATATGCTTTCTTTTGTAAATTTATACTATCTTTTCATAATGCATTGAATCAATTACTCCCACGACTTGTGTGGGACACTATACTTTTAATATTTATGAATAAAAAAATAATTTCTTAATGCAAGGTTGTATATCCATGTTCCTTGAAAGAACATTTGCATCGAATCTATTGCTTCAGTTGATAATATTTCTTACTTGAATGAGCACTTAGCGTAATCAGACATGTACTCTCAATTTTTTCAATGTAAATGCTTTCCCTGCTCTACCTGATTGAGCTAGAAATGAAATTAGGTAACAATTATGTTAACACCTCTTGTCACCACTATCTTGCAACCCTATGCTTATTTTGGAGTTTGATAATTTTGATATTGTGATGTGTTGTTTTAACATTTCCTTTTCCTTACCACTTTCTTGTAGCCTTCTTGCAATCATGAAATATGGTACTGCGGTAACCTATGGTGGGGAATTTTTAGCCAATGTAATAATATAATTATGATTAGAGAAGGAAAAATACGGATTTTTTGAGTCATAACAATGGGAAACTTCGAGACAAATAATTTCAAAGGTGGTTAATATTTGGGAAGGGGAATGGGTAAAATGTAGGTTTGAAATTCATGATTTCTCAAAAAATTTGAGGGGTCCTAACAAGGTGCTTTACTATTACAAGTGTCATGGAAAATAAAGGATCAATGACAAAATCTCTATCATGGTAGTTCCTAGCATGAGTGATAGAGCTTGTGAACAATGAAGAGACGTCAGTGTAACAATGATAAAAAGAACGGTGTAAAGATGGTTTAAAATATATGTGAACAATCAAGAGAGCAGACCAGCCCTTAGATGATGTGATCTCAACACCATGAATAATTTTCACATTCATTAATGATAAAATCTAGAGTTTGCAAATAGAGGCACACAAAAAGAGAAGCTTCATTGAATGTAGAGATAGGTGTCAAATGAGATGAATATAGTCATTTTGACAAGGAAAAGGTAGTGAACAAGAATATTAGTCCTTTAGGGCATATTGCAATGAGAAAATACCGAGGACATAAATGTATCTCATAGAAGGAAGATAGTTATTGAGAATCAAAAGTTATTGAAGTGTTTGTTTGGCCTTCAACCATGCAGATCTAAAGGGGTTAAAGTGAAAAATAAGGCATATCAAGTGAGCAGTATTTTGATAGAAAAGCATAGGGTAACATAATGAAAAGATAGAAAATTTTCTCAAAGAATAAAAAAAATAGTCATAACAACTGAAGATGGAGAAAATTGAATCTGAGATCTTATGGAAAAAGATCTAGATGATTCAACATCTTATCAATGGTGCACCTTCAATAAACACACGCATGCAAATGCAAATATCTAAGCTAAAACACACATGCATGCAATAGAAATTCACTCCATTGTTCTCCTACCAATCAAGATATTGTGTTTGAAATATGGGTGCTCTTAGAAGAACGTGCACAAGAAGCTATGATGGATGGATATAAAATTATCAAATACAATAAAAATGATATAGATGTGAGAAATCAATGGGATGAAGACAATGATCAAACATGCAAACTAGAATTCAAGGGAAAATATTCAAAGTGCAAGGATGCCAATGATATTGAGATTTGCCAGGCTTAGAAATGAGGAGGAGCAAGGGATTTATAGATGTCCTTGGGGGTGGATCAAATTATCAAAGTGAATGTGAGATAAAAGATTAGCTTGGAGGTGTTGGTCCCACATGCATTAGGTAAGTGTAATAGGTGGATATGAAAAATGATAAATAGGGGATGGATTTGGTAATGCAAGAAAGATTAGGAATGATATGCATAGATTAGATTATTAAATGGATAAAATAATAGAATATGTATTTATTTAATGGATTAAATGAGATAATGGATAATAATGAAATGATGAAACAAATTAGGATCTACTTGATGCTAGGAGCAAATTTGAAGTTAAATGAGGATAAATTTGATAAAAAAATTGTCTAAAGCAACTATCATCAAAATAGAAATTTTAAGACAATGAAATATAAAAGCCATGCTTTGACTGAAACAACGTTTATGAAGAACTAGTAGTAACAGTCAAGAGAAGGGTAACAATAAAGGTGAATAGAGTTTGTGAGATAAGAGACATGTTGCAATAGTTTCTTGGATGTCATAGTCAACACATAAAGCATAGGTTTGTCACAAAATTATAATAGTAGTGCAATACAAGAAAGGACAATGCTAAAAATGATTGAAGGAAACAATCATGTCATTGAAGGATACAATGAAAAAATGAAGAAAGTCACTACCTTGAACAACAAACATAGTGAATGAGCATGTGCACAAACAATATGAACAAGTAAATAATCAATAATGACAAATCAAGAAAATACTTTCACAATCACAGTCTTGAGGACAACAATATAACATTTTTATGAAATCATGCCATGAAAAGATAATAGCATACAATGATGATCATTACTTAGATTAAAAGGGCACTTCATAGTCCCAAAATATACAATCAAGGATATTTGACATTGTTATGAGTTTTCAATGTATTCAAAGTTAGACACCGTAGTAGAGATGTCTTCAAATATGAGTAGAAAATGGTGGCAACAGAGCCATTATAAGATGTGATGACAGTAGTAGGGATGGTCAAAATAGTCAAAAGAAATCTCAATGATAGATATAGTCATAGTCATGAGAGATTGTTGCAATGATAGACCTAAGACAATGATTTTGATCACATAGAGTCCAAAGTTATGATAAAAAATAATATAACCAAGAAAAACGAGACAAGAAAAGATGGGCAGTGAAAGATAAATTCCTAAATAGTGAAGATAGTCATGAAATAGTTAAAAGGCAGATCATTGTGTTGTCTCAATTTTTGAACTTTCAAAAAATTGACAACCCCTGTAAATTATACTCAAAATTCACAATTTTCTTCTCTAAGACACATTTTATGAGGTTTAAAACTCATATTTGTTTATGTCAAATCATCAATGGGTGTGTTTTTCATCATTGTCCAAGTTTTGGTTGGTTTTTGGTTTCATTTTCTTAGCTTTTTGTGCAATTTCGGGTTTTGAGTTCCTCGCTACAAGTAGGAAATTTTTGTCCTCATTGCAAATAGGAACTTTTTAATGTCATTGCAAGTAAATAAACTTTACTTGCAATCAAGTTTCAAAACCCCAATTGCAAGTTTGAGTCTATCTTGCAAACCTTTCTTGTAATTCGGGTCTTAAAACCCCCATTACATGTCTCCACTTGTAATTTAGGTCTCAAGACCCCCATTACATGTCTTTCGGGTCTTAAAAACCCCATTACATGTCTCCACTTGTAATTCGGGTCTTTAAACCCCCATTACATATCTTTCAGGTCTTAAAACCCCCATTACATGTCTCCACTTGTAATTCGTATCTTAAAGCCCCCATTACATGTCTTCACTTGTAATTTGGGTCTTAAGACTCCCATTACATGTTATATGCATTTTCACTTGTAATTTGGGTTTTGAAACCCGAATTAAAACTTTTTCAAGAATTAGTCAAATTTTCTTCCTTTTTGCCTTTTTGGAGTTTTTTTTATTCGACAACACATGGTTTTTGTTAGATTTTTGTCCAACTCTGAGAACATTGAAATCCATTACTATGTCTCCATTCTAGATGACCCATAAGCACAAGTTACCTTGCAAGAATGTGAAGACTTCAATGATGATGATAATAGAGTCATGTCTCAAACACTTAGATTAGTTTCAATTATGCATTTGTAATTTCCCTTTGACAAATTACACGTAATGCCAAAAATTGTAATTGCAAGTAGTCACATTACTTTCATTCTTGTAACTTGTAATTACATGTAAACAAATTACAAGTTGAAAGACAATAGGACTGTAATTTAGAATAAGTCAAAGTTAGTTAGAATGCTCCCATGTTTCTCTCATAGATCCTCTCCTATATATTGGAACGTGCTCTATGTAATTTTTATCTTTTTCAACAATCAAGAAAAATCAACATAAATTTTTAGTCATAAAGACTTTGTGCTTCATACTTGTAAATTGTTTTCTCAAGTAATATCAAGAAGGCTTTAAGTTTCAAACTTTGGGTTGAAGTCATACACTTATATCCATTGTGTTTTTGTGTCATAGTGGTATATTTTTCTACATTTGCTTGAGATTATAATGAGATTGTTGAAAGGAGCATTAACTTGATTTCTTGCAAACTTTGTGCTACAAATAGTGAGGGTTAAATTAGTGTAGACTTTGTGCTTGTAATTGTTCTCATTTATAGTAGTTCAGAAGTATGCCATATTTGTAGATTTTGTGTTGTTATACGTTGTATATTGTTCTTGTTTTAATCATTTTGGAAAGGTAGATAGGATAGCGGAAAGTGAAGACTTTGAACTTTGTTTTTATTTTCTTATCTCGAGGAAGTGACAGAATATCTTGAGCTTTAATAGAAACTTCATTTCCTTTTTGTATAAACATTCTTGCTATTATTAAAGTTCTTTAAGTTGTATTTATTTTCTTAACTGCTGCTTCTTTTCTAAAAAGAGAAAAGAATATCACTTTTCTGAAGAAAGAGAAAATGATGTTATTTCACCCAATTTAGATTAGTGTTTAGTTATTAGAATAGCATAAAAGGGAGAGCCTTCCCTTAAATTAGGAGAGTTTTTTAACTCACACGCTGTGGTTGAAACCACAATTTTGCACATCTTCTCAAGTGTACAAAATTTTCAACCAACATATTGCAACAAAGTTTGGTAGCATTCATAACAATCCCCGATATTTAGCAAGAAGAAGGATATTGTCATAACCCTCTTTTTAAACCTTGATAAAACTTGATATTATTATTATTATTACTACTACTACCACCACTACTAATATTATTATTATTATTAATTTTATGAGTAATATTAAATAGAATTGATAAATTGAATAAGGTTGAAAATTTTAAATAAAAAGAATTAATAAGTGGTGACACACATGTGAGGTCATTAATTTAGAAATTACTTATTTCTCAATATATTAATTGAGCACATGGTGTAGGAGAATGAGAAGATTCTAGAAAATGAATTTCAAATTCAAATTTTGGATGCATGTAACCCCCACTATGAGATTAATCATTTTGCATGGAATTGTTTTGGGAAAAAGAATCTCTAAGTCATTTAATTCTTTTGTAGTGGGAAATGGCTCTCTTTTTCTACTTATTGAATACTAGATTTTTGAAAAGGGGGGAGAGTTCATTGTTTTATGTGATTAAGTAGTCTTTGAATTATTGTTTCAAATCAAGTTGGTTGTAGGAAATTTTTTGTAGACATATTGCATTGTATGAGATACGATTTTAGACGGTTGGGAGAAGATCTTACCAGGTTATAGGAAGATGGCCGAAGGGGGATAGCTGGGAAACGAGAACAAGGATTTCATAGTTGAATCAACAACAAGGATTTCTTCCATCTTGCAAATCTAGGTTCCAATCTCCTTTTCTTTCTTGATGCTTATTTTTATGTTTTTAAAAAATGAGAAAACAAGGGAAGGGTTTTTATTTGCATGCATGTTGTATTTGTTTGTGGATAAATTTGGAGGGTAAATGTAGTTTTAAAATATAGATTTTGTTTAAACATGAAAGAGGGTGGGTTAAATAGTACACGAGTTTTATTTCTCATCTTTCTCAAATTTTTTTCCCCTTATTTTTCAGGTTTTGTTATTAAAAAATGTGTATATATATGCTTAATCATATAAATATTTTACTCTTCTTTTTAGATTAATAAGTTAGTAGATATTTTTTATATTAAGTATAAGGAGTAAACTGAGAGTACATAGAGATCACTACATCAAAAAATCATAGTGTCTTGCAGCTTCCAACTATTGAGGCTACTATAAAATTCTATACATCTACCTATATATATATATAACTGGTGTTGTTTACATAGCCGGACTGCAAGTGTATATAAAATCCATGCTAATACAAAATGTACAAAAAAGGGAATTAATTAATAGATGAGATTGGAAAGATTAGTCCATCCAGGCAACCCATCTCCGTGGGCCTTCCATCCAAACGAGTCTATGATTATCCCTCAACCTTGCTATGTGAATCATCTACTGGCGCACCACATCTTTGTTAGCCTTGATCACATCTATGAGAGCATCCAGAGCATTAACAAAAGGAGTTATTTTTGTGTTCAATCTTCCTCAAGTGTACCCGTGAGAAAGCTCATAGATGAATACCCTAGTATGGCCATCTTGAAGAAACCTTTGGAATTTCCCCCAATTCAGCCGCATCACTATGGTTACTTGCAAGGAAATGAAATAATGGGCGAGTCTATGAAAAGACTCAGTAAGAACCCTCTCTTTCCCTTGAAACAAATCTTCATTTATGATTTTCCAATTATATGAAAGAATCTCATAGGACAAAATATTCCAAAATAGATTGTAATCCTTTTTGATGCCATGAATATTACCAGTAATGATATCAAAAGTGTTAATATGCAAAGGGATAGAAATACCAAACATAAGCCAGATTTCTCTAGCAATGACACAATCAAAGAAGATATGCCTAGAAGTTTCACTGACTTTACAAACATTGCATGTAATATCAATATTATGATTAGGCCTTATTGGCAACTTATCAAGCATTAAGAGCCATTTGAATGCCATTTTCTTGGAGGCCATGGGGCTGCTCCACAACTTCTTAAACAATTTACTCCTTTAAGGGAGGGTAAGATTAGAGTACCAACAAGTGTTAATGCATAGCAATATGTTATCATTATGCATCAGAGAATTATAGACAAAATTTACTTTCATATTACATAGTAGAGTACCATCAGACCAAGTGAAGGAGACAAACTTGTCATTAATAGTAAGACATCTTTTAGGGAGTTGAAAAGCAACACAAGCACCACATATAATATTGTAAGTCCTCCGGTTAGAGGTAGGAAGATCAAACTTACTAGAAAGAGTATCCCAAGAAATGAGATTGTCGTTAGGAAAGATATCCTTGAAGCAACAAATACCCTTACTGGCCCACCTTTTGGTCGAGCAGCCTTGGGTGAGTGCTAGGGGTTTATTATTGTGATAGAGGTTCCACCAAATAGACCTTTCTCCACAAATGAGATCATTTTTGTTGGTCCAGTTGTTAGGAATTCTATGCCTAATAAGTTCCCAAGCCCTCCAGATTGATTTGAACAGAGGTGAGCCTGCAGTAGAGACTGGAAAACTACCAGCAAGAAGGTCACATAATAGAAGAGATTTCCTTTTCTACCTTAGGCACCCCCAAAGTAATGTTATTTCTGATTAAGACCGTCCATGGCTCATTGCCTACCAAGGCATGAAAAATCCATTGTGTAGCAAGTGTTATCCCTCGGGCCTTAAGGTCCTTAAGCCCTAGACCTCCAATGAGTTTGTCCATGCAGCAACACTCCCATTTAACCGAGTGAATCTTAATTTGCCCCTCTCCATCTTACCAAAGGAAATTCCTAATGACTTTATGAATTTCATTAATCTGGTAGTTATTGAACATCCAAACATATGCATAATAGATGTTGTAGGAAGATAAGATCTTTTGAAAATATTGAACTCTTCTTGTAAGAGAGATAATGGTTGTTCCATTTGTTGAGCTTGCCTTCAAATTTACTTCTGATCCAAAGCCACATGTCTTTAAGGCATGGAGAGACAGAGAAGGGAATCCCATGGTACTTGCCAATTTTATTGGGTTCTCCCCATTGATACCCATATGGGGCAAGCCAATCTGGGGATGATCATCCCAAGTCAGATGTGTGGATTTGGCTTGAGAGATGATAATCCCAGATGCATCATAGAAATCCTTCATCTTGGCTATCAAAGAGTCCATGTTACTTTTAGATAGTTCAAGGAATAAAGTAGTGTCATCAGCAAACTGTATATTAAGAAGATAAGTTTTATCTGGGAGGGCAATCCCTCTAACTTTGGGAGAGAAATTATTCTCTCTTAGCAAGTAAAATAGAGCATCTGAGGCAATCACAAATAGAGTAAGGGAAAGAGGACAACCTTTCTTGATAGATCTACCAAGCTGGAAGGCTTGAGAAATGGATCCATTGATTTCAATTTGGGCATAGGCATCCTTGAGGAGGTCCTGAACAAACTGACCGAAAACCTTAGGGATCCCAAAGGCTTCAAGCTTCATGATGATGAATTTCCATTCAACTCTATCATAGGATTTCTCAAAGTCTATGAGAAACATGGCAACTTTTTGATCTGAGAGCTTGGCTCACTCCATAGCCTCCCAGCTAGTGACGAGGTTCTCTAAAATGTATCTGCCTTTAATGAACCCTATCTGAGTAGCACATATAAACTTAGGGAGGATGTTCTCTAGTTTGATGGCCAAGATTTTAGCCAAAATCTTATAGGAGATATTAAGGAGGGTGATGGGGCACCAATTTTAATAAGGGCTATGTCCCAGTCTTTGGGAAGAAACTTGATAAGACCTCTATTAATGTTTGGCCCAAGAGATACATGGTCAAAGGCTTCTTTGTATATATCAAGTAAATCATCAGCAATCCAATTAATGTTAGCCTTATAGAACTCAATTGGGAGCCCATCAGAGCCAGGGGCCTTGCCATTATTGAGCGAGTTGATGGCCTTCTTGATCTCATCCACAATTATAGGCCTATTGAGCATCTTCCCTTCCTCAAGCAAGATTAGATTGGGGATGAGAGCATGACAACACTCCCTAGCATGGTGGGAGGTAGGGGAGTCCTCAGAGGAAAAGAGATTTTGGTAGAAGGATAGGAATTCGCTCATAATATCTTCACCAAGAGAAACCTCTATGTTTTCCCCCCATAGTTTGTAAATTTTCTCTCTAGTTTATTTCTACTTCATCACATTAAAAAATGATTTTGATCCTTTGTCTCCCAGCTGTAACCACTGCACCCTAGCTCTAGTCATAGCCCCCAATGCCTTCATATGCTAGATCTTTCTTAGCTTATCTCTGGCGACCGCCACCGAGTGAGAGAGATTGATATTGCTAGGATTGCCCTGAGTCAATTCCCTAGCCTTGTGCAAATTAGTGGCGATGATATTCTCTATAAGCCTCATGTCTTTAGCTTTTTTCTTACCAACGATCTTAAGGATTTATTTCCAACTGCCCACAGAAGTGCTCCACCTCTTAATGCAAGAGTTGGAATGAGTGTTCCATTTGTTGAAAAGCCTGCTAACGTGGATAGCTGCAAGGATATCCGAGTCCTCTAGCAGATTGGTATTAAGAATGAACTTCCCATTCCCAGCAAAATTCTCAGGCACACAATCTCTAATACAGACCTGAGAAATGATGGGGTGGTGGTCCAAGAGTAAAGAGGGCTGGACCACCATTGAGCAACCTTGCTGGTCAGGTAAAAAGGGAAAGAAATATTTGTTGGCATAGAACCTGTTATGACCTTTCTAGTAGTTGTTGTTGGCAAATTGGAGGAATTGATTATGTGTTGCATTGATGTTTTGGCATTGATGGCAACACTGATTGTTTTGGTTATTTACCAATTTTCGGTAGGTTCTGGTAGAGCGGTTGGATTATGATATTGATCCAGTATGCTCCGGTATGCTTTGGATTGTGGAATTGGTTTGTATCTATCATTCATGATATTTAGATGTGTATCATGATCAGTTGGTTCAGGATTTGATGACTTGAGAGATATCATTTGTTCTTGTAAGCCTTTTGGTCATCGGTAAGGGTTTTCTCGATAGAGCTTTGTTGAAGATCTTTTGATGCACGTGATAAGTGGTGTTGGTGCAGCTTCTAGATGGCTTTCAAGATGTTGTTGGTTATCTTGTTCATATTCTTGTTGATCGGCGGTGTTGCATTTAGGACCAAACCTAATGCTATCTTATTCTACTAGGTTATGGACTGGTTTATGTAACATGTTGGTGGATGATCCCGATGCGTTACCGGTTGGATTTATTGATTGGATTATGTTGATTTGATCTTAGGCCGACTTGGTTGATCATTTGATTGCAGGTTTATGTTATGAATTTATTGTATTAACTTTTAGGTGGCCGACCTAATTATTTACGTGTGAGGTTGGTATAAACATGATGTAAGATCTCTTTGTAGATCATGTTATGGTTATGATTATGGGTTTTTAGGTTATGCGATGATCTATGTGCGAATAAGTTGTAATCATATGCAGAGGTTTTGGTCAATCATAGGTGATCGATTTGGGTTGGTGAAAGAGGTTTAAGACCTCTGGTATCGAGCTTAACCAAAATTGTACTCAGGCATAGGAGATGCTATTCTTGTAGTTCACTCTTATTTACGGATTGTAGTCTGGATTTATTTTGTAGTCAGTAAGGCTCCTTTTGTGATGAGAAGTGCACTCTAGGCTATTGGCCTTTCTGCATGTGCAGGCCCCTCTTTTTGTAATCACATACTATTGAAAATGTATTATCTGATTGTGGGTAGGCTTCCCACCGTGTTTTTTCCCTTTACCAGGTTTTCCATATACAAATCTTGGTGTTATCTTTTGTGGATGGTTGGTAAATGTTTAGTGGCTTATATGTGTGCTTAACTATTATATCTTCTATTCTGGTATTTGGTTTATGTATTTCGGTAATAAGGTTTTAATCCTTAAAGTTCTATAATATGTTGATAATTAATTCAACCCCCCCCTCTCAGTTGTCCATCGGTTATCTGAGATGTCTAACAGTTGCACCATGTAAACCAAATCCCCTTGTGAGAAGATCTCATACCTTCTAAGGGGTCAAACAATCTCTTTAAGCTTTTCAATCTGTCCCAGTGAATCTTTCACCACCTTTCCAATCTAAATTCATGCCTCCCATTTTATCATCTTGATGTTCTACCATATTGAAATCTCCTCCTAGTAACCAGGGGATGTTTGGAAGGGAGGAAAACCATTGCCATAGATGAGCTCCCTCTTTATAGTTGTTAGGAGCATACACTGTGCAACAACCAAAAGTAAAATCACCCTCTTTCAAGGAAACCCAAGCAACTCTATTTCAAGTGGAGATCCCAAAGCAGAGAATGGATGATTTTCACTCGGGATTGACGAGGATCACAACTCCACCCTTGCCTCTTTCATGCTTTGTGCAAATCCTTAATGCAACCCTCCACACAAAATTGAGGTTGACATCAAGGGTGAAGTTGGTGGCCTTAACCTCTTGAAGCATGAAAAAATCCAAGTCTTTGTGCTGGCTGAAAAGTCTCCTAACAATGTGCTTCATATCAGGGGATTCCAGCCCCCAGATGTTCCATGAGATGCACCGCATTAGAAACCAATATCTTATTTAGACTCCTTGGTAGTTTCGAAACTGCTAAAGCATTTGGGCATACTGGATTTCTAGTCTGATCTCTTATGCAAGGGAGAGATCTTGTTCTTGGAACCTATAGGCCTACCTCTCTTGCGTCTAGGATGCTTGTTAGATTTATTATCATCCTCGGTCTCGGCTTCCCCTCCATTTGAAGCCTCCTCATCTAATAATTCACCATCTCTATCTCCATCTCCACTAGTGATAGAGAAATTGGAGGTTAACTTAGCCTCTACTTTGGATTCACGAATGCCCTCCGAGGTGTCATCCTTAAGGGGATTGGCATCAAAGATGCCAAGATTGGAGAGTGTGGGAAGATTGTTAGGGTTAGCTTTGCCAACCGCTGGGTCAGAAAAGATGATCTCAAAGAAGGCACTGTCGGAATCAACAACATTGTTAGTCTCATAGGGGGTAGGAATCGCGAGATCAATGTGTTGGGAGGGTGGGGGGGGGGTATCTTCCTTCCCCATGGGAATCCAAGGATTCAATACAAGCAGCCAAATCCTTAGCCAACACTGGATTATCTGCAAGTATGTGAGATTGGTTGGAATCTAAATTCGAAGTAGGATTACCAGGGGGAGGTATAGAAATCTCCACCCTTCCTAGCTCATTGGTGTCACGTTCGAGCCTTTCAAAATTTTTAATAACAGATTTAACCAAAGACTATTTATTGTTATTATTAGCAAATTTCATCTTAGGTGGAGCGTCAAGAGAATCATCTTCCATGGGTGTTACGGTAGATCATGTTATCTCTTGCCCTAACACTCTAATTTTCTCCAACACTAATTGTTGTGTGTTCTTTTTTTTAGACCTCTTACTTTTCTAAGACACCACCTAGAAGCCATCGCTATTTATCTCCTCAAGATGTGAGATAGCTTCCGAGACTACAAAATATGGGGGAGGGTTGACATTAAAGGCCCCAAATGTAGGAGAATTATCAAGCACAGGGAGTTCTTTCGAAATAACCTTAGGGAAGTCAGAGACTGCCTTGTTAATGTTGGAAACCAATAACAATGAGGGGGGGGGGGTTAAATCAATGTTATACCAGAATAGTAGATTTTAGCCTTAACAAAATATTCATTCACCAACCAGTATACTGGTATAATCATAATTGAAAGAAGTAAAGCAACCAATAAGCCAAACACATAAATGAGAATAATAACACAAATATTTATACGTGGAAAACCTCAATGAGGAAAAACCACGATGAGATTTGTGACCCACAATATCAATCCACTGGTCATATGAAGAGATATTACAAAATATGATGGTCCTATACTTACAGGAAGGCTTACAGCCTAGAGCACACTGCTCAATCACAATAGGAGCCTCACTGACTACATAAAATTCCAGACAACAATCCAGAGAAGTGTGAACTGCTAAGATAACATCTTCTATGCCAAAATACAGTTCCAGTTTAAGCTTTCTCTTTCCCGGTTGAAACCCTAAACCCCTTTACCGGAATAACCCTTATAATAAATTCCTCACATACATAATCTCTCTGATATATTTCACATCATATTACATTCGCATATCCATTACCATGTCTATATAACGATCTAATCTTAACTGACCTATATACCCTATACAACATTCTGCCTTATGTCAGCTTACAAAGATATATACAATATTAGATTACATGTCGGCCAGATATCACAAATATATAAACATTAAAACAAATTGCCGATGCCAGATCCAAGATATGTCAGCCTCTAATACCAATAACCTTTTCTATACCATGTTGACTTGCATTGCTGGTGGCCAAAGAAATCCTTCTGTCCTACTGGTGTTGGTGCCAGTGCTGGTGTAGAATATGTGAAGTGCCTACCAGTACACCATATGAAGCTAGAACACAAAATCATGTTGCCATCAATGACAACATAGAGAAACCAGCCAATAGAGTGCCAATTGCCAACAATCTCCCCCTTTGGCATTGATGGCAAGACTCATGTAAAAAATGATCAAGGTTTCATCTGCCAGTTTTATCCTGCCTTGCTCCCCTGAGCTGAATATGCAAAATACTCCATATCTCCAAAAAATACAAAACTCTATAACTCCCCCTAATGTATGCAACCTCGTTAATTCTTTTTTACATTTATACTACTCCCCCTTTGACATTCATGCCCGAAAATAATTATAAAAAGAATGTCAAAGAACTGTACAATGAATACCTCCAAAAATGTCTTACAGGAGCTTGATCAATTTCAAAATTTCTGGATAAGCTTTCTCTAGTAACTCCACATAAGTATCCCAGATGGTTTTGAATGTGCCAAAAATAGATACAAGACCACTCAATAAATGTGCAAAATATTCTTTCTCATTTACCTCTATCGGTGTGGCCTTTCTCAGCATATCCATACATTCCTTCTTATGTACACAAAGTGAATCCAATCTTGGACTCACCAAACTTCTCAAACTTATGACTCTCCGAATTATTTTATCTCTTTCCTTCTCAAGAGCAAAAATTTGGTTCTCAAAAATCAAAGTTTGACCATCAATTGGTGTAGTCAATGAAATTAATCCATTAAAAGAGTTAGCAATACTAGCAATTTTCTCCTGTATCTCTTTTATATTTTTATCTACATTTGTTGTAAGTATTTCAGTATTGCAACATACCCTATATATATTTGTACATTATTTTAAAGAATTTTCTATTAGAGTTAGCTTCTCCTCAATATTTTTCTTCTCTGTCTCAATTACCTGATCAAAAGCGGCTCTCTTAGCCTAAGTAAATCTTTCTAATGCTTGTCGGTTTGAGTTTTGTTGTAAGGATTGAAAGTCTTTTGATATGTGCTTAGTGATTACCGTAAGCTTTCTGGAAGGGCTCGCTTCATTTTCAATCTTATACTCCAAGACCAATCTGTGTAGAAAAGTGATTGATTGATCTATAATCCCCTTGTCTATAGTTCCCTCCTTCATCAGCTTTTGAGCAGCCATCATCATTAGTTTAGTGGGACTCATTTTTGTGATGGTTTTCCTTTCTACCTGAGAAGTTTCAATTATCAATAATGATGGGCCAACAACTGGTTCCCTTCCGGATTCCCCCGTTTTCTCCTTTGATGTTTTATCCTTTATTACCTCCTCACTTGCATCGGTGGCTTTGCCACTTCGTGTAGTCTATGTAACTATCGGTTCCTCTGCAAGAATAGTATCCTCAACCTATAAATTAGTATCCAGAGGACAATTGTCCTCAATATTAGTATCCTGTACAACATTCTCTGTATTAACTGGTATTTCAATATTTGTTTGTACATCTTTATTTACCAATGGCTCAATTTTCACTATCTTAATATTTTTCAAAATTGAGGGTGAAGTTCCCATAATCCCCTTTCCTTTCCCTTCAACCGGGGTATCTATAGTATCTGTCTTGGTCTCCGGTGAAGTAAAGAATCCTTTGTGTTCTCTCAAAAATTTAATCCATGCCTTCTGAGTTTCCTTTATTACTTCATTCACTCTCCCTAGCATCAGGCTAGTTATCCTATGTTTTCTATTGAAGACCTTTCTATCTGCTACCTCAATTGTCTTATCCATTTCATCTAGAGTTTTAGTAACATAGATAGCTAATAGTTCTTGCGTTTTAATGTGTTTATCCTCTTGCATAGCAGATAATCTTCTAGCATCCAACATGTTATACAACTCGACCGGTATTTAATTTTCTATCTCTATTAAGGCTTTCTTATAGATATCTAAGTATAGAAGGACTTCTTCTTCTACCTCTCTCTATTCATCATCCTCTAAGTTTTCATAATAAAATTTGATATTCTTCAACATGTTATCTTTAGTAATTTCATCTACAATTTCTTCACAAGTTTTGTGTGGTATGATAGTTACATTACCAGTTTCAATTGCTAAATCAATGTCACTCTTCTTCTTCCTCTTGACAGTACCAAATGCAGCTGTAGGTGTAACTTTAGGTGCTTTCTTTTGTGCCGGTAGCTTGACTATGACCTTTCTAACCAGTTGCTTCTTTGCTTCCACCTTTTTTTCCTCCGGTTTCTTCCTAACAACCCTCTTGAATGCTAACGAAGTGTCATCCTCTGATTCAAATTCAATAGTATCAGGTTCAATTTGAACTTTCGGATCCTTCCTCTTTCTACTTTTCTCGGGGACAATATCAATTAGTGCTTGAATATCCTTTGAAACCTTCTGTACAAATTTACTTGCTTTTCCTTCTTGTTTCTCCCTTTTCTTCCGGTCGAACTTTGTTTCAACCTCTAGAGTCTTTTGTTGTGAAGTTCCACAAGGATTCTCTGCCTCATCTATTGGTACATCAATTAGAATTTTTGCGTAGGCATCAATAATATGTGCATCCACCTCATAGCCCATTTCTTCAATCCAAATCTTCCGGGGCTTAACTGCTTCTATGAGAGTCTCATCCTTCTTTACCATGAAGCAAATGTTGGTATAATATTTCTCTACTATATGCTCAAGTACCCTTACCCTAGAATTAATATATTTTTGAAATGCCTTGAAATACCCCCATATCTTATCATCTCTTTGGCTTCCTAATGCAACAATTGACTATTTTAATTATCTTCCTACCAGAATGTCAAAAGCCCATTGTTTCCTACTAGAACCGGGCGTATCATTTAAAAAATATAGCATCAAGCAGACTAACAAATTTCCATACCGGAAAGTGCCCTTCTTCTCACCCTTAATCTTTCCTAAGTTGATTAACAACTCATCAAGCATCCAATTGCAAAGATCTAGCTTTACATTGTCTCTCATCATTTTATATGTAGCCAAAATGCAGGAATTGGAAATATAATTCAATCGGTTTGACTGAGTTACCTTATATCCGATAATCATGCTTCCAAATTTGATGTCTGTGTTGGTGATGGTGCTCACTTTCATGGATCTCTTATCTGATGTAGCACTGGTGATCTTCCTCACGAAGTCGTTTGAAACTTTCTTGTCTGGATGTTGTCCTACCGATGACAAACCAGTGATTGCCTGGATGGCTTCCTTGGTGATTTTGTAAGGTCTGTCCAGCCATATGAATTCCCCATGTACTCTGCTCAGTACATATCTAATTGTCTCATCCTCAAACTCCAGAATATCCAGAATGTCTGTAAACCCTAGTTCTTCAATATGTTGATATGTCGGTTTGATCTTTCTAGATTCTCTCATTAGCTCACTCATATACATTCCCTTGATCTCTAAAGTTCCTAAGTCCCCTATATGATAGTAGATGTATGCCCTAACATCCTTTACATACACAACTCCCTCTAGAACGTGAGAAAATGCTCCAACTAAATCTTCCTGGGTAGCCACATGTGGATACCGCTTGAAAAATTGGCCTAGGACAGTCCTTGACCTCCACGACAATTGGGTTTGCAACAAAAACAAGAATAGAAGATGATCTTGCTTTCATGTTTAAAGAAAAATACCTATTGATTTCTCTTGGTGAAAACCTTCAACAAATTCTTCGAGACGCCGGTGAAATTGCTCAAGAAGAAATCTAATTGCCTCTGAATAGCCTCTGATCGCACTTAGTTTCTTTGAATCACTTTGAAATCGCTCTGAATGCAGGGTGATTAACAATGAAGTGTGTATACACCTAAAAATGTCTCATTGATCATGTACTAATTATTCCTCTAATTGATTAAATAATTCTATAATTATTTAATTAAGTTAATTAATCTTATTCTTCTAATTTCATATTTCCTCATAATCTTACTAATCATTCTATTTCTTATTCTTTCATCATTTAATCATTTTAACCATTTTCTAATGTTAATTAAATATTTATTATTTAATTAATTCTGATTAATTCCCCAATTTAAATAATATTTATTATTTAAATAAATTAATTTTTAATTTCTATCTCTAATCATCTAATCATTCAACCCTTTTCTAAATATTAATTAAATATTTATTATTTAGTTAATTGTGATTTAATCCTTTAATTTAAATAATCTTTATTATTTAATTAAATTCCATTTCGAAAATAATTAAATAGTTTTTAAATTTTTTTTAATTAGCTAATTAATTCTTCCATTTCCAAAACCCCAAATTCTAATTTCATTTAATTTCAAATTCTTCTAATTTCTTCTAAATTTAAATACATGTGCATGATTTCAAAAATCAAATTGAAAATCAAAGTCAAGCTCTAAATATATTCAAATACTAAATTAAATTTAAAATAAATTCAATTAATTGAATTAAATCTCATGCAAAGATTAAATAAAAAATCTAAGTTAAAGTGCAAGCACATGCTAAATTAATTAATTGAATCAATCAATTAATTAAATCATTTATTTCTCCAATCTCTATTTCCATCTTCTAGTTAGCTTTGTCATCTTCTTAATTTCCTCCAATCATTATTTTTTTTTTTTCCTTCAGTTAGCTTTTTCTCAATTAGTTGACTCAATTAATATATTCAATCTATTCAGTTTCACCTCTAAATCAGTAGTTCAACTATCAATTTTCATGTGAGCTCACCTGAGTTCCACCTCTTGATCAATCTGTTCCACCTTTCAATCAATCTCATCCAATAATCTATAAATTGAGCATTCAATCTCCATTTTTGAATCTTTGTGTCAATTGCAGGTTGCCAACACAATAGCTAAGTGCCATCATACCACAAAGAGGAGAAGAGCAATGAAAGTTATACGCGGTCACAAAATAGGGAGTTTTTGATTGAATTACTTTATAATTCCTATTTTGATTTGATTGTGTTATTTCATTGTTTGTTTGTTTGAATTCTTTGATTAGATAGGGATTCACGATTTCCCTTTGAATTCTAATTGATTCTTTAGAGATGAATTCTTTTACATGTGACAAAGTGTATTCGACCTTTTATTCTTTGAGAAAAGCCCTAATCTTCCATTGACATAAATGACTGCCGGTGAAAGATACCGGATCTCGCTCATAACATATCCATGCCGGATAATCCTCTTTAATATTTGGAACATTTTCTAGAACCTCTTTGTGGGGCATATGCAATATGTTCATGAATTTTTCCTACCCCTAAGGCATCTGCCTTAGTTATCAAATGAGCTCATTGTTGGTGCAGGAGCAACCTCTTCTGTCGGATAAGTAACAGGGACATTTCCATTCGATGATTGTTCTCCAGTCTTCCTAACCCATCTCTGAGTATGATCTTGCCAGATTTCACTAACCTTCTCTTTTCCTTTTTCATTTGATCCTCCATTACTAACTGGTGGATTTCTGCTTCTATAGAACTTAGCAATATGTTCAACTTCATTACATGCATAACATGTAACATTGTTCTTTTGAATTGCTTTGCTAAAACCAGTGAAATTGCTTGACCTGCACTGATTAGCCATATGTCCAAATTTTCCACAAGCAAAGAATTTAACATTCATTCTGCAATATTCTATCTTATGACCAAACTTATTGCATTTAGTACATTTACCGGGAGCAGAATCAGGGTTCTGATTTTCTCTGTTTCTACATTGCCTAGCCAAGTGACGAAATCTATTGCAAACAAAACATCTAACATTGAAATTATAAGCATTGAATTGCCTTACCAGTACCTTATGGTTTTGATCTTCATTAGTAGTACCGAAACTCTGTCCTTGCTCAAATCCAAGTCCACTGGAGTCTCCAATCTGCCTCTGTCTCTTCAATAACTCATCAAGTTGTGCTGAGCTGATCTTGAATTTTTCTTTGTACTCACTTGCAACAGTTAAATCTTCTCTTAGTATTATCATTTGTCTCTCAAGCTCTTGCTTATTGCTCCGGGATTGTACCAAATCAGTTCTCAACATATCATTTTCATGAACCAACCTACCACATTCTTCAAACTTGAACTTCAGGGACACAACAAGATTTTATTCTTTTTTCTTTTTGTCCTTAATCTCCTTAAACATCCTCATAGTTATAACTTGCATTTCATTCTTCATATCCATGTTCTCCTAACTCAATTTCTGATATTGTTCCTTAAGTGCATTTTTCTCTTCATCATCATGATTTTGCAAAAGTTCCTTACTCCTAGCTTGAATAGATGATAGCCTCTCTTGTAGGACAAGAATGAATTCCTTAGAAGAATTCAATTCATCTTGTAGCTTTAAGTTCTTCAACCTTTCAACATCATAATCTTCAAGTGCCATCTCAAGTTGTTTCTCCAAAGGCATAATCAATGATTCCAGTTTCAGGATCTACCTCAAGCTGTTAAAATTCCTCCAAGCACAAGGCTCTGATACCAATTGTTGGAAACCAATAACACTGAGAGGGGGGGGGGGGGTGAATCAGTGTTATACAGAATAGTAGATTTTAGCCTTAACAAAACATTCATACACCAACTGGTATACTGGTATAATCAGAATTGAAATAAGTAAAGCAACCAATAAGCCAAACACATAAATAAGAATCATAGCACACAAATTTATACGTGGAAAACCTCAATGAGGAAAAACCACAGTGGGATTTGTGACCCACAATATCAATCCACTAGCCATATGAAGAGATATTAGAAAATATGATGGACCTGCACTTACAGGAAAGCTTACAACCTAGAGAACACTGCTCAATCACAATAGGAGCCTCACTGACTACATAAAATTCCAGACAACAATCTAGAGAAGTGTGAACTGCTAAGATAGCATCTTCTATGCCAAAATACAATTCCGTTTTAAGCTCTTTCTGTTTCAGTTGAAATCCTAAACCCCTTTACCAGAATAACCCTTACAATAAATTCCTCACATACATAATCTCTCTGATATATTTCACATCATATTACATTCGCATATCCATTACCATGTCTATATAATGATCTAATCTTAACTGACCTATATACCCTATACAACTTTTTGCCTTATGTCGGCTTACAAAGATATATACAATATTAGATTACATGTCGGCCATATATCACAAATATATAAACATTAAAACAAATTTCCGATACCGGATCCAAGATATGTCGGCCTTCAATAACGATAACCTTTTCTATACCATGTCGGCCTGCATTACCGATGACCAAAGAAATCCTTCTATCCTGCTGGTGCCAGTGTAGAATCTGTGAAGTGCTTGCCGATACACCATATATAGAGAAACCAACCAGTAGAGTGTCAATTGCCAACAGTTAATGGCATCTCTTAAAGAATCAAGTTTATTCAACAATGGGGGAGATTCAACAGGATCATAAGCCGACGAAGGGATGGTTTTGTCGACCTTGCTAGACTTTGATTCTTGATTGGAGGGGTTTTTTGAGACTCCTTTCTTGGTGGTGAGAATAGGGCAATTCCTCCTAATGTGCCCTTCTC